>NC_064640.1:815523696-816723696 GCF_023864345.2 Schistocerca serialis cubense
TATAGCATTTGCTGGGATTGTTCGTTACAGAAAAGCTTGTCCTATTTCCTTCCTCATTTTGATCATATCCGTGCTTGTGTTCTCTCTCTCTAATTACAATGAACGGTACATTGCAATCTATTATCTTCCTTTTCTTTTCTTTGTGGTTTTTGAGAAGGACATTGAGTGCTATTGCATCAGTTGTCACTTTGATTCCATACTAAACTGCAAGCACAAGGTTTCATTTCATATCGGTGTGATTCAAAGGAAGAATTACACAGTAATTAAATTTCCAGAGATTTCCATGAATTTTGCCTTTAAGCAGGCAAAATATCTGCTTGCCATCTTTTTCCAGGGCAATGATGTGGAGCACATTTGGTAATGCACAATTCATCAGTTGTCATTTATAGAGTCTACTTTTCACAAATTTTTAATCCTGAAAGTGGTTCTTCATGTCAGAAGGTGACACTGGCATTGACAGACAGTCTGTCACTCCCTTGCCATTCCTAAAGCAGTTGACTTGATCTTAAACATATTTTATGTTGGCATCTTCTATACTGTTGCTGTTTTCCCCAATCTGTAAGACATGGTGTATACGACCCGGGACAACCGGGAGATCTGGGAAAAACCCGGGAATTTGTTCATCTGGGAGAAAACCAGGAAAAACCAGGGAATTTTTTAGAATTCTGGAAATTTTTCGTTGTTTTAGTTTCCAGTTAAATTTGTGTAACTTTGACTGGTAAGAACCAATACTCTAACAAAGGATATTACTGTATCCCACTACTCCAGAATAATACTGCAGCATTAAAACATGAACGAGAGAAAAAATGAAAATAAAACTTAAATTGCAAAGGAAATGCGCCATATAAATTAACACAGTGCACGTACAAGCGTCTGTCAACAGCAAAATGTGTTAAAGGCTGTAGGAAGACTATGCAATGCTTCATAACAACGAATTGCCTGCGATGAGTGTGACGACACAACTGTTTAAATTTGATTCATGTAAGTAGTTACGAGCGGGCTCGTGCACACGCGTATGAGTAATACCTTCTCCCGCTTCTGGCTACAGAAATGTGGCTGTTGGCTGTGCAAGCAGCAGTAGCAGCAACCAGCCACATGGGGTACCTGGAAAAAATTTACTGGCCCCCCAAGCTGCCACATTCAAGCGTGCGCAGCAGTCCTGGATCTGGTGGAGGGGGGGGGGGGGCAAACAGTTGTATCTGAACCGGGCAACAGTTGTGGGGGGAGAGGGCAGATTCATATTCTTGAGGGGGAAAAAACCTTTTACAAAGCACCTAGCATCCAGCGCACGTCAGTCTGTCGATTGTTCATATGAGTTTGAAATGCACCTCTGCTGGTTTTTGGACATTTTTGAACACATTCTAAGTTGATTTTTGAATGCGTGCATAGTGTACATGATATCTCTGCCAGGGGAATCCTCATCACATCTAGACATGAACTTTCCTCCAGACTAAACGGGACGGGGCTATACGAGCTGAGCGGAATAAAGCTGAACCGGTGAATGCCAACTGCTGCTTGTTTATGTGGTTGATTTGGTTTGCAAATGTTCAGCGTTGTTATAATTACTAGCGAAATCCATAGATTCAGATTAGCAGAGTTGAAATAAATGACTAACAGGAATAACAGGTAAGAAAGTTTATGTATTACCTTCTCGGTGTATCCAAGAAAGTGAATTTTGACGGAAAATTTTTGGCCACATCACTACATTAGACAGGGCCAGTTGTAGTCACGAGCTAGCAGCTGCTTAAGTTCCATTCTGGGAGTAGTGCGGAAAATGCATTGTACGAACACATACTAACACCTAACCGGAGAATAATCGCTGGATAACTAAACCAGTGATTGTGGCAGGGTTAGTAAAGTTAAACGGAGAATGAGTTTTGACAGTAGTAGGAATAGTTACAGAGTTAGTGATGACAAGATTGTTTGTTAGTACGAGGAAGGAGAAGAAATGGGGACATCACACAAATTATGGAAGAATATGACGATTCCAAATTCATAAAAAAATTTTATTCTCGTGCATGAAACTGGAGCATATGAATGAAATTTGAAACTAGTTCCTAACATAAAGCTTTTTGATTGTAGTAGGAAAATAGATATTTTGTGTTGCTACTTTGTGAATTATATTGCTGTAATATAAAAATGATCATTATTGCCAAAACAGTCTTCCTTATTTGGTGTGTGTTACAATTGCTGCAGTATTGGAATGGCCTATTTCGTTTTATCCAGGAAACAGTGACAAAACAGATGTAGTTAGATTGAGAAACCACACCATTCTTGGGTACTATTTGTATTAACAGCTTTTTCAGTATTAGACGACATTTCGATTTATCATGTAGCAAAATGTAGCAAAATGTTTGACAAACTTTGATGAGGTAATAGCTCTTTCGCAGAAAGGAAAGCACACCATGTAAAGCTGTAGCAAGATTAGAGAGAAAAATCACTAGGACCTAAGGATTGAAGAAATGTGTACTGTCTTGCATGTCTCTTGTCTTTACTGGTTTTAGGTATCCTATATTTAATTTTATGTCACACAGAAGAGCAAGTTATTAGCTAATAGGTAATAAAGAGTCCTGATTTTGTGAATAGTTCTCGTTCTCCTGGTTACAAATAATCCCATCCAGTATTAATTGCATGTTTTTTAAAAATAAGAGGGGCAGAATGTCAAACCGGCTGACTGGGAGAAGGAGAGACACTACAGGAATTTTAATTTCCACAGTCCTGAAATAGTTTGATGGGATCCGTTACAAAATATACACCTTTGAGTTACACAGAGCGAAATACAGTGATGTGTGGTATAAGAATGTTGTTTGAAGAGGCGTGGCACTGCAGTTCGGCACACTTAAGACGAAATAACATCTCTTACATTTCCTCTCAGATATATGTTTTATGTATCAGACTCTTCAGAAAGATGTGCGCTACAAAATGAACTTTTTTGAAAATTTTTTTTTTTTTTGTGTGCAGAGCAGTCTGAGCTATAGTGGAGGGTCTCTACGTGACACGTGTTTACGTTTAGTGATTTTTGTGTTTCCTCTTCGTTTACTGCTCTCACGTCAAATGAAAACAAGACAGATTTCTGTGGTTGGGAGCTATCAAGTGAATTAAAATACATTCACATAATTATGGTAGGCCAAAATGTGTTACTAGTTTCAGAATTTTTTTTTATTTCCACCTTTCTGACAGTCAAGCATTAATCACCTTGCAGAACAGTGTAGTTATTTTTGTCGGTTTTCTAAAGAAATTTGGCTTTTATTAAGCTTTCCTGCTGAGGCAGTAAATTTGACACGCAGTGTTTAATTCCACTCCATTGGCTAGTTTCAACTGTCCACTGCATTTCAAGTGCACGATTCCATCTTCTAGCACGTACGGAATTATGCCATAATAAAGATCCAAACATGAGATAATACAGTACTGGTACTCCAAGAAAATTTACATCCTGAAAACCACACTGAAAAGCTTAATATGAGGTTGAGGCCTACATCATTGGGAATCTGGACATGCGAATGTGCGCTTTAAGTCAAACTATGCTTTTTAGTATGGTTCACGAACTTCCGATGCTCTTGGTGTGTCCTCTGATGTCTTGTTTCTCTTATGACATAATGTAAGAAAGATCTTTTAATGTTTTAAATGTACGAACATACGGGCTTCCTACGTCACCGTAGCTGTGCAAGCGTGGTGACGCCTCTTATCTGGTGCTCTCTGGCAACTGCTGAAATGAATCTATTTTTAACAGGTCGCAGGAAAATATTGAGAATTGCGGTTCGAAAAGCGATATTTTCAAAGTAAATTTCCTTTTACGCAAAAGGAACTATGTGCAAGAATGTACAATGAATTTCTTAAATCGCAGAGTGTTTGCTCTCATTTAAAAATCAACTCTTTGATGACGAGCCATTTAGAAGAATTTTGAGCCCAGAAGATCAGAGATTTATGTCGGTATTAAAAATTTTACTGGCGTATTTGTGTGATGTATCTTAAAGTGGAACATGCACTAAACAGATCAACATTATATGTGAAAGCTTAGCTTCTCCTGTAGCTTATTAATATTCGAGACAAATATTCTATGTGAAAGCTTTGCTTTTTGTGTAGCAACACTATGGATATTAACTTAAGCCATCAACTTTTCCTTTGGTGGAATTCGAATTTATACTTTCTTAATACAAAAATATGCAGCATACATGTTGCTGCCCATCAAAGATCTTCCCAGAACGTGTTTTTTTCCCCCTGAGTTTCATTTTGTAAAGTGCTGAGAAATTCTATGCTGCTGTATAAAACCATATCCGTTCAAAGGATTGACAAGTTTTACAGTTCTGACGGAAAGTATAATGTCACTTAACAGGGAAAAAGTGTATTTTCACACGGGAGAAAATGTATTTTTCACTGGGAGATCCAGGAATTTTTTCTCCTTGTCCCCGTATACACCCTGTAAGAGATCTGTGTGTTCCATAATTGTTCTATTCCAATGTTATAAGACTTATTCCACTGTCTACAGTAGATACCCTGTGGAGAGTTTGCTGTGTGAATGCCATGACATATATCAAAATGGTCATGTGCACTGATGTACATCCAGCACACATTGACACTCATATAAAGGAAAATTGGCTGCTCTTTTGGCTAGGCCATGTACCTTTTGTAGCTCATGCAGTATATTCTGTATATTGTGTCTTTTGTGATGTACGTAGATTGCTGGGCTTCGTTTAGAAGGAAGATATCAACTCAAACTAACATTTATTTGTCTTGTAAAGTAGTTTTTTCTGTCAGATTTATACCTTTTGTGTTTATATTTTGAGATGTCTTACACATGAAGCTGTTCTCATCCTTATTGGTAACAGGTATAGTTGATTTGAAATAAATTTGTGATTGACTGTTCAGTGAGTCAAAATATGGGGAAGAGGCATCATACAATTATTGTTCTTTGTTGCACTGCACATGCTTATTGTGATGCTGTCTCTAGAGAGCATGAGGATTTATAAGTGATACCATACTGCAAATTGTCTAGCATTGCTGCTGCTCCTCCATTGACTCACTTGTGAAACACAAAGCTGTTTCTGTCAAACAAAGTGTGCTACTTTACATATCATTTCACCTCTGTTATGATCTCTTCAAATACTAATGTCACCGTTTTCTTGTAATGAAGACGAAATACAAATTGAAGCAAACCGTTCTCTTATTTTTGTACAGCAAGTAAATGAACGATCTCTCATCATCCATTTGCACTTTTTGTACATCATCCACCTTTAATATACGTCCATGATTCTGCCTGAGATTTTGTATAATGTTTGTATGAGATTTGTCTTAGTGGATGGCGCGCTATTGTTTTCCAACATTTGTATACAAGAATTCGTTTCCTGACGGATGCATCATTGTAGCACCTGGTTATTGAAATATATTGTTCTGCATCAGTTTTGGGACAGAATGATCCATAAAGTGAAACAGCATGACTCTGTTATAGTTATGCTAAATAGCTTACAAATTACTGACAGATTGCTACTTACCGTAAGCATTGTGGCCCGAGATGCTGGAAATGGTGGCTGTGTGTGTGTGTGTGTGTGTGTGTGTGTGTGTGTGTGTGTGTGTGTGTGTGTGTGTGTGTGTGTGTTTTGCCTTCTACTTATGAAGCTGTGGCCAAAAGCTATAAGTGAGTGTCTTTTAATTGTGTTGTCTGCAACTTGTTGTTTCTTCTTCACAGTAAGTAGCAATCTGTCTTTTCCTACATTGCTGATATTCTTTTCTGGAGTTTCCATTGTTTGATTACACATCACTGAATTGTTTAAGAATTACTATATTGACCAGAGTAAGATTTATGTTTCTAGTTACATAAGCTCCCTCTTGTATGTCTATTTAACTTTCCAGACCTTTTCTTATTTCTACTAATGTTATGAGTGTACTACAGAATTCTGAAATATTTCTTTTAGGTGCTCCTGTGCGGTGGATCTGCGAAAATCCCGATAATTCAGCAATCTGTCTCAGAAATGTTTCCCAATTCAGAGTTATTATGTAGTGTAAATCCTGATGAACTGATTGCCCTGGGTGCTGCGAAGCATGGTAGTTATCTGAAAGAACCATTTGACCCAGGTTGTGATCATCTATCATATGATATCCCAGTTGTAACAAAATCAATTTTTATGAAGGTAAGGAACTCAGTTAGTGTAGTTCTGATTTAGTCCTATATCATCACATGATCTCCTTGTGAAGATCAGCAGTTAGGAACTTCTTGAGTGGCTTTGAATGGTTGGTGTGCGTAAATACTTTTATTATTATTATTTCTTTACTTTCTCAGACGTTAAGTCTGGTTAAAAATGGGACGTGACGCGGACCTTGATCAAGCGTCACTTCCTTTTAACTGTACGGTGTATGTTATATTGCATTTAGGAACTTTCGGGTAATTGAACATGTATAAATAATTACGGATTTATGTAATTGTATATATAAGTTTGGATGTAGCTGTATTGTATTGATGTAATGGTGGATATTGTGTGGTATGACTCCTGTAGTTGATAATATAATTGGTATGATGTCAACTTTATTCTGATGCCACATGTCCTTGACTTCCTCAGCCAGTTGGATGTATTTTTCAATTTTCTCTCCGGTTTTCTTTTGTATATTTGTTGTATTGGGTATGGATATTTCAATTAGTTGTGTTAATTTCTTCTTTTAGTGGTGAGTATGATGTCAGGTTTGTTATGTGTTGTTGTTTTGTCTGTTGTAATGGTTCTGTTCCAATATAATTTGTATTCATCATTCTCCAGTACATTTTGTGGTGCATACTTGTATGTGGGAACGTGTTGTTTTATAAGTTTATGTTGTAAGGCAAGCTGTTGATGTATTATTTTTGCTACATTGTCATGTCTTCTGGGGTATTCTGTATTTGCTAGTATTGTACATCCACTTGTGATGTGATCTACTGTTTCTATTTGTTGTTTGCAAAGTCTGCATTTATCTGTTATGGTATTGGGATCTTTAATAATATGCTTGCTGTAATATCTGGTGTTTATTGTTTGATCCTGTATTGCAATCATGAATCCTTCCGTCTCACTGTATATATTGCCTTTTCTTATCCATGTGTTGGATGCGTCTTGATCGATGTGTGGCTGTGTTAGATGATACGGGTGCTTGCCATGTAGTGTTTTCTATTTCCAATTTACTTTCTTCGTATCTGCTGATGTTACATGATCTAAAGGGTTGTAAAGGTGGTTATGAAATTGCAGTGGTGTAGCCGATGTATTTATGTGAGTGATTGCTTTGTGTATTTTGCTAGTTTCTGCTCGTTCTAGAAAGAATTTTCTTAAATTGTCTACCTGTCCATAATGTAGGTTTTTTATGTCGATGAATCCCCTTCTTCCTTCCTTTCTGCTTAATGTGAATCTTTCTGTTGCTGAATGTATGTGATGTATTCTATATTTGTGGCATTGTGAACATGTAAGTGTATTGAGTCCTTCTAGGTCTGTGTTACTCCATTTCACTACTCCAAATGAGTAGGTCAATATTGGTATAGCATAAGTATTTATAGCTTTTGTCTTGTTTCTTGCTGTCAATTCTGTTTTCAGTATTTTTGTTAGCCTTTGTCTATATTTTTCTTTTAGTTCTTCTTTAATATTTGTATTATCTATTCCTATTTTTTGTCTGTATCCTAGATATTTATAGGCATCTGTTTTTTCCATCGCTTCTATGGAGTCACTGTGGTTTTTCAATATGTAATCTTCTTGTTTAGTGTGTTTTCCCTTGACTATGCTATTTTTCTTACATTTATCTGTTCCAAAAGCCATATTTATATCATTGCTGAATACTTCTGTTATCTTTAGTAATTGTTTGAGTTGTTGATTGGTTGCTGCCAGTAGTTTTAGATTATCCATGTATAGCAAATGTGTGATTTTGTGTGGGTATGTTCCAGTAATATTATATCCATAATTTGTATTATTTAGCATGTTGGATAGTGGGTTCAGAGCAAGACAGAACCAGAAAGGACTTAATGAGTCTCCTTGGTATATTCCACGCTTAATCTGTATTGGCTGTGATGTGATGTTATCTGAATTTGTTTGAATAAGAGGTGTGGTTTTCCAGTTTTTCATTACTATGTTTAGAAACTGTATCAATTTAGGATCTACTTTGTATATTTCCAATATCTGTAGTAACCATGAGTGGGGTACACTATCAAAGGCTTTTTGGTAATCAATGTATGCGTAGTGTAGCGACCTTTGTTTAGTTTTAGCTTGATATGTCACCTCTGTATCTATTATCAGTTGCTCTTTACATACTCGTGCTCCTTTGCAGCAGCCTTTTTGTTCTTCATTTATAATTTTGTTCTGTGTTGTATGTGTCATTAATTTCTGTGTAATGACTGAAGTTAATATTTTGTAGATTGTTGGTAGGCATGTTATGGGGCGATATTTAGCTGGGTTTGCTGTGTCTGCTTGATCTTTATGTTTCAGATAGGTTATTCCATGTGCAAGTGTATCAGGGAATGTGTATGGATCTGCAATGTAACTGTTAAATAATTTAGTTAGGTGGGAATGTGTTGAGGTGAACTTCTTTAGCCAGTAATTTGCTATTTTATCATTTCCAGGGGATTTCCAATTGTGTGTAGAATTAATTGCTTGGGTGACTTCATGTTGCAAAATTATCACTTCAGGCACTTGTGGTATCATCTTGTATGTGTCTGTTTCTGCTTGTATCCATCGTGCATGCCTGTTATGTTGTACCGGGTTTGACCGTATGTTGCTCCAGAAGTGTTCCATGTCTGTTATGTTTGGTGGATTGTCTATTTTAATGTGTGTGTTATCTATTGTTTGGTAAAATCTCTTTTGGTTTGTGTTGAATGTTTGGTTTGGTTTCCTTCTATTTTCACTTTTTTTGTATCTTCTAAGTTGTTTGGCCAATGCTTGTAATTTCTGCTTCTTTTCATCTAATTGCTCTATTGCTTCTTGTTGTGAGATTTTACCTAACCTTTTTCGTTTTTTGTCTGATATTTCATTTCTTATAAATTGTGTTAGCTGTCCGATGTCTTTTCTCTGTTTTTCTATTCTGATCTGTAGCCTGTGTTGCCATGCTGGTTTTGTGGGTTTCTTCTGTGTATTGGTTTGTTCTGATCTCTGCCTAGTGTGTATATTTAGTGTAGTGAGTGCTCCTATATAAACCAGTAGTTGTAACTCTTCCATAGTTGTATTTTCATTTATTGTGTTGTGTATGATTTTGTTGATAGTTTTTATTGTTGTTTCGACTTGTGGGTTATTTGGCGGTCTATGCAAGAATGGTCTGATGTCTGTATTTGTGTCTTTGTATTCTATATATGTCAGCTGAAATTTCTCTTCTATATCTAACACGTGTGTCTCTTTGTGTTCTATTTGTGCTTGTTCTGGTGGCTGTCTTAAGATTTCGTTTTCCTCTGATTGTTTAATTGATGCGTGTTGGTCTTTGTTTGTTTGCTCTGGCTTTTGTTGAAGTTTGGAGAACAAACCTTCACCAAGGAGTCAAAAAGTATATTGCTCCCTCCTACGAATATCTCGCGAAGAGACCATGAGGATAAAATCAGAGAGATTAGAGCCCACACAGAGGCATACTGACAATCTTTCTTTCCACGAACAATAAGAGACTGGAATGGAAGGGAGAACCCGATAGAGGTACTCAAGGTACCCCCCGCCACACACAATCAGGTGTCTTGCAGAGTATGGATGTAGATGTAGATATTACTATATAACTAATTCCTTGAATATAATAGAGGGAAACATTCCACGTGGGAAAAATATATTTAAAAACAAAGATGATGTGACTTACCAAACGAAAGCGCTGGCACGTCGATAGACACACAAACATGCACACAAAATTCTAGCTTTCGCAACCAGCGGTTGCTTCGTCAGGAAAGAGGGAAGGAGAGGGAAAGACGAAAGGATGTGGGTTTTAAGGGAGAGGGTAAGGAGTCATTCCAATCCCAGGAGCGGAAAGATTTACCTTAGGGGGAAAAAAAGGACAGGCACACACTCGCGCGCGCACACACACACACATATCCATCCGCACATACACAGTCACAAAACTGTGACACTGTGTATGTGCGGGTGGATATGTGTGTGTGTGTGCACGCGCGCGTGCGAGTGTATACCCCTTTTTTCCCCCTAAGGTAAGTCTTTCCGCTCCCGGGATTGGAATGACTCCTTACCCTCTCCCTTAAAACCCACATCCTTTCGTCTTTCCCTCTCCTTCCCTCTTTCCCGACGAAGCAACCGCTGGTTGCGAAAGCTAGAATTTTGTGTGCATGTTTGTGTTTGTTTGTGTGTCTATCGACGTGCCAGCGCTTTCGTTTGGTAAGTCACATCATCTTTGTTTTTAAATATAACTAATTCCTTGATGTGATAACAATCCATTTTTATATTTCAAGAAGAAAACTTAAGTTCACATTGTCATAAACAAGGGTATTTCATATAAGGAGGTAAAAAGCTAATAATTATAGTGGAAAACTAGTTGAAATGGAATTGTTGCAATTTACATCACATAAAGAACTTAAACTTTAGGATTAAAGACCACTCGATGAAACGCAGAAGTGTTGGGATGTTGACAGGCACAGACAAAAGAAAGAACACTTGCAGACTTTTGTAGTTATCCATTGAAGAGTTAGAGTATAACACACACACACACACACACACACACACACACACACACACACACACACAAAATAGACTAATGGTGCCAATGCTGTTTTGCGGCAGATGCAGTGGTTGTGATGGGGGTAGAACATGCTGGGTGCTTGGATTGGGCCTTGGTCTGCCACAGGGATATAATCCCTGTGTCATGGGGTTGGGAGTTAGGGTTGGCATAGGGATGGGCTAGGCTGTTCTGTAGTTTGGGTGAGCGACAGAACACCACTTTAGGAGGGATGGGAAGGATCTCTGGTAGGATGTCCCTCATTTCAGAGCAGGATGAGATATAATCATAGCCCTGGCGATGGATGTGGTTCCATTGTTCCAGCCAGGGTGATGCAGGTTCACAAGGGAAGTGCTGCTTTGTAACTGACTTGTAGGGATTGTGGTAGGATTGGGGATGTGTGAGGCAATGGCACAGTAAATATGTTTGTGGACTAGGTTTGGGGATGGGGGTTGTATCATGTGTCTGTGAAAACCGTTGTGAAGGCTTCAGCATGTTGAGCAAGGGGGTTCTCACCACTGCAGATATGTCATCCTTGGGTGGCTACGCAGCATGCGAGAGATTTTTTCTTGTGAAAGGGATAACAGCTGTTGAAATACAAGTATCGTTGGTGGTTAGTCAGTTTAATGTGGACAGAAGTGTGGATGGAGCCATCAGAGAGGTGGATGTCAGCATGCAGGAAGGGTACACGTTTGGTAGAGAAGGACCAGGTGAAACGTAGGGGAGGAAAAGGCGTTAAGGTTGTGAAGGAATGTAGATAAGTTTCAACCCCACCCCCACCTCACTGAACCTAGTCAATGAACAGATTTCCTGTGCCGTATCCTCACACACCCTCAATCCTTCCACCACCCCAAAAATCAGTTACAAAGAACCGCCCCCTTTGTCACCCAGTATCACCTTGGACTGGAACAACTGAAATATACCTTTCCCCGGAGCTTTGATTATCTCTCATCCTACGCTGAAATGAGGGACATTCTATCCAAGATCTTTCCTACCCCTCCTAAAGTAGTGTTCTGTCACCTATCCACCCTACACAACATGCTAGTCCATCCCTATGCCACTCCCAACCACTTGACACAGGGATTATATCCGTGTAGCAGACAAAGCTGCAAAACCTGCCCAATCCATCGACCCTGCACCACCTCTTCCAGTCCTGTCACAGGCATTTCCTACCCCATCAGAAGCCAGGCAACCTGTGAAAGCAGCCATTACTCTGCTGCAAACGCAGGACAATCCTTTATGTCAGTATGACTACCAAGCAATAGTTGCAGATGAGTCATCTTGAAAACACATCATCCAGTCCCATAATCATCCTGGCCTCATTATTTGGTAACTCACTGCCCCTGCACACTTCAACTAACATGCCCCAGGGGGCTCAGAATTCTTCCATGAGTTCGTGCATGGTGCTCACAGGGCCCCAAGTTACTGCAAACCATTCTTCCTTCCTGGGCTGCAGTTCCTTCCCAGTGTCCTTTCACTGCCTTCTCTCCTTCCCCGCTGCCACCTCCTCCCCCTTCCTCGATTATCTTATTTACGTCGACCTGGCTATCCATCTGGTTTTCTGTATTCCTTGCAGTTTTGTTTCCCTCTCTTTTTCTCTTTCATCCTTTTTGGCGTTATTGGTCCCTCTTTGTGGTTTGACCCCACTTCTAAATTTTCTTATATGAATGTGTAGTGTCTGTTCTTTTGAAGCAACAGACACCACACAGATCCCACAGCTGTGAACACTATATGTAATTGGAAGGGGACATTAAGTGGAATCAGCGGTATCAAGCGAAAATGTGTACTGGATCGGTATTTGAGCCCGGGATCTCCTGCTTACTAGGGAGGTGCGATAACCATTGTGACATCCAGGACACAGCATTATCGCAACTGCGTGAACTACTTTGGTACGTCTCACGGCCAATCCACACTCCCGCCAAGCGGTAACTATCTGCAGTCCCTGTCAATTATACTCCTGTCGCTACTCAGTTTCCCACAGGAGGTCAGATGTATTTCGTGCATTCACACTGAAGAAAGTGGATCCATTGCCCGTCCAGACTTACGTGAATGCGTAGTGTTTGTTCCTTCAAAAGAACACACACCACGTAGCTACTGCAACTGTGAACACTATTTGTAAATGGAAGGGCGGTCACTGCTGTCAGCTACACAGGGACATTAAGATGATTCCACTTAATGTCCCACTGCAGCTGACTGCAGTTATCCTTCTTCCATTTACATCTAAATTTTCTGTTTGTAGTGTGAGCCATTTGGGGAAGAACTCCCTCCTTAGTGTCTATGGCATGGATTCCTCTGCCCACTTCCCTCCTCTCTTCCCTCCCTGCCGTAGCCCCCCTCCACTTCGATCACCAGCACGTCTAGCCAGCGCGTGTGGTGGGACTGTTATGTACCCATCTGACTGACCCCCTTGACAACACAGGACACACTTCTGATGCCTGAGCTGTTGCCTCCTCATATGTGCCTAGTAGTGATTGCTTGTTATTCTGGAGAATCAGAACTCACTGCTGTGGCCACAATACCAGATGCTTCTTGTCATGGCTGGGTGGCGTCCATGGGGAGAGCCCCTGATCGAAGTGAGTGGTATCGAGGTGAATACTTTGCACAAGAGGCATATCGAGCTCCAAAAACCTGGCCGTTCTCCTATGGCCGTGTCTTAAAGTAGTAATGTATCATTGAATGCTGCTTCTTATGATTCTGCCACCGTCCCTTCCCTGGCCACACCCTGGGAGGAGGTCCAGGCTCGCTGGCTTGGACTGAAACACCTTCCCTGCTACTGGGTCTGCACTAGGATGGACAGGGACACATTCACCCCCACAAATCCGCTATTTTTTGTGGAAAATGCAGTTGGGTTCCCTGTCGATCAAAGGTTCTTCTTCCACCCAATCTGCAGCTATTCTTGCTTGTGATCATCTTGGCAATGTCCCGCTGTCTGTTACACATCACCAGTCTCTGAATATGGTCCAGGGAGTCATTTTCCATAGGGGCCTCATCCTTCAAACTGATGAGGAACTGCAGGCTAATCTGGAACAATGGTGTGTTCATTTTGTTTAACATGTGCAGAAAGCTCGTAAAAATGCCCACACCAATATCGCCGCCTTTATTCTGGCTTTTTGGGGAGATACCCTCTCAAGAGGTCAAGGTTATGAGAGATTGGTGTGACGTGAGCCTGTATAGCCTGCCACCCACGAGTTGCTTTTGGTTCTTGGGTTTCAGGCACATGCCTTCCCAATGTACAGCAGACCCTCTATGTGGTGGCTGTGGCCACCCACTTCATGGGGGGGAGCCCCTGTGTTCTGCTACCTGTGTCCATAAATTGTCATGACCATCACACTTCGTGCTCACTAGATTGCCCAGCTTACAAGAAAGAAAGGAAGATACAAGACTATAAGTTCCTGGATCGACGATGTGTTGATGTCTTCAATTTTTGCCTCTGTTATATCCTTTCGCCCTCTTATGTGTCTCTTATCAGAGTCCTGCCCCCTCTGCTTGGCCCCTCCCCTGTGGTTCTCACGCTCTGCCTTCTGGGTGCCACTCCACCTCCTCGGTCATAGAAGTGCTTCCCTTCTTCAGCACCCAAGAGTGACGGGTGTCCCTCCCGTGACCCCTCCTATCAGCATCAGCTACCACAACTCGGCTACAGGACATACAGTCTGTGTGCCCCAAGGTTGCCTCCTCTTTCTCAGTTCTGGATCTTTCAAATCGTGCTCTCCCTCTGTGTTCTGCCCTCCTCAACCTATGAAAGAGAAGAAGAGAAAACATAAATACCAGGACAAGGCCCCCTCCTACAATGTCTCCTGTAGGTGTCATCTCCCCTGCTCACAACCTGAGTCTGACATCAAATTTATGTGACGTGACTGGCTCCAGCCCATTCAACTCCCATTTCGATACCCGCTCAGTGAGGAACTGTAACGAATACTACCTTCACTTCCCAGAGTTGCAATCCCGTATTGCCTTTCACTCATCAGCTTGTGTTGTTCTTGAGGAATCTCATTTTACTAATGCTCACTTACTGTCCCTTACTGAGTTCTGTGCTTTCTGTCAGAACCAGGTTGGCCCATTGAGGGCTTCTGAGGGTGTCTGCATGTTGGTCTGTATGGATATTGTTAGTACATGGGTCTCATTCATACCACATTGGAAGCGGTTGCCGTTTGGGTCCACTTGGACTCTGCCGTCACAGTTTGCAATCTCTATCTCGCTCCCTGCCAGGCCACCTATATCTGCTGCCCTAAATGCTCTCCGGCAACTCACCCCTCCCTTCCTCCTACTTGGGATTTTAGTGCCTATCACCCTTTGTGGGGCAGTGCTTCTTCATCTAGTCAGGGGTTCCTCCTCGACCAGTTTCTTGCAGACCATGACCTGTGTCATCTTCATGATGGTTCCCCTACTCTTTTAGTGCTGCATGTGGCACCTCTGCCACTGATTTCCTCTCTTCCCCTCTCCTCCTTCGTTCCTGGCCGCCACATGATGACCTCTGTCTAGTGACCATTTCCCGTTGGTTCTCTCATTCCCTCCCCACCTCCTGATGACCAGGTTTCCTTGCTGAGATTTCTGTCATTGTCCTACTTACACACATACACACATAAGTACACATAACAATATCCAAATTGAAGGAAAATTGCAATATATGAAAAAAAATTACACTTTATAAAATATGGAGCAACTTGTACAGTACATGACATATGAACACTTTCTTACCTCTGCCACAACCAAATTAACTCAATGTAGAAATACATAGCATTTTGTTTATAATATTTAAACATTTTGTCAAAAACCAATATTGTCAATACTGCACAAAATGCTGGTGCTGCAATCTGCATTCAAGTTGATTCAGAACTACACGTGATGAGACCTTTCAATGGTTAGATAATATTTTTTTGTATTAGAACCCCTTTTCTTCCACCAACTTTGAGGACTCTTTGCTCGGAGAATAAGTACGGCATGTTGCTGTGGGGATATCAATTTCACACAGAATATGAGAGAAAGAAACATCACAAATATCATTATCAGGCCAATAGGAGGACGGTGATGCATGACCTTACTGTAACATATCCTTCACAAATAACCTTCTCAACAATTCCCAAATACCAAGAAGAGTCTCATGCACATGCAGTATAGCAGTTGGGCTGCACAGTGCATTCTGGCCTTAGTGGCAGAAGTGCATCTGAGAAATCATCCACAATACTAAAATCTGTATCACAGCTCAGCCTTTTTGCTCCAATCTCGGTTGGTGATATTGGTACAATGTGATGCATAGATCGTGTTCCAGCAATTGTTTTTGCACTTGGGAAGTGCTGAGAAAGATAATGTCTTGCTTGTACCATTTCATTTTTTGAAACAAAGAGAATTGAAATGCCTTGCAGGTTCTCGTGACAGAATTCAAATACCTGTGAAGCTGTAAGTATTTGATCTTTATAAACTCTTTGCAAACTTGTTTTTGTGACAAGTCTTTCAACACTGCCACCAGTACAATCACAGGGAGATTTGCCATGGCGGGTAGCAAAAAATGACCCACTGCACTTTACGTTGAAGTTGTGTTCGTGGTAGCAGATATTTCTGAAATCCTTACCATTTTTGTATTGTGTAGTACAACCATCAGTGAAATATTCAACATACACAAGATGAATTTCAGGGAATTCACACTTCAAAAAATTCAATACAGTTTCTGAGGCTGGTAAACCAAGGCAACATCATGTTCTAGGTCATCAGAAACAATACAAATACTTTTTGCATGCAACTGTTTGTCCTTTTTGTAATATACGTGGACAGTGTGAAGAGTGCAGCTGCCATTGATCCAATGGTACCCCTGTACTTCATCTTTAACAACAAAATTGCGAGTTTCACTGAAATCCATTAAAGTTAACACTGATCCTTCTTCATTTTCATATAATCAGACTGTGATTGAGAAATAAGAGTGTGGAGTAATTTTTCAATTTTCTTAGTTTGTCGCAGGATTCTGATAGAGAAGTGATGTGAACAGTTAGTCATTCTATGAGTTGATACCCATTGACTGTATTGAACCATCTCATCAGGAGCATAGTCTTCTATTTCATTTTCTAGGTGAGTTTGAAGCAATGAACTGGTGGGGCATTTTTCACACAGATGAAGCATAAAGACTGTTATTTATATCACATGTTATTATTTTAATTAGATCCTGGTATGTTTCCTAATAGAAATGGAATTTAGAAGCAATTTAACATTTTGGTGGTAAATGCACACACATACGGTATGTGTTCCTGATGATCCTGCAAGCATACATTGTTTTGGTCGAAGAGAAGCAAATTTTGAGAATCATACTTTGCTTTCAGGATAGTTTTTTTTAAATAGAGAGAATACAGCAAATTTTCTTATGTAGAGAGAATCTGTGCAGGTACTTGTCTTTGTGTTTAACACACACACACACACACACACACACACACACACACACACACACACACACACACACGAAACACTTAAATCACAGTATGAATGACCATTGCTTCGCCATAATAAAAGCTCTTATTCTTCACTAGTCAGTTCATTCACACAAGTTAGGGCATTATCACATATATCTTGCAGATACTGTCCAAGAAAAGACTGCCTACTTGTACTTTCCATGATGCTTCAGTCATAATACCAATATTTGTCGTAAATAATTCAAAAGATGATTGGTGTAACCTAAAAAGTAATTAATTAATGAAAAATCATTCTATCCCATTGTTTCATTACAAAAGTATTTCACATTATTATTGTAACATTAGGGGACTTACTTTTGTTTTGGAATGAATAGTTAAAAACTGCAAAAATTGAATTTTTAACCAATAATTGTCTCTGTGTACAGCTCGGTACAAGAGCTCAGAACTGCATGCTCAGTGGACACGTGACACAAAATCAAAGGAACTGGATGATGCAATACATATAGTGGCAGCAAAACGGTGTTCTCAGATATGATTTGTTCCCAGGGAAATCCAGCATAGCCAACTCCAGCAATTTAGTGGTGACATGGTAGTCATCAATTAGCAACTTAAGTGTTTCTTTTACAGTAATGTTGTTTTTTACACTTCGCATTATTTCTACAAACTGATTCGTTTTGCATGACATAATGGAATATGTAGTGTGTTCATGGTGTTTGTAAATTTTTCAAAAGTATCTGTGAGGAGGCAATACCTTTAAAAAAAAGCTATAATGTCCATGCATGGATTTTGTTTAAAAGAAATTATTTACAATTTTTTCTGAGATGTAGATGATGGATATGTACTACAGGAAACATGACTATAAAAATATAAATATTCCTCCTTAACCCTTTAACTGCTCTGGACATGTTAATGCGTGTGCCTTTGTACCTGTCCGTGTGTGCTCTGAATGTGTTTACACGCGCCACCAGTCCTTCTATCTGGTACTGTGAACGTGTCTACGCGTAGGCATGTTCAGAGTACCAGGTAGGAGGACTGGTGGCGTGCATAAATGCGTCCAGAGCAGTTAAAGGCTTAACTTAAAAAAAATATCAAGTTTCCACTGCAAAAACTGTACAAACTATTGCATTTTTAAATTATAAAGGAGCTCGTTTATGAAAGCTTGAATTCCTGAATCTATACAACTTCTTTTTGTGATAAGTGAAAAAGTAATTTACCTACAACATTTACATTTTGAAAATGTGAATATATCTAGGTAAACTTCTGCTACCCAAAATTTCAAGGATTTGCTTGTCAATGGGTGTCATTTCCTAAAAGTTCTGGATGATTTGATGGGGAATGACCCCTATGCAATATTGGGACATGCGTTACCATGAAGTAACAGCACCCTTTGTCACACACCATTAGACAACAGTGGTTTTTGACGGACATGCTGCTTCATAAATATTCTTCATTCTCCGATGTGGTGTCTACCGGTATGTGTTTACTGGTATGTGTTTTTCCGTTGCTAAGAAAAGAACACCACAAACTATTGATCCTGTTTGGACGCATTGGGTAATAATGTCGCCATTGTTTACCTTGCTGCATTTACTGCACGAATGTCAGAAAGGCACGAATGCCACACTAATACCTTGCCAACAAATTGGTACTTATATGTCCGCATCAGACTCACCACACACAATTCAACAAAAACTGACATTTTGATTACACAGAATGGGCATATGATTAGTGAGTCTGGACAGTTTAAATCTGTAGGTATTCAGATAGATGGTAAGTTGTCATGGAAAGCCCGTGGGTAGGATTTTGTTCAAAAATTGAATGCTACTACTGATGAAGTTCAACCATTAAAGATGTTTTAGAACCTGTGACTGTTTATTCAATGTAAACACACAGAACTGGAACCAATCACTGTTTTGCAATAGTTATTTATTCATTCCATGCACCAGTTTTCAAGCCTTTTCAGGCTCATCTTCAGATGGTTTTCAGAAGTTGCATAGCTATTTCAAGCATAATGCTGGATGCTGGTTTGCAACAGTATGGGCCGCTTTTGTTGTTAGTATCCATCTGTTTGCTTCCATTGTGATGACCAGTTGGTACCACAACACTCACTTTCCCACAATATGTATGCACATGCTAGATGCTGGCAAGGTTTCATTATCACAGTGTATATGCGCAATATTGTGTAAAATTGAGTGATGTGGGATGAACTGGCCATCACAATGGAAGCAGTCAAATAGATACTAACAACAAAAGCTGCCCATACTGTTGCAAACTAGCGCCCTGCATTATGCTTGAAATAGTTATGTGACTTCTGGAAAACCATCTGAAGATGAGCCTCAAAAGTTTTGGAAACCAGTTCATGGAATGAATAAATAAATATTTCAAAAAAGTGACTGGTTGCAGTTTTATGTATTCACTTTTAATGCTGCTATATTCTCCATTAGAACAGTATCTGAAGTAAGTGATAGCCCAACATGAAAATTAGTCTACGTTGCTTATTTCCATTCACTTGTGACCTATGACATTGTATTGTAGAGTATTTTTGGCTTAGAAAAGAGAGTTCAATCAATATGTTGTGTAAGTTTGAGAATCTCTTGTCGACCCTGTTCAGGAGCCTTGAAACTTTGGCATTGGCATCTCAATATATACACTCATCATAAAAAGTTAAGCATATTTGCAAATTACCTACCAATAATCACTATGAGCATTACTTTTGTGTTTATGTAGGAAGGTGGTTGTGTAAATGTTGTGAACTCATTTGTCGTTGCCACTTTCCCTCATGGGCGTTCCTTTTATGTGTATGTATGAAGGTGGTTGTGTACATAATGTGAACTCATTTGTCGTTGCCACTTTACCTCATCAGGGGCAGTGCAATCACGGCTTGTAAACAAATACAGTACACCAGAGCTATGAATGCACAGTTGTCCGTGTGCTTCTTAATGCAGCAGAATGCCTCAGCACAGGCTCTCCATGGCAGACTGTATCAAAATTGTCACATAGGTGGGATTAAACACAAGACAAGTTGACATTGTGAATATTGTTCATGTTAATCAAAGTGTTGTCTCCAGACTGTGGAAAAGTTCCAGGAAATGGATTCAATAGTGGATCGACATCGCGAAGACCGTCCACGCAAAACTACAGCAGCTCAGGACCGGTATGTAATGATATCTGCACAGAGACACCCTATAAGGAGAGTGACTACTCCGTGTCATGAGCTTCAAGAAGCCACGGGGGTTACCGCAAGGACCCAATCTGTGCACAACAGACTTTATGATAGGGGTTCGTACAGCTGAAGACCTCTCAAGACTCTAGCACTTCGTCCACATCACAGGGGTGCTTGCGTAAGAGGGGCTAGAGCACGTGAACCTTGGATACGACTCCAATGGACCAAAATGCTGTTAACAGGTGAATTGCAAATAGGCTTGCATCCTGACAACAACTCTATTTGCATATGGAGGCGAAAAGGGGAATATAGACATCTCTAAATGACTGTGGAATGTCACCAACAATCCGGTGGCTCAATTTTATTATGGCCAGGTATCGTGTAGGGCCACCGCACACCACTCATTCCAATTGAAGGCAACATGACTACTGCAGTGTATGAAAACAACATTCTACAACCCATAGTCAGTTGTTTTGCAGAGACTTCACAGTGTGTGTTGGTATCTGACAGGATGTGAGATCTGAGGAATGGATTGGTTAGCATGCTCCCCTGATACAACTGCATAGAGCATACATGGAGCGTGCTCAAAAGAGCGATTTCTAGTCGTCAGTATCCTCCATTAATGACTGAAGCTCTCAGGAATGCTGCCATTGAGGAGTGGGACAAACGTCCCAAGAGGCCTGCAATGATTTGGTACTGAGCGCGCCCTGTCCCATTCAAGAGTGCCTGAGGGTTCGTTGAGGACCTACGCATTACTGAACAGTGTGCTATACAAACCATTTAATGTTTTTTGATGTTGGAGGTCATTGCAACTTTTTTCCCAAATGTTCCTATTTCATTTCATAATTGGTTCCAAGAGAATGTATAGCTTTCATTTGCATAATACTCCGTGACATCAAAAAATACAGTATAAGATATCTATCTTATTTTGAGATGCGAGAACCAATTATATGCTTAACTTTTTTTAATGGGTGTCTATTTTCTTTAGTGTCGTTTGTTGTTAACAATATGAGCGTATTCCGAGAATTAGCAACTAGTAGGCAGAAATCGAATCTGCATTTGTATTGCGCCTTGACTCTTGTACAGAAAGGCATGCAGTATTCTGCTGCATTCATTTTCAGTAAGCTGCCACAAGAATTAAAAAACCGTAGCAGTAATCTTTGCACTGTCAAGTCTAAACTGGAGACTTTCCTCGTGGCTCGCTCTTTTCAATTTTTCAGGGAGTTCCTGGAAAACAATTAAGTTAATTCTGTATTATATTGTTGATTATGCTAGTATATACTCGCAGCTTGTCATCTGCATGGGATTTGTGTGTATTTAATTTTTTGTGTTATTACTTTTCTGAAGTCAATTTCATATACTGACTTCATTCCATGACCATGGAGATTTGCTACTTAATATGGTCCTATGTAGTACATTATAAATAAATAAAACAAAGAAGATGAGCTCAATACCAGGGATGAATTTCAGGCTGAACTGAAAGAAACTTTTGGTGACAATCAACAGAATGTTACAACAACAGAAGAATTCATCAAGTGGTACAAGCACATCAAGGAAAAGCAATAGAAAGGAAGAGGGTTGATTCCTGAAAGTAGTCCCTGTGGAAGTTAAAGAAGAACACCATGATCTCACTACTCTCATATACCAGATTGTAAGAGAAGAGAGACAGCATTTTGTGGCAGCCAGAACTGTCAGACCAAGTACACTCAAGAATTGGTGACCAGTAATGTAGACCCCATACATCAGGAGGTAATAGAAAATGTTGAAGGAGAAGTGTATTGTTCTTTGACACTAATCTCCACCACCTGTGGGATGTGCCATGAAAAATGGACTTGGACTTATGTTGCTGTTGTCAGATGATAACCCAGCATCCAACTAACACAGGTACAACCAACTAATCCACCATGTAAAATGCCCTGCAGAAGAACAGACATTTGAGGGTGGAGGACAACAAACAGTTTGTTTTCACTGTTGGTGGCGTGGATACTTTGTACGCTACTGCAGCGGAAGAAGACTATTAGATGACTATTATGCCACAAGACATCAGCAATCACAACAGTGCTATTCGTACCAGTCAACTTCAAACGATTACAGTCGATCTGTGGACCGAAGCTATTCACTGTATCCACAATGGGTCACTTCCCAACACGCCATAGGCATTTCCTGTCACTGTACGGAGGTACTGGCCACTCGGCTAACCACCGAAAGGCTGCCACAGATGAAAATCGTCTGCGGACAACAGTTATCGAGATGTCAGGAAAACTCACTGACATCATTCACGGCCGACTGCGTCAGGTGCTAGTGAACTCTGGGGCTTCTTTTTCTGTTATGTCAAATGCTTATTGCTAGCTAAAGAATACTGCATTCTGTGATATGAAAATAATTGTGTGGAAGTCATAAAAAGGAAATATGTGTAGCTGATAGGAACACGTATTGCAGGAATAACTATCGATAACAGAACACGGCCTTTAAAATTTGTCATTTAAACAGAACAAAGTCACGATATTATTTTCAGGGGAAACTTGCTGCAGGCATCACAGTGTCGAAGATCAGAGCTCCAGACTGATAAAGCTATTTCAACAACCACAGATAACAAAGATTGCTTCCGGGCATTTGTTCGCCACCGAAGTCGTCGTTACCCCTTCCTCGACTTCGAGACATCTCCCGAAAGAAATCTGCAAACCGGTAGTGACAATAAGCATTCTAGATGGGCGAGGAGTGTCACGAGCAGCCACAACTCGTCCCTAAAGGTACATGCTCAGAGATAGCCGAACCAGTCCAGGAGGGTCAGCTTAGTGACACTGGTGAAGAAACGTGCTCTACTACCACTACAGACGACACAGGGAAGGAAGCTAGTATCAAACTGCCGATAGGACCTGACGTCACCGAGGGACAGTGTCAGTTGTGATCCTTCTGCATCAGTTTTCGGACGCTTTCAAATCCCGAGTGAAGAGCAGCCAGGGAAGCAGCCTATGGTAAAACACCGAATCGACACTAAGGATAATTCACCGATTGGCCAGCACTCGTATAAAGTTTCTCTGGTAGAATGACGGATGATCCCGGAGGAAGTGGAGATGATGCTGCGAGGTAACATCATTGAATGTTTAGTGTGTCCTCGGTCCTCTTCGATGGTCTTCTCTGACAGTCCTTGTGAAGAGCAA
Source organism: Schistocerca serialis cubense (assembly GCF_023864345.2). Taxonomy (NCBI): domain Eukaryota; kingdom Metazoa; phylum Arthropoda; class Insecta; order Orthoptera; family Acrididae; genus Schistocerca; species Schistocerca serialis. The sequence goes on from NC_064640.1 coordinate 815,547,036, forward strand.
AGATGGCACATGGCATTTCTGTGTCAGATCTCGGGTACTGAACAATATCACAAAGGAAGATGTCTGTCCGTTGCTGTGTGTCGATGACACCCTGGACTTCTTCGACAGAGCAAAGTATTTCTCAGTTACGGACGTGCTGACAGAACATTAGAAAATCAAGGCTGACCGGGAAAATACTGCACGCCTTCCACACGCGAATGGCCTCGCAGTACACTTTAGTAACAGGTTGGCAGGTACGGTCTCGATGTACGTCAACACGGAACAGAGAGAGTGGGATCGGTACTGCCTGTAGTGACATTCGCACACGACTGAGCGAAGCGAGAAACTGAAAGCTTCTCACTTTTCTTTCTGTTCTGTGGTTGCGAGGCCAAAATGACTATGGATACCCTATTCCTGTTTCGGCTGGACGATACTCGGGATGACTAAATGAAACGCATTACAAAGACCGAAGGAGCAAAGCAGCTGGCTCGAATATAAACCCTGTATGCCCAGATTAAATACCGAATGCACTCTTAACGCCGAGCACCGACCGGTGAAGTACAGCCGAGGGGAGTCGGTACGGAGTTTTATACCTGTGCGGATAGTGAGACTATTGAAAATGTTACTGTAGTCCTAGTTTGTGTCTCGTCGTATCCTTAATCGTGTGTCGCATAATAACGTATGACATTGAGAACTGTAACCCTTTGTCACGAAGACGAAAGCACGAGTCCTCTGTGTGAAGCCCTGGTACACTCCAGAGACACACACTGACGGTGGGAGGTTCGAGAAAACTGAAGACCGACTCGAGGATCCTGGAGCTTTGAAGGGAGGGGCTACTTTCGATGCTCGTACTAGTGAAGGGGATATAATGACGTGACCACAACGTGAGAATCCACCAGCACTGCCATACGGAGGACTGTTGACGAGATCTAGATCTAGGGTGCTGTAGTCTGCTCCAGCGAGAACTAATGATGAAGCGAGCTGTGGCACGTGAAGTGTAGTGGTGTAGTGTAGTGGTTAGCATCGTCAGCGGGTGTGCTGTTGGTCACGAGTTCAGATCCGACCACCAGCAATTATTTGTTATTTAGTGTTTATCATTTCTGGGAGGTTCTAGAAATATCTTATGTTTGTAATGTTTTAATAATCTGGAGTATTAAATGTCTGTATAAATAGCTGTAGTCTCTATGCAGGAGGTCAGTTCTGGTCTGGGTACTTTGGTGTCGATAATAAACATGCTTTGAGTTCTAAGTGTCGTGTTTTTGTTTTGATGTGACAATATTTCTCACAGACAGCAGCAGTGATCCACTACAATTCCAAACTAATGGTGATGGTATGCTGTCTTATATTTAATGAGCTAAGAGTCGCATTCTGTTATCACAGTACATTTTACTTGCTTATGAGATGTACAGTTGGCACCATAGCATTGTTTAAAATGAAATGCAGCATCCATGCAGACAGGGGAAAGTTGTGGATGTATTTTTTAATGTTCTGTGACTGGGTGTCATTGACAGAAAAACTGGTTTTTCTGGAAACAGCTGCCGGTCATCTTGCAGGAAAATTGTTGGTTCCTGTTTTGAATGCTGACACTAATGACTGAGTTTGCATATTCTTCCAGTAGTTTCATTCAATGATGTTTTAGGCAGTAGGTGAAACAGTGAAGGGTTGGCATTGTGTGGTCACCTAGGGCTGATGTCTTATCAGGTTTTTTTTTTTCTGAGATAAAGAACAGTGTGCAGTAGTACAAACATCAGGTATTAATCTATAAAATTTCTAAACTATGAGCAGTTATATAGGCTTATGACCAAGGAATAATGGATAAAAATGATAATGTCCTAATTTCTTCTCATGTATATGACAGAGAGGTGTATGATGCCTTTTGTTAATACATTTGTGCTTAATAGATTTAGTGATAGTGGCTGTGTTGGAGAGACAGCATGATTGTAATCAAAACAAATGGAATAATTAGGTATAATGTGATAAGGATGCTGTGAGATCTTCTATTGGTTGTTGGAGTAACAGTTACGTGCCCTATTACAAGAACAGACAATTTTGCCAGAAAATGCTTCAAAAAGTAATAGAGAGAGAGAGAATCCTAATTAATAACTGATTTTTAAGTAGACCAAAATAATAATATTTAAATCAATTGAACAAAAAGTGTGAGAATACCTTGAATGCACCACATTTCCTGTATTGCTATTTTCAAGTTCAATTCATTGTGACATAACCTTCATCCACTTTCATGTGAGATAACATAAAACTATATAAAACCAACAAGAAATCAAATTTTTTTAAACTTTTGTCATATTTTTCTGTCAGTTTTCTTCCTAACTTCTTTTGTGTGTTTCATTTTTATCTACTAATTCACTTTGCTGTGGTTCTTATTTCTTTACTGAAATAAATATTAAAAATGTTGAATACTTTAATATGTCATTTGGCAGTTTCATGTGGTCTCTGCATTTCAGGCAAACGATGATAAAGTGTTGGTTATACCAGCACAGACACCTGTTCCGGTCAAGGTCACAAAGAGTCTTCCATTGACACTCTCAGGAGAGAGTATAGTAGTTCAGGTTCTTGAAGCTGATGATGATGATGATGATGATGATACAGACAAAGAACAGGGAGCTGTAGTTTTAGGAAATGTAAGTAAAAGTTTGTACACATTCCGTCTAATAATTTTAGTAGATTTTTTTGTAAAAATTTAGCAGACAATTTAATTTTAATTTACAAAAGTGATAACTTGGATGAGAATATTCCTTAGTGCACCTATAGGCAGTGCCGAACCCCCCCCCCCCCCCCCTCCCCTCCAGTCAAACACACACACACACACACACACACACACACACACACACACACACAAATCATAGTCGAAGTAATGAAAAAACCCTCTGTTTTAAAATATGAAACTGTGGGTACTAGCAGAGATCACCCATGAATTTCAACCACCTTAGTTCTATGAGGAGGACACTTGATTCCAAGATGATTGTGTCCCAATTCAAAGAGTGGCATTCTTAAAGAATGGTTTAATCAATATGTGAATAATTTGTTACTCTGCTAAGTTCAACAGGCACCATATTTCAACATTATTGAACACCTTTTGTGACGGGGCCCTCACACACTTAATATGTATGCGCAGTAATATTGTGCCAATATATTGCAGGAAAGTGCAAGGCCAAGAACAGCAAAATACAATTGCGCAATATTCATGCCTTTGTAGTGAACATGTTGGTGCGCAAAAATGTGGAACTCATTTGTATTGTTGCTTGCCTTGCAAAACACAAGCGGAAATTATGCAGAATAGATGAAATTAGCCTGAAAATCTTCCAGTACATGTTTCAATGGGCCACTGGCTCATTCACTGTGTCGTAGCTTCATAAACAACAAAAACTAATTAAAAATTAAACAAGGAAATTGTAAATTATTGTGTACACATGCTGTGTTTTCTGTGTGTCCTCTACTGTAACAACTGTTGCAAAAAAAAATAAAATAAAATAAAACAATTATTTACTGATTACTAATTGAAAGCTTATGTGATCTGATGTCTGTGGAGTGCAAGGAAGAAAAACATTTATGCTGACAGGACAGCTGCCCTGATCCTATTTGCCAATTCTGAAAACTGCTATAAGTAAAATAAACTTTTCTGCTGACTATCATGACACATGGGCTTCAGTTCCCTCTGCCATTTTGGACAATGAGGTATATGGCATCTGAGAAATGAAGTTTGTGCCTGTTTACAAAGTACTGCATGATGCTTTAATATACATACTCCAGCACACGCCCTGATCTTTTGTCATCTAATTTTTTCATTTCTCTGCAGAAATTCATTCAGTGTGAATTGAATTTCTCTTGATCTCAGTAGGAACTGCTGTTTATTGCACATCACTGCCCTTACATGGTACAATATACATTGCCATATAGTGAATGTGTGTCAGAATTGTTTAAAGCTCTCTAGTCTCCTTCAATATATTGTACAGACTGTCAATACTGCTCATAGAGGGTCAGTATTATTGCAAAATAAATATTGAGCATGGGAGGGCTTCTCAAGTTTTTGAGCAGATAATTCAGTACGTGCTTCCTCCTCAGTTAAAGGTTGTGAAATCCCTCTGTGGGTCCAGGGTTTAGAATAGGCCCGAGGTATTCCTGCCTGTCGTACGAAGTGACTGAAAGGAGTTTCACACGTTTTGGCCTTTATGTGATGGTCCTCTGTAGGGTTTGATCTCCATTCTTCGGATTTTCCCGAAGAGCGAGCCAACTGGGGAAGGGTGCCTTATAAGGTGGATCGTGTCCATCGTGCATTGAGATCTTTAGCCTACTTTCTTGTTGCTGCATTGCAGTCCTGCCCATTCTCCATCTCTTGGGCGAGCACATCTTCCTGGGTTCATTTTCGACCATGCACTATGCAGTGTCAATTTGTACGTCGACGATGACCATGGACTTCTTTGCACCTGATATCCAGCTCGGTAGCCAGTCCGTTGTGGTGGGTCTGCCACATACCCTGTTGGTTGTAGCCCCCCGACCACACAGGGATCGCTCTGCTGATGCCTGCGCCATTATCTCCCTATGTATGCCAAGGGGTAGATGCCCATCCTCTGGGGTATCGGGACTCCCGGCAATGGCCATCCTGCCAGGTGGCCTTTGCTACGGCTGGGTTGCGCCTGTGGGAAGCGCCCCTGGTCAGAGTGGGTGGCATCAGGGCGGATGGCACATGATGAAGCGTAGTCCATCATCTCTTACTGGTGGTGAAACACCAGCTGTCTCTAAGCGATCATGAGCTCAATTCAACGCACAGAAGTATGACCCCAAATTATTCCCCTCCCTGGCCACACCATGGGAAGAACGTCATGCTAAGGATGGCAGCGGATCTTATTCGCGCCAGTACCTTAGATGTTCGAGAGCTGATGGGGAATCTTTCATGACAATGAAGCCTCAGTTTTTTGTTGAGCATTTAGAGGACAAGTTTGGGAAGGTGGAGGACTTGTCCAAAATGAGATCTGGGTCAGTCTTGATCAAAACAGCATCTTCTGCCCAGTCATGGGAGTTACTTGCTTGTGACAAGCTGGGGGATATTTCTGTAACCATCACTTACATGGTCCAGGGTATCATATTTCACAGAGACCTTCTTTTGCAGTCCGATGATGAGCTGCGCACCAATTTAGAGCGGTGAGGTGTACATTTCGTGTGGCGTGTCGACTGGAGTCCGAAGGATAATCAGGTCGCCACCGGTGCCTTCATCTTGGCCTTTGAGGGTGATGCATTGCCCGAGAAGGTCAAGGTGATGGTCTACCGGTGTGATGTAAAGCCCTATATCCCTCCCCTGTGCTGGAAGTTCGGCCATATGTTTTCCCGCTGTACTTCTAGCGTCACATGCCGAGATTGCGGACGCCCATCACTTCCCAATACTCCATGTGCCCTGCCTCCCATCTGTGTCAGCTGTGGAGAGCACCATTTGCCTTGCTCGCCTGACTGCAGGATTCTCCAGAACGAAAGGAAAATCGTGGAGTACAAGACGCTAGACAGACTGACCTACACTGAAGCTAAGAGAAAATTTGAATGCCTGCATCCTGTGTGTATGACATAGTCTTAAGTCGCTGCTACAGAATTTCTGGCACAGTCAGCTCAGTGGTGAAGGCTGGAATTTGCATGCCAATACCACAATTGGACATTCACTGAGTGACGATAAATGGCCTTTCCAGATTAATTGGTCAGGTGACCGTTGGTGTGTATGGCATGAAACATCTGAAAGCAGGGGGTATCAGGCTGGAGGTGGGAATGGGGGTGTGGGACATTCCAGCAGAAATGCGATCTATTGGCTGGAGCCCGCTGACATCACAGTGAGGCAGCACAGCATAGCATAGCACAGCAGTTTGATTATTCAGTAAATGTACTGCACCACACTTGCTTTGGGGTGTTATTCATTCATTTTACTTTCAATTTGGTTCAATACATAGTTGAACAAATTAAATAAAGTGGCATGACAGATGTATTACACATTAGGAAATGATAATTAAGATGAAACATAACTCACTTGTTTGGTGTAGAAACAGATGGTAGTGTAGACTGTTCCACATTTCTGTTGCCGTTTATCAGATGAAGGTGAAATCCATAGCAGCTTCCTCCTTGTGCATATCTCTTTATAGTTTCCAATTTTGCTTATTGATTCAGAGACCTAATCCTTAAATGAATGTTCTTGTTCATACATAAAGAGCAATAACTGTGTGGAAACTGTTTCAAAATAGAGCACAGAGACTTTACAACATTTTTTTGTTTGCGCACTCCGTTTCCATTAAAATCAACAAATTCTCCTTCAAACTGCAACATGTTGTTTTTCCGTGCTCGTATTGGAGAGTAATGATCATCGTGAGATGTAATTGATATCCAGTCTGCAATAGACTCTTCTAATTCACTTTTTGCTACTGGAATACCTAACAATTTATCATTGTTTTGGTACTTAAATGCAGTATAACTTGCAATGTATTTCACTGCATCTGGAAGAACATCCAGAATTGCTGCACAACCACACAGTTTTACCTCATCCATACAAATTATAAAAGTGGGTGTGCGTATATATGTATGCATGTATGGGGCATTCAGAAGCCAAGCTGACTGACTACATCAAATGAAAATGTTCAGTACAAACAATTAGTTATTGAGTTATTTTAAAAAAAGCTCTAAAATTTTTCAGCATATTTAGAATAAACTGATGTTAAGGTTACGTTTTCAGCACTTTATAAATATATAAAAAAATTCAATGGCTGTCTCTCCCATAAGAAAAACTGCTTTGTATGGAGTGAGTCACACTGCCGACTGAAAGGTGTTGACAAAATATTGTGTGGTTTGAAAACAGGCAATTTTATGAAACAAATAAACACAAGCAGGACCATTTTACATGAAAAAATCACAAGTATTAATGTAAGTAATTAAATAGTACTTAATGTACAAGTAGAAAATGCGGTCTCCCCCCCACCCCCTCCCGCACACCATGGAGATCAGTCTTCATGTACTATAAAGAAGACCATGTGGAACATCAGCTAGACTTTCTAAAGGTCAGTTTCCATTTTTTGTGGGGATATTAATTTTTCCAAATGGCATTTCTGGTGAGAAAGTAGTTTTATATTGGATAACAAATGGTTCAGCCTTCTCAGTATTGATCCATCTCATTGTCAGCTAGTTAATTGTTTCACCTTCAACATTTGTTTTCCTATGGGTGATACATTTTTCTAAGTTTGCTGTTGAATGGAAGTTTTCGTGGTTCATTTCTGTTAGGTAATCAGTGTTACTTTCCTTGCAGCTAAGAACATCATCATACTGATCTCTTAGACAAAAGATGTGATGACTAGTTTTTAGTCTCTTTTTAATAAAAGAAAAATCTGTATCATTTGGAAGGTAACTGTGTCCTGGCGGAAGGAACTTTTAAGACAATAGTTTGTGTTATCTCTCGTATTTTGCAGGTATTTTATAAGGCGGAGAAAAACATTTGTGTTGCAGTTTTGATTGCTGCATGAGCGAGAGTATGTGAAAATATGTTTGCCATTACTGCCATGGAAAGTCAGGTGTTCTATTAGACAAGAGCTTATTTCTTGCAAACCTCTCGAACCACCAGTTTGGGACCATACATACATACATGTTATCTATTTTGTAATTAAACATGAACACCAAAATCATGGACATAAGAGATCTGTACGACATTTAGTTCGGGAGGTATGAGGTCATAAACAGTGAATCCGTGAAAAACTACTGCATCAAGCATGATGGTTAAATTTATTACTTCTTTGCTGCTAACTCAATTTGCAACACATTTCGGAAACAGTAATCGCATGTGCCACTGAATGTACCTAAAAGACTGTATCATTACATGACATACAGTACAGGAGATATGACATTACACACAGAGAGATTCTTGAGAAACGGCCACACCATGCATGATTTTTTAATTTATTACTTCATTACTACTAACTCTATTCACAACACATTTTGCAGACTGTATCACATATGCCACTTTATGTACCTGCAAAATTATGTCATTATACAGCATGTAGCTCAGCAGATACGATATAAACATTAAGATGCCTGAAAATGAAACTGCAGGTTGAAATTCGCTAGACATATAGTCGAAATATATGTACAAATATGCATGAAATATGTTAAATATGTGTGAAATAAATTTGACATGTAGATATACGAGCAAAGCCGTCTGTAAACAACTCATCGTAAACCCCTGGAAAAATTTCTGATTTGGTACACACACTGGTTACAATTTGGAAAGAAATACTGATGGGGTAAGAACTGCCAGTCTCTTGTTTGGATGACTGTGATAATGTGGGGAGAGAAAGGAGGAGGAGGGCAGATACTGAGGGGGGAGGAGGAGAGAGGCACAGATAGGAGGAGACGGACAGAGCTAGGGGACAGAGAGGGGAGAGGAGGAGATTGACACAGAAAGGAAATGGCAGGAGATGAACATAGAGGGGGGGGGGGGGGAGAGACTCATAGATAGAGGGGGACGAGGAAATGGACAGAGAAAGGAAAAAGGATAAGATGAGATGAACAGAGAGAGGTGGAGGAGGAGAGGGAATGAGCAGATGGACGGATGAGGAAGCAGCATATTGACAGGGTGGTGGTGGGGGGAGGAGGAGGATATGGACAGAAAGAGGAATGGGAGGAGGTGGTTAGACAGAGACAGGGGGAAGGAGGTGGACTAATAGAAGATTGGAATAAATACGTACCATGGCAATTCCAAATACTCAGCTAGCATGTTAATAAATTTTCTTAGACATTCACAGCTTCTGGGATTTCTCGCGTTGGTGATCCCTTGACAACATTTATACAGAGTTAATTTGTAATAAAACTTAGGGATACAGAATCTGGGTCGACATGCACTGAAAAAGACTCTGCATTTAACTCTTCAGTAATTGGTGTGTTTCCAGAGAAGGAAGTATCACTTGCATTACCTGGAAATTTAAGGAGACACACCTCATTTCTCTCTTCAAATACAAAATATTTCTAATCCTCATACCCTAGGAGAAAATTTTTCCAAGCGATCTTCATTTAGTCTGGAAGTTAATATGTAGCTGACTTTCATACTTTTTAGACTTTCAAAAAGTCCAAAGAGAGATCTTATTGACGTAATGAAACCTTTTTCGAAAGGCAACAAACTGTCTCTATCACCACCTTGCACTCGGGAACAAATGTCTAGGAGTCTCTTTAGAGTATTCTCCTGAATTGTGACATTCATTCCACATCCCCGTTGCAGAGGTGAGCATTCATCTTTTGGAACTCTTAGAGCTCGAGAAATCAAAGACACCAATAACGAATTCATTCTGCTTTGCACGTCGTCTTAGATTTAAGTGTGCTTCAGTGATGTGGTGTGTTGTCATTAGGTCACTTTTTTATGTTTAAAAATTTATTTTAAGATAATTTTTTAGCTATAATTAATTGGAGTGTTATTTATGCTCTTGCTTCTTACCTCTTTGCTTACATCCTGGCTTTGTGTAGTTTATTCTCCATGTCAGTTTGTGCTGGGGATTGCTTTGGGTAGTAGCTTCCTTCTGGAAAGTAACCCTAGAAGTTTGTTTCTTGAATCTCATTCATAATCTTCAGGCCAAAATTGAATTGAACGTGCATGTACAGTTACCACATTCACTTTGGCTGCATGTTTGTGTCGAACTGTTGCTCATCTTTGGGAAATGCGTGATAAATAATGTTTGTTATCTTTTGAGCAATATTAATGCATTGTGCCACAGCCCAATTTCAGTGACCCTTGCTCACGATTGACACAAAACAAGTTATTTTCTTTACACGCACAGCCACAACAGTTCTCAAAGTGACATCAAGGCGTACAGAGGCGTCGAAGAACTTCTTGCTCACCAGGAGCCAGAATGGTTTACCTCCTTATTCTGTTGTCCGTGGGAGGAGGGAACATTATGGTCTGGGGAATGTTTTCATGGCATTCCCTTGATGATCTTATCATTGTGGAAGAGAGAGTGCAGCAATGAAAGTATGCATCTATTCTTGGGGGACCATGTTCGCCCTTACTTGCAATTTGTTTTTCCTAGGCACGTTCACATGTACCAGCAGGACAAGGTGCATGTCGCACAGCTCACTTTACACATGTGTAGTTCGAAGAGGGCCAGGATGAGTTGACTGTGCTCTCCTGGCCACCAAACTCCCCAGATTTAAACCCGATCAAGAATCTCTGGGACAACCTCAATCAGGCTGTTTGTGCCATGGATCCTCGACCGTGAAACCTAGCCTAGCTGGCCACAGCACTGGAGCTGGCATGGCTCCACATCCCTGTTGGCACCTTCCAGAACCTTATTGACACTTTTCTTGCATGTCCTGCAGTGGTCCGACACTGTGTGTGTGTGTTCTTGCAATAATTATATCAGTTATCAGCATCACTCAGTTCAGTTTGTGTATATATTGTTATTTTTGCAATTTGTTTAAACATTATGTTGAAGTCGAAGAATATGTTTTTAATAAAGCAAGCAGTAGCTTTAAATGTCCTATACAGTAAATGCAATAAATTGTTTCAGCTGACGCTTGATGATGTGTCGGCTTCCAGCAGTTTAACTGCTGAAATAAATGTAAACAGGTATGTAAATTTCATATTTTTGATTGTGAAGAGGGAGGTGGTTGTTGTTATTTTAATGTATGAATAGTCAGCAAATAAATGTATGCCTACCACATATTTGACCAGTTGACTGACCCGCATTTTTTTCTTTTTTATTTATTTTTTTAAATTTTTATTATTTGCTGATGTTCAAAGTTTAAAAATTTATTTTTATGGTATGTGTTGCAACTTTGCTTTGCTACTCTGTTGCCTTTGATATTCATTCACTTTTCTCCCTTTTAGTATTGGAAGTTTGCATGCAAGCATAACTGATACTGCAACACAGAAGAAATCTTCCTTTCGACGAGGTCCTCCGGCATCAGATGGACAATAATTCATTTGAAAAATTATATGTTGATATTGCCTGTGATATTAAAATAAAATGTTTTCATATACTTATTGAGCATTCAGCCATCCTCTCCCCTTTCTCTCCTTACTTGTTAACAGTAGTAATTAGAGACTGGTTTATATGCATTTGGATGTTGCTTATGCATTGGCATATTTGGCTCCTTCTCACTGGTTACTGCATATTTTGACTAAAAACTAGTGACGATGCATATTTTCACCTATGTTTACAATATTTTAAAAATTTAGATGGGCAGTCTCTAGCTCGATCTAGTTTTGATGTCTTACAGATTGACCGCAACCTAGAACTGCATGCAATCACTAACCGAGAGGCCACTGCATAGTGAAATCATTACAGAAGAGGAACAGGAACAGGCAGACAGTCAATGCTCCTGCACTGGCTAATCCAGGTTAATCCCCTCCACTGTCATACCGTACGCGTCGGTAACAGTTGAATTAAACTAATCAAGCTTTCAGTCGCATGTCCGTGGTTTCAGTTTAGCTTTCCATTTACACACAGTTGAACGTGTTTACAACATGTTGTGTGCCATGTTGCCTGAAAAAAGAAACGTCATTTCGTGGATAGCTGACCATCCTGAAACATTTACATATGACGAAATTGCTTTATATTGTCAAGTTTGTGAGAGAAACGTTCCGTGCAAAAAAAAAAAAAAAAAAGTTTCAAATAGACCAGCATGTCAAGACAAGTCGTCGTATCACAGGAATGCAGAAGAAAGGACCAGCAAGTTGCAGTACCAGGGATTTGTCCAAAGGAAAACAAAAAGTTGGTTGAACATGGATGTGTGTGAAGCATTCACTGCAAGCAACATTCCTCTTCACAAACATACAAACCCTATCCTCAAAGGCTTCCTGCACAAATAATGCTTAAATCATAATATATACCAGATGAATCAACACTGCATAAAAATTACATACCGACAATTTACGTAAATGTTCTGGAAGAAATACACTATGAACTCGAGGACAGCATTATCTGGATTTCAGTTGATGAAACTACAAACACTTGTGGCCTTTACATTGCAAACTTAATTGTTGGTGCTTTAAAAGAAGAGCCTTCTTCTACCTATTTAGCGGCCTGCAAAGAACTTGAAAAAGTAGATCATCCTATGATTGCCAGATTTGTGAATGAGGGTATTAGAAAAATATTTCCAGAATCTTCTGCAGATGAAAGGGTGTTTGTGTTTATTTCAGATGCTGCTCCCTATATGATCAAAGCAGGAAAAGCCCTCAGTGTTTTATCCCAATTTGATTAATGGGACGTGCTTTGCTCATTGAGTACATCACCTTGCTGAAGGAGTACGTTCCACATTTGTGAATGTCAATAAACTGATTTCATCCTCAAAGACAGTGTTTCTAAAGGCTCCTGTTTGCATCAAGACGTACAAAGAAAAAAACACCAAACGTGCCTTGACCTTCCGAACCAGTGGTAACTCGTTGGGGTATGTGGGTTGAAGCTGTGTTTTTTTTAAATGAACATTTTGAGGCCATTAGAGGGATAGTAAACAATTTCGATAGTGCAGAGACGTTGGCAGTTTGCCAGTGCAAGGAAGCTTTTAATGATTCCTGTATTAAAAAAGACATTGCTGTGATTAGTACTCATTTTTTCCCATATACCTGCAAGTATTAAAAAGCTTGAAACTCAAGGTTTGGCATTGAATGAATCTATTCAGTTAATGAATAAAATTATTCTAGTGAACTCCTCATTGCTGGAGGTATTCCCAAGAAAAGTTCGAAAACATTTTAAACAATAATCCAGGCTTTGAACCCTTGTGCCAATTTGATAGTTTTATTAATGCAACAGGTGAACTTTTACCAGAAACCATAAGTGCCAACATATTGTAACTGTGGGCATGTATAGTGTCAGTATAAGTGGGTATAATTTGGCATCTTACACTTGTAGATATAGGATGGATGAAGGAGTTTCAATTTTCATAAAACAAGGGTTAAATGCAAAACTGTAGAAGTAAGCAAATTTTGTGTTGATCTGCACTTTGAGTTTTGTGCATGTGAACTTCAGCTAGATAATGTAGTATTGATATTAGCAACAGTCTACAGGTCCCCATTAGGAGACTGGGAGCTATTCATGAAAAAGTCTGTCGGACAAAAAGTAGTAGTTATTAGTCTGTGGTGATTTCAATGTAAACTTTCTAAGTAATTCTGATAGGGAAAGTGAACTATAAGTGTTATTAACAACATATAACTTAGAATCAGTGATCAGTTTCCGTACATGTATAGCGCAGGACAGTAGCTCGCTAATAGATAATGTATTTGTACAGAAAGAGGATGTATAACACACGCTTTCCCTGTGGTATATGGATTGTTAGACCATGATGCACAACTGATTAACTTACAGAACCTAACAGGGTGTAGAGTCCAGAAACCATTAAGTAAAAGTGTGAGCTCGCTCAACCCGGCATCTATAGAGCACTTCAGAGAAAGCTTAAGAAATGTTAATTGGGGAGATGTATATAATGAGCCAAATGCTAATGATAAATGCAACACATTTCTTGATAAATTTATATCCCTTTTTGAACATTGATTCCCAAAGAAAATTACTAAATGTAACACCACACACTTTTCAAAGAAACCTTGGATTACTACAGGTATTAAAGTGTCTTCATAAAGGGAAAGAAAACTGTGTGAGACAGCAAGAACTAGCAAAGATCCAGCAGTAGTTTTACACTATAAAAATTATTGTAACATACTAAGAAAAGTTGTAAGGGAATCAAGAAATATATATGTTAGAGAAGAAATTAACAACTCCGTAAAAAAATCAAATCGATATGGAATGTTGTTAGGAGGGAGACACGAAAAGTAACTGCTGGGGTTGAATGAGAGCATCCTAACCAACAGTACACAAGTAGCTAATGTATTTAACAACCATTTCTTAAGTGTAGGAGAAAAAATTGGTGAGAGCAGTTCAAAAGAAAAAGCCAGACAGTACATGGAAGAGTCTGTTTTGATAAAATGTAGTCACATTAACTTTCACCTAACAGCCTCTTGTGAAATAAGTAAAATTATTAAATCTTTGAAAAATAAATGTTCTGTTGGAGTAGATGAATCTCTAATAAGATATTAAAACAATTGGAGCAATTACAGCTGATGTTCTGATTCACACATGTAATGCATCACTAACTCAAGGTATTTTCCCAGACAGGTTAAAATATGCCATTGTCAGGCCTCTCTACAAAAGGGGGACACCACAGATGACAATAATTATCGGTCAGTATCCTTGCTTAGAGCATTTTCAAAAATCTTCGAGAAAGTAATGTACTCGAGTGGTTAGCCATCTCAACAGTAATGGGATACTTAGTAAATCACAGTTTGGATTTCAAAAATGCTGTTCCACTGAGACAGCAATATACAATTTCATTGTCCACATAATATAGTCTTTAAATAGTAAAATGTCACCAATAGGAATTTTCTGTGACTTTTCCAAAGCATTTTATTGTATGAACCATGACATTATGTTACAGAAATTACAACTATACGGTATAAATGGAATAGCATACGAGTCATACCTATGGAACAGGAAGCAAAAAGTTTCCTTACATAGGTCCAGTGAATTAAATAAGTTTGCCACTTCATCTAACTGGGATGAAATTACATTAGGTGTTCCACATGGTTCAATCATGGGTCCCCTTCTGTTCTTGATATATGTGAACGACCTCCCTTCCTATCTGAAACAGGAAGCTGAACTTACACTGTTTGCTGATGATACAGGCATAATTATTAATCCAGTTAAAGAAACTCCAATTGAAAATTATACAAATAAGGTCTTTGGAAAAGTCATTAATTGGTTTTCTGCGAATGGGCTTGCTCTAAACTTTGAAAAAACACAGTAAATCCAATTTTCTGCTGCAAAAAGTACAGTTTCTTCAATAAATATAACACATCAACAGAAGTCAGTAGACAGGGTAGAGCATACTAAGTTTTTGGGTGTACATATAGATGAGAATCTTCATTGGAAAATTCATATTTTGGATCTTCTAAAGCGACCAGGCTCAGCAACTTTTGCAATCAGAATAATTGCCTATTTTGAGGATATAGAAATTAGTAAGCTAACATGCTTTGCATACTTTCACTTTCTGATGTCATACGGAATAATATTTTGGGTAACTAAACATTTAGACAAAAAGTATTCACTGCTCAAAAGAAAGTGGTTAGAATAACTTATGGGGTTCATAGTCGCACATAATGTAGGCATCTTTTTAAAAGATTGGGAATTCTTACAACAGCCTTGCAGTACATTTACTTACTAATGAAATTTGTTCTCAACAACATGGACCACTTTAAAAACTACAGTGACATTCATGATTATAATACCATAAAAAAGAAAGACTTACACTATCCTTTACTCAACCTATCATTGCCACCGAAAGGGGTAAAATATGCTGCTATAAAAATTTTCGACAAATTACCAGATGAAATAAAATGTCTGACAGACTGCAGTAATAGCTTCAAAAATAAATTGAAATCATATCTCCTTGACAACTCCTCCTATACCATAGATGAATTCTTGAAGAGGAGTAAATAAATACATAAGTATAGTATATCCATTTTGTGCAATTTAAAGGAATGGGGTAAATAATAGAAATATTACTCTTTAACTTAGTATTGTGTAAAAAAATCTTATTTCATATGTGCATTGCTTGTGGACTTGACACGTTCCACATGATAACGGCTACTGTACCGTGTGATTGATCAATGGAACATGTAAAAAAAAAAAAAAAAAAAACAACCCAAATTCAAATACTGCTCGGTTATCTCAGTTGATGTAGAAAGGTCATTTTCTGCTTATAAAAATGCTCTGAGTGATCAAAGACACAATCTTACTACCGAACATTTGGAACAGTACGTGGTTGTTTATGTTTACAGTAGTAGAAAAATGTAAAATAAATTGTGAATGATTTGGTCCAATAGTATTAACTAAAAGTTAATGCTGTTCAAAAAAATTTGTGATTGTATGTTGTTTTTTAAATAAAATATTTCGGAGTTTTTGAGCATGACCCTCTGCATGCGATATATCTCGAAGTTGGTCCTGTACATATCGATTTTTTCGCTGCGACTCACTCGTACCACATCTGCTTGTTACCAACAACAATAGCAAAGAAGGAACAGTTCTTGAAACATGGTATGCATCCCCATTTTGCAAATTTTTATAAAATAATTACAGAAAGGTCTCCTTCCTAACCTCTACCAGAAAGTATTCGGAAAATGATGTCAGCTTTCTAAATGTACAGATTTTTCGTGTGGCCAGTGCTCTTCCTCATAATTGATAGGCACAGGTTCGACTTTGAGATATAATGCACACAGCAACCATGTTTTTTTTTATTATTTGTGCTTGCATATTTCATCAATTTTCATGCATTTTTAAGCACGTTTCATGCATATTTTAAGGTTTTTATTATGCATATAATCCGGTCTCTAGAAATAATACTTTAAATTGCAAATTATGTATCAAGAAAACATAGGTGTGTGTTCGTTGATTCATAGGGTTTTGGTAGAAATGTAATGTACCATTGATCATGTTTCTTGAACACTAGTAAGTGTTACACATATCATGGATTTATTTCAGGATGCATCAGGATGAGTAGTTATGGGGTGTGGGAACATTAATGCCAATATACGTAATTCAGTTTGTTGTAAAAGTCTTTACTCCTTACCGCTATTACATGTATGTGTGATCACATTGAGCAGAGTGCTGGAAGAATGACTGATAATTACAAGCCTATACATGCTTCCACACTTCTAGTCATTTGCTTGCTATGTCTCTGACATGTTCATTGCTGCTGCCTCTTGCTGATGTTGCATAGTCAAACTGCGAGGTCATTCACACATTGTAGATAGTTTCACAAGAGCTGAGTGGCAGTATGAACCTTCATGTTGTAAACACAGGATGTATTGTGTGTCCCACAAATCATGCCCACTGACAACATAATAACTTCCAATTTTCGCGGTAGTTCGATGAACTGTTTCGAGCTGTACATTCCTCTCAGGGAATTTGCGTCACCATTAGCTCATTAATTATCAGCAATCTGCGTACTTGCTGTAACAAGTTGGAAGTAAAATTGGAAACTTGGTTGCTACTTGTAGAAGACAGTGAGCTCTATTGGAAGATCCAGTGTAACTAATAATACGCACCACTTTGGTCCAGAATTGGTACCATTATCTTGAAAAGTGATCTAGAATGGTCAAAATATAATGATTCTCATTTTTTTGATTTTGCTAAGGAACAAGTAATATCCAAATCCACACATTCAAAAAGTTTCTGGGAGTTCTTGTAGAGATCATTTTGTTTTGCCCATATCATTCTGCTTATTCCATAATCATAACATGGAACATAACTGTAAGCATCTGCTTTCCAGTTTGACTGCCAGTAGAGTTGCACTACTCATAGGTTACTTGCTCTTTCGCGTCTGTCTTGGGAATGGACTGCCATGACTTTCTGTTAACACTTGTTCTCATAGGCTTTCAGGTACAACAATAAGGTTACATTTATCACTGCTCTTGTAAGGTGTTACGCCAACTACTTCAAATTTAGAATCTTGTTTCCAGGATTGAAAGTACATATTGACTTATCACATGTTCATCAATTTTGTTCTCTGCCTTTTGAGGAACACACTCTGACGCTCTTACTTAATTAGTTCACATTACTGTGTAGTTTTCAATGTCGATGAACTACTGTGAATTGGTACTCACCTAAATGTGATGCCCACCTAGGTAATCTACTTCTGGGATCCTTCAGTTTTAGTAGCCAATTCAGTTCTGCATGATACGTGATGGCAGTGAATTCTTTTCTCACTTGTGGTGGTGGTGGTGGTGGTGGTGGTGGTCTTAAGTCCTGAGACTGGTTTGATGCAGATCTCCATGCTACTCTAGCCTGTGCAAGCTTCATCTCCTACTACCTACTGCAGCCTACATCCTTCTGAATCTGCTTAGTGTATTCATCTCTTGGTCTCCCTCTACGATTTTTACCCTCCACGCTGCTCTCCAGTACAAAATTGGTGATCCCTTGATGCCTTAGAACATGTCCTACCAACCGATCCCTTCTTCTAGTCAAGTTGTGCCACAAACTTCTCTTCTCCCCAATCCTATTCAACACCTCTTCATTAGTTATGTGATCTACCCATCTAATCCTCAGCATTCTTCTGTAGCACCACATTTTGAAAGCTTCTATTCTCTTCTTGTCCAAACTATTTATCATCCATGTTTCACTTCCACACATGGCTACACTTCATACAAATACTATCAGAAACGTCTTCCTGACACTTAAATCTATACTCGATGTTAACAAATTTCTCTTCTTCAGAAACGCTTTCCTTGCCATTGCCAGTCTACATTTTACATCCTCTCCACTTCGACCATCATCAGTTATTATGCTCCCCAAATAGCAAAACTCCTTTACTACTTTAAGTGTCTCATTTCCTAATCTAATTTCCTCAGCATCACCCGACTTAATTCGACCACATTACATTATCCTCGTTTTGCTTTTGTTGATGTTCATCTTATATCCTCCTTTCAAGACACTGTCCATTCCGTTCAACTGCTCTTCCAAGTCCTTTGCTGTCTCTGACAGAATTACAATGTCTTTGGCGAACCTAAAAGTTTTTATTTCTTCTCCATGGATTTTAATACCTACTCCAAATTTTTCTTTTGTTTCCTTTACTGCTTGCTCAATATACTGATTGAATAGCATCGGGGAGAAGCTACAACCCTGTCTCACTCCCTTCCCAACCGCTGCTTCCCTTTCATGCCCCTCGACTCTTACAACTGCCATCTGCTTTCTGTACAAATTGTAAATAGCCTTTCGCTCCCTGTATTTTACCCCTGCCACCTTCAGAATTTGAAAGAGAGTATTCCAGTCAACATTGTCAAAAGCTTTCTCTAAGTCTGCAAATGCTAGAAACATAGATTTGCCTTTCCTTAATCTTTCTTCTAAGATAAGTCGTAGGGTCAGTATTGCCTCATGTGTTCCAACATTTCTGCGGAATCCAAACAGATCTTCCCTGAGGTCGGCTTCTACCAGTTTTTCCATTCACCTGTAAAGAATTTGCGTTAGTATTTTGCAGCTGTGACTTATTAAACTGATAGTTCGGCAATTTTCACATCTGTCAACACCTGCTTTCTTTGGGATTGGAATTATTATATTCTTCTTGAAGTCTGAGGGAGTTTCGCTTGTCTCATACATCTTGCTCACCAGATGGTAGAGTTTTGTCAGGACTGGCTCTCCCAAGGCTGTCAGTAGTTCTAATGGAATGTTATCTACTCCCGGGGCCTTGTTTCTACTTAGGTCTTTCAGTGCTCTGTCAAACTCTTCACACAGTATCACATTTCCCATTTCATCTTCATCTACCTCTTCCATTTCCATAATATTGTCCTCAAGAACATCGCCCCTGTATAGACCCTCTATATACTCCTTCCACCTTTCTGCTTTCCCTTCTTTGCTTAGAACTGGGTTTCCATCTGAGCTCTTGATATTCATGCAAGTGGTTCTCTTTTCTCCAAAGGTCTCTTTAATTTTCCTGTAGGCAGTATCTATCTTACCCCTCGTGAGATAAGCCTCTACATCCTTACATTTGTCCTCTAGCCATCCCTGCTTAGCCATTTTATGCTTCCTGTCGATCTCATTTTTGAGACGTTTGTATTCCTTTTTGCCTGCTTCACTTACTGCAGTTTTGTATTTTCGCCTTTCATCAATTAAATTCAATATTTCTTCTGTTACCCAAGGATTTCTACTAGCCCTCGTCTTTTTACCTACTTGATCCTTTGCTGCCTTCACTACTTCATCCCTCAAAGCTACCCATTCTTCTTCTACTGTATTTCTTTCCCCCATTCCTGTCAATTGTTCCCTTCTGCTCTCCCTGAAACTCTGTACAACCTCTGGTTCTTTCAGTTTATCCAGGTCCCATCTCCTTAAATTCCCACCTTTTTGCAGTTTCTTCAGTTTTAATCTACGGTTCATAACCAATAGATTGTGGTCAGAGTCCACATCTGCCCCTGGAAATGTCTTACAATTTAAAATCTGGTTCCTAAATCTCTGTCTTACCATTCTATAATCTATCTGAAACCTTCTAGTATCTCCAGGGTTCTTCCATGTATACAACCTTCTTTCATTATTCTTGAACCAAGTGTTAGCTACAATTAAATTACGCTCTGTGCAAAATTTTACCAGGTGAATTCCTCTTGCGTTTCTTACCCCCAATCCATATTCACCTACTATGTTTCCGTCTCTTCCTTTTCCTACTGTCAAATTCCAGTCACCCATGACTATTAAATTTTTGTTTCCATTCACTACCTGAATAATTTATTTTATCTCATCATACATTTCATCAATTTCTTCATCTGCAAAGCTAGTTGGCATATAAACTTGTACTACTGTAGTAGGCGTTGGCTTCGTGTCTATCTTGGCCACAATAATGTGTTCACTATGCTGTTTGTAGTAGCTTAGCCGCATTCCTATTTTTTTATTCATTATTAAACCTACTCCTGCATTACCCCTATTTGATTTTGTATTTATAACCCTGTATTCACCTGACCAAAAGTCTTGTTCGTCCTGCCACCGAACTTCACTAATTCCCACTATATCTAACTTTAACCTATCCATTTCCCTTTTTAAATTTTCTAACCTACCTGCTCGATTAAGGGATCTGACATTCCACGCTCCGATCCGTGGAACGCCAGTTTTCTTTCTCCTGATGACGACGTCCACTTGAGTAGTCCCCACCTGGAGATCCGAATGGGGGACTATTTTACGTCCGGAATATTTTACCCAAGAGGATGCCATCATCATTTTTTTTTTCCTCACTAGAAAATGTCAATTGTAATTTATTGCATAGAGAAGCTCACATAGTTCCTTTTTCCATTGTCATTCCGCTCTGTTCAGAAGGTGAGAAGCAAATGCGCTCACATTCAGTCAAACGTGTGTCAATTCGGTATAGCATAACTGTGTTGTTTCACAGTTTTGGTATTACCTCACAGACACTAGCATTCGTTTGAGTCTGATTTTTAGAATTTCCGTTGCAGCCATAATTGGGAAGACCAAATTGGATTTCTCATTGTGCTACATTGATCTGAGCATGGTTAGCTACTGGGAAATCTAACACCAACATGTACTTTTCTCATGTTTTTCTCTGTTTATCACTTTTCTGAAGCATATTCATCTTGGTCTGTCAGGAAGTCAAATCACAACTTCCCTTCAGTTGTGCACCCAGGTGCCATTTAACCCTTTAGCTGTACAACTTGGCCGCCACCAACTTTCTTCCTTGATTACACAGAACATATCACAGAAATCTGATCCCCTGTATTTTCACCATGATAAATTGCATTAATCAGCAGACCTTTGTGCGGTCATTAGTTGAGCTCACAGTAACTTTTGCTTTTTGGTAGGCTGAAGTAATGTTGGTCCTTCCTTTCCCTCTATCATTTAACATACTCCTACCAAAGCCCCCCCCCCCATTCGTGGCCATATCTTCTGTGTTCCCCTTCTTGTAGTTTTGTGAAATGTGTCCTCCACTCTACAGGCAAAACATTGAATTTTGTCTTACATGAAGTTGTACTTTGTTGGCTGCTCCTACAATAGTTTGTTTCTGGTTATGGTTTGAAAACAGGATGATCCAGTTTCTCATTAAGTTGAGGCCTCCATAGCTCTTCTATGAATTGAGCTACCATTTGTATTGTTTCTTCAAATGTCTTGCAGTGTTCCAGTCTAACCGTGCGACCAGCTTTACTGTGTAGACCATTCAAAAATGTATGTTATGCCCTTTGTTCAGCTTCAAACAGTTCTGCCTCATTGCGTGAATTGTTCTCTCTATGGTTCTGTGTGTTAACATTAATTTTCCTATTGATGCTCAGTGGCGTCTCTGTCCAAAATATGCGTATTTTGGAGTAGCTCCCGTGCTTTTCTTCTTGTTCTGTTGCACAAGTGACTGTTTAAATTGGTCCTATATAGCTTAACAACTGTGTATATAATCACATGTGACAAGACAGATTGCACCATCATGGATTCAAAGCTTTGCCATGGTCTTTTTCTGAGAGTCACTCCAGAATCCTAGGCTGCTGCATTCTAGAATTTACCAAAAAGCAGGTGAACATCCCGATCTTATCTTCAGAAAAAAATCGGAAATGTAGGGATCAAAGAAATGTTCTCCAGATCCAGAGTGGTGCACAGTGGCGTGCTTTTGCGACCCAGTCCACCACATACGACACGGCCATTCAGTGCTACGGAGGGGCACGAGCGCTGAGTGACGTGCGGAAGCAGCACGTGTGTCCTGCCATCAGCTACCCTTACTTTTTTGTTCTCAGGCACTATGCTCATATTTATGAGATATATTTTAAATGACTACAGTGAGTGTTTCATGATGGCTTCATGTGTTACTTTTGAAACAACATTCTTGATTTTTTGTTCTGATTATTATTCATTGCAGTGGGTCATCAGGCACATTTTTTCTTTTATTTTCAGCAGGTATTTGCAGTTTCATTCTTGCAATGTGTAGATGGGGTCCACCTGAACAAATACTTCTCATTAAGTCTCTCGTGCAACGAGGTCCTGTCAGAAAGTGTCGGCTTCTTTTCTGTTACAAAGAAAATTATTTCTAAATCAGAATTTTACATGCCCATTCAACAGAGTGGTCCCAAATTAGCCTAATGCAATATTCACTATATAGATATGTATTATTTCTGCTGCATGGTGTTTGCAGTAAGTGGGAATCAGGACGGTGCTGTCACTGATGGAGTACTGGCTATCTTGTTTTGCTGTCCTTGTTAACACATATTGGTAAAACGAATATCCCACTATACTAATTTGTCATCAGTCTGTCAAATGGGCATGTAAAATTCATTTTGTTTGTAATGGGAAGCAAAGCGATGCTTTCCATCGAAGCTGGACATTGCTTGAAAGACGTGACGGGTACCAAAATATATGCGGAAACAATAGAGAAAATGTGCCTGCTGACTCTCGGGTGAGACACCCTTACAAAAATTACAATCAAGACACTTGTGATTAAAGACATATATTGTTCAAAATACTAACTTCAAAACACAACTCCCCCTGCAGGTCCGGGGGTTAGAATAGGCCCGAGGTATCCCTGCCCATCGTAAGATACGACTAAAAGGAGTGTCTCATTGTTCAGCCCTATAAGTCCAGGTCCCATGTTACGGGTTGACCTGCCACTTTCCAAATTCTACAGAAGTGTGGGCCATATGGGGAAGGACACCTTAAGTGGCGCATGAGTGCCCTTAGATTCAATCTCCTGAACCTCTTGTCATGGCTCTGGATCTTCACCTGCCATTCAACTATTTGGGTGAGGACACTTTCTGGGATATGTCATCTTCTTCCATTGTTTCCTGTCCTCTTTCACCCCCATGACAGGATTGGATTTCTCTGTACCCAATATCCAGCACGGTAACCAGTCCGTTGTGGTGGGGTCGTCATGTATCCATTTGGTGTTGCCCCCCTGACAACACAGGGATTGCACTACTGATGCCTGAGCTGGAAACGCCCCACGTATGCCAAGGAGTAGATGCCTGTCTTCCTGGGGCATAAGGACTCCCAGCAATGGCCATCATGCTAGGTGGCCTTTGCTGTGGCTGGATGGCGCCCGTGGGGAAAGCCCTTGGTCGGAGTGGGTGGCATCAGGGTGGATGACCCCCAAGGAACCGGACTAAGTCATCTCTTCCTGGTGACTGTATTGTGCTGGCAGTCTCCAAGAAGGACAAGATTGAGTACAATGCTGACAGATATGACCCTAAATCGTTCCCGTCCCTCGCTATGCCGTGGGAGGAACGTTGGGCTACAGTAAGAAGAGAGCCATATTCACCTCAGTATTTTGTCTGTAGCAGAATGGTCGGGGACTCCTTTCTACCACTGAAGCCTCAATTTTTTGTTGAACATCTTGAGGATAAGTTTGGGGAAGTGACAGCACTGTCCAAGATCAGAAGTGGTGCAGTCTTGATTCGGATTTGTGACTGGCTGGGTGATATTCCTGTTTCTGTCACTCCCCATAAAAGCCTCAACATGGTCCAGGGGATTATTTTCCATCGTGATTACCTCTTGCAGTCTGACAACAAGCTCCGTGCCAATTTAGAACGTCAGGGTGTTCATTTCATCTGGCGCATTTACAGGGGACCCAAAGACAACAGGGTTGCTACCGATTCCTTCATCTTGGCCCTCGAGGGTGATTCATTGCCAGAAAAGGTCAAGGTGATGGTTTACCGCTGTGACGTTTAACCATACGTCCCTCCCCCTATGCGGTGCTTTAAGTGCTGGAAATTTGGGCACGTCTTCCCGCGGCACTTCCAACGCCACATGTTGAGACTGTGGACGTCCACTGCATCCAGATATTCCCTGTGCACCTCCTCCCACTTGTATCAACTGCGGAGAGCAGCACTCCCCCTGCCCGCCAGACTGCACAGTACTCCGAAAGGAGCAGAAAGTCGTGAAGTACAATACTTTGGACTGGTTGACTTACCAAGAGGCTGAACATAAATTTGAACGATTACACCCCGTTTGATTGACATCCACGTACGCTGCAGCTACGTAAACATCACCATCACAAATAACAGTCGTGCCACACTCTGTGCCATGAACAGTTGGCCCTCTGGGCCTCCAGACTACATCTGCCCCCCTTGATGGTAGGGGGGAAAAATCTCCTTCCGTTGCTCCCAAAGTACCTTCTTTGGGAGCAAGGCCCTTCCAAATGCAGGGGACATTGGTCCCCTCCACCCAGCTGGAGGAGCAACAGCTCCTGTCGTGTGGAAGGGGTCCCTTGGTATCCTCTCTCCCAAGTTGTCCACTAATGCCACAGTGGACACTCGCCAGTGACTAAAGGAGCCAAAAGCTGCTGGATGAAGAGCTTCTCGGTCTTCCTCCATGCCTGAAGCTACTTCAGAGAAGTCCTCCCAGCAAGCCCCTAACGAGAAGTGAGAGGCTAAGCAAACAAAGAAGTCTGCTAAGAAAAAGGACCCTCTGGTGGCCCCAACACCACAACTTCCTACCAATTCTGCACCTGCAGATGAGGTGGAGATCTCACTATCCCCTGTGGACCTGGATCTCACTGATGGCTCATCCACAATAGGAATGGATACAAATACTTAATCGGTGGCAGCAGATGACCCTGAGGCGCAACCTGCCTCATTGCATGCTTCATGCCTTCCGAGCCTCACGATAATGTCATCCTCCAGTGGAATTGCTGCGGTTTTCTTCACCACCTGGCTGAGCTATGGCAACTGTTAAGCTTCACACCTGCTTTCTGCATTGCCCTCAAGGAAACCTGGTTCCTGGCAATGTAGACCCCTGCCCTTTGCAGCTATAGGGGATATTACAATAACTGTAGCGACTTTAATAGTGTGTCAGGTGGAGTTTATGTCTATGTCCTAAACTCAGTATGCAGTGAACCTGTGCCCCTTCAAACCCCTCTTGAAGCTGTGGCTGTCAGGCTAAGGATGATGTGGGAAATAACTGTCTGCAACGTATATCTTCCTCCAGATGGTGCAGTACCCCTGAATGTGTTGGCTGCACTGATTCATCAACTCCCTAAAACTTTCCTACTTTTTGGAGATTTGAATGCCCATAATCCCTTGTGGGGTGGCACTGTGCTTGCTGACCGACGTAGAGATGTCAGAACTTTCCTATCTCAACTTGACATCTGCCTCTTATATACTGGGGTCCCTACACATTTCAGTGTGCCCTTAACTCGGCCATTGACTTACCCCTCTGCAACGCAGGACATCTCCCATCTGTCCACCGGAGAGCCCACGATGACGTGTGGTAGTGACCACTTTCACATCTTCCCGTCACTCCCCCAGTGTCATTGCCCCGGACGTCTACCAAGATGGGCTTTAAACAAGGCATACTGGGAAGCTTTCACCTCTGCTGTTGAATCTCCTCCACATGATACCATCGATGTGATAGTTGAGCAGGTCACTAGAACAATTGTGTCTGCGGCAGAAAACACGATCCCTTGTTCCTTAGGGTGCCGCCCCCCCTCCCCAGTGAAAGTCAGTACCTAGAGCACCTAATAACTTTTAAACGGCTCCGTGCCTGCATTTGCCAGCTTATAAAAAGATGGAAACGGGCATGTTGGGAGAGGTATGTCTCGACCATTGGGTGCCATATGTCACCTTCCCAAGTCTGTACGAAGATCAGGGTACTAGACCCCGACAGGTGTTAGTGGCATTAACATCAATGGCGTCTTATCTGCCGATGCAACCGCTGTTGCCGAGTGCTTTGTTGAGCACTATGCTCCAACCTCTTCATCAGAGAATTATCCCCCAGCATTTACACCCTCAAACGGCGGATGAAAAAGAAAGCCATCTCGTTCACCGAACGTCACAGTGAACCCTATAATGCTCCATTTACAGAGTGGGAGATCCTCAACGTACTCGCACATTGCCCCGACACAGCTCCTGGGCCAGATCAGATCCACAGTCAGATGATCAAACATCTCTCATTGGACTACAAGTGGTATCACCTCGTCACCTTCAACCGGACCTGGTGCGATGGCGTCTTTCCATTGCAGTGGCGGGAGATAACCATCATTCCTGTGCTCAAACCTGGTAAAAACCTACTTGGTGTGGATAGCTATTGGCCCATCAGTCTCACCAACGTTCTTTGTAAGCTGCTAGAATGTATGATAAGTCGGTGGTTGTGTAGGGTCCTGGAGTCAAGGGGCCTCCTGGCTCCATGCCAGGGCGGTTTCCGCCAGTATCGCTTTACCATTAATAATCTAGTTTCCCTCTAGTCTGTCACCTGAACAGCCTTTTCCAGTGCCAACAGCTGGTAGCCGTCTCTTTTTATTTACGAAAAGCTTAAGACACAACCTGGCAACACCATATCCTTGCCACATTATATGAATGGTATCTCCAGGTGCCTCCGCCTGATTTTTATCCAAAATTTCCTATCGCTCCGTACTTTCTGTGTCAAAGTTGGCGCCTCCCACAGTTCTCCCCATATCCAGGAGAATGGGGTCTCGCAGGGTTCTGTATTGAGTGTCTCTCTATTTTTAGTGGCCATTAACGGTCTAGCAGCAGCTGTCGAGCCATCAGTCTCACCTTCTCTGTATGCAGACGACTTCTGTATTTCGTACTGCTCCTCCAGTACTGTTGTTGGTAAGCGGCGTCTACAGGGAGCCATCCACAAGGAGCAATCATGGGCCCCAGCCCACGGCTTCCAGTTTTCAGCTGTGAAGTCATGTGTCATGCACTTCTGTCGGCATCTTACTGTTCATCCAGAACAAAAACTTTATCTTAATGATGATCCACTTACTGTAGTGGGACATATTGATTCTTACGACTGGTTTTCGACGCCCGATTGACATGGCTTCCTCACTTTCGTCAGCTCAAGTGGAAGTGCTGGCAGCATCTCAATGCCCTCTGCTGCCTGAACAACACCAACTGGGGTGCATATTACTCTATGCTGCTGCAGTTCTACAGAGCCCTTGTTCAATCCCACCTTGGCTATGGGAGGCTGGTTTGTGGTTCGGCGGTGCCCTCGGTGTTGCGTTTACTCGACCCAGTACACCACTGTGGCAATCGACTGGCAACAGGACCATTTAGGACTAGTCCGGTGACCAGCGTCCTGGTGGAGGCCCAAGTCCCTCCATTAAAGGTTAGGGGTGCACAACTGCTCGCCAGCTACGTTCCGCACATTCATAGTTCTCCTGAGTATCCGAATTACCATCTCATTTTCCCATCCACGGCAGTTCATCTCCTGCATCGGAGGCCCAGATCTGGGCTTAAGATATCGGTTTGCGTCCAATCTCTTCTGTCTGAAGTGGAGTCCTTGCCTTTACCACCTGTTCTCAGGGCCAATTCACGTACACCTCCATGTACACCTAGGCCAAAGCTATGCCTGGCTCTTTCACATGGTCCTAAGGACTCAGTTAACCCCAGAGCTCTCTGCTGTCACTTCCTCTCAATTCTTGACATGTACCGGGACCATGAAGTGGTTTATACTGACAGCTCAATGCCTGATGGTCACGTTGGCTTCGCATTTGTCCATGAAGGACATACTGAACAGCACTCCTTGCAAGATGGATGCAGGGGTTTCACTGCGGAGCTGGTGGCCATTTTTCTTGCTCTTGAGTGCATCTGCTTGTGCCCTGACGAGTTGTTTCTTCTCTGTACTGACTCTTTGAATAGCCTACAAGCTATTGACGCTCGCGATCTTTTGGTAGTGACCATCCAGGAGTCCATCTATGACCTGGAATGGTCCAGTCATCCTGTGGTGTTGTGGATCCCAGGCCACGTCGGAATCCCAGGAAATGAACTTGCCAACATGCTACATGGAAACGGCTTCTGGAAATCGGCATCCCTGTAACTGACTTGTGATCATTATTACACCGCAAGGTGTTTCACCTCTGGGAGGGGGAATGGCATTGTCTAGGTACGCACAACAAACTGCGTGCGATTAAGGAGACTACGAATGTGTGGAAGACCTCCATGCGGGCCTCTTGCAGGGACTCTGTGGTTATCTGCCGACTCCACATTGGCCATACGTGGGTAACACATGGCTACCTCCTCCGTCGCGTGGACCTCACTTTGGTGTCACAGTGGCTCACATATGACTGTCGTCCACATTTTACTGGATTGCCCACTTTTATCCACTCTGTGGCAGACTTGTAACCTTCCCAGTGCCCTACCTTCGGTGTTGGGTGACAATGTCTCAGCAGCAGATATAGTTTTGCGTTTCATTCGTGAGGGGGGTTTTTATCGTACCATCTAAGGGTGAGCATTTAGCCTTCTCTCTAAGGTCGCCACCCTCCCTCCATTTTAACTCTGTCGCACTTTCTTTGCATTTGTTTGTCTTGGTGGTCATGTTTTCCCTATATATGTTTATCTTGCCTTGTCTTTTTGGGATGGACATTTTAATGTGTTGCAGAGTGGCTGGCGCCTCCTCTTTCATTATTGTGATCAGCCAGCCCAGACTATATGCTCTAAGGTTTTAAGACTTTCTTCTTCTTTTCCTTGTGGTGTATGTTTCCCCTGTTTTTTGTTCGTTCCATTCGTTTTCTTTTTAGGTGTGGGGTTGGGTGTTTTTATACCCCAAACAAACAAACCAACCAATCAACCAAAACATGATAAGCTAAGGCTGATGTAAAGCTCCCAACATTGGCCCTGTTGCTCAACAATATTTTGGATACAATCTAAGTTTTATTTCATACCAAATAACAAAAGTAATATGAAAAACTGCATATGTAACTCAGAAATATGCAGCAAAATGTGCAGTAAACAAAAACCTTTCACCACTACATACAGCAGAAACTGAAGATTAATGTCTGAGTTCCAGCATATATATCACTCATTTGTCTCTGACAGAATTATTATGAATAAAAAGAAGAGCATAAGCACTGTGCGGGTGTAAAAGCGACTGTGGTGTTGAAAATGAAACCAGCAGCAGTAAAATTTCTTTCAGAGTCAGAGGTAGATGCTGGTACGCACAATATTGTGCTGGCGATCTTCTGAAGAGTGAGAAAATTTTGACTGTTCATTTTCCAATAAGAAGCCACATTTTCTTCAATTTTGCCGGTTTGATTTAAATAGTATGCGTAGACACATTCAGAGTACCAGGTAGGACGAGTGGTGGCACACATAAAGACATTCCTAGCACACACGGACAGGTACAAAGGCACGTGCATTAACACATCCAGAGCAGTTAAATGGTTAATGCATGAGTACGCAAATGCAGAACAGTCATTGGAAGCAATCATTTCATAAAATATTTAGGAGTATGTGAATGGAGCAATTTAAAGTGAAACAACCACATAAAAGTAATCACAAGAAATGCAGATGTGAGACAGGTTCATTGTAAGAATCTTGGGAAATTTTGTCCGTCAACAAATGAAGTAGTATTTCAAATCCTTTGTTCGAAGAATACTTGAATATTACTCGTCAGTGTGGGATCTGTACCAGATAGGATTGATAAAGGAAATACAGAAGATCCATTGGAGGACAGCACGCTTTGTTACAGGTTCATTTACTGAGCATGAAAGCATCCTGGAGATGGTCAACTGGCTCCAGTGGCAGATGCTGCTGGAGAGGTGTGGTCTACTGTTGAAGTTCCGAGAGTGTACATTCCTAGAAGAGTCGAGAAATAGATTGCTTCCTCATACATATATCTCGTGAAAATACTGTGAAGAAAAAATTAGATGGATTCGGGCCATGTGGAGGCTTACTGGCAGTCATTGTTCCTGTGAACCATTCCTAACTGGAGACAGGAAAAGGGGGAAGTGACAGTGGTACACAAAGCCCTGTGACTTGTGCTACATAGATGTATAACGAACACGGGTAGCAGTACAGGAGTATTTGCATTTGATTGTTGTGTCTACTAAAAATAAAAAAAAGAACCATTGCTGTAAACATTGTGAAGGCATTTCTTGTAATCAAGTTTTGGAGCTGAAGGCAACTGTTAATGGATTATGGTTGATGAAAAGAAACAGCTGTGTGTTGTAAAAGTACGAGGTGCTACCCAAAATATCTGGGATTAGTGCTGCCATCTGTTGAAAACCTTACCTTTGGATTAATGGTCACCATAACCCTCGAAGTAGTTCCCGTCCACACGTACACACCAGTCCCAGTGCTTCTGCCACTGGTCAAATGTTTCCTGGAAGTCCTGTTCTTTGAGAGTGTTTATCACTGCCAGTGATGCTTCTCAAATCCTCTCTAGAGTGTCGAACCGATGGTCTTTCAACTTGAGTTTCAGTTTTCGCAATAGCGCGAATTGCAAGGTGCAAAATCTGGCGAGTATGGTGGGTGCCATAAAACCACCGTGTTGTTTTTTGCCAAAAAAGTTCCTGGTGAGCAAGGACGTGTGACAGGGTGCGTTGTCGTGATGCAGCAGCCTGTTCCCTCGACATCAGATTTTGGGCCATCGTCACCGTACGTTTCCACGGAGCCATCGCAAAATGTACGAGTAGTACACGGAATTCACTGATTTGTTGGATGTGACGAATCCTTTGTGCACAACTCCCTCGATATCAAAGTAAACAATGATCACGCTCCTCACCTGTCTCACTTTTTTGTGTCTTGGAGAGCCTGGGCTCTTCCCCCAAACACTTGTTGAATCATTGCAAGGGTCTCCGTAGCACTTTTCCTGAGATTCACACAGAATTTGATACACATATGCTGTTCTGTTCACGGATCCATCATAAAATCACCACACACCAAACGCATAGTATTATGGAAATCACTGTGGGCGCACAACACATCCTCCCAGCTTAATGCCACTCTGCACAGACTCATCAGATATCCAGCTGTTGCCACTTAGCAGTGCAAAGATCTACTACTCTTACTTTCCAGATGGTAGCACCAGTCCCAAAAATTTTGGATTCCACCCCATGTAGTTTTAAATTACATAGGTTATCACTAATGTCTATTTTTCAATACATGTATAATTTTATTCCACCATCATTACCATTCTTCATGCATAAGGAGGTCTGTCTATGGATAGTCATTCCCTGATGACAGAAATCTGGACTGCATGTGGATGTGCCTGTTGGATGATTTGTTGTTACATCATATATATATATATATATATATATATATATATATATATATATATATATATATATATATATATATATATCTATCTGTGCACGTACACATGGGCGTGGGCACCCTGGCAAGGGCATAGCAGCCTGGACCCTCACATTGTACTTCAGGATAACAGCAAAGTGTGAGCCTGCCCTTGGTGCCCGGCACTTAGGTGGGATGCAGTGGTTCGTGTGGCAGTGGAGGCAAAGGTGTGTGCATCATCAGCACAGCATGGAGCAGTGGAGTGGTGGCATCACATAACTGCCTAGCTGTTCAGTGATGACAAGCTGGTTCGTGCACCCTTAAATACCGCAGCCCCATGCTGATTTCACACTAGTAGTGGAATTAGTGTGTTATAAAGAATAGTCTAGAACAGGCAATGGCCCAGTTGTTGCTGTCAGGCTGCAATACTCCCTGGAGGCTGGTGCACTGTCAGCACACGTGACCTATCATCATGGAGGCGTTGCAAAGCTGCCAACCACGCTGTCCACTGGCAATCACTGACTGACCTTGGAGGTGTCCCATATTTTCATTCTGCACTTCAAAGTCTTGTTTATAGTTGTACCCATTACATCTTCTCCCACCTACAGAGAAAATTTGCCCTCAGATTTTGCAGAAACACAGGTACTGGTTTATTTACAACTATTCACAATTCCACCTCCACTCACAGTATCCCTTTGTCCTTTGCACTATTTACATTATCTGTCTGACTTCACTAGCATTTGGCTCTACATTGAGGTCTTAATTTATGGTTAACTTTGTCCCATGTCAAGTTGCTTCTGGTTGTGACTGGTTTGAACCCATAAGTTGAAGGTTGACAGAGATAGGATTTGCTTTTTGTTTGAATTTGTGGTATATCATTCCTGTTTCTGTGAAAATCAGACTTCTGGGGCTGACGATCCCCTAACCAGTAATTACAGCTCCCAGAATGAGACTTTCACTCTGCAACGGAGTGTGCGCCATTATGAAACTTCCTGGCAGATTAAAACTGTGTGCCGTACTGAGACTCGAACTCGGGACCTTTGCCTTTCGCAGGCAAGTGCTCTACCGACTGAGCCACCCAAGCACGACTCACGCCCCATCCTCACAGCTTTACTTTTGCCAGTACCTCGTCTTCTACTTTCCAAACTTTACAGAAGCTCTCCTGCAAACCTTGCAGGTCCTGAGTTCAAGTCTCGGTTCGGCACACAGTTTTAATCTGCCAGGAAGTTTCAGTCATTACAGCTGATTTTTGGTGTTGTATTTCTGTTATATGCTCTAAAAGATGTTCCATCAACATGCGGCCGTGCTACTTGGTTAACATTCAATTAAGGAGGCAAGCAGGGTGAGGTCTAACATGTTATTAAGGAAGGTTAGATTTCCGTGGATAAAATATCAAAGGCAAGATCAGGTACATAAATCAATGTGTGGGTTGTATTCAGGGTGATGGTTCCTGTCACAATGGTGGGTAATCAGAACATTGGTCCATTATGTCCCATTGGGTACCACTGATTAACAGTTCTTGACCTTGTAGTTCTGTCTGCTGTGTGCCACTCTGTCGACCCTGCTTGTAATGAGCACAGACACCAGCTGCTTGGTTTGCTATGTAGTACAACCAGTGTAGACCCACTCTTTGGAAACATACTGTTTTTTTTCTGGCATTACTTCTTTTGGGCATTCTGTAGCAGAATTTGAGAGGGGAACAACAAAAAGCCACAGGACCTCAGAATGTCCCAGGCCATCGGGACTCGCAGCAGTGGCAGCATACTGGGATCCTGTCACGCACCTGGTCAGCTTGATGGAGCAGGACAATCAGCTGTTATTGTCGGTTGAAGACACCCAGCCAGCCCCTGACTCGCTGAAGTGCACCGGGGGTCCTAATCAGCATGAAGCAGGTCGGTACTGGCCTCTATCATACGCGCCATCGCAGAATATTCCAGTGGTACTGGATGGATAGAGTGAGGATGTAGTGGATGAGAAGATACCAATTAAGTCCTGTGCACCACTACTCTTCTTTTCAGTGTATAATTTAATCGCTAGCGGTTCGAAACGCTTACATATTGGTACAGAAGCAACCACAGACAGAGAGTGGCGTATTCTGATAGAGATTGAGAATGCAGCTAAAAGTATTAAGAGTTCGGTTTATGGAGGTGGAATGGGATGAACTCTGTCGTGCAAAAGCGTATATCATGCAGCAGTTGACCGCCGGCTATCACCCTAGCCGTCCTCCTCCGGACACTTACAATACTGCTCTAACCCTATCCATCACAACAGATACAATGAGTCTGCACTCCGTGTGAAATCAGGCAACACATCCATTTATCTACAGTATTCCACCAATCAAAACTTTTTCGATCTACAGATGGTACTATCCAGTGTGTTGGAAAGACTGAACAGATGGCTGCCTTGTGTTAAAGCTGTGTACAGAGATATTGCAGAGTATCTAAGTATGAACAGTGTGCATGTAGACGACTCCAAACAGTGGGTCAGTATGGTGCTGGCGAAAGCTAATGTACCGGCAATAAGTTTGAGAGAAAACCATGCTGAATTCTATGTTTACAAGAAGGCTTTATTTTTTATACCCTGTAATGGCGTTAAGATAAAGAAAGAACCAGTTGATGTAGTGCATCCTGTGTACGATTACTGAATAAGTAAATGTATATGACCATGTATGTGTTTTTCATTTCTTACCTCTTATTATATTGCAAGTACTAAAGCTATTGCCCCACTATTTTCACTGGAAACATGCAACAGCAGAAAGTTATGTCATTTAACTAAATTCTCATTAAAACCCCATTGCACGCCAGTACTTGAAATGGTCGGCATCATAGAAAGGGCATAGTGTTCATTATCTTCTGTAAAAATGCATTGCACGCCAGTACCTGACGTAGTAGGTATCATGGCAGAGTGGGTGAAGCATCAAGACTTAGTTGTAAGCGACTGGAGCTGTGACGGTGCACAAGAAGACCGGATGGAGAAGAATGGCGCACTCCTTCCCCACAACATAGTGCAATACAGTAGAGACCCATTAATCCGAACTAATTGGGACTGGACCTTGTTCGGATTACCGATTTGTTCGGATTAGCCGGAATTATGGTGACGAGTTTCTAGAATGAAGTATACCAAGCAGATAATAGGTACACCATGGTAACAAATGGGAACAAGTGTGGGAACAATGGCTCACTCTCACTCCCTGCCCTTGTTGTTGTGCATTGTTGAGACCTTTGTAGTGTCTGAGGTCAGTGCACTGGCAGCTGGTTCGCAAAGTGCTTGGTTATGTTAGTTATGGATCGCTGGCACGCGTAACAGTTGTATTGTATTCATTCAGGTGTAGTGGTGTACGTATTTTCGTCATGAGTAAACGGAAACATACAACGTTAGCTCTCAAAGAAGAACTGAATGCTTTGAAGCGGATAGACAAAGGTGATAATGTATCTAAACTGGCAACGGAGGAGTGGCCGAGCGGTTCTAGGCGCTTCAGTCTGGAACCGCGCGACCGCTACGGTCGCAGGTTCGAATCCTGCCTCGGGCATGGATGTGTGTGTTGTCCTTAGGTTAGTTAGGTTTAAGTAGTTCTAAGTTCTACGGGACTTATGACCTCAGATGTTGAGTCCCATAGTGCTCAGAGCCATTTGAACCATTTTGGCAATGGAACTGGGTGTTGGTAAAGCAACCATTTGTGATTGGAAGAAGAACCGAGTGAAGCTTGAACAGTCCTGTGCAACGTCTTCGAGAAAAACACTCCACATTCGGCAGACTTTGAAACAGTCCCAGTACGATAAAGTGGATGAAGCTCTTTTCCTTTGGTTTACGCAGGAAAGAGAAACAACTCCGTTGAGAGGAGAAGGCTGTTTACCTGAACAAGTTAATGAAAGGTGACGAGTCTTTTAGTGCGAGTACGGGTTGGCTGGACGGATTCAAAAAACGTCATTGAATCCGCCAGCTAACAATTAGTGGAGAGAAGCTTTCTTCTGACCATGATGCAGTGAAAGAATACTTGGGTGAGTTTGAAAAAATGATAAGAGAAGGAAAGTATTCTCCCCAACAAATTTATAACGCTGACGAGACTGGCCTTAATTTTAGGGCATTTCCAATAAAAAGCCTCGCATCAAAAGCAGAAGACCATGCTCCTGGTTTTAAAATGTACAAAGATCGTGTGACTTTATTAGCGTGCAGCAACGCTGCTGGTAATCACAAACTGCCTTTAATACTGATCGGCAAATCTGCTAGGCCCCGAGCTTTTAAAAACTGCCACATGAAGTTCTTGCCATATACAACCAGAAAAAAGCACGGATGGATGGTAAGCTGTTCAAAGGATGGTTTCGCGGTCAGTTTGTTCCCTCTGTTCGACGGTTTTCTAAGGAAAATCGTTTGTCTCCCTGTGCAGTTATTTTGATTGACCGAGTGCCATCTCACCCCAGCACTGCGGAACTATGTGATGGAGAAATTGTGGCGAAGTTTTTGCCGCCGAATGTTACACCACTTCTACAGCCGATGGACCAGGGCGAACTGCTAGCATTAAAACTGATTTACAGAAAACAATTTTTAAGAGTGCTGATCCAAGATGATAGCACTCCTTTACTGGGCAAAATTAAAAAGACCAATATGAAGGATGTTGTTTATTGGGCCGCTGAGGCATGGCAGAATATTTCAGAAAATACTCTGAGAAAATCGTGGAGAAAACTGTGGACATCTCTCGAATTTCAGGACAACCTAGTTGAAAATGAAGAGGAAGATGTACTACAAATGATACAGACAATGCCTGGATGTGAAGAAGCTAGTGAAGGAGACGTAGATGAGTGGATGGCAGCGGATGGGGCACAATCTTACTGACGCTGATTTAGCTGCTGTTGTGACTCATGACCAGGAAGTAGTGGACTACTGTGACGGAAGTGACAACGAGCCTGAAAGTGATAAAGGAGAGCCGGTGCCACACAGTGACGCAGCAGAAGTTCTCGACCTCGCGTTACGTTATTTGGAGCACCAGCCCACTGCTACACCTGCTGATTTGATGTTTAACAGACGATGGCGCAACTATGTGTCATATAACAAACTGTCTTCATTACGCCAAAAAACAATGAGTTTTTGTCATCTAAAAAGTAGGGATAAAGTGTCCGCTGTATTTTAGTAAGTTTGATAGCTTTCCGTTCATTGTTATGCATTGTTTAAACCTAATGTTTTCTTGCCAATTTTTCTAATACATATTTACTATACTGTGTAAATTACAATAGTGTGTATGTACAGCAGTTTGCTATACTTAGACTAACATTCTTAATGTTCGGATTAAACGAACGTTCGGATTACCAGGGTTCGGATTAGCAGGACTCTGCTGTAATTGTAGGTCCATCCAACTGTGGCAAGACACATGTTCTCATGTTGCTGCTAACACATCCAGATGGAGTCCGCTTTGAGCATGTGTGGGTATTTTCAAAAACACTGTTTCAGCCCAAATACCATCTATTACAGGAGATTCTGCAGGGTGTGACATACGCGACATTCAATGAGAGCAGAGATATCCCTCCACCGGAAAAAGTAAAGCCAAATACAGTGTTCATATTTGACGATGTTGTTGTGGGAAACCAAGATCAAGGTAGGCGATATTTCTGTTTCTGTCGCCATATGGCTGTTGATGTATCTTATCTGAGTAAGACATATTCCAGAATCCCAAAACAGCTGGTGAGGGATAATGCAAACATAATTATAGCATTAAAAGAGGACAATCTGAATTTCAAACACATTTACCAGGCTCATGTAGGAACCGACATGTCATTCAATGATTTTGTAAAGATATGCGCAGATTGCTGGAACCACAGTATGGGTTTCTCCTTACTGATAAAACAAGAAAACTGAATGATGGTAGGTACAGACGGAACTTCCATGAGTTGCTGCATATACAGCCATGCAAAGACTTTAGTACATCAGTACACGCATCACCATGGATAAATTCGCACGCATGCCGGGAGCTCAGTTTGGTAGGAAGGGTGTACATAGACAAAACATTCGCTTTTACGTGGACGCGAAAATTCAAACTCTCGAACATAAGGTTGGAGCTGTACGCAAGGTACTAGAGACGTATTGTCAAACTCTTCAATACACTGAATGATCGGGTTAATGTAACCGAGAAGAGAGAAGAAAGTAAACAGTTTAACTGGAGGGGGAATAGCTGTCATTGAGAACGGGACAGTGTACGAACGGGTTAACGCAATTGAAAAGAAGATAGGCAACTTAACTGAAGGGAAAATAGCTGTTGCCGAGAACAGTGACTAGCATAAGAAGAAGAAGAGCGGATATATACAACCTCACGCTGCACAGAAGTCCGATTAGTATACACCGAGAAGTTCACTAAGCATAAAGTCATCGATGCACGGAAGGCCGTTGACGACAAGTTACGGTTGCTGAGGTTAGGCCATTTGAAGCAAGAGCTGACACTGCGATAAACCTTTAAACCAGTTACTGAATCCGTCGATGAACCCTCAGCGAAATTCCGCTACGACGACGATGACGCTATTGCCGATTCCATTAACCGTCACAGGATAGACAAAACATTCGGTATTAGTCGTGAGAAACCATACATGTTTGGCACACAGCCTATAACTTTAAATGAAAAAACGATACAAATCGGCGATAAACAATTTCAAAGAACACCCAGTTTGCTGAACCTTATTTTCCTAAGACTCACAAAAACTGTAAATTATTCGCCTTAGATCTGGAAATGTTTCGCGAAATAATGCTTTTAACTGATTTACATAAGAATACAAAAACCCGAAGCAATGTGAAATACAGATCCCTTTAAGAACTATTTTGGATGGTGAAAAAATAGCAGTGGTGATGATACTGACATGCAGCATAAAAGAGTGAGCAATCGACGCCCGCAGTGTATGTATATTACGACGACGCCATTGAGCTAATAGACAGCCTACGACTGCTCATGGCATCAACTGCCGCTGGTAATATAGCTCATTCGAATGAAGTTTTTTCAATAATTTCTGAGCTTAGAGAGACAGGCATCATCGAATAAGTAGCTAGACAACTGCACAAACCAGCAAACGACCTGTGGCAGGCGGATCTTGTCGACATGAGGGAATATTCAAGTGTGAATAACGGATTCAAATATATTTTAATGGTCATTGATACTTAATATAAATATGCCTGGGCATTACCTGTGACAGCGAAAACAGGAAAGGAAGTCGCGCATGTGTTTGATGGAGTGCTGCAGACGGGGACAAATCGAAGCCCAGACAACCTTCCAACAGATCACGGCGCTGAGTTTTTCAATAAATATGTCAAGGCTGTGATGGAATGGTATGGAATACATCACTACTCGACGTTCATCCACCTGAAGGCGAGTATCGTGGAACGTCTGAACATAACAGTGAAAACCCAGATGTGGATGCAATTCATCTTTGTGTTTCACGCAGATGGATCGATATCCACCCGCAAATAATTGCACAGTATAATTGAACCAAACATCGCACAATAACAATGAGACCAATCGATGTTCGTGATATTTTCATATTTATTTCATATTTATTTGGTTGCCTGTAGACAACTGTTGTGTTGTATAGGTATCGTTAGATGGTTATACAAATGGTTATACATAAGGTCAGTAGTTACATAGTTATACAGATTCTGGTACAAATGATTACACAAAAGTTAACATATGGTATATGATTATATAAAAGGTCAGTATGGTTGTATGACATAAATTACAGTTTCTTTGATAACATTCACATTTATAATAATAGAGAATCATATTTTTTCATTATGTAGAAATTCACTTATGCTATAGAATGTTTTCTCTTTCAACCATGTCTGTACCATCATTTTAAATCTATTCTCATGCAATTCCCTCGTTCCATGTGATGTATTGTTGTAAAATGTTTTGCCACCATGTAAAAAATTATTCTGGATTTTACTCAAACATGTCCAAGGAATGTCTAATAAGTTCCTATTTCTGGTTTCATAAGAGTGCACATCTGACCTGCTTTCATACATGTGGGCATTCTCTTTGGCATGCATAATAGCTTTAAGTATGTGTAGACTGGGAACTGTAAGAATTTTGTGCTCCATGAAGTACTGTCTGCAAGAAGTTAAATTGCTCACACCAAAAATACATCTAATGGCTTTCTTCTTCCAGAGGGAAACATCTTTTGCCCCAGCAGAGTTTCCCCAAAGAGGTATTCCATAATACAGATGAGTATGAAAAAAGGCATGGTATGTCATAAGTATGCACTCCTTACCGACACAATCCTTCAGTTTTCTAAGGAGATATACAGGGTGATACAAAAAGGTACGGCCAAACTTTCAGGAAACATTCCTCACACACAAAGAAAGAAAATATGTTATGTGGACATGTGTCCGGAAACACTTACTTTCCATGTTAGAGCTCATTTTATTACTTCTCTTCAAATCACATTAATCATGGAATGGAAACACAGAGCAACAGAACGTACCAGCGTGACTTCAAACACTTTGTTACAGGAAATGTTCAAAATGTCCTCCGTTAGCGAGGATACATGCATCCACCCTCCGTCGCATGGAATTCCTGATGCGCTGATGCAGCCTTGGAGAATGGCGTATTGTATCACAGCCATCCACAATACGAGCACGAAGACTCTCTACATTTGGTACCGGGTGTGCGTAGACAAGAGCTTTCAAATGCCCCCATAAATGAAAGTCAAGAGGGTTGAGGTCAGGAGAGCGTGGAGGCCATGGAATTGGTGCGCCTCTACCAATCCATCGATCACCGAATCTGTTGTTGAGAAGCGTACAAACACTTCGACTGAAATGTGCAGGAGCTCCATCGTGCATGAACCACATGTTGTGTCGTACTTGTAAAGGCACATGTTCTAGCAGCACAGGTAGAGTATCCCGTATGAAATCATGGTAATGTGCTCCATTGAGCGTAGGTGGAAGAACATACTGACGAAACTAAAATGAGCTCTAACATGGAAATCAAACGTTTCCGGACACATGTCCACATAATGTCTTTTCTTTATATGTGTGTGAGGAATGTTTCCTGAAAGTTTGGCCGTACCTTTTTGCAACACCGTGTAGAACTCTTGCCAACTTACTGCACAGCTTTTCTGTGTGCGTATTCCAGCACAGTTTGGTATCAAGATGAATGCCTAGCAGTTTTACTGAATGTCTGAGTTCATTAGGTCCATCATTAATATCTCTAAGGGAAAAAGAGGATGTGTTCAGTGTTATTGCTATACTATTTTAAGAACTATAAATAAATAATACTACAAATGCTTACCTATTTCATTTCTTTCTTCTGCTTCCACATTTCTTTGTCGGTCTCCGACAAGCGTTTAACATACACTCGTCGATGCATCTTGTTTCTTATATCGATTTTTATAATCAGTGTGGCGAACACCATAAAACAGTTCAGCTTTTCAACCTCCATTATAAGCACTTGACTGTGAATAAACTCCATTGTGAGTATCGGACTACCCACGCGTACTAATGGGAAGGTAAAGCAACCCTCAAAAACTGTGGCCACTGGTAGTCGATGGCCACAACACTGTGTTATTTAACGCACATGTAGCCGCTACAAGTTGCGTCTTCAGACGTAAGAAAATGGGCCCGGACCCATCCGTCTGTGGTACGACCTTGGGAACACGCCTATCCTTATATTAAACGCTCTGAGTAACCAGATATCACCCACTGGGATTATTTGTGATCTCTCAAAGACTTTTGATTGTGTAAATCATGGAATACTTCTAGATAAGCTCAAGTATTAATGGGGCAGCGCTCAAATCGTTTAAATCATACCTAACTGGAACAGTGAAGAAAGTTCAAATAAGCAGTTCACATAATATGCAAAAAATAGGTGATTTCTCAAACTGGGGAACAGTCAAGAATGGGGTGCCTCAAGGTTCGGTCTTGGGTCCTCTGCTGTTCTTAATATATATTAATGACTTGCCATTCTATATTCACGAAGATGCAAAGCTGGTACTTTTTGCCGATGATACAATATAGCTATCACACCCAACAGACAAGAATTAACTGGTGAAATTGTAAATGATGTTTTTCAGAAAATCATTAAGTGGTTCTCTGCAAATTGGCTCCATTAAACTTTGACAAAGCACAGTATATACAGTTCCATACAGTAAATGGAATGACACCAGTAATAAATATAGACTTCGATCAGAAATCGGTAGCTAAGGTAGAATATTCAAAATTTCTAGCTGTATGCATTGATGAGGGGTTGAACTGGAAAAAGGTCTGCTGAAACGTTTGAGTTCAGCTACTGATGCTATTAGGGTCATTGCAAATTTTTGCGATATACATCTCAGTAAATTAGCTTCTTGTTGTTGTTGTGGTCTTCAGTCCTGAGACTGGTTTGATGCAGCTCGCCATGCTACCCTATCCTGTGCAAGCTTCTTCATCTCCCAGTACTTACTGCAACCTACATCCTTCTGTATCTGCTTAGTGTATTCATCTCTTGGTCTCCCTCTACGATTTTTACCCTCCACGCTGACCTCCAATGCTAAATGTGTGATCCCTTGATGCCTCAGAACATGTCCTACTAACTGTTCCCTTCTTTTTGTCACGTTGTGCCACAAACTCCTCTTCTCCCCAACTCTATTCAATACTTCATCATTAGTTATGTGATCTACTCATCTAATCTTCAGCATTCTTCTGTAGCACCACATTTCGAAAGCTCCTATTCTCTTCTTGTCCAAACTATTTATCGTCCATGTTTCACTTCCACACATGGCTACACTCCATACAAGTACTTTCAGAAACGTCTTCCTGACACTTAAATCTATACTCTATGTTAACAAATTCCTCTTCTTCAGAAACGCTTTCCTTGCCATTGCCAGTCTACATTTTATATCCTCTCTACTTTGACCATCATCAGTTATTTTGCTCCCCAAATAGCAAAACTCCTTTACTACTTTAAGTGTCTCATTTCCTAATCTAATTCCCTCAGCATCACCCGACTTAATTCGACTACATTCCATTACCCTCGTTTTGCTTTTGTTGATGTTCATCTTATATCCTCCTTTCAAGAGACTGTCCATTCCGTTCAACTGCTCTTGCAAGTCCTTTGCTGTCTCTGATAGAATTACAATGTCATCGGCAAACCTCAAAGTTTTTATTTCTTCTCCATGGATTTTAATACCTACCCCGAATTTTTCTTTTGTTTCCTTTACTGCTTGCTCAATACACAGATTGAGTAACATTGGGGAGAGGCTACAACCCTGTCTCACTCCCTTCCCAACCACTGCTTCCCTTTCATGCCCCTCGACTCTTACAACTGCCATCTGGTTTCTGTACAAATTGTAAACAGCCTTTCGCTCCCTGTATTTTACCCCTGCCACCTTTAGAATTTGAAAGAGAGTATTCCAGTCAACATTATCAAAAGCTTTCTCTAAGTCTACGAATGCTAGAAATGTAGGTTTGCCTTTCCTTAATCTTTCTTCTAAGATAAGTCGTAAGGTCAGTATTGCCTCACGTGTTCCAATATTTCTACGGAATCCAAACTGATCTTCCCCGAGGTCGGCTTCTACCAGTTTTTCCATTCGTCTGTAAAGAATTCGTGTTAGTATTTTGCAGCTGTGACATATTAAACTGATTGCTCGGTAATTTTCACATCCGTCAACACCTGCTATCTTTGGGATTGGAATTATTATATTCTTCTTGAAGTCTGAGGGTATTTCGCCTGTCTCATGCATCTTGCTCACCAGATGGTAGAGTTTTGTCAGGACTGGCTCTCCCAAGGCCGTCAGTAGTTCTAATGGAATGTTGTCTACTCCCGGGGCCTTGTTTCGACTGAGGTCTTTCAGTGCTGTGTGAAACTCTTCACGCAGTATCGTATCTCCCATTTCATCTTCATTTTCATCCTCTTC
The DNA here is from genome assembly GCF_023864345.2 of Schistocerca serialis cubense. NCBI lineage: Eukaryota > Metazoa > Arthropoda > Insecta > Orthoptera > Acrididae > Schistocerca > Schistocerca serialis. The sequence continues at coordinate 815,590,353 of NC_064640.1, forward strand.
CATTTCCATAATATTGTCCTCAAGTACATCGCCCTTGTATAGACCCTCTATATACTCCTTCCACCTTTCTGCTTTCCCTTCTTTGCTTATAACTGTGTTTCGATCTGAGCTGTTGATATTCATACAAGTGGTTCTCTTTTCTCCTAAGGTCTCTTTAATTTTCCTGTAGGCAGTATCTATCTTACCCCTTGTGAGATAAGCCTCTATATCCTTACATTTGTCCTCTAGCCACCACTGCTTAGCCATTTTGCACTTCCTGTCGATCTCATTTTTAAGACGTTTGTATTCCTTTTTGCCTGCTTCATTTACTGCATTTTTATATTTTCTCCTTTCATCAATTAAATTCAATATTTCTTCTGTTACCCAAGGATTTCTACTAGCCCTCGTCTTTTTACCTACTTGATCCTTTGCTGCCTTCACTACTTCATCCCTCAGAGCTACCCATTCTTCTTCTACTGTACTTCTTTCCCCCATTTCTGTCAATTGTTCCCCTATGCTCTCCCTGAAACTTTCTACAACCTCTGGTTCTTTCAGTTTATCCAGGTCCCATCTCCTTAAATTCCCACCTTTTTGCAGTTTCTTCAGTTTTAATCTACAGTTCATAACCAATAGATTGTGGTCAGAGTCCACATCTGCCCCTGAGATGTCTTACAATTTAAAACCTGGTTCCTAAATCTCTGTCTTACCATTATGGAATCTATCTGATACCTTCTAGTATCTCCAGGATTCTTCCATGTATACAACCTTCTTTCATGATTCTTGAACCAAGTGTTAGCTGTGATTAAGTTATGCTCTGTGCAAAACTCTACAAGGCGGCTTCCTCTTTCATTTCTTAGCCCCAATCCATATTCACCTACTACGTTTCCTTCTCTTCCTTTTCCTACTTTCGAATTCCAGTCACCCATGACTATTAAATTTTCGTTTCCGTTCACTACCTGAATAATTTCTTTTATCTCATCATACATTTCATCAATTTCTTCATGATCTGCAGAGCTAGTTGGCATGTAAACTTGTACTACTGTAGTAGGCATGGGCTTCTTGTCTATCTTGGCCACAATAATGCGATCACTATGCTGTTTATAGTAGCTTACCCGCACTCCAATTTTTTTTATTCATTATTAAAGCTACTCCTGATTTACCCCTATTTGATTTTGTATTTATCACCCTGTATTCACCTGACCAAAAGTCTTGTTCGTCCTGCCACCGAACTTCACTAATTCCCACTATATCTAACTTTAACCTATCCATTTCCCTTTTTAAATTTTCTAACCTACCTGCCCGATTAAGGGATCTGACATTCCACGCTCCGATCCGTAGAACGCCAGTTTTCTTTTTCCTGATAATGACGTCCTCTTGAGTAGTCCCCGCCCAGAGATCCGAATGGGGGACTATTTTACCTCCGGAATATTTTACCCAAGAGTACGCCATCATCATTTAACCATACAGCAAAGCTGCATGCCCTCGGGAAAAATTACGGCCGTAGTTTCCCCTTGCTTTCAGCCGTTCTCAGTACCATCACAGCAAGGCCGTTTTGGTTAGTGTTACAAGGCCAGATTAGTCAATCATCCAGACTGTTGCCCCTGCAACTACTGAAAAGGCTGCTGCCCCTCTTCAGGAACCACACGTTTGTCTGGCCTCTCAACAAATACCCCTCCGTTGTGGTTGCACCTACGGTACGGCCATCTGTATCGCTGAGGCACGCAAGCCTCTCCACCAACGGCAAGGTCTATGGTTCATGGGGGGTAAATTAGCTTACCACGCCTATTTTCATTCTCTGCTTTCGTATGGCGTCATATTCAGGGGTAAAAGAGTGTTCATTGCACAAAAGCGTGTAATCAGAATAATTGCTGGAGCGCATCCAAGATCATCCTGCAGACAATTATTTAAAGAGCTAGAGATCCTCACTGTAGCCTCACAATATATATATATATATATATATATATATATATATATATATATATATATTCACTTACGAAATTTGTTATTAACAGTCCGAACGAATTCAAAAGTAATAGCAGTGTACATGGCTACAACACTAGGACAAAGGATGATCTTCACTACTCAAGGTTAAATCTAACTTTGGCTCAGAAGGAGGTAAATTATGCTGCCACAAAAGTCTTTGGTCACTTACCATTGCATCATAAGTCTGACAGATAGCCATATAGCAATTAAAAGTAAATTAAAAGAATTTCTTAATGGCAACTCCTTATACTCATTAGATGAATTTATGGGTATAGTAAGTGGGTAATTCCCCTCCCCCCCCAAAAAAAATTAAAAATATTAAGTGTCATGTAATATTTTGTGTAATGTAATATCTTGTATAGATACCTTTTATTAACCTGACACGTTCCACATCATTACGAAGTGTCGTATTCATGATCTATGGAACAAGTACTCATCTAATCTACAATGTGCATTAATATCCGTACCATGTAATCACGTCATATACCACAGCGCTGGGTCCGTATTTCTTGCATTATTTATCGCTCGAAAGTTGCGTTAACAATCGCCGATGTACCTGAGCCTAAGGTTACGTTCACAGTGGCAGCGACAACGGTCGTCAGATGCCACGGCCAGAGGTCGCCCGATAACATCGGCCGACAGCTTGGCCACAGTGCGTCCGATCTCCCTCTTCAGTGTTTGATGGGGCCAAGGAGAGGTTTGATTTTAACCTTCAAGGATGAGATGAATAACACAACGTCTCTGTGTGCTTGGAGACGAGTGCTACAATGCGGCTTTTGCTATTAAAAAGATGCCGAATGCATGTGTATGAGCTATATATCTGTCTTGAAAAGAACGTGGCGAGTACTGTATCCTCTGCCGTTAGTTTCTGGAATTAACAGACACGTTTTACAAACATATTACATGAATGAGAAATTTTCTGTTACTTACTCCAGATGATTCGTAGTAGCCTTGAAAAGCATAATTAAAACACCCTGTTTTGCTGAATTTATTTTAAGTGGTGCAGACATACGTTAATTAACCTTCAGCGGCTGTCATTCAGAATACTCGTGAAAGACAAACATAAAACTTCGAATAAGATACTCTGAAAACCTAAACCACTGAAAAGTGGAAAAGGATATGCCACATTTGCAAACCACTTCATGTAAGAGAATCACCATCCTACTGGCACAAAAACACCACTAAGCTGAAGTAATAATTTCTAGGCAATTAATGTACACCAATTACAACCCACAACAGTTTCACTGCAGCGACTTTAAGACACCATCCCTTTCAAGTGAACAAATTATTTTTGAGGTTAAATTTCCAACACAAATTTTGCCTGCTTGTGATTCGCAATAAACCTGCGATTTCAGTCCATATATTCTGAATTATATCCAGATTATATATGTCATCCTCAGGATAACACAATCTCCTTCTTTGAATGAAATTGTCAGTTTTCACAGTCTATATTTCGTGTTACGTCAGCCAGTATTACTTACGAAAACGAACTGATTTGATTTAGGCCGGCCGGAGTGGCCGAGCGGTTCTAGGCGCTACAGTCTGAAACCGTGCGACGCTACGGTCGCAGGTTCGCATCCTGCCTCGGGCATGGATGTGTGTGATGTCCTTAGGTTAGCTAGGTTTAAGTAGTTCTACGTTCAAGGGGGCTGATGACCTCAGAAGTTAAGTCCCATAGTGCTCATAGCGATTTGAACCATTTTTTTGATTTGTATTTCATCGGTTTTCGTCCTAAGTCTGTACGTTCGATCAGCTACATTGTGATTCTGCACATAGTAGCGTACTGATTTTAAAAATGGCTCTGAGCACTATGGGACTTAACTTCTGAGGTCATCCGTCTCCTAGAACTTAGAACTACTTAAACCTAACTAACCTAAGGACATCACACACATCCATGCCCGAGGCAGGATTCGAACCTGCGACCGTAGCAGTAACGCGGTTCCAGACTGTAGCGCCTACAACCGCACGGCCACCCCCGCCGGCTGATTTTAAAAGATCAGACATATTCGTCCGATGTCGGTAGCCAGCGGAATCCACCGATATCGGCGCCACTGTGATCGCAGCCTGAGGCTAAATATTCGTCTTTTAATGCAATTTTTGTGCGACAAATAAGGCAAAGCATATGGACCCAGTGTTGTAGTATATGACGTGGCTACGCTGCATTTAAAATATAAAATTCCCCACACCAGTCTGTTGTCCTACAATGCAGCAGCTCCCTTCAGCTCAACCATTTCCTACTCTGAGGGACATCAATCTCGCCTCATTGTCGAGCCTGTGAATTCCATGAACTTTCCGTGCTTCAGTATGGTACAATTTCGCCAAAACCTGGGCAAAGTATCCAATTCAGCAGTGTGTAGTGAACCGATGACAATGCTTCCATTGTTTCCACATCTACCACGCCAAACTCACGTCACTTCACACCAAACTGGCCAATTAAATATTTTGATTTCCCTGTGTGCCTTATCAGGGACAGCACTGTAATGATGCCAGGTTACTATTTGCCTAGAAATTCGGCTATGACAATGAATGTGATTCCAGCTGAACAATGGCTTCCTGCTGTACCATTTCTTAGTACAAATAGTACTTGAGCTCCCATGTGGGAAATAATAACACTTATCCCCATATACACTCTTTAAGTCCAAACCAATTTACAACAATTTACTGCCTCATGGACAAAATAATATGGGTTCAAGTGATCTTCCTGGACATAAAAGCAAACTACCCCACACATACCATGTTTTCATGCAGCATTCGCCCATATCATCTGCATCGCAATTGCTGCCACGTCACCTGAGTAACATCACATCTACACCCCTCACCCACGTTCACATGTATCCACTAGCGCTACACGTGATGCTCACACACTGCAACTACTCTATGCATGTGTAACGTCCAGATTCAACAAACTGCCTCAATAGATTCATTACCTCATGAGGATACCATGTACTCACAGCATCCAGCAGCTCCCGTGTACCTGCCGGTCACGCCCACCTCCACACTTGGCTCATGTCTATTGCAACGCATATTCATTTATCTCCTCATGACACAATCCGTCCGAATGCTTCCATACCTGCCACGCATATTGTGTCACATTTCTCTTTCCCATGTTATGATGCGCTGCTTCCCAATGCTTCCATGCCTACTGTGCCTACAGTGCTGTGCATCTCTTTGCCACTTTATGATGCGCTACTCCATGACACCTCTGCTCATGCTGCATCTACCGTGTCAGGCAGTGCTTACCTCATGTTGCTGCCAGCCTCACATAACCATGACCCTTATCATTCTGCATATCCTCAGCAAGACTCCATCTGTTGAACATGGACTCGCCTATGCTGTGGTTCACTCTTAGTGAGTGCATAATGCAGTCCACAGGCATCACTGAGGACAATGACAAATTTGCAGTACTTCTTAAGCACCTCAGTGATAACGCCGATCCCATTAGTGACTTTCTGCTTGATGTCCACACACAAACAAACAAATACAAGCGTCTCAAGGCCCTACTGTTTCAACGCCTATCCCACTCAGCAGAGGAACAACCTCATCTAGTGATAACTGAACCTCACTCTATCGCAGAAGACCTTTCACACTGTGGCACAAGCTTCACCTGCAAACTGATATGAGCCTACCCTGGATTATGCCCTGTGGAATTTGTGACTATTAAAACTGCTGGAGAGCATTCAATCAGCGATGCTCATGTACAAGGATGCTTCACCATATTTCAAACTATGCATGGCTGACAGAATGTTAGCGCTTGCACAGAGCTGCCTCTTCATTACTTCTCATTGTAAATGCGCTACAGCTGACAGCATCCCCACCTAAATTTCGGCAACAAAAGAACCCAGCTGAGCCTAGCCAACACACTGCCTGTGATCTTGGTCACCACTGTGCACTTCCTACCACGCAGAAGCCAGCCACCCAACGTCTACTGGATTCGCTGAACCTTACATTCACTACTGCTCCATGAGGTTTTCTGGGTGCCAAACATAAAAAAATGCCTACAGTGCAGACTATCACTGGTGCGCCTCCGCCCGGTCGCTGATCCTTACCTGCCAGTAAAAACAGTGCGGGTCGGCTGGGCACTACACCTGCTAGCATGCTCTGCCTCTGCTGGTTCCACCCTCACTTTAGCTCTGACACACTACGTTGCATACAGCCTTGTTCATACCCAAACTGATCTCACGGCCTGGTACCAGTGCATCAGGTCACTCGTCCACTTCAGGTCTCCACAAATAATCACTTTTTACACCATCTGCTGGTCTCATCTACTACCAGATGGCTCTCGCCTCTTTGTTTAAGATGCACAACTAAATTCTTTCCTTCTAATCAACAGAGCTATTGTCAGCTGATTACGCAATCTCTCACTCTTGCTACATTTTCACCTTCACCCATGCAACTTTGCACAGCTAATGACTGGGATACTGGTGGTTGGCACCACCTCCATCACCTATGCCCTGGAAGTTCTTGGTGGCTGAAATGGTGGAACCCATCTTAGTAGTTGACTTCCTCAGGCCTTACTGTTTACTCCCAGACCTGAACTGTGCTCTGCTCCTGCACCACGATGGCCAAAAGCTGATCAGCAGCAAGTCCAGTGACTCGCTTCCTGCGAATTATATGCCATCATATCCTACTTCGCAGTCAGAGACGCCCCTCGATGTTATCTTGAGATGCCAAATGCTTACTGGTGAGCTCCACATGACATCTGTCATGCACTCTGAATTGTGGTGTTCCAACTGAGATGTGCGAGCAGCCAATGACATTCTCCATTTATGCATCGTCAAGACATTTAGTGAGCTTCATACAGCACAACAACTCACTGTTCTGCCACATCTACACCCATTTCCTGATGATGAAGACATTGCGTCGGCCTCGAAACAGTTCATTCAAGTTCCATTACCTAAATGTTCTCCCCCAACCACACCCAGTGTTACTGACAGTGCCTCTGCGACCAGGTTGTCTGTTGATGATGGTGTTACAATAACACCTATCACTATGTCCTCAGATCCCACATCATGCCGGACCATCTGGCCACAGACTATTTGTACCATCTCTGACAGGATAGTTCACTGCATCAACAACAACCCCAGCCTGCTAGTCTGCCATCATCTTCGTTTCCTACCTCCCAACAAACTGAAAGCGGCAAAAGCCACCATGGACAAACTCTTGCATGCTGGTATTGTACAGAGCCATCCAAAATGCCTGGGCTTCTCCTATCAAGCTCGCTGTTCGTTTTTGGAATACAACCTACTACCAGCTCAGAGACAGAAGTGATGACACTTTCTGCAGGACGTGACCATCATTTTGCAGGACAATGGTCAAGCACGTACAGTGCAAGCTGTTACTGATTTGTTTGACTGATGGGGCTGCTAAGTGCTGTGCCACCTACTGCATGCACCTGACTTAAGCACTCGTAAGTTCAACTCGATTTCTAAACTGGAGGAAACACTTCATAGCATTCACTTCAGAACTGCGACAAATTCGTCGGGCAATAGACTGTGTCGCTCGAGCAGTTAACACAACTGGCACGGCTAAGAGTCTCCTACGACTTCCACATCGCTGGCAATGGGTTATACACAATTCTGGTGACTACTCTGAAGGTCAGTAAAACTTTGAAACACGTATCTATTTTGCGCGAGCTGTAAATAAATAATTGCCATTATTAAAGTGCCGACACTCGTACTTGGCGACTGTTTGGCGATTATCTGTACTTCAACGCCCTGATTGTAATAGACAGCTGCCCTGTACTGAACTTACAAGACTTCGCACATGAACTTGCTGGTTCAAAAAATGGTTCAAATGGCTCTGAGCACTATGCGACTTAACCTCTGAGGTCACACGTCGCCTAGAACTTAGAACTAATTAAACCTAACTAACCTAAGTACATCACACACATCCATGACCGAGGCAGGATTCAAACCTGCGACCGTAGCGGTCGCGCGGTTCCTGAGTTTAGCGCCTAGAACCGCACGGCCACTCCGGCCGGCCGAACTTGCTGGTACTACCATAGTCAGTGTTACTGAATCCAAACGGATCTATTTTCGGATACCTATGGCTGATGAGGATATACCAAAAATTACAATAATCACGTCATTCGGTCGTTTTTATTTTTTATTTATGACTTACAGGTTAAAAAAAGCGGCTCGGACCTGGCAGAGGTTTACTGACAGCCTGCTATTTAATATCTGTTATGCTTACCTAGTTGACGTGATAATTTTCTCGCAGTTTCCTGATGAACATGAGATTCATTTACGCACCATGTTGGGCAAGTTAGTGGCACAATTAATAACAACATATGACAACTACAGTAACTGTGTCAACTTCGTTGGACATTTGGTTGACACTTTGGGGATATGCCCCACGCTGGAGAAAAGAAACAAATTCGCCTCCTCCCTCATCCCTTGGTCCATCAACACCTACAAAGTTTCCTCGTAGTCATTAATTTTTACAGGCATCCCGGCAAACGAGCATGACGTGGACGCCTGAAATGAAAACGGCCTTCGAAAAGTTTAAATCTGACCTCACACAAATTGTCACCCTCGCCCTTCCGTCGCTGGACGCACACCTCGTCATCTACATCTACATCTACATCTACATGGAGACTTTGCAAATCACATTTAAGTGCCTGGCAGGGGGTTCATCGAACCACCTATACAATTCTCTAGTATTCCAACGTCGTATAGTGCGTGGAAAGAACGAACACCTATATCTTTCCGTACGAGCTCTGATTTCCCTTATTTTACCGTGGTGATCGTTTCTCTCTACGTAGGTCGGTGTCAACAAAATATTTTCGCGTTCGGAGGAGAAAGTTGGTGATTGGAATTTCGTGAGAAGATTCCGTCGCAACGAAAAACGCCTTTCTTTTAATGGTGTCCAGCCCAGATCCTGTATCATTTCTGTCACGCTCTCTCCCATATTTCTTGATAATACAAAACGTGCTGCCCTCTTTGAACTTTTTCGATGTACTCCGTCAGTCCTATCTGGTAAGGATCCCACACCGTGCAGCAGTATTCTAAAAGAGGAGCGACAAGCGTAGTGTAGGCAGTCTCCTTAGTAGATCTGTTACATTTTCTAAGTGTCCTGCCAATAAAACTCAGTCTTTGGTTAGCCTACCCCACACATTTTCTATGTGTTCCTTCCAATTGAAGTTGTTCGTAATTGTAATGCCTTGGTATTTAGTTGAATGTACGGCCTTTAGATTTGGCTGATTTATCGTGTAACCGAAGTTTAACGAATTCCTTTTAGCACTAATGTGGATGACCTCACACTTTTCGTTATTTAGGGTCAACTGCCAATTTTCGCACCATTCAGATATCTTTTCTAAATCGTTTCGCAATTTGTTTTGATCTTCTGATGACTTTATTAGTCGATAAACGACAGCGTCATCTACAAACAACCGAAGACGGCTGCTCAGATTGTCTCCCAAACCGTTTATATAGATAAGTAACAGCAAAGGGCCTATAACACAACCTTGTTCAACGCCAGAAATCACTTCTGTTTTACTCGATGACTTTTCGTCAGTTACTACGAACTGTGACCTTTCTGACAGGAAGTCACAAATCCAATCTCATAACTGAGACGATATTCCATAAGAACGCAATTTCACTACAAGCTGCTTGTGTGGTACAGTGTCAAAAGCCTTCCGGAAATTCAGAAATACGGAATCGATCTGAAGTCCCTTGTCAATAGCACACAACAATTCATGCGAATAAAGAGCTAGTTGTACTTCACAAGAACGCTGTTTTCTATACCCATGTTGACTGTGTGTCAATAGACCGTTTTCTTCGAAGTATTCATAATGTTCGAACACAATATATGTTCCAAATCCTGCTGCATATCGACGGTGATGATATGGGCCAGTAATTATGTGGATTACTCCTATTACCTTTCTTGCATGTTAGTGTGACCTGTGCAACTTTCCAGTCTTGGGTACTGATCTTTCGTCAAGCGACCGGTTGTGAATGCTTGTTGAGTATGGAGCTAATGCATACTCTGAAAGGAACCTAACTGGTATACAGTCTGGACCAGAATACTTGCCTTTATTAAGTGATTAAAGTTGCTTCACTATTCCGAGGATATTTACTTCTACGTTACTCATGTTGGCAGCTGTTCTTGATTCGAATTCTGGAATATTTACTTCGCCTTCTTTTGTGAAGGCATTTTGGAAGGTTTTGTGAAGGAATTTAGGAAGGCTGTGTTTAGTAACCCTGCTTTGGCAGCACTGTCTTCGATAGTATCTCCATGGCTATTGCGCAGAGAAGGCTTTGATTGTTTCTTGCCCCTAACATACTTCACATACGAGCAGAATCCCTTTGGATTTTCTGCCAGGTTTCGAGACAAAGTTTCGTTGTGGAAAATGTTATAAGCATCTCGCATTGAAGTCCGCGCTAAATTTCGAGCTTCTGTAAAAGATCGCCAATATTGAGGACTTTGCGTCTGTTTAAATTTGAAATGTTTGTTTCGTTGTTTCTTCAACAGTATTCTGACCGGTTTTGTGTACTAATTAGGATCAACTCCGTCGTTTGTTAATTTATTTGGTATAAATCTCTCAACTGCTGCCGATACTATTTCTTTGAATTGAAGCCACATCTGGTCTACACTTACATTATTAATTTGGAAGGAGTGGACATTGTCTCTCAGGAAGGCGTGAAGTGAATTTTTATCTGCTTTTTTGAATAGGTATATTTTTCGTTTGCGTTTGAGGGTTTGGGGGTTACAATATTAAATCTCGCTACGACAACCCTGTGTTCGCTAATCCCAGTATCGGTTTTGATCCTCGTTTTTAGGATTGTTTGTTGCTAAGTGGTCAAGTGTGTTTTCACAACCGTTTACTATTCGTGTGGGCTCAGGAACTAACTGCTCGAAATAATTTTCAGAGAATGCGTCTAGCACAATTTCCGATGATGTTTTATGTGTACCTCCGGAATTAAAAACGTATTTTCGCCAACATATCGAAGGTAAATTAAAGCCACCACCAACTATAACCGTATGAGTCAGGTGCGAGTTGAAATCCAACTCAAGTTTTCTTTGAATCTTTCAGCAACTGTATCATCTGAATTGGGAGGTCGGTAAAAGGATCCAATTATCATTTCACTCCGGTTGCCAACTCACAGGAACTATCTACTTCAATTTCGCAACAAGATAATCTACTTCTAACGGCAACAAACACGCCACCGCCAATCGTGTTTAGCATATCCTTTCGGAACACCGTTAGGTTCTTCGCAAAAATTTCGGCTGAGCTTCTTCTCCCGCTTTCAGTGCCTATAACGATTTGAGCATCAGTGCTTTCTATTAGCGCTTGGAGCTCTGGTACTTTCCCAACACAGCTACAACAATTTACAACTGTTATACCTATGGCTCCTGTATCTACGTTCTTCCTGTGTTCACCGTGCACCATCTGCGACTGAAGCCCTTCTTGTGTCTTCCCGAGACCCTCTAACCTAAAAGACCGCCCAGTCCACTCCACACAACCCCTGCTACCCTGTAGCCGCCTCCTGCGTATAGTGGACACCTGACCTATTCAGTGGAACACAAAACCCAACCACCCTTTGGCGCAAGTCGAGGAATCTGCAGCCTACATGGTCGCAGAACCGCCTGAGTCTCTGATTCAGACCCTCCACTCGGCTCTGTACCAGAGGTCCGCAATCGGTCCTGTCGACTATGCTGCAAATGTGAGCTCTCCTTTCATCTTTCAAGCAAGACTGGCTGCCTTTACCACTTCTGTCAGCCGCTCGAAACCAGAGAGAATCTCTTCTGATCCAAAATGACAAGCATCTTTGGTACTGACGTGAGCAACCACCTGTAGTTTGCTGCATCCTGTGCTCTTCATGTCATCCGGAAATATCCTTTCCACATCTGGAGTCACTCTACCCGGTATGCACACGGAGTACACATTGGTTCTTTCCCTTCTTGGCAGCCATGTCCCTGAAGGACACCATAACACGCCTAAAGCCGTCGGCACACGGGCCGTGCATTCCAACGTTGAGCGTTGAGTGTGCCGAGTCCACCGTGCTGCTGAACGCTCAGAAACGATGCGACTCGTGCATACGGTACGCGCGACCCAGCGTGCTCACATGCGACGGCAGCGCGCTCCAGCGGCAGTTGTTGACTGCAGTTGACGCGCGCGAGCTAAATAACATATAGACAAGTGTTTACGAAACGAAGACGCCTAAACTGGCTGCTTTAGCTTTACTAGCAACTATCGATGACGAGAGGAGAGGTAGTTGCATTAACCACTGCACCAACCAGACACACTGTTTACCACAATTGCATGGACTGTCTCGCCATGCCTCCCATCTGACCAAAACCCCCGCCCATGTCTGAAAGAACAGACCATGCGGAATATGCCGCTATGATACATATTATGTAAACTGAAGGTAGATGGAGAGGAAAGGAAAGAAAAGGGAAGGAACCATTGATGGCAGCTGTATCGGGAGTTCATGCAGAATCAGCAGCAACAAGTGAAAACGTGTGTCACACAGAGATTCGATCAGGGATCTACTGTTTACTAGGAAATTGCATTAACCACTGCACCACCTGTACACAGTGTTTCTGGCAACTGGGCGAACTATCTTGCCCCCCTCCCCCTCCACCATGGTTGACCCACACTCCCACCAGAACCAGCCTATCAGCAGTCACTGTTCGTGTCCTCCACACTCTCCATCTCTACTTTGAGATTTCTGCAGGACAAATGTAATTGTGCATCCACACTGAAGATGTGGATTCATTCTCTATTGAGATAAATAAGTTAAATGAATGTATGGTGTCTGTTCTTTTGACATCTGTATAATTTATTCACCTTGATGGGCAACCAATTCACCACAGTCAGAGCAGATGCACAATTATGTTCAAGCTTCTGCAGCAATCTCGAGATAATGAGCATGGAGGATATGATGGGGACTGTGGATAGGTGGTACTAGATGGGTGAGTAGCTTGGCTATGAGATACTGGGAGATAGTCATGCAACTGCAATAAACACTGTGATAAACACTTTGTCCAGGTGTTCAGCGGCAACCAGTAGTAGACGTCCCCTCCAAATGATCAGAGTTAACTGTGTGGACCACTGGTTTACATCCTTCGACATTGTACAGCATGGGCAGTAAGTAAATGTTTACCACGCGTCACACATCCCCCATGTGGCACAAGTTTCTGGTCCCGATTACCCTCACACGTCATAAGTTGATGACGATGGAATCCTTTGTCTGTACCGGGATGTTATTTAAAGTTCAGTATTCATCCTTGCCCTCCCACAGGAGGATGGTGGAGTGGGCTTATTCCATGTGCCAGACAGAGTTATGGCACTTTTTGTTAACTCCCGACTGAAAGTCTGGCGTCGCTGCCTGACGAGCCTGATCGGACTGTTTTTGCATGAATGCACGCCAGTCTCCATGTCAGTCCCAGTCATGTTGTAAGACATTACAACCCCCTTTTATCACTTTCGACACTTCTTTCTTGAATTAAGTTACATCCTGCACTCCTTACCCCTTTATGTATACTCTGGACAAAGACTGTAGATGACACATTACAACTTTGTCGATCCCCCAACTTCATTGAACACGTTTCCCCAGATCACATGGCGTCGTGTGTGATAAGCGCAACACGCTGGTTATATTGATGTCAGCGTCCAGTCCACCTGGCATATCACCATCAATGGCAACACAGGTCAACCAGTTTCATTTGCACCACATCCGCCTCACTGCACACCCACATGCGTTTACTGTGGTGTGGAGGACACAGACGCTCCTCAGTTCTCATGTGGTCCATTATCTGACGTCTGGAGGTTCGTGCAGCATATCTTAGCTTTCCTTACCCAACAGACACCTGCTCAGATCATTTTCCTGTTGCTTTTATTCCTGGATGTGATTCACTACCCTGCACCAAAAGCTATTGCTGTGAATTGGATACGCTGCCATACGGTCCGCTACATTTTTGGCCCTGACGAGAATTCAGAACTAGGTTACTGGACGTACCCTAACGATCGACACTGTACACTTGTTCACAACCCCAGATACAACATGTTCTTTTCCAGTTTTCTACGGAGCGCCTTTCATGACCCGCCCTCCAGCCGAAACGCCCAAGCCATGAGATGCTGATACCTTTTTCCCGAATTGATGTTCTGAAGCCACTACAAACAGAATCTCCATTAAATTTTCGAGAAGACACATTTGGACGTTCCGCCAATCAGAAGGCGTTAGTGACTCCTGGAATTCTGGTACATAGACTAATTTAATTTAAAACATTTAAAAATTAAAAAAAAAGTAAATAAGTAAAAGAAAATAAAAATATATATACAGGGTATTCCATTGATTGTGACCGGTCCAAATATCTCACGAAATAAGCGTCAAACGAAAAAACTGCAAAGAACGAAGCTTGTCTTGCTTGAAGGGGGAAACCAGATGGCAGTATGGTTGGCCCGCTAGATGGCGCTGCCATAGGTCAAACGGATATCAACTGCGTTTGTTTAAATAGGAACCCCCATTTTTTATTCCATATTCGTGTAATATGTAAAGAAATATGAATGTTTTAGTTGAACCACTTTTTTCGCTTTGTGATAGATGGTGCTGTAATAGTCACAAACATATGGCTCACAATTTTAGACGAACATTTGAGAACAGGTAGGTTTTTTAAATTAAAATACAGAACGTAGGTACGTTTGAACATTTTATTTCGGTTCTTCCAATGTGATACATGTACCTTTGTGAACTTCTCATTTCTGAGAATGCATGCTGTTACAGCGTGATTACCTGTAAATACCACATTAATGCAATAAATGCTCAAAATGATGTCGATCAACCTCAATGCATTTGGCAATGCGTGTAACGACATTCCTCTCAACAGCGAGTAGTTCGCCTTCCGTAATTTCACACACGCATTGACAATGCGCTGACGCATGATGTCAGGCGTTGTCGGTGGATAACGGTAGCAAATATCCTTCAGCTTTCCCCACAGAAAGAAATCCGGGGACGTCAGATCCTGTGAACGTACGGGCCATGGTATGATGCTTCGACAACCAATCCACCTGTCATGAAACATGCTATTCAATACCGCTTCAACCGCACGCGAGCTATGTGCCGGACATCCATTATGTTGGAAGTACATCGTCATTCTGTCATGCAGTGAAACATCTTGTAGTAACATCGGTAGAACATTATGTAGGAAATCAGCATACATTGCACCATTTAGATTGTCATCGATAAAATAGGGGCCAATTATCCTTCCTCTCATAATGCCGCACCATACATTAACCCGCCAGGGTCACTGATGTTCCACTTGTCGCCGCCATTGTGGGTTTTCCGTTGCCCAATAGTGTATATTATGCCGATTTACGTTACGGCTGTTGGTGAATGACGCTTCGTCGCCAAATAGAACGCGTGCAAATATCTGTCATTGTCCCGTAATTTCTCTTCTGCCCAGTGGCAGAACTGTACACGACGTTCAAAGTCGTCACCATGCAATTCCTGGCGCATAGAAATATGCTACGTGTGCAATCGATGTTGATGCAGCATTCTCAACACCGACGTTTTTGAGATTCCCGATTCTCGCGCAATTTGTCTGCTACTGATGTGCGGATTAGCAAAATGGCTCTGAGCACTATGGGACTTAACTTCTGAGGTCATCAGTCCCCTAGAACGTAGAACTACTTAAACCTAACTAACCTAAGGACACCACACACATCCATGCCTGAAGCAGGATTCGAACCTGCGACCGTAGCGGTTGCGCGGCTCCAGACTGTAGCGCCCAGAACCGCTCGGCCACTCCGGCCGGCGTGGATTAGCCACAACAGCAGCTAAAACATCTACTTGGGCATCATCATTTATTGCAGGTCGTGATTGACGTTTCACATGTGGCTGAACACTTTCTGTATCCTTAAATAACGTAACTATCTGGCGAACGGTCCGGACACTTGGATGAAGTCGTCTAGGATACCGAGCAGTATACATAGCACACGCCCGTTGGGCATTTTGATCACAATAGCCATACATTAACACGATATAGACCTTTTCTGCAATTGGTAAACGGTCCTTTTCAACGCGAGTAATGTATCACGAAGCAAATACTGTCCACACTGGCGGAATGTTATATGATACCACGTACTTATACGTTTGTGACTACTACAGTGCCATCTATCACAAAGCGAAAAAAATGGTCCAACTAAAACATTCATAATTCTTTATGTACTACACGAATAAGTAATTAAAATGGGGGTTCCTATTTTTAAAAAAACCAGTTGATGTCCGTTTGACCTAGGGCAGCGGGCCAACCATAGCGCCATCTGGTTTTCCCCTTCAAGCTAGACGAGTTTCGTTCATTGAAGTTTTTTCGTTTGACGCTTATTTCGTGAGATATTTGGCCCGGACATTATCAATGGACCACCCTGTATCTAAGCATAAAGACAACAAAAAATAACATAAAAATGCAATAAAATAAACAAACTAAAACAAGCCCATACACAACTACTTTCATTTTCATCGCTACTCTCTATGTTCTTCCCCCTTACTTTTTTCTTTTCCTACACCCTTGTAGTAATAGGTTAGTTGTTTTGGGATAGGTCTAGATAGGCACCAACGCCTGAAGAGGTGCATTTTTTTTTTTTGTTAAGGACAAGTGGCAATGGCAAGTAGATATTTTTGTAGTTTTCCCTTTCTTGTCCAGGGGCAAAAAAGAAAACAAAAAAAGAAGGTGGCCCAGTTGTTACCACAACTGCCTAATAAGCAGGAGATCCCTTGTTGAATCCGAGTCTGGCACACACTTTCGCTCATTACCACTGAATCAACATTAAGTCCCAATTCAGCTGACATCAATAGTTCCTTTTCTTTTCTTTCCTTCTACCCCCTCCACCTTCAGTTTACATAATATTTGTTACAGCTGCGGATTCCACTTAGTGTCTGTCATTTTGGTCATTTCTGAAAGAACAGTCACCATGCGTTCATATAACTGATTCGTATCCATCACCTTCAGTGCAGATGCACAGTTACGCACAACCTTCTGCAGGAATCTCAAAATAGCGAGCATGGAGAACATGGACAGGGACTGCATATAGGTGACACTGGGTGGGAGTGTTGTTTGGCCAGAAGGTGTGCCAAGATAGTCTGTGTCGTCGTGATAAACACTGTGTGCGCGTGGTGCAGTTGTTAATCCAACTGCCTAGTCAGCAGAACATTCCATGTTGACTTTTTCAGCACATATTTTCGCTCATTGCCTCTGATTCTACATAAATTCCCAATGCAGCTGACACCAAAAGTCCCTTTACCTTCAATTTACCTAATGTGTTTTACAGCTGCAGATCCCGCGTGGTGTCTGTCGTTTTCAGTGTGTCCGAAAGAATGGAGACTATGCATTCATATAACTGATTCACTTGATAGGTAATGAGTCTTCTACCTTCAGTGTGGATGCACAATTACGTTCAACCTTCTGCGGAAATCTAAGAGTAGCGAGCAAGGATGACATGGAGGGGGACTGCAGTTAGGTGGCACTCCATGCCAGTGTGGGTCAGCCGGTATGTGTGCTGAGACAGCCACGCATTCGCGATGAACAATGCGTCTGGGTGGCGCAATTTCTAAAGCAAGTGCCTAGTAAGCAGCTGAGTCTTGGTTTGGCACACATTTTCTTTCATCACTGCTGATTCCGCATAAAGCCCTAATGCAGCTGACATCAATAGTTTCTTTCCTTTCTCTTCTACATAATGTGTTTCACAGCTGCGAATTCTATGTGGTGTCTGTTCTTTTAGACATGTCCAAACCAGTGTCGTAGCGTGAGGGGAGACTTTGAGACTTAGTCTCCCCTGTATTTGTGCTTAAAAAAGATTCAATAGTAATTCATAACAAAAATATAAATAACTTTCTGCTAAGAGCTCTAAATGTGACATCAGTCTTGTAGCCCGCGCCGCACCCTGGGTATTGGCGTATTTGTCTGCTTGAGACTCGACTGCTCTGCCTCCCTTCCCTTACCTTCTCTTACCTGGCTGTGTGCGCCTGCGCCCCCTCCACTTCCTCTCTTCCAAGACCGGTGCGCTGCACTTGCTAGCAGGCATCGAGACTAGTCTCTGCCGCTTCTATGCAGTATTTTAACACAGAAGTGAACAGTCGCGCGGTTTGTGTTCATAGTCATTCTTGTGAGATTTTAGTGCATAATTTCGTTGTGTCACCAACATGAGTGAGCGAGCAACTGAACACCTTACAGAATTTTTATTAAAAACGCCTTTTTCTACATTAACATACCGTACGAATAAAAGTTCGAATTGAAGGACAAACGACCTACTCCTATACTCAGTGTAGTTTTTAAGTGAAGCCAAACAAAAACTCACTTTTCAGACAGCCTGGTACGAAAAGTATACTTGGCTGACTGCGACTGCAGTTAATAACAGATTATATTGTTATATATGTCTTCTGTTTGGTGGTGAAAAGGAATAGTGCAATGAGGGCATTTGTACAATAAAAAACTTTGACTGGAATGCACCAAAGCACCAGATATCAAAACATCACCTGCAGAACAAAGAATCATTTCTGTTATTGGGCAAAAGTAGAATTGAGAACGCCCTTTCTGAAGCCGCTCGGCTGACAGCAATAAAATACAACGAACAAGTTGTATCCAATAGGAGAGTATTGGCTTGTATTATTCAGGCAATTGTAATTCTTTGTAAACAAGAACTAACCTTTCGCGGCCATCGAGAGGATGAATCCTCCAGCTACAAAGATAACTATCTGGAATTGTTGGATTTACTAGCTCAAGGAGAACAGTTAATCCAAGACCATTTGTCATCTCTTCAACCTTTAAAGGAACTTCTCCAGATATACAGAATGATGTAATAGAAATGATAACTCTGGCAGTTAATGAGAAAATAAGGTCTGAAATTCAGAACTGCAATTTCATTTCAATTGAAGCTGATGAAATATTAGACATGTCATGCAAGAGTCAAATGAGTATAATATTCAGATACTGTATTGCAGACAAAATTGAGGAAAGATTCGTTGGATTTTACGATGTTTATGGAGATATAACTGCTTTTTTCAGCAAATCATCAAAACGAACTGTATTGCTAAGAGAAAGGATTTAAACTGCCACATGCAAGCAATACTCGCTGGAACTTTCATTCCAGGGCAGTTTGAACAATATCTAGTCAGTTCTCAGAGCTATATAGTGTTTTAAATTATACAATTGATGATACAGACTCTCAGTGGGACCCTGAATCTTTGAGCTGTGCTGTGAGAATGAAACGACGGATGGATGATCCTACGTTTGTCTACTTGCTTTGTTTCTACCGAGACTGCTTTGTTTATGTTGTTCAATTCTTTAATGTTCTTCAGCCAAAATGTGTCAGTATAACTGCTTGGCACGACGAAATAAGAACTGTTCTGAGAAACTTACGGCAATTAAGAACGGAAACATTCGTTGATGAATGCATTAAATGCAGTTTGTGTTTGAATGGCAACTTATCATCCCATGACAGTCAAAAGACATCTCTCAGGGCACTAACTTACGAGATACTGCATTTGCAGATTGTTCAGATGGAAAGAAGATTTCAAGCGTTTCCCCAAATTCAATTTGTGAACTTTAGAACGAAAAGTGTTTCTCGAACTATCAAAAAGAACTCCCAAAGTTGAAACTGCTTCAGTTATTAGAACCGTACCCTCTTTTCAAACAAGAACAACTTGAAAATGCACTCTGTAACATATACGCTGATGTGAAAAAACAACCATCTCCAAGAATCCTCTTAAAGTACACTGTCAACAATGATTTAGACTGTGTTTATGAAGAAACAACGAAGTTCCTGCGTTTGGTTTTGATCCTACCTGCAACTACAGCAAGCAGTGAACGAAGCATGAGTACTCTTAAACGAGTGAAGAATTATTCAAGGAATTCAATGTCCAACACCCGGCTGTCGTGTTTGAGCACGTTAGCAATAGAAAAGACACTAATTGGTGAGCTATCCAGTGATCAGATCTTTGTAGACCGAGATATAGACTCATTTGTGGGAAGAAAAGACAGGCGCATTGCGCTTGTATACAAGAAAATGTAAGTGCTTCTTCTCTTGCTGCTGGAGTTCTACAAATTTGTCATCGTTTCTTGAACAAGTTAGTTATTATTATTATTATTATTGTTATTAGTGGCAGCAGTAGTGGTAGTAGTAATAGTAGTTGTTGTTTTATTTGATGCATTTTGTTTCATCTGTTTAAATTATAGTTTATTGTACTTTTTGTCTACCTATAATAAATATAGTCTCTCCCCAACCTTTACAACCACGCTACGCCACTGGTCCAAAGGAACAGACACCACTCATTCATATTAAAGTCGTACATATCCGCATTCGGTTGCGGGATGAAATTTGCGCCGTATCATTAGTGGATGGTGAATTGTGTCTTGTTTCATGAATTACGGCTACAGTGCTATATGTGATATTTGATTCATATTCATGTGGGACAGTTGTGCATGAACTCAAGCTGAATGGTCGGGGAAGCAAGCTGTATAGACAAAACAGCTGCTTCAGGAAGATGGCTACAATTACTATGTTACCGGTACATCAAAAGAGAGATGGGTCTGCACTAATAAAACGATTAGTTACTCCATGTTTGGAAGATGTGCTGAATCCGCAACCCTCTTCCTTTTTTATTGAAGATCGCTCAAGTTGGCATTGAGAACTTTATTGCGTCCACTACTGGTTTCGTATTTTGCAGCAGGCCATTTTTAAGTTCCTCGGAAAAATTTTGTGCAGAGGGACAACGTGGACACAGTAGTTTCCAATAGCATCTGGAGTGGTTTTCATTAAATGAGTGTGAAAACTGTATTTTCTTTCGAGTCCAACGATCGCACAAAATGTTTTTACTTTTCTGACCCTTTACTATCGCAGACTGCTGTCAACTGTTTCAAAATTGCAACCGACATTCACCACTCCAGCGGTAGGCCTTTGGTACTCGTGCTGGGACAGGTGCTACTTACGTAACGTAGAACCATGTTTATGGAAATAACTATGTACGCAATGGCTTTGTTTGTCACTGCTTGGGGAGTTCTCTTTTCGTGCAGAAGATTTAAAATCGTTCTCCAATATTTCTTGGGTCAGCCAAGGGACCAAAAGCCTCAAGAAGACACACATCCAAATGAAGAAGAAAAAAGGGAATGAGTTTTTCTTTTAGTACTACGTTATGCAAGGTATGTAGGTCTATAAAAAACCGCACAATTGACACAGTCCTATCAGTAAAACATTCTCTGCTGTACTTCTCACTCACATTCAAGTACTCTTCCTGTTTGAAATAGGGCCAGGTAAGTTCACCTAGTTGCAGAAGCTTCAAGGATATGTATTTATGGGATTTCTGTTTACTGCAGTTGTTTATGTGTAATTTCATCATGTATTCATCATGATCTTGGAAGCAGTTTATGACACTAACATCCATCAGTCACAGTTGGAATCCGTCAATTCATACAAATACTTGGGTGTAACTCTTTCTAGTGACATGAAATTAAACGACGACATAAGCTCAGTCATGGGTAAAGCAGCTGGCAGACTTTTGGTTATTGGTAGAATATTAGGGAAATGCAGTAAGTCTACAAAGGAAACACTAATAGCTTATAAATCACTCGTGTAACCCATCATAGAATATTACTCAGGTGTGTGGAACTTGTATACCAAATAGGACTAACAGGCGATAATGAACGTATAGAGATGATGGCAGCAGGAATGGTTACAGATTAGCTTTATCTCTGGATGAATGTCACAGAGATGTTGAAAGAACTGAAATGCAGATCCTTGAGGATAGACATCAAGTAGCCCACAGAAGTCTGCTTACAAAGTTTTGAGAAGAGGCTTTAAATGATGGCCTGAAGAAAATACTACAATCCCTTGCTTATCACACCTATAGTGATTGTTAGGACAAACTTATCGATTAAGTACGGCACACACAGTGGCATTTCCCACATTACATATGTGAGTGGAACAGTCAAAAGCCCTAGTAACTGGTGTTGGTATGATGGGACATACCCGATGCCATGCAGTTAGCAGTGGTTTACAGAGTATGAATACAGATTTTAGTACCATACAATTCTGCTGCCCATATATAGGTGCAAATTTTAATCTAACTACAGATATTAAATATTATGCCACAACAGGCTCACAGCCAGTTAGATGCAGTGCATCAAAAGCAGAAGAGAACATCATGCATATGTCTTTACACTTATTTGTTTAATTGTTCAGTAATATAAAAAAAATTATTTTCATTACTGTCTTTGACATGGTACTTAATAATATTTGATCGTGTCAATGGCCACTTCTTGTCATAACAGTACTGCTTCCATCACACCAGGATCCTGCTGCCATTATTGTTTAAAGTTATGATTTACTTTAACTGTTTTGAAAAGTTTTAATTTATTATTGGTATCCAATATCTGTTACGATATTTCGTCCCTTATTTACAATCCAAGAAGTGTGTGAGCTTTACAGAGGTAACCAATGGAGTTAGAGCAAATATGGATCATCCTGATCAATATACGAGGTATTTTAAGATCATGAGAATCTATCTTCAGTGAGGGGATAAATGGCATATATAGTTTTCTCTTACCACATACTACCACCACTCATCCTGTCCCAGCTGGCCCTTGTGGCCGAGCTGTTCTAAGCGCTTCAGTCCGGAACCGTGCTGCTGCTAAGGTCACAGGTTCGAATCTTGCCTCGGGCATGGATGTGTGTGATGTCCTTAGGTTAGTTAGGTTTAAGTAGTTCTAAGTTTAGGGGGCTGATGGCCTCATACGTTAGGTCCCATAGTGCTCAGAACCATTTGCACTGTTTTTGAACAATCCAGTCCCACACACTTACAAACAAACACACATATTCATTCCTGTTTAAGAAATACACTTTTACATGATAACTCCCTGGCAGACACCATCTCTAATATGCAGCACCATACCTTGCAGACTTGTAACTCTCCATTTTAATAATCTGATATGTGTCATTTACTTCAAAACATTGCTAAAATCATCTTCAACAGCGTTTCAGCTAGCACTGAGAAGATAATTTAGCATCCCACTGTCATTGAGTTCATTAGAAAAGGAGTCATAGCTTAGTTGTAGAAGCGTGGAGAAAGAGAACAACTATAGCTTATATGAAGGATTTCTCAGTGTGAGATACTGACATAGATGTTTGCCCCTAAGTTTCGCCACAGTTACATGTTCTGTCATTTTATAACCAATGGTTGTGGGAAAATGAATGCTAGAAATGTGATTTTATGCCACTCAAAGCTGATGGAAAATCAGATGCTGTCTAATTTGTGTCTTCATTATTGATTTTATAGGCATAATGGTAATGATAAAGGCTAGTTTCAACACTTATAGTAGTGGGAGTGAGAGAATTCTTACCAATTTCAGCTATAAGTAGCCTGTAATCAAACCCCATTCTTATCTACTATTGAACAAGTGCACTTCTGACCTAGTGTAGGTGCTGCTAAAGCAATTAATGCAATGTGTTGATGACACTGCCCAAGGAAATGTTCAGAATCTCTGTCAGTTTATTTAATTATCAGCAGTTTCAACTCATTTATTCTTGATGAGACACACTAATTAAACCTTGTAAATGGAGATTTGACTGCAGTTATGTTACATTCATGCTGCTACATGTTCCTTAAGTAGTCCTTCCTAAATAAACTATTGCTATGACACAGTTATGTGCCTTTTACATATGGGGGTGACATTGTTCTTTTATTGGTATAGACTTCCAACACTTCACTGTATGAATTATGACATCTGAATATCTTCCTAATGATAAATGTCCTTCTTTAGCCAGCTAAGGGCAGATTATGAAAGAAATGAATGATAATACCCATCAGTTCAACGTTTAATTGAAATAATTTTATGTCCACATCCCCCAACAATGTGTAATGTGAGGAACTTTAGGATGTTATTGGCATATTCAGTGAAAATTAGTTTTAGAATTTACTGAAACAAATTTATTATAGACAGATAATTGGTCACATTTCCATGCATCTACTACTAGACATGATTTTTTTTTTTTGCAGGGAAACAAAAGCATCACCACTAAGACAACCTATTTTCCCATTTCATCTATCCATTATCAGCCTCATCTGGATACATTGTACACTGTGCAGTAATCTGGTAGAGGCTTCATTATCATTTTCTTAGCAATTTTTCTAATGAAGGATGTTAAAGTAAATAAAAACTGCTTTACATGTTTTAATATGAACATGACTAATTTGAGAGTGTAGAAATTGCTGCTGATTCTCCAAAACTTTCACAAATACATAGGTTTTTATCATTTCTTTTAACTGTAACTGACCTTAGAAAACCAACTTTATGTGTCAACCTACAGTGAGTTATTTTGTTTTTATTGGTACTCCAAATTGAGAGTCATTTTTATGAAGTGTTCAGCTGAAGTGCATCCTATGATGGAAGTTACTTTTACAGTAGTGGATTTTGTTAGGCACCCATTTTGGAAGTAAATTGACATTACTGACATGTACTGATCAGTCAGAACATTATGACCACCTGCCTAAAAGCCTGTATGTCCACCTTTGGCATTGATAACAACAATGATGCATTGTGGTGTGGAATCAACCAGGCCTTGCTAGATCGCTGGATGGAGCTGGCACCACGTCTGCACACGCAAGTCAACTAATTCCCGTAAATTACTGGAATGGGGTGGGGCGATGTCCTTCGACGCCACGTTCAATCACATCCCGGATGAGTTTGATCGGGCTCAGATCTGGCAAGTTGGGGAGGAGGGCGGGGGGGGGGGGGGCAGCATGCTAACTGGAAATCGCTACTGTGTTCCTCAGACAACTCTGTCACACTCCTGGCATTGTGACATGTCACATTGTCTTGCTGGAAGATGCCACTGCTGTCAGGAAACATCATCCTCATCAAGCAGTGTGCATGGTCTGCAACCAGTGTACGTTAATCCTTGGCCATCATGCACCAGCTCAACTGGACCCATGGATGCCCACATGAATGTACCCCAGAGCATAATGGAGATCTCACCGCCCTGTCTTGATCCTATGGTACAGCTGTCAAGAAGCTGTTCCCCTGGAAGATGACTGATTTGCACCCTCCAATTGGCATGATGAAGAAGGTATCAGGATTCATCAGCATCAGACCTTGTGGCACTCTGCTACTGCCCCACCATCCAGTACCAATCGTCACGTACCTATGTCAGTTTCAGTTGTAGGCATCATGATGTTAACATTGGCACAAGTATGTGTCGTCGGCTGCAGACTCCCATCATTAGGAGTGTCCAGTGCACTGTGTGTTCAGAAACACTTGTATTCTGCCCAGTATTAAAGTCTGATGTTAGTTCCACCACAGTCCACCATGAATCCTGTTTTACGAGTATGCCCAGCCTATGAAATCTGACACCTGTAATGAGGGGTGGTCACCCAACTGCACAGTGTCTGGACGTGGTTTTACCTTGGTTTTGCCACATGTTGAAGACACTCACCACAGAACTCCTCAAACACCCGGCAAGTTATGAAGTTTCTGAAATGCTCATGCTGAACTTCCAGGCTATCACAATCTGCCCTTGGTCAAACTCAGACAGGTGGTGTGCATTACTCATTCTGAACATGGTCAGCACACTCACTGATACTACATGCACTGTGTGTGTGTCTGACTAGTAGTCATTCCTTGCGCATCACTTTGCTGTCACCTGGAAGGGTTTATATCGATAGTGGGTTATTGGTCATAATGTTCTGGCTAATCAGTGTTAAGGAATTATGTAAATGTTACTCTGGTGCACCATTTGCACTCAATACTTGATGGAAATGGAAATGTCGTGTGGCTAGGGCCTCCCGTCGGGTAGACCGTTCGCCTGGTGCAAGGCTTTCTAGTTGACGCCAGTTCGGCAAATTGCGTGTCTATGGGGATGAAATGATAATGATATGGACAACACATCACCCAGTCCCTGAGCGGAGAAAATCTCCGACCGAGCCGGGAATCGAACCCGGGCCGTTTGGTATGACATTCCGTCGTGCTGACCACTCAGCTACCAGGGGCGGACTACTCAATACTTGATGAAAAATGCAATGTAATGAAAGTATTTTATGACTAGCCTTTCCCCTGTGGCCTTGACCATATACGCATTTTATACATATATTGCATATATTTCCTCCATCCCCCTTCCCACCTCTAACTCTTCATCCTCCTGTCTTTGTGTCCACCTCATTCTCCCTTCCTGCTCCCTCCGTAATTACCTATTCTCTCCTGCTATCTCTCTCTGTCCATCTCCTGCTCTATTCATTTCGACATTCTCCCATGTATGCCCATGTGCATGTATGGCTCCTCTATAACAGGTCAAAAAAGCAGGTCGATACTACTCCCATAACACACCTATCATATGTGAGCGAGACAGCCTACAAATCTGGGGCTTGGGAAACCTTTTCGGAAATCATTGTGGACTTCAATATTCCAAGATCCACAGTGTCAAGTGTTTGCTGGCAATACCAAATTTCAGGCATCACCTTTCAGAAAATGCAATTTCCAATGGCCTTCACTTAATGATGGAGAGCAGTGGCTTTTGGGTAGAGTGTCAGCGCTAATCAGACAAGCAACACTGCATTAAAAAAAAAAAAAAAAAAAAAAAAAAAAAAAAAAAAAAAAACCGCAGAATTCAATGTGTAATATATGACAAACGTATCTGTTAGGACAGTGTGGTGAAATTTGCTATTATTGGGCTGTGGCAGAGATGACCAATGTGAATACCTTTGCTGACAGCACTAAATCACCTGCATTGCCTCTTCTGAGCTCATAATCATATCCTTTCGACACTAGATTGCTGGAAAACCAAGGCTTGGTCAGATGAGTCCTAATTTCACTTTGTAAGAGCTGATGGTAGGGATCGAGTGTGTCACAGACCCCTCGAAGCCATGGACCATGTTGTCAACAAGGCACTGTGCAAGCTGTTGGCGGCTCCATAATTGTGTGGGGTGGGTGTACATGGAACAGACTGGGTCCTCTGGTACAACTGAACGAATTATTGAATGTAAACGGTTTTGTTTGGCTATTTTGAGAGCATTTGCAGCCATTCATGGACTTCATGTTCCCAAACAATGATAAACTTTTTATGGATGAAAATGCACCATGTCACTGGGCCACAGTTGTTTGTATTTGAAGAACATTCTGGATGATTTGACCAAATGATTTGGCCATCCAGACTGCTTGATATGAATCCTGTCAAACATTTATGGGACATAATTGAGAGGTCAGTTCATGTACAAAAATCCTGCATCAGCAACTCTTTCACAATTAAGAATGGGAATAGAGGCAGGATGGCTCAGTATTTCTGCATGTGACTTCCAATGACTTGTTGAATTCATATCCTCAATGCTGGCAATTTTCTGGAGGGAAGTTTATGTTCTTGTCATGAAACACCTATTGAAAAAAATTAGAGAATAAGCTGCTGTGAAAGACCACAGAACAACTTTATTGCCACAGTAAAGATCATGAAAAGAAGAAAAAAGAAATTAGTGTTCATATTTAAGCAAACAGACATTTATTTCTCCATTGTTCGATTTGTGAGTGAGATAGGAAAGGGAATTATTAGTTGTGGTACAAGGTACGTTCCACCATAGTGGATTGTGAAATAAAAGTAGATGTAGAAGGTTAGAAAGTAAAGGCAGGTCACTATGACCTCATGATGAGGATCTCCTACAGGTGAATTAATCTGATGTTGGGGCCTGGGTGAACTGCCTTCCTTTTTTAACCTTCAGCACTCAAATCTCTCTCTCTTCCTGGAGTTTGCTATTACATATGGTTTTATTTTGGTTCTGAATGCCAGAAGACAAAATAATTGTATTTCTGACAACTTATACACTAGTGACTAGAGTAAAATGTTAGAGAAGAATGAGACAAAATATATTTGGAAATTGTGTTTGTGTTTAATTTCATGATTCATAAAACTGTGTTATTTCAGAAACTTAATTTCCTTATTAGCGCTATATTTTGTTGAAGATAAATGCACAAATACTTAAACGTTGGATGTTAATGTCTCTTTCAACTCACTTAAATGTATCAAAGACAACAACCTCATCAATCTTAGGATCCAACAAATATGATCAAAGTGCAAGTTAATACTTATTCCATCTAATATTATGGGATACCCAAAAAGAAAAACTGGAATTATTTTTTAGAAGCTATATATTTTCAAACTATGTACAAAATGACCTGATCCCCTTGAAAATACTTTCCATTATAACTAATACTTTTCTCCCACTGGCACTTCCAATGTTCAAAACATTTTTTGTAGTCATCTTTAGAAATAGCCGAAAGCTTCTACCTCCTTTTTTGACTTCTTTAATGTTGTCAGATTGGTGTCCTTTCATGCACCTTTTCATCCATGGAAATAAGAAAAAGTCGAAGAGAGAGAAGTCAGGTGAGTAAGGTGCATGCCAATTTTACCCAAAAACTGTCTAACAGAGATGGCTGTGTGTGCAGGTGCATTGTCGTGTTGGTAGAACCATTTCCTGTCTTCCACAAATCAAGTCTTTTTTGATAAACACTGTTGTGTTTAAAACTTCCAAGTAAAGGTTTAATTGATGGTCTGACCCAATGGCACAAACTATCATTGATTTGGGCAGTTGACTGATGTCCAGAAAAAGGTTTAACATCAATTGACATGTCGCCAGTTTTAAATTGAGCAAACTACTCGTATGCTTGAGTTTTTCCCATAGCTTCATCTTGGTAAGCTGTTTTCAACATTAAAACAGTTTCAGCAACATATTTACCAAGTAGAAAATAAAATTTCACAGCTAGGTGTTGTTCACTTAAACTTGTCATCATAAAAGTGAAACAAGAATAAAACAGTACCAGCAAAAACAATCACTGCAGATGAACAGAACAAGCCAAATGACAACACAGGTGCACTGTACTAGCAATAAGTTGCACTATACGTGCCTAGTGGCAGAAATACATATGACACAAGATTTGCCCACAGTATTGTTATTCTGGTATTTAAGGGACACCCTCGTATACCCATCAGTGTGAGCACTCATTTGCATGACTTGATGTGAAAATCCAACTGTGCAAGAATGATAGCTGTAGTACTGTAAGACAGAATTTTCTCTAGTCAAATGTTCACTACCAAATCCTATTTCTTGCCAAAACTCATAAAGGAAAGCTACTTGTTTACTTTTTCTCCTTGACTCTCTTAAAATTTCACAAACTATTAGAAATATAGGTTTTCTGTTGTGTAGCCCTTACTGTCTGATACCAGAAATGCCCATACCCTTTCCTAGAATGTGATTAATCTGTTATTGAACACAGGAACAAATCTCATTTACAGTTGCCATCCATACCATCAGTGTGATTGTTTCATTTGGTGAGTGTTTTCTCTTTGTATTAATCATATGTTTCTGATCCATTGTGTATTGTGTACATAATTCAGTTTTGTGGCTGCAGTTATTTGATTAGCTCAGAGTGAACTTTCTCATACATGTTAATGTACACCATTGTTGGGCATATTTTATAAGAAAGCTGACTTCACAGATGTTACTAAATATTGACAACTCTTACCTCTTATGTAACTTTCTTAATTGTTGTCATCCCTCTGACTAGTAATGAGATACTTACAAAATCACCGTTGGGATCTCAAAAGAATCACTCTATTGATAAAGCTGATAATGCCTTCAGTTAACAGATAGTAAAATTTTTTAAATGGTAAAGGATCATCAGCTGGAATTGTCTCTGACTTATTAAAGAGTTTTTATTGTTCAATCACAATGTACCATAAGAGAAATTAAGTTTTTATGCGATAGCTTGTTCAGCACATGCCAGATTTAGTTCCTATTTATGAATCAGGATGAAAAATGTTACACTAGGCTTGTGGGTAATACAAAGAGGGACACAGGCTTCCAGCATGCTAGGTTGTTGAAGGGCCAGCAAATATCTTGGAACACCTAAGGCAGGCAAAGTACTTTTTGATGCTTGTCCTTGCAAGCGAATACCATCAAATATTGGTGGATGAAAAGGACAGCGATAAGATGGCATTAAGCTCAAACCATCAACATTATGAGTATAACCAAATACCTGTAGGACTGAAAGGAGATCCATTTTGTTTTCAGTGACTGATGAACAAAGATTTGGCAGGTCTGCAAGGGATAACATGTTTTGTGTATCTAGATGATATAGTGTGGTAAAGAATAAATCTGCAGGAGCATAATGAGAAGCACTGTTTAAATTTTGATAGGGTTCGAAAGTATAAATTAAAGCTGAAACTAGATAAGTGTGAGTTCTTAAGAAAAGATACGATTTTCTTGGGTCATTGTATTACAGACAAGGGAATCGTACCAGACATGGTAAAGGTGGAAAAGGTGTAATTCTTTCCACAGCCGAGAACAATGAAAGAACTGTAGATCTAATTGGTTACTACTGATGGTTTATTGTGAAGCCACTTCATGAATTGCTAAAGAAAGGAATAGAATATGAATGCTACAAAAAACAAAATGATACATTTGAGGAACTAAAGGAGAAGTTGGTTAATCCACTATTACATCAGTAGCCAGATTTTTGAAAGCCATTCATAGTGACAACAGAAGCACGCAGTGCAACTCTGGGAGCAATTACATCACAAGACAAGAAAGTTGGTGATGACTTGCCCATTTTATATGCACCTGGGTCATTAAACAAGGCAGAATTAAACTATAGTGCCAAAGAGAAAGAAGTATTGGCTACAGGATATGCAGTGAAACAGTTGCGACAGTACATACATTGACAATGGTTTACAGTGCCAACAGAACATAAGCCATTAATATGGATGTTCAGTGGAAAGGATCCTAGTTTGAGGTTCCTGAATTGGAGACCTACGCTTGAAAAGTACAATTACAAGGTTATCTACAAGCCAGCTAGGATGAATATCAGTACAGATGCTCTTAGTAGAATACATCCCAGTGAGCTAATCCATACTGATAGGGATCAGATGGACAGAAAGGAAAGGGGTAGTCAGGTGACTGTGTGGCAGGCACAGGTAAATGCTGAATGTGTCAGCAGAAAATGCAGGGCAGAGGTTAAGGAAACTGAAATTAGTCTGGAAGAAAAGAAAAATATTCTAAATAAAATAAATGTAATCTGTTAATAGGGCAATGGGCAGCTATAGAATGTTCAAGAGGATAAAGCAGTAGATACAACAGAAAGGATTGAAATGTGAGGCAGAAGAATATGTACAGAAATTTCCATCATGCCATAAAAAATAAATTTATGCAGGTGAAGACAAAAATTGCCACTGAAAGTAACAGACATTGAGAAAAGTATAATTGAAAAGTGTTCAGTGGACATAGTGGGCGCTTTAGAGTTATCAAGCACAGGTAAGAGATACATGATTACATTTCAAATAGTAGTAGTAATCACAGAAAGCACCAACACATAACAATTTCCAATGGAGTTCAAAGTTTCAGAAATAGAGACATCTTCAGAACTGTACTATAATTATTTAGGAGAAGTACATCATGGAGAATTGTATATCATGCAGAATTGTAACATGTGTAAATTTTGATGGTATACATGAGCTTTTTCAGAATGCTGAACAATGTGGCAAATTAACAGTATAGAGGTGTAGTGGCACTCTGAAGGAACTTCATGTAGGCTGAATAGGATGTTGCTTGCTAGGCAAATATGTGACATGTCATACAGAAAGAATAACAGAGTTACAGAAGTTGGTGCATCAATTGAAACAGCATGAGACAATGAGAAAAAAGAAGAAGAATGGCCTGTTTAACTTCATTTGGAGCTAAGGATGATACTACTTGGCACACTAGATGAAGCTGATGCTACATATTGCAAGGAGCACAGAAAAGAGGTGGAGAAAAATTCAAAAAGGCTTTTGAGATGATGTAAAACAAGTGGCAGTTGTAAGAGCCATATTATCAGGGGTAAACAGAATAGTAAGTGTGATAAAGGAAAACAAAAATGTTTAAAGTTTGGAATGAAAGATTTATCAAATTGTGTGTTACAGAGGCAGACATAGGATTTAAAAGAGTTTGAACATTTGTAACAATATGCAAATAAGTGCCACAATTGGTAGATGTATTTAGAGATAAAATCAGAATATGAACAAATGATAAGTGCTATAGTTAATGCATAGAATAGAATATTGCAGCCTCACATAATAATTGCTCCACAAATTGTGACGTTCCTCAGTTTAACAAAAGGTGAACTTAGACATGAAGTTCTCTGTTCCTCTAGTTGAATCATCAGATAACTCTTATTAAAGGTTATCAATGTAGATGCCTTTGTAGGGGAAAGCATGTTAGGATATATAAAAAAAGTTACTTTTAGTAGCTAATGACATATTTATGTTATATGGAATGTTTCCTTTACTATAAGCAATCACTCAGCCATCAGGGAAGTATGTTTTCATCCAACCAGAGGAGGAGATCTTACTTATCAATGATGCAAAGAGAGAGTATGCAAAACTATTGGATTCTAAAGAATTAAATAAGAACAGAATGCTTTGCAGACAAACATTTTCACTATTGTCAGCATTTGATCAGGAAGATGTGTGAAGCAAAGTTGCTTCAGACAGTAATTAATATGCCAAGTTAGTGTGTAAAGATGACTGTATCTTTAAATCAAAGTATTTGAACACATTTAAATAACAATAAGTGGTTATACATGGTTCCTAAGGAGGAATGGCCTGACAGTATTATGTGGGAAGCAAGCTCCAAAGGATGTAGTACTGGGAGGAGTTGGAAAAGTGCACTTCAACAGTCAATGTAAAGGGTATGGAACAAGAACATTCATACAAACAGACAAAATAATATGTACAAATAAAACTGAGAAGGGTTTAACATGACAAATAGAGTTAAAAATCGATGGTTGTATAGTAAATAAGGAGAATACACACATTCCATTGCTAACTTAAAAGTTACCATTAGATCATGTAGTCACACAATTAGATGATATGAAAGTTGTCAGAAAGAGTTTAAATGATGCAGAAAGAATGGTCACTAAACAGCAGGAAAAGATGAGGCAATTCAGGTGTCTAACACACTATTCCATCACTATATATGAGTATAACACTGATTATAATAGTTATGATGATCTATTTTTGTAGATAATGTACATGTTGTATGGAATGCTTTAGAACTGTATGGAAACACTTTAATGACAGTGATTGTTGTGGACAAATATGTGTACCAACTATCATTGTAAATCAGGGCCCAGAAAACATTCTAGTGCAAAGATCTTGTAGCAGTAGTACTGAGGAAATAGTGACCTATGAAAGGAATCCAAAAGAGCAAGACTGCTCCACATCTTTTAGAAACAGACAAAGAGAAACTTTTATGGTGTAACAAAATGTAATTATCTCATGTCAGAAAAATATTATAATTGTATCAAAATGAAATATAAAATTGACACAAAAGAAAATGTAACCATATGGACAGAAATATGACAAAAATGGTTATAAATGTCTAAAAAAACTGGATTTTAAGTTGACACTACTCTACTTTTGCATCTATGTAGATATTCTGCAAGCTACCATACAGTGCATGATGTAGAGTACCCTGCACCATTACTAGTCATTTGATCTCATCTTCCACTTGCAAGTAGAAAGGGGCATAAACAATTGTCTGTACGCCTCCATATGACCCCTAACTTCAACTATTTTATCATCATAGTCCTTATGCGCAATATATGTTGGTGGCAGTAGGATCATTCATCAGTCAGCTTCAAATGCTGGTTCTCGAAAATTTCCCAGTAGTTTTCCTCGAAAAGAACATTGCCTACCCTCCAGGGATTCCCATTTGAGTTCCTAAAGCACTTTGATAACACTTACATGTTGTCTGAAACTATCAATAACAAATCTGGTAGCCTGCTTCTGAATTGCTTCAATGTCCTCATTCAATCTGACTTGGTACAGATCCCAAACACTCAAGCACTATTCAAGAATAGGTCACACCAATGTCCTATAAGCTGTCTCCTTTACCAATGAACCACACTTTCCTAAAATTCTCCCAATAAACTGAAGCAGACCATTCGCCTTTACTACCACAACCCTCACATGCTCATTCCATATCATACCACTTTGCAACGTTAAGCCCAGATATTGAAACGGCTTGACTGTGTCAAGCAGGACACTTAATAATACTGTATCGGAACATTACAGGTTTGTTTTTCCTACTCACCCACATTAAGTTACATTTTTCCCACATTCAGAGCTAGCTCCCATTCATCACACCAACTAGAAATTTTGTCCATGTCATCTTGTATCTTCCTACAATCACTCAACTTTGACACTTTAACATACACCATAGTGTCATTAGCAAACAAATGCAGATTGCTGCCCACGCGGTCTGCCAAATCATTTATGTGTATAGAGAACAACAGCAGTCCTATCACACTACCCTGGGGCACTCCTGATGATACCCTTGTTTCTGGTGAACACTCACCATTGAGGACAACATTCTGGGTTCTATTAGTTAAGAAGTCTTCAAGCCACTCACATATCTGTGAACTTATTCCATATGCTTGTACCTTCATTAACAGCCTGCAATGGAGCACCATGTCAAATGCTTTTAAGAAATCTAGAAATATGGAATCTGCCTGTTGTCTTTCATCCATAGTTCACAGTATATCAGGTGAGAAAAGGCTAAGCTCAGTTTTGGATGAGTGATGCTTTCTGAAACCATGCTGATTTGTGGACATATGCTTCTCAGTCTCAAGAAAATTTATTACATTCAAACTGAGAATATGATCAAGAATTCTGCAGAAAACTGAAGTTAGGGATATTGGTCTGTAATTTTGTGGATCCATTCTCTTATCCTTCTTATATACAGGCATCACCTGTACTTTTTTCCAGTCCCTTGGGGCTTTGTGCTGGGCAAGAGATTCATGATAAATACAAGCTCGCTAAGGAGCCAATGCCACAGAGTACTCTGTAGAACTGAATTGGGATTCCACCCAGACCTGGTGACTTATTTCCTTTCAAATCTTTCAGTTGTTTCTCTATTCCAGGTGTGCTTATTAATATGTCGTCCATACAAGAGTCTGTCCAATGGTCAAATGACGGTATGTTTGTATGATTCTCCTGCATGAACAATTTCTCAAACGTGAAATTTAAAAATTCAGCTTTTGATTTGCTGTCTTCAACTGCCACACCACACTGGTCAACAATGGACTGAATAGGAGCCTTAGACCCACTTAGCAGGTTCACATAGGACCAGAATTTTCCTGGGTCCTCTGCCAGATCTTTCGCCGAGATATGACATTAGTTGTTGTATGCTTCACACACAGATCTTTTCACAGATGCACGAATCTCTATTAACCATTGCTTTGTCATAATTTGTGCGTCCTCTTTTGAACTGAGAGTGCAAAAACCTCTGTCTCCTCAGTGTCTTTGGAATTTTGCTATTAATCCATGGTGGTTCTTTTCCATCCTTTATCCACTTGGATGGGGTAGGGGGGGGGGGGCTAGACAAAGGTAGTTGCAGTAGTATCAGTGCAGTTAATGAACTCATAGGCAACTAGCTGGAGAAATGTGTGTGTTGTATATTGGGTGTAGGCTCAGTTAATACAGTCTGTGTCATTTTAAAGCAAGATAGAATGGTGCTAGCCAGTCACCATCTCTGTACTAATACTTGATCTCTTCATGGGTACTTCTTCAAGGCAAGTAGGAACTGTTTTGGAATAAATTTAAAAGTTTCAAACCACTTCTAGCTGGGGTTATTTCGAGTTACTTCCCAATACTTACATTTTGTAATAAGGGATTTAACATTACAGCCAGGTCAAGACTCCCTCTCACATAGGCCAATTGGCTAATTCACTTCTCACAAACAGTGCCACCCAATCTTTGGCAATACTCATACTCAGAACATGACAATATTTCAATTTATCTGGAAAGTATAGCCCTTTCAAATGATCGATCTATAATCATGAATGGACCAGCTATTATACTGAAAGCTGCTTTAAGAAACTTTGGAGAGGAGGGGTTTATGCCACCCCATCCTACAGAATTTTTAGTTTTTTAAGTGTAGTACTGTTTTTCCCACCTTTTTGTAAGTCACTGCATCAAATTTACAAATCATAGGGTCACATTATGATACAAAGAAATACATATTTATTTTTTAGGTAATGTTCTACATCGATGTCATATTGTGCTCCATTTTTACAGAAATCATTGAACTGTTCTGGTATTTAAGTAGGATTTACAATGAAAGTGTTTTATATTTTAATTTTTGAAATTTCTTGATTGTTGGATTTAATTCCAAGTTATGATTTAACAACTGCCAAATTGCCTTTGATTGGTTTCTTTGCTTCTGAATGAATTATATTGTTGGTCATTTCTTTTCCTCCCCTTAAAAGCTCCTTAGATATCTTGTTTATAATTTTTAACATTAATTATAAACTCTGGATTTGTTTTGTACTGGTATAACAGTTCTGCATGTAATTTTCTTTTCTTTTTGCCATTAGATCTTTTTATGCCAACAATAGTCTAGTTCAATTTATTAGTTGTCTTTCTCTGGCAGACTACCGGTGAAAATGTTTGACTGAAGACCTCCCGAAGTTTTCACAAGATTATTATTCATTTTGCACTTGCACTGAGCCTTGTTTAATCCACAATAGAAAAAATATGTTTTCCTCACTGACTTCTCTTTTGGTAGAGATTTTCCCAGCACTTTTTACATTTACTTTTTGGCAATTAAATCAATTAAGCATAGAGATCGGAAATTCCTGGGTTGAAACAGAAGTTATGAGTAGAGTCATACGCATATTTTCTTAAAACATTGTCTGTATGTTTCTGACCTTCAGTTTGCCCTAGTAAAATTAGGGAAATTTAGACTTAAACCTGATTCTTAAATTAGATCAGTAAACTATGTATTAATGATTGATTCACATGCTGTCTGTATGTTGAAATCAGCAGTACTCAGTATATATTTCTTTCCTTCTTTTTTCTTAAAATTCTCGAAAAGACTTTACAATTTTGCTGAAAATAATTATTTCAGCAGCTAGACTCCTGTTTATGAAATAATTGAAAAACAATTGGCCTAATTCTACATAGCAGCTTTCAAATATTAATTCTCCATTTGAGGCCTAAAAATCATGTCCTTTTTATATTGCAACACATTTTCAATAAGTTTACAGGAGCCTCCAAGACATCAGATGCTTCTAAAAAAGCTACTAACAACTTTGAAAGTTTCCAGTTTATTTAGAACAGCGATAGACTTTCATAATCCAGTGTTAATTCAAGCAAATTCCTTTGATATGTCTAAGTTCTGACTAGATAATTTCAAGCTTATCAACTGTTAGAGGTTTATTGTGTTTACCAATGTCGTTCAGACCATTAATGTTTAGCTGTATTGAGAAGGTACTTTTATCTTTATTGATAATGTTAAAAAGCAAACAATTCTCATGGTTATCTTGTGTCCCATCTTGATCTTCAAGTACAGCATGCCAGTGAGACATTCTCTCAACTTGTTACACATCTGACACATTGTATTTACTGGGAACTCATTAAATACTTTTATGCAAATGTTCATCATGGTTTTATGAATATATGTTTTCATTAATTTTTATCATTAGTATTACAGGACAAATATGTTTCTGTTCCTTGTGGTGGACCTTACCACTGGTCTCATTTTACCTAATGACTTTTCAGTGCTTCGACATTCTCCTTTTCTGCTTGACCACCTCATGGCAGTGGTTGCTTTGTCACTTCACGTCACCTCTGAATAGTCCCATCTTCCCAAACTTTTCTTTTCTTTTGGGTGTAAAAACTGCCATTGCATTCTCCTTTGTCAGTCTCAGCTGATACCTGATAAGCAGCTATTTTTCCAAATTTATTTGACAAAAGTATATACGATGATTTAAATGTTTCTTCACTTACTTACTATCACCTCTGTGCTGTGACATTTCCGTGAGCAATTGTGGACTCAGACCACAATTTATTTGGTATGAACTGTAGATTAAAACTGTAGAAATTGCAAAAAGGTAGGAAACTGAGGAGATGGGACCTGGATAAATTGAAAGGACTAAAGGATGTTGAAAGTTTCAGAGGGAGCATCAGGTAACAAGGGACTAGAATAGGGGAGAGGAATACAGTTGAAGACAAATGGGTTGTTCTGAGAGATGAAACAGTGAAGGCAGCAGAGGATCAAATAGGCAAAAAAAACAAGGCCTGGTAGATATCCATTGAGAACTCGAGCTGTTGAATTTAACTGATGAAAGGAGAAAATATAAAAATACAGGAAATGAAGCAGGCGAAAGTGAATACAAATGTCTAAAAAATGAGATTGATGACAATTGCAAAATGACTATGCAGGAATGGCTAGAGGATAAACATAAGGAAGTAGAATAATATATCATTAGGGGAAGGATAGATACCACCTACAGGAAAATTAAATAGGTCTTTGGAGAAAAGAGAAACAACTGTATGAGTAGCAAGAGCTCAGATGTTAATCTGTTCCTAAGCAAACAAGGGAAAATTGAAAGGTGGAAGGAGTACACAGAGGCTCTATGCAACTTGAAGGGAACATTTATAGAACAGGAAGAGGATGTAGGTGAAGATAGAGTAGGATATGTTACTGCAAGAAAACTTTGATAGAGTATTGAAAGACCTAAGTCAAAACAAGGCTCCAGGAGTAGATGACATTCCATCAGAACATGAATTCTTTACAGAAGAATGGAAAAACTGGCAGAAGCCAACCTCAAGGAAGATGAATTTGGATTCAGGAGAAATGCAGGAACATGCGAGGCAATACTGACCCTATGACTTACCTTAGAAGATAGGTTAAGGTAAGGTATACCTACATTTAGAGCATTTGCAGACTTGGAGTAAGCTTTTGGAGTGTTGACTGGAGCCCACTATTTAAATATCTGATGGTAGCGAAAGTGAAATGCAGGGAGCGTAAGGCCATTTACAACTTGTACAGAAATCAGATGGCAGTTATAAGAGTTAATGGGCATGAAAGGAGAACAGTGACTGAGAAGGGAGTGAGAAATTGTTGTAGCCTATCTCCGACATTATTCAATCTTTACATTGAGAAAATGGTGAAGGAAATTAAAGAAAAATGTGGAGTAGGAATTAAAGTTCAGGGAGGAGTAATAAAAACGTTGAGGTTTGCTGATGACATTGTAATTCTGTTATGAACTGAGACACTTAAAGTACTAGATGACTTTTGCTGTTTGGGCACCAAAATAAATGATGATGGCCAAAGTAGAGAGGATATAAAATGTAGATTGGCAGTGGCAAGAAAAGTGTTTCTGAAGATGAGAATTTTGTCAACATCAAATATAGATATAAGTACCTGGAAGTCTCTTCTGAAAGTATTTGTGTGCAGTGTAGCCATGTATGGAAGAGAAAAATGGACAATAAAGAGCTTAGATAAGAAGAGGACAGAAGCTTTTGATATATGGTGCTACAGAAGAATGCTGAAGATTAGGTGGATAGATCACATAACTAATGAGTATATACAGAATAGAATTGGGGAGAAAAATTTGTGGCACAACCTGACTAGAAGAAGGGACAGGTTGGAAGGACACAATCTGAGACGTCAAGGGATCACCAGTTTAGGAACTGAGGAAAGTATGTGTGTGAGGTGGGAGGAGGGGGGGGGGGGGTAAAAATTGTACAGAGAGATCAAGAGATAAATATAGTAAGTAGTTTCAGAAGGATGTAGGTAGCAGTAGTTATTCAGAGATGGAGATACATGCAGTCTCTGTACTGAAGACCACCACAACAATAACAATTCTATCTTTTACAGCATAAGAAGAGGCATTGGAATTAATCATGGTAGAGACTGACTTTCATTTTTGAAAACATTCTGCCCCTATGGAAGATACTCTGATGTCAATAGATAATGAACTATTGATGTGATAAAAGCAGGGTATTTGAAAGATGTTTCAGCAGTTGGAAACTGGCAGTTTTAGTAAATTTATAAATAGTCATTCAGCAGCTTTGTCCCAAAATATTGGCAAGGAAGGTAGTAAATATGATTTGTTCCCAGATGAAAATGAGAACTTACACATCTTCTGCTGCAAAAAAATTAAAAGCTATTATAAATGACTATTCTTCACAAGGAAAGGGACAAAATGGAAGTATTAGCTTCAAGTCTGTTTGCAGTGAATAAATGTAATCACAGTAAATTGAAGTCATTTAAGAACTTAAAAATAGCCTTTATGGATTGTAGTATGCACTCCTTGGAATGACAATGCCAAATAAAATAACTAATGATGTTAAACTTAAGTATGGTGTGCCTCTAGGTTCTGTTTTGGGCCCAGTGTTGGTCTTGATATTTACCAGTGATCTAGAGCCATCCAGCAACTCCCAAAAATATATAAAATTTGAGAAAGAAACAAATACATTTATAGAAGGCAAACTGCTGCAGAACAAAAATATGAAGTACGAAATTGCACCACACGCATTGCAGAGTGGTTCACTAATAACAATCCTATTGTTAACACAGAGGAAACTGTTGCAATGCACCTTCATACCGCACAAAACAAGTATCTATTAACCTTCACCATGAATTTATTTAATAAGCAATTAGGAACTGTAAAGTCAACAAAATTTCTAGAAATACAGATTCAGGATGACATGATGTGGAACGCACACATTGGTTACACAAGCAAGAAGCTCAGGATATTATACTCTGGCTTAAAATATTGCTAGATGTGAAATGAAAGAAATATTGAAAAATTGTATTATGCCCAAGCACAATCACTGCTATGATATGGGATGACCTTTTGGGGCAACTCACCATTCAGTAAATGCTGTTTCATAACACTGAAGAGGAATATTAGGCTAATTGAAAATACTATGTCCAGAAATTCTGCAAACTCCTTTTTAAAGTACTCCAGGTACTACCACTGCCATGCCTGTACATTCTTGAGAGTTACTTATATATAGAGAATCTCAGAGGCTAAATACAAGTAACTTTGCACAAATCAAGCAGTTCATGCATATGATGCCAGAAAAAATTTGGACTTTGACAGTTAGTATGTTAGCACAACTCTCAGACAAAATGGACCACCGCAAATTGCAAAAGATTTTACAATAAAATTCCTGTCCACATCAAGACAATAAAAGAAATACAAAATTTCAAAGTGGGAACACTGGTGCTATTGCACTGTAAACAAATCTGTTGACACAAATTTAAATTATTTCGTTTTTTTTGTATTATGTATCTCAAATTGCTTTTGCTACCTATTGTACTATATATTATCTTGTGCTATTATTCTAATGTATTATATTCCAGTGATATACTGTACCGTATTGTGTGCTAAAAATTATTTACGTTATTCAATCAATTTACGATGTATTTAATAAACTATTTATTGCAGCAAAATAGCCATTATGGTTATATATTAGTTTACAATCATTTGAGAGTGAATTACAAGGATGTATTGAGTGTCTGCATGATTCTTAGTAGTAGATTACATTCAGTGCAGGTATTATAACAGATTATCATTTGAACCATTTATTGCATAGTCTCTAATTGATCTGGTCCTCTTGTTGCATATTTCTATACGGTACCTCTCACAAGACTGTCCACATAGTGTACACTTGCAAAGGTTTGATGGTTCGTGGTATATTGTATTTGCACAAATTTCATGGTGGAATCCGTGTGCTGTGAGTCTTGTAAGTACGTGTCTCATCTCAAAATTTGCTGCTGTCCAAGTGCGGTCGATCACGGCCCTGGATCCATAGAATTCCGTTGGTACTTCCTCTCTTTTCTTGAGTAGTGATCTTAGTAGGTTCTCCAATGCTGATGTGTTGGGAAGTAAGAACCTTGTCCTTAGATCCTCTATGAGGAAAGATTCTTGGGCGAGAAGGTAGACTAATCTTGATCTTGTGGTTTTTGCTACCCCTAATGCTCTTTTGATATAGGTTGCTTTTAATCTTTCCAATGTTTCTAAGTTCTGTTGATTTAGGTGTATCCATATGATTTCTATCCCATAAACCAGTATCGGTATTATTTTTGATTTGAAGAGTGCCATAGCTGTGTCTAGATTTAGTGTTCTGATGGAACTTACTTCGTTTATTGCTCTGATGGCCTGTGTCGCTTTCTCTGTTGTGTGTTTAGCGAAGCACTTTGCAGACGGCTGGAGTGTTATCCCTAGATATTTGTAATCTTTTGTGATAGATATTTGCTTTCCTTGTAGTGCAGTTCTTGTCGTTTTTGGGATTTGCCCACCTGGTCTGAATATCATCATTTCCGCCTTGTTGGTGTTGATTATGAACTTGTGTTTTGTGCATCATTTTTCCACATCTTCTATAGTCTCCTGTAGTTTCTTTAAGTTTTTTGAGGCTATCACAATGTCGTCCGTGTAGGCATATGCTTCAACATATTCGTCTTGAGTGATTTCCATAATGTCCTTTGCTGCCAGAATGAACAGGAGTAACCTTAGTGGGTCTCCTTGGAGTACTTCATTTGTTTGCCTTGTTGGTTCAGACAGGTCGAGGTTGTCAGAGATCCTTATCTCGTTCCATTCATTTATGGAGTTTATGATCCTCGATATATTTAAAACTGTATACTAATGTACAAAGTAAGCTATATCCTATGTCAAAACTTTGATGAATGGATACTTAATAAATATACTCTTTTATAGTTGAAAATGCTCACTGAAGTTTTCCACCAATTATACAACAGCTTATGTAAATTGCATTATGATAAAGGTGTTATGGAAATGTGAAACTTGCAGACAGGAATGGGAAGTGAGAGCACACGTTTGATGGAACATTTTTATGCTTTTCTTGTAGGCCAGGTCCTTTGAAAATGTGAAGAAGATAAGCAACACGTCTTACGTCACAGCTACACTGTACATGTAGAAAACAAAAAGTTTTGAAAGTTTTGACATCTTTCCCAGTGGGTTAATGGCATATGTCACAAACAAAAGTCTGGTCATTTATTCGTAATGATTAGCATATGAGCAAGCTGATAGAATGTCTAAAACACCATTCAGTTTACAAGCAATAATCTGTCACTTGTTTTAAGCCAGCTCACTTGACTAATACCAAACAAATGATCTTTACAGAGTCCTAAGAGTGCCTCCATTGGCTAGTGGTTAGTGCCACTGTAGAGTGACATACAAGTCAAGGATTCAGTTCTTGCTAGCCCCAGATTTTTATGCCCTATGTTTTTCTGGAACTGAGTCTACCTACGCTTATGAGTCCAAATAAGAAGCTGCTTGGTATAATACCCATTAAAACTGATACTTAAACTGTCCAGATAGCATCAAATAGAAAGAATTTGATGAAGTTGAGATCCATATGATATGTATTTATCTTTGTTGTATTAGATACCTCTAATGAATATTGATGACTGACAAGAGGAACACAGAGATTTGGAAAAGTTCACGAGTTTCCCAGCAATGTTGCAATGAACCCAATACTCATTCTTCACAGTACAGAAAATAACAAGTACTAATGTGGACTTATGCTAGGGTGCAAAACTTAAGGACAACAGTAGCTTTTGCATGATGTGTCACAGCCAAGTTACATAGCTCACTGAAAGTTTGATCTTACATAGAAAGAACTGCTGTGATATAATGCAGAAGGTAACTAAAAGAAATTAGGAATGAGATGAACAGAAATTACACCTGTATTCAAAGACAGTAATTACATTGAAGTGACTGTGATTTATGATGGTCCCATAGACATTACAACAAAATGGTTCAAATGGCTCTGCGCACTATGGGACTTAACTTCTGAGGTCATCAGTCCCCTAGAACTACTTAAACCTAACTAACCTAAGGACATCACACACATCCATGCCCGAGGCAGGATTAGAACCTGCGACCATAGCCGTCGCGCAGTTCCAGACTGTAGCACCTAGAACCGCTCGGCCACCCCGGCCAGAGAGACATTATGACAGGTGGTATATTTTTTATAATAGAGTGCATGATCACCATGGGTGGTAATGCATAGCTCTGCAATGTGCTCCCATCCTGGCCACATTCCATCCTCCAACAGCGTGGCTGACAGCTCTTGGTTGGTCATTCATGGATTCTCTTGTTCCAAGAGGCACTCCACCAGTGCAGAGTGATGCAGTTGTGCAATGGCATCCATAAAAATGAATTCAGCGGTAAGTACATACCTGAAAAGGGGCACATGGGGAAGTAGTACTGTGCCACA
Source organism: Schistocerca serialis cubense (assembly GCF_023864345.2). Lineage (NCBI taxonomy): Eukaryota > Metazoa > Arthropoda > Insecta > Orthoptera > Acrididae > Schistocerca > Schistocerca serialis. The sequence goes on from NC_064640.1 coordinate 815,634,361, forward strand.
ATAATACTGACCGGTGAGTGTACTGTGTTCAGAGGTTTGGAAGTCAGTACACCCATGCAACATTATGCCCTCCCACACTATAACACCTGGAACATCAAGACAATTACTTTTGACAATGCTTCCAGTGCATTACATACCCTCATATGTCAAGAGGTGAGACCGACCTGTGAGACATTACCCAGAATATGGCGACCTATTTTGTCACGGGTACAGCCACCGCCAGTAACGATTCACTACATAGCTACAGGGTGGCTGCTGAGAGGAGCAGTTTGGACTTCAATTCCAGCACTTGTGAAGGATACAACTGCCCCCTTCTCCACGTGGGAGCTGGCTTCTGTGTTATCTGCAGCTCATGTCATGTCACCTGGTTATGACAGTGCCCATTGTAGCATGGTATATGATGACATCTCACAGGGCAGAATAAAGAAATCCTCCTCCCCCTTTTAATCTCATTTGGGTGTCTGGAAACTTTCCCAACTCATGACGAGAGGCAATTCGAATTCCACTTTCAAAAAACCTAGGAAGGATCACACATACCCGAGTAGTTACCGTATGGTGTAGTGTTTCCCTTACTTGCTGTCTTGGGGAGAATGGTCAACCACCGCCTCGTCTGGTTGCTAGATCCAGACTGCTCCTTGTAATCCAGTCAACTGGTTAGAACTGCCGTTTTCGGACTAAAATTGCGGAAGTTTCTTCCTCGGCTGTTGTATATATTTTTGGGGCTGTCGAATCCGATTCTCAAGTTGTTGGCTTCACGAAAAAAAAAAAACTAAAAAATTTTGCAGTTTTGTTAGTTTTTCACTTACCTCTCTAAAACTGTGCGTTTTTCAAAGATGACCGTACTATACAGAATTGGTCAAATTCCTACTAAATGCACCAGTCAGCTTCGATTTTGTGACGAGCGGTATCGGTGTTAGATCGTGCTAATAAAATAGCGATTCTTTGATCCTTCTGCGGAAACGTCAAAAACGGCCACTCTCCCGTTCCTCCCCCCCCCCCCCCCCTTCCTACAACTCGAAAATTATTATAAATGTTAACAACAAAAACCCCTGTGCCACGTGAAAGTACATTAATTTCGCGCTCCTAAAACGTGACTGCACTTTATTATCTTATATCCGTGAGCTGAATCGAACTGCATTTGCCTGCCATCTGTCTCTTCCGCGCTGCGTGTCACAATTGTTTGTATAGAAATTTTGAGGACAGCCTCGTCAGACACCTGCGACCTGTCGTCAGAGGTCCATCTGGCGTGGCACGCCTGGTCTGTACACCCCATAGCATTATGGAATCTTACACTGAATGACTGAAGTCTGAATTATATAAATAAAAGATGAAAATCCCTGGGTAACAATGAAAAGAGCGAAAAGTTTCACTAGAAATTAATTTTAAGTTGGCTGCGTTTTAATTCCATTTTTATTTTGTGGGGATGAATATTTTTGTGAGCCTCCTTGAGGACGACCAAACACACTCGCATCCCCCTAACGGGATGCTCCTACGATTCATTTGTTGCTCACATTCCCTTCCAGGCCCATTCCAGCGTCTCGCAGCCCATCTACTCTTATCTTGTGGTGGGTCAGTCAGCTCGGAATGACCAACACATCATCGTTGGATCTTAAAGGCTTTTGTCGTTATGTGCATGCATGTCTCGTCCCGACTGTGTAATTTGTGACAGACTGTTAAAAGATGGGACACAGACGAGTGCTGTGAGAGGGAAAGGATTGATATCTGCGATTGCAGTCTTTCTCGGCGTCGTTTTGTCGCAACGTTTCAGTGAGTTTCGTACCATCATCAAACTCATTGAAACGTAGCCACAAGACGACGCCACCACTCGGCTGATAACCCCAGAAGAATTCATAAGGATTGACATCTTTCATCCAAGACAGTACGAAGAGACGGTGTGGTAAGACTAATATTTAAGAGGTATTCAAGACAAATGCAGGAAGAATTACGTGACAAAAGTCAATTGCTACTTATTTGAAGAGGCCCCAATAAAACCCTGAATAAAAACTGCTGCTTTCAGTTATACCTGACTTTGCCTTCAAAACTCATTGCTTTTCATCTGGAGAGGAGGTGCCTCCGCATTATGTCAAGAAACAAACCAAAAGGCTCACTCAAAACATCGTTTGGCGCACCCTGCAAGGAAATTAACGTTTCAGAAAATGCGCCCACATTCACGAGAAGGATAAACTAAGGTGCCAAAAGTCATGAGACAGTGGTATGCACACATGCAGATGGTAAACACACGGTATAAAAGGGCAGAAGGGCAATGCATTGGCAGAGCTTTATTTGTACTCAGGTGATTCACGTGAAAAGGTTTCCGATGTGATTATTGTTGCATGACGGGAATTAAGAGACTTTGAATACAGAATAGTAGTAGGAGCTGGATGCATGAGACATTCCACTTAGGAAATCGTTAGGCAATGTAATATTCCGAGATCCCAAGTGTCAAGAGTGTGCTGAGAACACGGAATTTCAGGCATTAACCTCTCACCACAGACAACGCAGTGGCTGACCGTGGCCTAGTCGGATGAGTCGAAGTTTCAGCAAGTAAGAGCTGATGGTAGGGTTCGAGTGTGGTGAGGAACCCCACAAAGTCATGGACCCAAGTTGTCAACAAGGTACTATGCAATCTGGTGGTGGCTCCACAATGGTGTGGTCTGTGTTTACATGGAATGGACTGGGTCCTCTGCTCCACGTGAACCGAACATTGACTGAAAATGTTTATGTTTGGCTACCTGGAGACCATTTGCAGCCATTCACGGTCTTCGTGTTCCCAAAAAATGATGGAATTCTTGTGGATGACATTGCCCTATGGCGCTGGGCCACAATTGTTTGCGACTGATTTGAAGAGCATTCTGGACAATCCGAGCAAATGATTTGGCCACCCAGATCGCCTGACATGGATCTCATCAAACGTTTATACTTCATAATCGATAGGTCAGTTTGTGCACAAAATCATGCGCCAGCAGCACTTTCGAAATTATGTGCAGCTATAGAGGCACCATGTCTCAGTATTTCTGCAGGGGACTTCCAATGATTTATTGAGTCCAGGCCACATCGAGTTGCTGCCCTATGCAGGGTAAAATGATGTATGACATGATATTAGGAGGTATCCCATGTTTGTTGTCACCTTGTCACCGCTGTGTGGTACAGTGTGTATAGCCAGTTACTGACTTGGTAGTAGCTGATGCACAGTACAGTTTTCTGTCGCATGGAAACTGCTCCAGACCACACAGACTATCAATGCAGTTGGCAGACCCCCTGGACGTGAGGTGGAAGATGCTATGCAAGCAGTTTACTGTTTCCTAGAAAAAACTGATGAAGAATGCCAATGCACCATGGAAGAATTGATAGAGCATAATTGAAGGTGGTTTGTGTCCGTATCCAAGCAGTATTAGAAGACATCTCCTTCAGAAATATGGCGATGATACTTTGGGTACAACAAGCAGATATTACGTTGTATGTTTCAATAGTCAATGGACAAAAAAACACTAATGAATGCTGGTATCAAGACATTCTGAGGCTGCTAGAAAAAGAAGAAAAGCGTGCCATTGAGGAAGACATTAGATCGCAAGTACATAACTTGACTGAATACTCCCACCCTGGGAAGAAAGCTTTCTACATGAAACTGAGGATCTCACTTCTGAGACTCTTAGAGTTTTAATGGACGCTGTGGTGCTCAGCAAAAAGCGAAGGGATCTCGAGAAATGGAAGAAAAAATCAGCAGACGTTACATATAGCGTGTGATTAGTGCTGTGTAGCCTGTTTCATTCCTCTCCCCTCTTCAGATCGGCTTAGCAGTATTTCTTTGCAAAGAAGAGGGTTCTCGCCAATTGACAGATGTCCTTTCTTCCATGGAGTTTTGTTCCTTGTGCAGGAAGCAACTCGATTCGAGGTGTCATAGATAATGGCTGTTAACCAACGAGAACTTTGCCAGATGATCTGCGACAACACCATTTTCAGCATTCAAACTCTCGATGGACGAAACACATTTCACAGAATGGGAGGGAATCCGATGCCCCACACCTTCCCCTGGCCCTCCCCCCCTTCTCAAAAAATCCGTTATATTGGGTCAAAAGGCTGAACGGATAAAGGATGTACCATCAGCATAAATCGTTGGAAGCTTACGAGCTTAACCACTGAAACATGTTGAAAGGAACAATGATGTCGGCTTAGGTGCTATTGACATCAATGGGTCAAGTACATCATACGCTCATACTGAGACCATCGTTCCATCAGTGCCACTCCTGCTGTGGCTGCGCAGGAAATCTTCCAGGAATTTCTGGATGGAATGGTTTTATCAAGGAAGTAACCGAAGAAATACCTTTCCAGGCAACCTTCATAGACCGCCAACCTTTTATAAATGCAGCTTCTGTGGAATACAACACGATATTCACATAATTGTTGTCTGTTGTTGGAAAGACACATTCGTTGGGGCAGCAAAAACTTTCATCACTTTCGATCAGCCTCACTACGTCACAGCATGAGATGCGGCAGTGAGCTGTGTGGGAGACCCTGAACTACATGCCGTGGTCAAATGAATAGGTTGTTTATGTTTTTCAGTGGGACTGTGGGGTATATTATGGAAGAGAGAGGGTTGTCAGTAAAATTCAACGCTGTCTACGCAGCCGACAGCACTGTAAAAATACATACCTATGCCAGGGCATTCAGAGGACATACATTGGTTTTGCGCCGGCCGGGGTGGCCGAGCGGATCTAGGCGCTACTGTCTGGACCCGCGCGACCGCTACGGTCGCAGGTTCGAATCCTGCCTCGGGCATGAATGTGTGTGATGTCCTTAGGTTAGTTAGGCTTAAGTAGTTCTAAGTTCTAGGGAACTGATGACCTCAGAAGTTAAGTCCCATAGTGCTAAGAGCCATTTGAACCCATTGGTTTTGCGAGCTCTTGGTATGGTGATAATAGCGTCCATAAACTTTTCCAAGTCGATGTTGAGCAAATTTTATACAGTGGGGACTAAAGTGGACCACTGGATGCACATGACAGAGATTGGGGGAAGGAAATTTCACAAAAAATCGAAACCCAGTTTCAGTGTATCCCAGTCTAGGCCACAATTCAAATCTGTGAATTGAATAGTTCCAGATGATAACTTTGGTGTTGACATTTATTGAATCTGAGCACATGGGAAATTGGAAGCTACGCCTGTAAGTCACACGAGACATACTACCATATAACCATACCAGCGGACAATATGTATACGCCAAGTGCACGATATGATCACTCTGGAGCACTCCATGCCACTTCATGAATTTCAAGCATTCACTTTGAAAAACGTTTTCACTATTCGACGCAGTGACAAATGCTGGTGCAGAACATGGAGCGATGTGAAGGTTGAAAGAGGGCTGAGTAGAGCATGTGGGTTTAGCTCCGACATCTTGGCAAGGTGAAGGCTTTGAATGAGTTTGCTCCAATACGTCACAAACGTGACTGAGGATTTTTGCGGTGTAAACTTTGCAACGACTGACCAATATGCAGACAGTCGTGATGCAAGAGTAAATAATGACAACTGTTCGAAAAAAAGGTTGGAATTGCGGCGGCGCGGTTCTTTCCGTCCCTTTACGACGGACCTGCACCTACCTGTGAACATTGTCTCAGCAGATCATCAGAAGGAAAGCCGAGTGAAACCTACTGTACTTCGACATGAACCAGGCTGCAATGTAAGTCACTAATCTACGTTTCGGGTGAAAGTGTTCACAAGAAATGAAACGTTGGAAATTTTGTCCTTAATTAATATATTCTGAAACTTAGGTGAACAAATATCACTGCCAAGCCCGTGCTAGTCTTAACACAGTCACTCACAATCCCTTTCACTCAAGTTAATAAGTTTATGGTGTTGCATTTCCCGAAAACGTAATAGCTACAAAAATACTGATTGTTTTTGATTGAGAATGCTCGCCAAATATTAAGTCTGTCGGTACCAAATGCAGTCACAGTTTTTTAGCCACCGCCCTGCTCAATACGCCACGCGGAATATATGTCTTTTGTTCTCACAAAATTCACTTAAAAATTCCGAAATTTCTACACGCCCATCGGAATAATTATGCCGTCACTTTACCACACTTCTGACGAATGGAACACTGCTAGATCTGGCAACTTATCATTTCCATCGGAACTACCACTACTGCACACGTCCGATCTCTTTCATGGTTAGGTTTCGACTCTTCTCTAGAATACTCTAAGTCTTCTCTACCAGCAGAGAAAGGCGTGCGAAGAATACTGCTTTACCATTGGTCAGTTTACTCAACAGCCAATAGCAAAACAACACTCTCCCGCGTCAGTCCGCGCTTTTCATCAATAACCAATCTCAAAATAGTAAACCTAACGACTGCACTTTTTACCGACGTTATTATCTAATATGCTGCAACTTTGATTATGCATAAAGTTATTTACTATTGTTATTTATACCTGAATTAACTTTCCATTTACCATAAACGTACTTTACAAATCTATTCTACAAAACTCCCCTTTGTCCATATCCATACTTCTTCGAAATGTTCCCACACTAAATACTACAATTATCTTCATATTAATCTTAAACCACACTCACGCATCATTCATACTGCTAAAACACATTTATAACATTTTACATACAGAAAAAGACATAACACTTTACGAAAATACTAGAACAGTTTATGAAAAATATTCTATTACTTTAGTGCACTCTAGTGGGCACAATCGAAACTAAAATCACAGTCCCCCTATCCAATATTGTCCTCTCTCGGCTGATACATAAACTTCGTGCGCATCCAGTCTCGCGTCACCATCTGTCACTATGCAGCTCTTAGACACATCTCCCACTTAACCGCCTCCAAGGCAGGATCGTTACAAGGCGCTACGCCTCAGAATGGTTTCACCAACACCTCAGAGCCAATATCAGTCAACAATGGGGTTATGAAAGGATATAAAAATCAATTCTCACTTGGCCAGGGAGGTCGGAACCTAAGGTATCAAGGGATTGCTGGGAATGATTTCAAAACCGTCAAGTTCAAGCGAGCTCTGTCATCCTCATTAATGTGGTTACTGAGCCAACCACTTTGTTTCAAAGGATGCCTATCGCCAAACAGTCAGAAGAAGAAGTAGAGGACGTCAGAACCTACGAACTGGCTGCATATCCCCTAACTTTGTTTGATGAGGGTGGATTGTGGAAAGGCACAAAATCTGCTTCGTAAAAAGCTGTTAAACCTCCTCCAGATACCACACTGCTGGATAGCAGTACAGTATGTGTGATTTATGTTTTTTTATTGTTATACAAACTCGTAGGGTCGAGTGGGCATAACTTCGAATAAATTTGCAACTCATATGTCTATTATGTAGGAAGTAAGTACAATCAAAGTGCGAAAGTTGTGTTCAATGTTTTACTTGGATAGACAGAAGACTACAAAGTCCGTGAAGTGCTTAAGGAGATCGAGCAAAAAGCAGTCTCTGGAGATGCAATTTAGCAGCACCATGACACCAACAATTTCACAACTAAATTTTCTATAGACTGTGAGAAACAAAGATAATCACCCTGCTGATGTAAAAACGCAATTAAAGTGAAATCGCTTCCAAGGAGGCAGCTGATAATGCAGACACTCTGATAGCGGGGAGACAGAATCTCTGGCTTTAGCTCACAAATGTGTCACAATTTCGAGGGAAGCTGTTGACTTCTGATCGTAATGATAGTCTCCAAATTCCCCTGAATGTATATTTTCTCAAGCCAGAAGGAGGTACAATCCCTCAGCTACTCTATTGTTCAGGAAGTGCAATGGAAAAGAACGTTGACAGTTATATTTTCTTCTTCCACGCAATGAGTGACTGCAACTCTGTGTCTGCATTTCTCAACCGAGGCAAGGTTAAATTTCTCAATACCCTCTCCAAAAATTTCGAATGATGTTGTTGTTGATGTGGTCTCAGTCTGAAGACGGTTTAATGTATCTCTCCATGCTATTCTATCCTGTGCAAGCCTCTTCACCGCCGAATATCTATTACGTCCTTCTGAATCTCTCTACTGTATTCGTCTCTTTGTTTCCCTCTACGGTTTCTACCCCCCACAGTTCACTCCAGTGCTAAATTGCTGATCCCTTGACGGCTCAGAATGTGTCCTATCAACCAATCCCCTCTTGTAGTCAGGTTGTGCAACAAATTCCTTTTCTCCCCAGTTCTATTCAGTACCTCCTCATTAGTACCCAAAAAAATGGCTCTGAGCACTATGGGACTTAACTGCTCTGGTCATCAGTCCCCTGGAACTTAGAACTACTTAAACCTAACTAACCTGAGGACATCACACACATCCATGCCCGAAGCAGGATTCGAACCTGCGACCGTACCGGTCGTGCGGTTCCAGACTGTAGCGCCTAGAACCGCTCGGCTACTTCAGCCGGCTTTACCCACCTAATGTTCAATGTTTTTCTATTCTTCTGCAGCATCACATTTCGAGAGTTTCCATTCTCTTCTTGTCTAGACTGTTTATCGTCCATGTTTCACATCGTAATCTGTCTACACTCCACACAAATACCTTCACAAAAGACTTCTCAACACTTAAATCTATATTCGCTGTTAACAAATTTCTCTTCTTCAGAAATGCTTTTCTTGCCACTGCCAGTCTACATTCTATTCCCTGTCTGCTTCGACCATCATCAGTTATTTTGCTGCCCAAATAACAAAACTCATATGCTCTTTCAAGTGTTTTACTGTCTCTAATAGAATTATAGCGTCATCGGCAAACCTCAAGGTTTTTATGGCTTCTCCCTGAACCTTTATTCCTACTCCAAATTTTTCTTTTGTTTTCTTTACTGCTCGCTCATGTACAGCTTCGGGGATAGGCTACAGCGCTATCTTACTTATCAACCAGTGCGTCCCTTTCATGCCCTTGACTCTTATAGGTGCCGTTTGGTCTCTACACAAGTTGTAAATAGCCTTTCGGTCCATGTATTTTACACCTGCTACCATCAGAATTTCAAAAAGAGAGTATTCAACTCAACATTGTCAAAAGCGTTCTTTGAGACTAAAAATGCTATAAACGAATGTTTGACTTTCCTTAACCTATCTTCTAAGACAAGTCGTAGGGCCAGTATTGCCTTGTGTGTACCTACATTTCTCCAGAATCCAAACTGATCTTCTCAACGGTTGGTTTCTACCAGTGTTTACATTCTTCTGTAAAGAATTTGTGTAAGTATTTTGCAACTATGGCTTAGTAAACTTACAGTTCGATAATATTGTCACGTAGAAGAAGGTGTAATTAGATGAATGACGAACACTAACTTCACTTAACGAAGGTTTATTCAGCACTTGAGTACAAGAGCGTGGAGCGAACTGCCTCCGACTAGAACACATACGGTATATATACAATTACAAAACATTCCAGTACAATGATTCTTGATATTTGTGGATACCTCTAGAATGTACTCGAACCGAATATAGAAATTGAAAATATACATGCAACCGTCTAGTATCATAACCACTACACGATTCTTCTGCTACAATATTCATAGCTGTCATCACCTTCTTTCTTTGGAATTAGAATTATTATAATATTCTTGAAGTCTGAATGTATTTCCCCAGTGTCATACATCTTGCTCACTACATGGAAGAGATTTGTCATGCCTGGCTATCCGAAGGCTTTCAATAGTTCTGACGGAATGCCATGTACTCCAGGGGCCTTGTTTTGACTTAGGTCTTGATAAAATTCTTCTCGCAGTATAGTATCTCCCATCTCGTCTTCCTCTACGTCCTCTTCCATTTCTGTAATATTGCCTCCAAGTTCGTCTCCCTTGTACAGATCCTTAATAAACTGCTTCTACCTTTCTACATCTACATCTACATGATTACTCTGCAATTCACATTTAAGTGCTTGGCAGAGGGTTCATCGAACCACAATCATACTATCTCCCTACCATTCCACTCCCGAACAGAGCGCGGGAAAAACGAACACCTAAACCTTTCTGTTCGAGCTCTGATTTCTCTTATTCTATTTTGATGATCATTCCTACCTATGTAGGTAGGGCTCAACAAAATATTTTCGCATTCGGAAGAGAAAGTTGGTGACTGAAATTTCGTAAATAGATCTCGCCGCGACGAAAAAGTCTATGCTTTAATGACTTCCATCCCAACTCGCGTATCATATCTGCCACACTCTCTCCCCTATTGCGTGATAATACAAAACGAGCTGCCCTTATTTGCACCCTTTCGATGTCCTCCGTCAATCCCACCTGGTAAGGATCCCACACCGCGCAGCAATATTCTAACAGAGGACGAAGGAGTCTAGTGTAAGTTGTCTCTTTAGTGGACTTGTTGCATCTTCTAAGTCTTCTGTCAATGAAACTCAACCTTTGGCTCGCCTTCCCCACAGTATTATCTATGTGGTCTTTCCAACTGAAGTTGTTCGTAATTTTTACACCCAGGTACTTAGTTGAATTGACATCCTTGAGAATTGTACTATTTATCGAGTAATCGAATTCCAACGGATTTCTTTTGGAACTCCTGTGGATCACCTCACACTTTTCGTTATTTAGCGTCAACTGCCACCTGCCACACCACCACACCATACAGCAAACTTTTCTAAATCGCTTTGCAACTGATACTGGTCTTCGGATGACCTTACTAGACGGTAAATTACAGCCACGCGATCTCAGGCTCCTTGCCACGGTTCGCGTGGCTCCTTCGGACATGGGTGTGAACGTGTGTTGTCGTTAGCATAAATTAGATTAAGTAGTGTGTAGCCCTTGGGACCGATGACCTCAGCAGTTTGGTCCCATAGGAACGTACCACAAATTTCCAATTTTTCCCCCTTTCAGCTTTCCCTTCTTCGCTTAGGACTGGTTCCCATCTGATATTCATACAGCTACTTCTCTTTTTTCGAAAGGTCTCTTTAATTTTCCTGTGGCGGTATGTTGCTCTTCATGTCAATCTCATATTTTAGACGTCTGTATTCCCTTTCGCCTGCTTCATTTGGTGCATTTTATATTTTCTCCTTTCATCAATTAAATTAAATACCTCCTGTGTTATCCAAGGATTTGTACTAGGCCATGTCTTTTTACCCCATTTGATCCTCTGCCGACTTCGCTGTTTCATCTTTCAAAGCTATCCATTCGTCTTAAACTCTATTACTTTCCTCTGTTCTAGTCAATTGTTGCATAATGCCCCCTCTGAAACTCTCAACAATCTCTGGTTCTTTCAAATTATCGAGATCCCATCTTCTTAATTTCCTACATTTTTGCAGTTTCTTCAGTTTTATTCTTCAGTTCATAACTAATAAATTGTTATCAAAGTCCACATCTGCAATTACAGTTTAAAATCTTGTTCCGAAATCTTTGTCTTACCATTATATAATCAGTCTGAAACCTCCCATTGTCTCCACGTGTCTCCCACATATACAACCTTTCTTCATGGTTCTTAAACCAAGCGTTAGCAATGGTTAAATTATGCTCTGCTCAAAATTCTGCCAGGCGGCTTCCTCTTTCATTCCTTTCCCCCATTCCATATTCACATATTATTTCTTCTTCTCTTCCTTTTCCTATTGTAGAATTCCAATCCCCCATAACAATTAAATTTCGTCTCCCTTAACTATCTAAATGATTTCTTTTATCTCATCATGAATTTCATCAATCTCTTCATTGTTTATGGAGCTAGTTAGTACATAAACTTGTACTTCTGTGGTGGGAGTGCCGGCCCCTGTGGCCGAGCGGTTCTAGGCGCTTCAGTCTGGAAGCGCGCGACCGCTACGGTCGCAGGTTCAAATCCTGCCTCGGGCATGGGTGTGTGTGATGTCCTTAGGTTAGTTAGGTTTAAGTAGTTCTAAGTTCTAGGGGACTGATGACCTCAGATGTTAAGTCCCATAGTGCTCAGAGCCATTTGAACCATTTTTTTGTGGTGGGTGTGGGCTTCGTGTATATCTCGGCTATGCTGATGTTCATAGTAACTCACCTACATTCCTGTTTTCTTAATCATTATTAAATATACTCCTGGATTACCTCTATTTGATTTTGTAACTGTAGCCCCCATATTACCTGAGCAGAAGTCCTGTTGTTCCTGCCACCTAACTTCGCTAATTTCCACTATATCTAACTTCAACCTATCCATTCACTTTTTAACTTCTTAACCTACCTGCTCGATTAATGGGTCTTACACTCCACGCTTCAATCCCTAGAACGCCAGTTTTGATTCTCCCGAGCACGACATCCTTGTGAGTAGTCCACGCACAGAGATCCGAACGGGGGCTATTTTACCTCCGGAATATTTTACCCAAGAAGATGCCATCATCATTTAACCATACAGTAGAGCGGCATGCCCTCGGGAAAAATTACGGCTGTAGTTTCTTCTAGCTTTCAGCCATTCACAGTACTAGCACAGTTAGGCCGTTTTGCTTGATGTTACAAGGCCAGATCAGTCAATCATCCAGATTGTTGCTCTTGCAGCTAGTGAAAACGCTGCTGCCCCTCTTAGGGAACCACATGTTTGTCTGGCCTCTCAATAGATACCCCTCCGTTATTGCATCTGCAATTGAAATTTACCAACTGAGCTACCCAAGCACGACTCACGCCCCGACATCACAACTTTGGTAGAGCACTTGCCCGCGAAAGGCAAAGGTCCCGAGTTCGAGTCTCGGTCCGGCACACAGTTTTAATCTGCCAGGAAGTTTCATATTAGCGCACACTCTGCTGTAGATTGAAAATTTCATTCTAGAAACAACCCCCATGCTGTGGCTAAGCCATGTCTCCGCAGTATCCTTTCTTCCAGGTGTGCTAGTTCTGCAAGGTTCGCAGGAGAGCTTCTGTGAAGTTTGGAAGGTAGGAGACGAGGTACTGGCGGATTTAAAGTTGTGAGGACGGGCCGTGAGTCGTGCTTGGGTAGCTCAGTTGGTAGAGCACTTGCCTGCGAAAGGCAAAGGTCCCGAGATCGAGTCTCGGTCCGGCACACAGTTTTAATCTGCCAGGAAGTTTCAAATAATCGATGTCTTTTGCCATATACAATGTCCATGCAAGTAATGGATATGGATCACACGTCACGGCTTATGTAGTGCTCTGCAACTGACGACCTGCAAACAATCAGTGTCCTTTGCTATATACAATGCCCATGCTAGTAATGGATATGGATCATAAGTGACATCTCTGCTAGTGTCCGTCTTCTACCGTCCGGTCCAAGCTGGCAGGCGCGGCACTTATATTCACTTCTTGTAGAGGCCGCTCCTGCCGTGGTGCGGTCCTAGTCAGCGAGTTATTGGCCGGCGTTGTCTCTCAGCCTTCTCTGCTCTTGTGTTCTTCATCTTCGTGCCGGCATCTTTCGTTACGCCGGAACAGATTATACCACATGCTCGGATATGCAAATGTTTAGCATTTCAGAGACACTCCACAAATTATATTGGTGTAACACCATGTACAATCTCTATAATAGGAAAGATTACGCAGCGGCATTCTCATTGATATACAGCATTTGAATACTGATGCCTTGTAAGAAGATCGCGTTATGCTTCATGTGTTAACGAGAAACGTCTATCAGATTGAGTCGAAATTCGAAAGCACGAGGATCGTGGCCCATCAACACTGTAGTTTATTGTCCCACCATAATGCTACTCACGTTGATCAGTATTCAGTGACCGTCTGAAACGTCCCCTTTGGAAAATTAATGAATTACTGTGCTGGTAACCCTCTTAATTTATTTGATTTTCAAACAGCTGAGCAAAAGTGAATGTACTCAGACATTTATCTCTTTACTTATTCTGATCATCACTAAACTGACACATAATATTTTTAGTGCAACGCAATCTGACTTTCAATAATCCCTACAAAAGAATGGTCGCGACTAACAATAACCTATACCTTTCATGAATAACTTACCTCACAAAAATCTTCGTTACTCGAACTACTGCAATACAGAGAGCGCCAATACTGCCAGCTAAATAAAAGATTTTAACTACTGAAGGCTCTAACTACTGATAGGCATACTTAGCAAATGGAAGATTTTGATAGAGAACAACCTTAATATTGTTCAAAAGTCATTGGCTGACGACGTCTCACAACCTTCTCTGCTTTTGCGTTCTTTATCTTTGTGCCGGCATTTGTCGTTACGCCAGAACAGATTATACCACATGCTCGGATATTTCAGAGACACCCCACAAATTATGTTGGTGCAACACCATGTACAGTCTCTACAATAGGAAAGATTATGCAGTGGCATTCTCATTGATATACAGCATTCTTGCGAATATGGATTCGATAGTTTGAGAAGGGCCATGCCGTACTTTCTATGTACGCTTGCATGACTACTCTCAATTCATTCATAAGTGCCTGACGTTCCAATTTAAGTTGTTCCTAATTATGGTCCCTAGGTATTTAGTTGAATTGATGGGCTTTACATTTGTGTAATTTACCGTCTAACCGAAATTTAACGGATTACTTTCAGCACTCATGTGGTGACTCACACTTTTCGTCAACTGTCACTTTTCTCGCCATACGGGTATCTTCTCTAAATCATATTTCATTTGATTTTGATCTTCTGATGACTTTACTACACGGTAAACAACTGCGTCATCGGCAAACAATACAAGTGTGGCGCTCAGGTCGTCTCCTAAATCGTCTGTATAGATTAACAATGGAAAAGGGCCTATAAGACTGCCTCGGGGAATGCCAGATATCATTTCCATTTTACTAGGCGACTTTCCGTCAATTACTGAATACGATGACCTTTCTGACGGAAATTACGAACCCACTCGCAAAACGGAGGTGATACTCCACATGCAAGCGGTTTGATTGAGGGATGGTGCCAAAAGCCTTCTGGAAATCTAGTAATATGTACTCTATTTGAGATCCCCTGTCGGTAGCACTCATTCATTGCTTCGTGTGAATAAAGAGCCAGTTGTGTTTCACCAGAACGGTTCAAAATGGTTCAAATGGCTCTGAGCACTATGGGACTTAACTTCTGTGGTCATCAGTCCCCTAGAACTTAGATCTAATTTAAACCTAACTAACCTAAGGACATCACACACATCCATACCCGAGGCAGGATTCGAACCAGCGACCGTAGCGGTCCCGCAGTTCCAGACTGTAGCGCGTAGAACCGCTCGGCCTCACCGGCCGGCGCTCCAGCTAATCGGGCCCCCACAGTCTGCCCTCTTCGGAACTCTATTAGGTCTTTCATTGCACATCGTCCTCGGCCTCTGAATGCAAATATGAAGTATGCACTATTCCTCAACAACCTGCAGTGATTCCTAGTCCGTACTGAACACTTAAAGTCCGGCGCGACACGTGCCTTACCTGCGTTTTTGACCGTCAAACACAACCATCCCATTACTACCACTGTTCATATTAATTTGCTTATCCCCTGTACGCACACCTTTTGGTGTCACACTACGGATTGCTATATTAACAAACGCCTGCCGCATTTACGTCATAGAACAGTATGTTGCTTCATTACGCTATTTTCATCAGTATAATAATTATATATGTTCATTCGACTACAACCAACAATGTTCATGGAAGTAGTTGTTTGAGCTCTGTTTTTCCTGTTATATGTATTTATTTAAGTATGATGGGCAGTGAGACGTAATGAAGGGTTGGCGTAAGATTGGGAAAAACTGAAAATGTACATTATATTGTCACGTTACGAATCACACCACCATACATACCGCCCTTCATTTAACTTCTTTGCGTATGCAGTTTCACTTTTGGACATTGCAATTCCAACACCATGAACAGCGGCACTCAGTGAACTTCAAACTGGTGTGGATTTAGAGGCCGCTCCTGTCTTGGTGCGGTCCTAGTCAGCGAACTATTGGCAGACGTCGTCTCACAGCCTTCTCTGCTCTTGCGTCCGTCCGCAGCTCGTTGTCGTGCGGTAGCGTTCTCGCTTCCCACGCCCGGGTTCCCGGGTTCGATTCCCGGCGGGGTCAGGGATTTTCTCTGCCTCGTGATGACTGGGTGTTGTGTGATGTCCTTAGGTTAGTTAGGTTTAAGCAGTTCTAAGTTCTAGGGGACTGCTGGCCATAGATGTTAAATCCCATAGTGCTCAGAGCCAGCCAGTCTGCTCTTGCGTTCTTCATCTTACTGCCGGCGTTTATCGTTACTCTGGAACATTCCCCCCCCCCCCCCCCCCCCCCCAAGTCGACGGACCGTCGTCGTGTAGGAACTGCGACCATGGCGGGGGAGGCAGGAGTGTGGGCGCATCGCTGGACGGGTAGCTGTGGTTGCAGGGGAAGTCAAGCTTCCGGTCGTACCCCACCATCCGGCCTATGCTCTGGCATAAACGTCCTCCAGAAAACGACCAGAAGAATAGGTGTCCACCTCCAGCTGCCGTGAACCAGATGAAGAAAGCGGCGACTGCTCCGGTGTGGGCGGGTCCAGTTCCATCGTTAGGACGAGAGGACGCAGAGGAGGCGAAGATTCTATCTCCGTGGTGTTGTCCCGCGGTGTCGTGATGACACCCTCTGGCGACTGCTGTGGCCGCGGTGCCCTCTGGATCCGTGAATCTGGGGCAAGAGACACTGAAAGATCATCGTGCACATGACAGAGGCGAGGTTGATTTTGATGTCGGCGCTGCAAGCCATCTGGACTTGAAATAAGGTACTGTAACTGGGCTTCCTCTCTTTTGATGCTAGTCAGTTGTCAGGATGAGCATTACTTTAAATGGGTATTTGATTCTAAAGCATTATGTCAGGGTGAAAAACACTAAATAAATTACTTTTTCTCTCTTAACAACATGCGGGCAGGGTGGGTTCTTCCTTGGCTCGGGTATGAGGTAGAATGAATCAGCATTTTTAAATGAGATAACTTTTATTGAAAGATTTGTACAATGGTTTCCTTACTGGATTGTTATGGCTGGGAGAGCGGCAGCTGTGTCGTTTGCGAAGCCTTCATGCTGCGTGAGCGGCGGCGTCTGATTACGCCTGGCGGTGTGTATCTCGTGTCGCCGTCTCGCCCAGTTGACTTGAGACGCACCTCGTGCGGTGGCCCGTTTAGTTATTGAGAACGAAGTCGTGAATCGGATGGTGATACCTTGGATGCGGCGTCCCAGTGTTTCTCTTCTCTAAATGGCCGCGTGTCTCAGTGTTGTGCGTCGGCCAGCGGAGCAGTGCGGTGGGGGAAGGCCAGAATCCTGGACTCGAACAACGGACTCCAGTTTGCCTGTCTTCGGCTGTCAGATCTTCATCACCAGCTCACAGGTGACTGCTAATGTGAGGCCGTCTCCTTCCCGTCCTCACGAGTCACCCGGGTACGTAAAAATCAGTCTTCAAATACCTTCTAACTTCTGTCTTCTGGCGGCGAGGCTGCTGCTTGCTATTCCATAACAGCGGCGGACTTGGTGCTTCTGTGTACGATGTAGTCTCTTCCTGCATGATGGTCTTCAGCACCGAAACTGAACTGGAAACTACTCTTGTCGGGCCCACTGCGTCTCGCGTATTTATTCACTTCAGTTCACTGGAGGTGAACAACTTCATGGTCATTGCCTCTTCTGTCACGTTGAAAAGCTTCTCGAATAATCTTCTTAACGTCGGTCATTGGCTCTTGGAATGTAGGCGAGGGCCTTTGATCACATGTGACAATTGAGAAACACGTGAGCCGGTCGGGTGATGCCCAGACAGCTGAATCTACAGCTTCCGCTTATGTGGGGAGGGCGATGGCTTCTCTTGAACGTGCTGACTTGCAAGCGCCGGATGTTGCCACTGCTGCTATGTCCGCTGTTTGCCATTGTGTAATTCTTCTAAACTAAACTAAGTTTTTCATTTATTTTCTAATTTCTACTTCACTTCACATTGATTTTACTAATTTATTTACCTGTCTTAAGTACCACTCAATAGTACATGCAAGTGCCAAGTCGGCGTACGATCTCACCTCGCGCCCTCCCTTTGCTGCCACTAAAAACCCTGTCGGATGCTGAGGAGGGTGGAGCAGGTACAGCAGCGTCCGATAGCCGAGGCCGTGAAGCAATTCCGCCGGCGAAGGTCCATCTCGTGGGTACGAACGATAGGAGGCGGAAACAATTGCAATGCTTGATCCCTGGTGTGTGCAGAGCGAAGTTTGGCCATCTGCTGCTTGAAGGTTCTGACAGAACGTTCCGCTTCGTCACTTGACTATGGATGGAACGGTGCACTAGTGAGATACTACATGTCACTGTGTTCACAGAATGTTTCAAATTCATTTGACTTGAACTGAGGTCCGTTGTCTGACACTATTGCTTCAGGTAAACCTTCGAGGCAAAAAATAGAGGAAAACACCTGAATTCTGCTACGTGACGTTGTCGAGTTTACTAGCACAGCAAAAGGAAATGTGCTATACGAGTCAATCCAAATAAACCAGCGAGAATTCCATAAAGGTTCCGCAAAGTCTATGTGCACATGTGACTGAGACTTAGGCCAAACAGAGCATTTTTGTGGCGGAGCGGACTGATTTTCCGCACATGCGTGACACTGTGACATCATCTTCTCTGTTTGGGTGTTCAAAAATGGTTCAAATGGCTCTGAGCACTATGGGACTTAACTTCTGAGGTCATCAGTCCCCTAGAACTTAGAACTATTTAAACCTAACTAACCAAAGGACATCACACACATCCATGCCTGAGGCCGGATTCGAACCTGCGACCGTAGCGGTCACGCGGTTGCAAACTGAAGCGCCTAGAACCGAACGGCCACACCGGCTGGCGTTTGGGTGTCCATACCCCTCCAAGTTCAGTGTCGACGCGCTAACTGTTTCGTACGAACAATTCCCCAGTGTCCTTGGTGAAGTAGCCGCAACGCTTCTTTTTGCAATGGTTTAGGGATCAACACTCGTAGCTGTCCACTGTCATTTTAAACAAGAATTACACCTTTTTGTACAGCGAGACTATGTCGACGTGTAAAGTATCGGCGCACTACAGAGTTCTTTATGCTATTCAATGAGTGAGGCGAAGATGTGCGAATGTATGTTAGCAAAATGTTAAAATCTGGATCAGCTTCAGTGGCCTGTGCAATTTGATTGCAGTTCAGTGGAAAAGATGGAAGCAATTCAGAATTCTGAGAATCGATGTGACAACAAGATGCAGCAGAAGCGTCAAAATCTGTATCAGGGCCAATTGGAAGACGTGAAAGTTCAAATATTTCAAATGGCTCTAAGCACCATGCGACTTAACATGTGAGGTCATCAGTCCCTTAGACTTAGAACTACTTAAACCTAAGTAACCTAAGGACATCACACACATCCATGACCGAGGCAGGATTCGAACCTGCGACCGTAGCAGCAGCGCGGTTCCAGACAGAAGCGCCTAGAACCGCTCGGTCACAGCGGCCGGCGGAAATTACGTGACTTGTGCGTGGACATCTTGTCCGCCATACCTCCACAAACCTACCAACAATCTGTCGAATCCATGAGACGCAGAATCGGTGACGTAATGCGTTTCAGAGATGGATCAACAAGTTATTAAGAAGGATGTCATAATGTTTTGGCTCGACAATAAGTTTAACCGCTCCGGGGACGTAGTGGCTAGCGTCGCGACTTTTCACTTTTGCTCTCCGTGTTCGAAACTCGGTTGTTGGTTTTATTTTATTTTATTTCTCTACCAATTTCCATTGAAGATTACTATGCGAATGTTTCGTATCAAATTAGGAGATACAAGGGCGTTATATTAATTGTGAAATTGCAAGTGTGTTTCACAATAAGCGTCGTACATTTACTATATAATATGTATCTATGATATTTTGAGGGTTTCAATCATTTTAACTGCTCCTGTTCTTACATTTCATTCTTACATTAATTCTTATATTGATTCTTACATTTTATTCTTCTTCAGGAAGTATTAGTGCATCCCCTCGGATGGTACCGATCAGAGGAGCATTTGACACAGAAATTCCGAACACCATGAGCACCGCGCGAAGGCAGGTATATCACAGTGGCATTTCTTCGTTTGAATCTCATTCGGGAAAAAACGTCTTTAATATTGCTGAACATTTCATGTGTTGCCAATAATTTCACGGCAAACCACACTTAGGGATCATTTTTCTCAAAACTGGCGCTATAGATACACTATAGAAATTTTACCGAAAACAATTTCGAATAATTTCCTGTTACTGTTTTATTGATTTGATTCAACAGACATTTAGTAGATGCATAGGGACAGCATTGTTTCAACATACAATGGAAAACATTTGTATAGTAACGTTTTACGGACGTGACTATATAAATGAAAAACAAAAACAAATTAAAAACAATAACCGGGTTTCGAACGCAGGGCGCAAATGTGTGACGCCTCGATGCTAGGCATTGTACCACCGCTTTGGTTCAACTTATTACGCTCTAAAAGCCATGTAAACTACCTCGAAAACTTTGACCGCCGTTTTCCCAGAAACGATTGAGCATTTAGGGATAAGTCGAGACACGTGTTCGTTATTTTGATTCATCTTTCACTGAAAGAAGCTTCTGGAAAATCGGGTGATGGCACTTGCCGTGTTCTCCTCTTTAGCATCTAGATACGCTACAGGCACGGTTCTCATACAAAGTCAACGTGTAAAACCGCGCTTGGGACCCTAGCACGCATGTGGGTCTGCGGCGTTCACTCCGTTCTATTGAAACCAGAGTGCAGCTCACTTGTGCTTCCCGGTAACGCGTGTCCAACGGCCGGCCTCGTCTCCAGTATTCTGAACAGTTCAAAGAATCACCGCTCTTCCAGTGGCACATGGTGTCACCATAAACTGATGATGAAATCTGAACAGTTTACCTTCCTTTGTTTTCCCACGCCCGGGTTCCCGGGTTCGATTCCCGGCGGGGTCAGGGATTTTCTCTGCCTCGTGATGACTGGGTGTTGTGTGCTGTCCTTAGGTTAGTTAGGTTTAAGTAGTTCTAAGTTCTAGGGGACTGATGACCATAGATGTTAAGTCCCATAGTGCTCAGAGCCATTTGAACCTTCCTTTGTTTAGCTCCTTTTACATAATAATGATGCTATATTTTAAATGTCTGTTTGCTTAACACTTGAAACATGGTTTTATCGTCTGTTTAAAAGCTTTTGTTAATAATTTTATATGGTTTTATAAGATTTAATGCACACTTGCCCTTCAATTGTTGCACACTTTATTACAGTTTATAATTACACTTCGTATATATGCGTGTTCAATTCCATCCAGGTCATCAGTATTGTAAGGCGTGGGATTTTATGGACGTCTTACATGAAGAAATTACACTGAAGCACCAAACTGGTACAGGAATGCGTATTCAAATAAAGAGATATTTAAACAGGCCAGTAGAGAATGCCTATGTAAGACAGCAAGTGTCTGACGCAGTTGTTAGATCGGTTACTGCTGCTACAATGGCAGGTTATCAAGACTTAAGTGAGTTTAAATCTGGTGTTATAGTCGGCGCACGAGCGTTGGGACACAACATCTCCGAGGTAGCGATGGAGTGGGGATTTTCCCGTGCGATCATTTCACAAGTTTACCGTGAACATCAGGAATCCGGTAAAACATCAAATCTCCGACGTTGCTGCGGCAGGAGAAAGATCCTGCAAGAACGGGACCAACGACGACTGAGGAGAATCGTTCAACGTGACAAAAGTGCAACGCTTCCGTAAATTTCTGCAGATTTCAATGCTCGGCCAACAAGTGTCAGCTTGCGAACCATTCAACGAAACACCATCGATATGGGCTTTCGGAGCCGAAGGCCCACTCGCGTACACTTGATGACTGCACGACGCAAAGCTTTACGCCTCGCCTGGGTCCAATACCGACATTGGACTATTCACGTCTGGAAACATGTTGCGTGGTCGGACGAGTCTCGATTCAAATTGTGTCGAGTGGATGGACGTATATGGGTATGGAAACCTCATGAATCCATGAACCCTGCATGTCAGCAGGGGTCAGTACAAGCTGGGTGAGGCTTTGTAATGGTGCGTGGCGAGTGCAGTTGGAGTGATATGGGATCCTTATAAGGCTAGATACGGCTCTGAGATGTGACACGTACATAAACATCGTGTCTGATCACTTGCATCCATTCATGTCCATTGTGCATTACGACGAACTTCAGCAATTCCAGAAGGACAATGAGACATCCACACTTCCAGAATTGCTACAGAGTGGCTCCAGCAAGTTTCTTCTGAGTTTAAGCACTTACGCTGGCCACCAAACTCCCCAGACGTGAACATTATTGAGCATATCTGGGATACCTTGCAACGTACTGTTCAGAAGAGATCTCCACCCCCTCGTACTCTTAAGGATTTATGGACAGCCCAGCAAGATTCATAGTGTCATTTCCCTCCAGCAGCACTTCAGACATTAGGCGAGTCCATGCCACGTCGTGCTGCCGTACTTCTGCGTGCTCGCAGGGGCCCTGCACGACATTAGGCAGGTGTACCAATTTCTTTGGCTCTTCAGTGTAGAACAGCACTTGTATCAACAGTACTTGAAATCAAGTACAAGTTACACTACTGCCCATTAAAATTGCTGCACCACGAAGATGACGTGCTACAGATGTGAAATTAAACCGACAGGAAGAAGATGCTGTGATATGCAAATG
Source organism: Schistocerca serialis cubense (assembly GCF_023864345.2). Taxonomy (NCBI): domain Eukaryota; kingdom Metazoa; phylum Arthropoda; class Insecta; order Orthoptera; family Acrididae; genus Schistocerca; species Schistocerca serialis. The sequence continues at coordinate 815,656,817 of NC_064640.1, forward strand.
ATTAGCTTTTCAGAGCATTCACACAAGATTGGCGCCGGTGGTGACACCTAGAACGTGCTGACAGGAAGGTTTACAACCGATTTCTCATACGCAAACAGCAGTTGACAGGCGTTGCCTGGGTAAACGTTGTTGTGATGCCTCGTGAAGGAGGAGAAATGCGTACCATCACGTCTCTCGGATTGTAGCCTATCGCGATTGCGGTTTAACCTATCGCGACATTACTGCTAGCATTGGTCGAGATCCAATGACTGTTAGCAGAATATGGAATCGTTGGGTTCAGGAGGGTAATACGGAATGCCGTGCTGGATCCCAACGGCCTCGTATCACTAGCAGTCGAGATGACAGGCATCCTATCCGCATGGCAGTAACGGATCGTGCAGCCACGTCTCGATCCCTGAGTCAACAGATGGGGACGTTCGCAAGACAACAACAATCTGCACGAACAGTTCGACGATGTTTGCAGCAGCATGGACTATCAGCTCGGAGACCATGGCTGCGGTTACCCTTGACGCTGCATCACAGACAGGAGCGCCTGCGATGGTGTACTCAACGACGGACCTGGGTGCACGAATGGCAAAACGTCATTTTTTCGGATGAATCCAGGTTCTGTTTACAGCATCATGATGGCCGCATCCGTGTTTGGCGACATCGCGGTGAACGCACATTGGAAGCGTGTATCCGTCATCGCCATACTGGCATATCACCCGGCGTGATGGTATGGGGTACCATTGGTTACACGTCTCGGTCACCTCTTGTTCGCATTGACGGCACTTTGAACAGTGGACGTTACATTTCAGATGTGATTCGACCCGTTTCTCTACCCTTTATTCGATCCCTGCGAAACCCTACATTTCAGCAGGCTTATGCACGACCGCATGTTGCAGATCCTGTACGGGCCTTTCTGGATACAGAAAATGTTCGACTGCTGCCCTGGCCAGCACATTCTCCAGATCTCTCACCAATTGAAAACGTCTGGTCAACGGTGGCCGAGCAACTGGCTCGTCCCAATACGCCAGTCACTACTCTTGATGAACTGTGGTATCGTGTTAAAGCTGCATGGGCAGCTGTACCTGTACACACCATCCAAGCTCTGTTTGACTCAATGCCCAGGCGTATCAAGGCCGTTATTACGGCCAAAGGTGGTTGTTCTGCGTACTGATTTCTCAGGATCTATGCACCCAACTTACGTGAAAATGTAATCACATACCAGTTCTAGTGTAATATATTTGTCCAATAATACCCGTTTATCATCTGCATTTCTTCTTGGTGTCGCAATTTTAATGCCCAGTAGTGTATTTAGAACACTGATGTATGCAGACAATTACGATGGCGTTACTTATCGTCTGTATTGAATGCTCAAGGGATAATTGTGAACCAGCGGGCTGCTCCTGCGGTGCTTAGCAGGGACGGAATATCGTTCTTACATGAGCTGCCTCAGGGCGGTGTCGTTGGGGGAGGACGCGTGCCGGTGTCCACGGCACAACGGGGGACGCAGGCCTCTTACAAGGGAGGCCACCAATTGTGAAATTCAGATTCGATTCATACTGCGCATAATAAAAGCTCATGGCCAGAGGTGTAATGTGGCAAACCACCAAGATGCACTTCTCAGCCGTTGTCGAGAAAATCGACAGTTAGAAGAAACCGTTGCGGTGAAATACTCTCGACGATTAATAACTTTCTACAGCGTCTTGGCGCAGCGGTAAGCGCTCGGGTTCGTAATCCGAAGGTCGCCGGATCGAATAGTTGCCACTATTAAAGTTCCATCCACCCCCCCCCCCCCCTCCCTTATATATTCGTCACTCTGCAAGCAGTGTGGGGAATTAAGTGGCTGAAAGAGCAGTTGGGTAGTAGAAATGCTTTTTTTATTTTATCGTGCTTGTAGTGAGACTGTCTTTATCTGGCCAGTGGGCAAGCAGCTGATCTCACTCGCACACCGTACGATACCGGAACAGTTCACAGAGAGGAGTGTTACGGACAATATTAGTCCAAGTGAGTAGGCAGCTTTCAGAGAAGCAGTGAGCGTCTACTAACGGTGCGGGATCCGCAATCAGACAGTCAGCAAAGTCGCTTTTACTGTCGTTTTGGATATGGTGATAACGCAGCTCGGCAGAATGTACGGCCTTAATTCAATAAATGCGTTGATTTCCTTGCCATTGTGCTGTATTCAAAAGCTGTCAGATTAATTTGAGAGTTGGTTACTTCCCTTGCTGTAACTCGACGACGTCCCGTTTGTCAGTATTTAGTCAGATCGCGTTGCACAATTTGTTTAAGTGGGCGAAAAGTTCAGTACGAATTAATACCAGGCCAGACTTAGAGAGAGAGAAAGAGAGAGAGAGAGAGAGAGTGTTAAGGATAAGAGATATTCTTGTCAATTGAGACTTCTAACTGAATCAAAAAAATGATTTTGATAATAAATTTTGTGCATATTTAGATATAAATTCTGTTTTCTTCTTATAGTTTCTCACCCCCTTCCAGTACGTTGGCTGACTTTTGTAGCATATACTGTGTACGGTTTGCGATTTGACAGCCCATTGTTTGCTGCTCATCGCACATATCATATTTCTAGCGATGTCACTCTATTTTATTGATTTTGTAACAAAAGGTATCTCATGGCTCTCAAGCTTAACTACTTTACATTTGATTTAACAAACATATTTTACTTCTACTGTTCAATCTTTGTACATTTCTTTTTAACATACATGTTTTACATGTGCATTTTTTGCCAATCCTTTTTAGGACGCTGCCATCCGATTTTTATTTTGACGTTGGCTACGACTCCATAGACTGTCGCGCGGGTGTTGTGGGAAACCCATGTTTCATCGCCTGTAACACTCTGGTGAATGAACGTGTTGCCATCCCTTTTGTAACCCTCCAATAACGCAAATGCAGCAACCATTCCCGCGTCTTTCTGGTCATCCGTGAGCACGCGTGGCACCCACCGTGCACAGATTTTGTGGTACTCTTAATTGCTGAGTGACAACGTCGAGTACAGTTGAACGACACACTTCCTAACATCGTTCGTTGCATGTCGCTAATCGTGACTGGTCTATTCTCTCCGGTGATACGATCCACCTTTTGTTTCAACGAATCTGTGATGACGGAGGATCGCCCTAATCTTTCTTCGTCATGAACATCTGTTCTCCCATTCTTAAACGTTATGCACCACTTTCGGACCCTGGCTGCATTCATTACACCTTCGCCATAAAAGGTAGCACGTCTGCGGTGAATGTCACATGGTCTATTACTTTCCGCCTGCAGAAAATGAATAACACATCGCACCTCACAGTCGGTGGGATTCGCAGTCAGTACAGCCACGGTCACCCTTATCTCTCCACGTATCACCTGACGAGATCTGACTTATAGCGGTACGTGGCAACTGTCCGCAACACCAAAAACCAATAAGCGACTACCGTAAGACAGGTGCTCGGACTGTAAGTGCAAACGTTCTTACTTTCTGGACTGCCCTCGTACTTTAGAACCACAAATCTTGTACGTATATTGATTGACTGCGCTGTGTACGATGAATGGAGCTTATTCCCTCGACGCTGCAGCAATTCCTGCCAAACTGTTTATGGCTAAGAACCTATCGAGCGTCAAGGTTTTTTTTTTTTTGTTTAGGGGCTGGGAATTATCATTAAAATATACGACTGTATTTACAAGCTGCCTAATTTCACAGTATTGCAGTATACAATCGTAAGTACTAATTCGGACGAAACTCAGAAGAGTGTTCCTGGAGCCACTCTGCAGCAATTCTGGAAGTATGGAGTGTCCTGTTGAAGTTGCCCAAATCCGTCGGAATGCACAATGGATATGAATGGATGCAAGTGATTAGACAGGATGCTTACGTACCTGTCTCCTGTCAGAGTCGTATCTAGACGCATCAGGGGTCCCATATCACTCCAACTGCATTCGCCCCACACGCGGAAAAAACGAGTACTTAAATTTTTTTTGTGCGAGCCCTGATTCGTTTTGGTCATCTGACGACATTACAAGAATGTAAATGACAGCATCAGTGGCAAACAACCTAAGACGGCTACTCAGATTGTATCCTATGTTGTTAATATAGATAAATATCAATAGAGGACCTATAACACTTCCTTGGGGAACGCCGAATATTACTTCTGTTTTACTCGATGACTTTCCGTCTATTACTACGAACTGTGATCTTTCTAACAAGAAATCACGAATCCAGTCGCACAACAGGCGATACTGCATAGACACGCTGTTCGGTTAGAAGGCGCTTTTTGGGAACGGTGTCGAAAGCCTTCTGGAAATCTAATATGGAATCAATTTGACATCCCCTATCGATAGCACTCATTACTTCATGAGTAAAAGAGCTAGTTGTGCTTCATAAGAGCGATATTTTCTGAATCCAGGCTGACTATGTGTCAGGAAATCGTTTTCTTCGAGGTACTTCATAATGTTCGAATACAGTATATATTCCAAAACCCTACTGATGATCATCCTTTCTTCTAGTGTCGTAGCTATGCACTTCGCTGTTATTTTTGAATTGCAATAGATTATTAATAACAAACTTCGTAAGTGAATATAGGTATTATGAAGGTACTGTAAATATCCCTAGTTCCTTAAATAAATGTCTGCAAGATGATTTTGAGTGAGCTCATCTATTATTCTGAATACATGCATTTGTGCAAGGGATACTTTTTCTCTTAAGGGGCTCTGGAACGCCCTATACTTGCAATGTTAAAATAATGCTTATAAATTACATCTTTCCTCACAAAGTATTTGAGGTAGGAAGTTGAACTTTTTACAGATTATTTATTGGAATATGGGCTACAACTTAACACAGGGATTTTACAAAATTTTAGTTCAGTTATTAAAGATGATTTTTTTTCAATTGTAATGAAAATTCACAACATTTTTTCGCAATTTTTTATTTATATATTCAAAAATATACAGTTTTTTGGAAAAAGGCTGTGTTAAATTATGCAGAAGGTACTGTGTAACATTTACTGAAAGTTTGAAACAAATATGTTTGGAAGATCCTTAGAAAACATGTAATTAGTATGAGAAAATAAAAGTTTTGGGAATCGAGCGACAAAGATTGGATTAACTTTTTAGTGCATTCCAGGTCCATAGGATGGATTATCTTCATCCTCTGCAAACTCCTCCTCCAGCTTCCTCTTATTCCTCCTCCTGTTTACTCTTGCTTGTATTTCTAGACTCTTTACAGCCCTGTCTGCAGCCCGAAGGCGTTCCTTGTCTAAAGCAAGCATCGCTCGTTGTTGTGTTCGTAGATTTTGCTACCATTTTCTTCAGTTGCAGTTACTGCAACACTGTTCCAAAAGGTGGTCAGGTATGAACACTTATCACATTTCAGTTGTATTTCACTAGCAAGTCCTACGTGCTTTATTATGGAGAGTTCCAGACCAACTTCACTACAATGAATACATCTTACTCAGTTTGAAAAAATTCCTTTGAGAACCGACATATTTCATTCACATCCGATTCGCCCATAAAACATTCATAGTTTTCACTCATTGAACCAAGCTTCTTCTGTGAAGTATTTTCTTTCCCACTTTGACTGCTATGGGCAGATGTACTTGAGAGGTTAGGTTCACTCACTTGGTTATCGTCTCTATTGTTTACAGTAATAACACATACCTTTGGCTTTCCAACATTTCTCCTTTTCTTAAAAGCCTTCAGAGGATTTCTAATAACTTTACTTTTACTCATTATTATACTTCAACAAAACAGAGACTCAAGAAACAGAATTAATTACGAATATTTTCGAGATAACGACAGAGTAAATAAACATGAAACAATCGACAATCACACCGGTGATACATATTGAACCATCACAGGTTAGCCACAACACATACTTTATCTCACATCACTAAAATGTACCTGATGAACACGGACGTTAATAATAACACCATTTGACAGCAGTTTAACAGCGCCACAGTGGGTCACGCCCATGTAGAACACATTTCAAAAAAAATTTAAAAATAGTTGTAGTCTTCGGAATTGAATAAATTATATATCTATTAAAAGGTAATAGTCTGCAGATTCAAAAACGCAAAAAAGTAAAAATTGAACTTTTCATGATTTTGAGCCTTTCCAGAGCCCCTTAATGATGAATTACTCCAAAATATGATGCCATATGAATGCAGTGAGTGACAATGGGCATAGTAGGCTAAATTACTGATATGCTTATTACCAAAATTTGCAAGAACCCTAATAACATATGTAGCTGAACTCAAACATTTCAGCAGACCATCAATTTGTTTCTTCCAATTCACTTTCTCATCAATGCACACACCCAGAAATTTTGAATATTCTGTCTTAGCAACAAACTTCTTTCGAAAGTCTATACGTATCACTGGTGTTATGCCATTTACTTTACAGAACTGTATATACTGTGTTTTCTCAAAATTTACTGAGAATCACTTAATAATTTACTGTAAGACATTATTTGCGATTTCCTCAGCTAAGTCTTGTCTGATGGGTGTGATTATTATCTTGTATCATCAGCAAATAGAACTAGCTTGGCATTTTCGTAAATATAGAGTGGCCCGCATCTCGTGGTCGTGCGGTAGCGTTCTCGCTTCCCACACCCGGGTTCCCGGGTTCGATTCCCGGCGGGGTCAGGAATTTTCTCTGCCTCGTGATGGCTGGGTGTTGTGTGCTGTCCTTAGGTTAGTTAGGTTTAAGTAGTTCTAAGTTCTAGGGGACTGATGACCATAGATGTTAAGTCCCATAGTGCTCAGAGCCATTTGAACCATTTAAATATAGAGTGGCAAGACATTAATACATACTAAGAACAATAGTGGACTCAGGACTGGATTTTATGGAACACAGTTCTTGATATGTCCTCAGTTACAGGACTCTGTTGATTTTTGTAGACTATCTGTACTGTTAATGTGAATATTCTGCATTCACCCAGATAAATATGAATTAAACCAATTGTGGACTGTCATATTCATACCACATTACTTAAGTTTATCTAGAAGGATTTCATGATCCACACAGTCAAAAGTCTTTGAGAGATCACTAAAAATCCCAGTGGGTGATGTTAATTTATTTAGAGCATTTAATATTTCATCAGTGAAAGCATATATAACGTTTCCTGTTGAAAAGCATTTCTGAAAACTAAATTAACATTTTTGTAGTACTTCATTTTCATAGATATGTGAAGGTACTCTTGAAAACATAACTTTTTTAAGAATTTTGAATAAAGCTGTCTGAAGTGAATTGTGCAGTAGTTGTTAGTATCAGACCTATCATCTTTTTTATGCAATGGTTTAACAGTAGCACATTTCAGTCTACCTGGAAAAATGCCCTAATCCAGTGAGCCGCTACATATGTGGTTGAGAATCCTACATAGCTGTTCGGAACAAGATTTTAGTACTCTGTTGGAAAGGCCATCAGTTCCAGGTGAGCTTTTACTTTCGAGTGAATTTATTATTATCCTAATTTCAGTAGGAGAGGTGGGTTGAACTTCAGTTTTATCAAACGGCACTGGTATTGATTTTTTTATACACAGCGTTGCATTTTCTATTGAACAGCTGTATCCTATTTTCTCTACAATACTTGAAAATGATTATTAAAAAAAATTTTTACTTCCAACTTTTTGTAAGAAACTTGTCACCGAGTCTGATAAAAAATAGTCTTCCTGTGTTCTTGGTTGTCCTGTTTCCGTTTTAATAATATTCCAGACTGTTTTAATTTCCTTATTGGAGGTGCTAATCTCAGACATTATGTACATACTTATGAGCTTTTTAATAACATTTCTTAACACAGTGCAGTAGTTTTTATAATGTTTGACTTTCTCAGGATCATTACTCCTTCTAGGTATAAGTTGCATTTACTTTCTGTTTACAAGATATTTTTATCCCTTTAGTAAGCCATAGCTTTTTAGATGGTTTCTTACAATTATGCTTCGCTGTTTTCTTAGGGAAATTGTTTACAAATATATTCACAATGGTATCATGAAATAGGTTAAACTTTAAATCAGCAACAGGTTCCCTCCTTGTACACCTCATCCCAGTCTAAGTGTTGCAAAGTTTCCCTAAAATTTGCAGTTGTAAATCGTTAGTTAAATGTACTATTCTGGAGGACTGTTTTGCATTACTATATGGAGCTATGTCATCTACTGTAACTAGCTGTACATGATGATCAGAAAGACTATTCTTAACAGGAAAAGTTTTTATTTGGCTAAATTTATTTTGGTGTACAAAATCATTGTCTATCAGTGTGCTGATTTCCTGTATTTCCCGAATAGGAAAATCAATAAATGATATCAAATTGAAAGAACCAAGTAATACTTCATGGTCAAGCTTTCTATCGGACTCTTTCAGAAAACCTACGTTGAAATACCCACAAACAATAATTTGCTTCCCTCTGTCTGAAATATAGCACAACAAATAATCTAAGTTTCTTTTCAGAAATAGCTGAAAATTTCTCAGTGGGGACCTATACACAGCTACAGTTACAAAAGTACCATTATATAGGTTGAGCTCGTAGGCACATGGTTCTGTATGTTTATCTACACAGAATTTTTAGTTTCTAAATTTTTCACACTATGATAAATTTTAGCAGATATGGCAATCCATCCTCTCTTCGCAGTGTCTCTACTTACATGTTCTGAACGCTTACATCACCAACATTTATGTTTTGCATATCTGTGATTATATGATGTCCAGACAGCCATAGTACATTTATTCCACCTTCAATTTTTAAATCTTCTAAACAAACAAGAAGCTCATCTAAAGATTTTGCTATCATCCCGGTCAATTTACCCTCCCCTTTCTCACTTAGATGCAGATCATGTCTTGTGAATTCCCCCGTACGAATAGTAGCAACAGGTTTGCGACATTCTGTAGGAAGCCCTGGCGCAGACCGCACATGCTAGAATATTGAAGTCGTGGAGATAAGTAGTTAATTCTGTAATAACTGTCAATTAAGTTAATATTACACCCTAAGGAAGTTACGTAGAGTCTGCTTCATTTTATCTATTGAATTTTTCACTTGTCTCAACGTATTTATCGAAAAGAAATACTAACGGCAGGTTTCCACGTACTTTAGACGAAAGTTTTCATAGAAATATAAGTCGTTTGCGTAAGTATTAAGCCAAGCATTTAGGTTGTTTTCGTTACACATATAATTAGTAGTCTTGTATCTACTCAGGGAATTAAAGGTTTTAAGTCTATTTTTTATTTCTTTTCAAAACGCTTAAATTTCATATTGCGCATACGCGATCTTTGGCCTATTTATTTGGGTTTACAGGTTTTGAGTTTTAACGTTGTTTTGAGCGAATTACGTTACGATATTAATAGTATACAGGTATATTCGTGTTCCACACACATTTAATGACTAGATATTTTTTGTAAACACCATGGACGAGAAGTGTTTGATCTGCCACAGGAAAGTTAGTTCTGGGGTTCTATGCAGCTGTTGTAGCAGATGGTTACATTGATAGGAATGCAGTGGCATGGGAAGTGGCGGAGTAAATGGGTGTCTTATATTGTATTACAAAGTATGTTTATGGAACAGGAAAATAGCTGAAGAGCAAGGGACATTAGAGTCCGCAAGGCTGAAGTGGATAGTGCTAGGGAGGAACTGAAGAGGTTAAGGGGAGAGAAGGGTGGAAATAGGTGGGAACTGGTAGCAAAGAACAGGGCCACAGAAAGAAAACAGTATCTGACAGTTTCATCAATGTCATAAACAATAGATTTGCCTTGCTGCCACAGTTAACTAAGGAGGAGGCTCAAGCAGATGTAAATTTAGTTAATACTCAACAGACTTTCACCAGGAAACCAACAGTTTAAAAAAAAGTAGAAAGTGGGAGGAAATATCTGTTGTTAGGTAGTAGCCATGAGAGAGATGTGAACCAAATCTTGCAGGAAAAATTAAGTGACAGGTACTAGGTCACAAGTATTTTGAAGCCCAGTGCCTGTCTTAGCCAAGTGATAGAGGATGTGGGATCATTGAGTTAGGGTTTTACAAAGCAGGATCATGTTGTGATAGTGTGTGGAGCGCTAAACAGTATTGTTAGGGATTAGGGCGACAATATTGAATGTGACTTGGATAAAACAGCCTCTACAACGAACCATACAAATGTTGGCTTGGTTCCTGCTTTCATGCGGTACGACTGGCCCCAAGTGAACAGCTCTGTCAGAAGGGTCATTATGGAGTTAGATCAGCTGCTTCGGGCAGATACTCTGTCAGGCGTGGGTTTGGTTTCTGTTTGCTTATTTCTCTCATTGTGACAATGAGATCGTACAGTTCTGACAAGTTATTCTATTAGGGTAAAAATTTCCATTTGCACTTTTTAATTTGTATTCATCAACAACGGTTCTGGAGTTCAGTACATCAAATCCATTTTTTATGACTTTTACAACCGAACTCAGGAAGGTTGTGACAAATGACTTGCGCTACAGTGAGAGAAAACAACTCAGCTGGTTTCCTTACGTTTTGCCTTTCCATATCAGCAATAAACAAATGGTTCTTAGTTACTGTATGGATATAATGTAAATCTACGCCAGTGTTTTGAAGTTCAGCTACCTTAATGAACGGTTATTTTGTGAGAAAACTACCAGATTTTAATCGATAACTATAGTCAAGCATATGATTCCGTAAGAATTTTAAGGCATGAGGAGGGCCACAACAAACCCTTACTTTCCTGCTTTGGCTTGATGGATTTTCTATCCCTAAGTTATCAAAAGTAACTTTTAGATTTTCTATAACTCTTCTGTTTGATGGTCCCAGATCACACACAAATGCTCTCACTTTAAACTGAAAATTTTCTATTACTTGAATTGTTTTAGTCAACAAGTTTTTAGAAACGGCTTTGTCAAAGGTAGGGCTATAGAAAATGCAAAGCATCCTATTTCCTACCAAACTTCTGATGGCCATAGCTTGAGCATTGTTGTGTGGCCCTCTGATAATGTCTTAAGCCTGGTCAAAACATAGATCAGCGTTTACTTTCATTTCATCGCAGCTAAGAGCAAAGTCTTTTTCAAATTTTGTTATTAATTTTAATTTAGTTTTGAGGCTTAAATCAGTGAAACTTTCTCTTAATAGCGACTTCATTAGGAAGAGAATATTTCAATACGACCCTGGCAAAACATAACGCTTCATAAGATAGGCAACGTAAAGTCGCAGGCTTTAGAATATCTTCAGATGGCCGGTTAGTATACCGTCCTTTCATAACCACTTGTTTATGACAGTCAGTAAAAGAGCCCAGCGTCACTTTTGGAACATGTTTTACTCTCAGTAACTCAGCTCTACATCGATACAGACGATCCTATAAAGCTGCATTCTTTTTCCTAAATCTTTTATTGCTGTTTCCATAATTTCGACTGGTGGCGTAAGCACCCATTGTCGCATTCACAGCAGTGTTTGTTGTCAAGGCTTACCTTTTCTCTAGTACACAGTTCTTCATTAGTTGCCCGCAGCTCGTGATCGTGCGGTAGCGCTCTCGCTTCCCACGCCCGGGTTCCCGGGTTCGATTCCCGGCGGGGTCAGGGATTTTCTCTGCCTCGTGATGGCTGGGTGTTGTGTGATGTCCTTAGGTTAGTTTAAGTAGTTCTAAGTTCTAGGGGACTGATGACCATAGATGTTAAGTCCCATAGTGCTCAGAGCCATTTGAACCATTTTCTTCATTAGTTAGTAATATACACTCCTGGAAATGGAAAAAAGAACACATTGACACCGGTGTGTCAGACCCACCATACTTGCTCCGGACACTGCGAGAGGGCTGTACAAGCAATGATCACACGCACGGCACAGGGGACACACCAGGAACCGCGGTGTTGGCCGTCGAATGGCGCTAGCTGCGCAGCATTTGTGCACCGCCGCCGTCAGTGTCAGCCAGTTTGCCGTGGCATACGGAGCTCCATCGCAGGCTTTAACACTGGTAGCATGCCGCGACAGCGTGGACGTGAACCGTATGTGCAGTTGACGGACTTTGAGCGAGGGCGGATAGTGGGCATGCGGGAGGCCGGGTGGACGTACCGCCGAATTGCTCAACACGTGGGGCGTGAGGTCTCCACAGTACATCGATGTTGTCGCCAGTGGTCGGCGGAAGGTGCACGTGCCCGTCGACCTGGGACCGGACCGCAGCGACGCACGGATGCACGCCAAGACCGTAGGATCCTACGCAGTGCCGTAGGGGACCGCATCGCCACTTCCCAGCAAATTAGGGACGCTGTTGCTCCTGGGGTATCGGCGAGGACCATTCGCAACCGTCTCCATGAAGCTGGGCTACGGTCCCGCACACCGTTAGGCCGTCTTCCGCTCACGCCCCAACATCGTGCAGCCCGCCTCCAGTGGTGTCGCGACAGGCGTGAATGGAGGGACGAATGGAGACGTGTCGTCTTCAGCGATGAGAGTCGCTTCTGCCTTGGTGCCAATGATGGTCGTATGCGTGTTTGGCGCCGTGCAGGTGAGCGCCACAATCAGGACTGCATACGACTGAGGCACACAGGGCCAACACCCGGCATCATGGTGTGGGGAGCGATCTCCTACACTGGCCGTACACCACTGGTGATCGTCGAGGGGACACTGAATAGTGCACGGTACATCCAAACCGTCATCGAACCCATCGTTCTACCATTCCTAGACCGGCAAGGGAACCTGCTGTTCCAACAGGACAATGCACGTCCGCATGTATCCCGTGCCACCCAACGTGCTCTAGAAGGTGTAAGTCAACTACCCTGGCCAGCAAGATCTCCGGATCTGTCCGCCATTGAGCATGTTTGGGACTGGATGAAGCGTCGTCTCACGCGGTCTGCACGTCCAGCACGAACGCTGGTCCAACTGAGGCGCCAGGTGGAAATGGCATGGCAAGCCGTTCCACAGGACTACATCCAGCATCTCTACGATCGTCTCCATGGGAGAATAGCAGCCTGCATTGCTGCGAAAGGTGGATATACACTGTACTAGTGCCGACATTGTGCATGCTCTGTTGCCTGTGTCTATGTGCCTTTGGTTCTGTCAGTGTGATCATGTGATGTATCTGACCCCAGGAATGTGTCAATAAAGTTTCCCCTTCCTGGGACAATGAATTCACGGTGTTCTTATTTCAATTTCCAGGAGTGTATATACCCGTGAAATATGTTCAGTTTCTTTACGGCAGCTTTGGCTTTCGAAGGAATATTCAACAGTTCACTTTTCAAATCCCTTTCATAACGCGAATCAGTAAAATGTATTTAGCGGACACAAGCATTTTCAACTGAAAACGAATCTGCACGTTTAAAAGCATTTATCCATTTTCGTTTCGTCTTATTTTTTTCATTTCTTTTCTTTTTTTAGGAAATATATGAAACCTATCTTCTTTAATTCCTAACTTACTTTTTTGTCTGTTGTGGTTAGTACAAGTGGCGATCGTGCAGGAGACCATTATTTTTCACTTAAACTTTTACTCTAAAAATCCCTCAGTACACTTATAATTACAGCATAACTTTGTACTCAATCGCCAGTCACTAATAAAAATTCGAACTACCGTAAGCAACACCGAGCGAGGTGGCGCAGTGGTTCGACACTGGACTCGCATTCGGGAGGACGACGGTTCAATCCCGCGTCCGGCCATCCTGATTTAGGTTTTCCGTGATTTCCCTAAATCGCTCCAGGCAAATGCCGGGATTGTTCCTTTGAAAGGGCACGGACGATTTCCATCCCCGTCCTTCCCTAATCCAATAAGACCGATGACCTCGCTGTTTGATCTCCTTCCCCAAAAACAACCCCAATCCCGTAAGCAACGAATAAAATATCCTCCGTTTTCAAGCAGCGTCAGTTCGAAATTGATGCGGCTTGGAAAACGAGAAGATTTTATTCAGACATGCCGCTGCAAAAGACTCCGAGGACACATGCCGTAAACGCGCTCGCAAACGCGATCACAGCATAATACGCTATGGTAATTGCAGGCTACTGAGCGCTGGTCGGGTTGACTCTGACGTCATTGGCGCGGCTTGCTACTGTGCCCTTACCTGTTAACCGTAGTGTGATCTAACCAGTAGTTCTTTACAACTACATGCGTGACGCCATTTATTTTAAAACATTTTGCTATAAGATAAATGTGATGTAGAACACACTGTATTGCTAGTATTTTCTGCGGAATATCAACTTCTTCCAACTTTTATCTCACCAAAGCAGCGACACCAGGCTTGTGACCAGTCATTGCTGGAGCTTTGTTGTGATCTAGGAAAGTCTTTCCTAACAAAGGTCATGTTTGTCATTCTAATTTCTAAGCAAGAAAATATATCATCAGTAACGCCATGCACTGGGGTCAAACCAAGGAGTTCCTCAATCACATTTAACTCAGTGTCAACATCTCTCACAAACATGGTAGATCGCTAGCGATTTCACTTATCCATGACACAAAATTCATGTAATACAGCTGTCACTGTTTTCTCTGACACCTACTTCACCGAATAACATATATTTGTAACTTCCGGGCAGGTTAAATCTATGTGACTCTAAATCGGGACCTTTGCCTTTCACGAGAAAGTACTCTACCGACTGAACCACCCAAGTACGACCCACGAGTCGTCCTCATAGCCTTACTTCCGCCAGTTCCTCGTCTCCTACTTTCCAAGCTTCACAGAAGCTCTCCAGCGAAACCTGCGAGACTAGCATTCCGGGAAGAAGGGATACTGCGGAGACACGGCTTACCCACAGCCTGGGGGATGTTTCCAGAATGAAATTTTCATCCTGCAGCGGAGTGTGCGCTGATATGATACTTCCTGGCAGGTCGAAACTGCGTGCCGGACCCTTGCCTTTCGTGGGAAACTCCTTTACCGACTGAAGCATCCACGTGTGAATGACGACCCGTCCTCACAGCTTTACTTCCGCCAGTACCGCGTCTCCTACCTTCCAGACTTCACAGAAGCTCTCCTGCGAAGCGTGGAAGACCAGCATTCCTGGAAGAAAGGATATTACGGAGACATGGCCTAGCCACAGACTGACGATGTTGCCAGAATGAAATTTTAATTCTGCAGCGGAGTGTGCGCTGATATCAAAGTGTCATATCAGCGCACACTCCGTTGCAGACTTAAAATTTCATTCTGGGAACATATATTTTTGAAATTTTTTGGGAATGAGCTTCCCATTCTCTTGGTGTAAGGGATAGTTTTAATCTATCTGATGACACCCTTCAGTATTTTCCACTTCTGTCTGTGTTGAAAATCAGTAACTGGACTGTGACTGTATGTCATATTATGTCGCAGCTTGTGCATGGTATTTTTATATCATTAGTTACCCAAACAAGTTTCATATTAGTAGTTAATCTATACTTATGAGATTTTCAAGAAGGGAAAACACTTAAGTGAAGTGGTGTAGGTTTGCTGAATTTGTCATTCAAATTGTCTCTTGTGGATTTTGAGATTATCTGTAACATCCGCATTGCAGCTCGGGTAATGTCCCATGACTAATCCCTCCAATTGCAATGATGAATTGAAGTCTAACTTTTCTCTTTCACACTGGTTTCAAATTCAGAGACAGATTTCAAATGCCTGTCTAGTCATCAAGATTAAGATTTCCCTAAACGTTAACCTCAAATGCCAAGATGATTCATCAAGAAAGGACATAGCAAATTTATCTGTTCTTGCCCTATCTGAACTTGTGTTATACATCAACGCGACATTGGGAAGGCAGCCGAGAATATTTACCACTACATCATCATACTTTTTCTTTCTTATGTGCATTGTTCCACAGAACATTGCTCTCTGCCAAAACAATAGAAATGTTTACGTGCATTATGCCAAATACAAGAATGGAAACCACTACATATTATAAAATACGGTGTAAATGCTTAATTTCTAGCAAGTCAACTTATTTCTTTTCAAAACAATATAATTGCAGTTTCTATTAGACTGATCTTGAAACTGCAACTGATTGAGGGAAAGTGAGTTTACCAAATAAATTATCATCATAAACAGTTTTACTTTTTTCAAGACGAAATAATTTAAGGGTACTATAATGTATTTAGTAGATGTGTTACCATTTGTAGGTGAGTTTTTGAATGCACATGTACCACTTTTGTATTACCGAAAGCACACCAGGCGATTTTTATTCTTCTGTTTATTTCATTCCCTCTCCATCCAGTAATCTTCAACTCAACTAAGCCGGCCGGAGTGGCGGAGCGGTTCTAGGCGCTACAGTCTGGAGCCGCGCGACCGCTACGGTCGCAGGTTCGATTCCTGCCTCGGGCATGGATGTGTGTGATGTCCTTAGGTTAGTTAGGTTTAAGTAGTTCTAAGTTCTAGGGTACTGATGACCTTAGAAGTTAAGTCCGATAGTGCTCAGAGCCATTTGAACCATTCTGAACTCTACTAAATAACAAAACATAAGCTGGATAGACTTCATTGTTGGTTTGTTTCCATTTCCTTTTCGGTGTATTCATAAATTATTTAAATCACGTAAGTGTTGACTTAATCGACCTTACTCTGTTGTTCACCACCCACAGCTGTTCATTTTCTAATTGGTGCACAATTCTAATCGACAACATGATTAAATGGCGCGGAAGGGTATCACACTCTTATAGTTCTCTCCTCCTGCGCCAAGTGCAACATTTCTATGTATCCCCAACTCTTTCGTGTCATTGTACGCATAAGAAAACTATCTTTACTTGGTATATTTGTTGTATTATTTCCAGAAGACTTAAGTACCATTCCTTTGTCTTGAAAGCATCATAATCTTGATAAATTAGTTTTAGAAAATTCTGAAAGCCAGGGAAAAAAGATATTGTTAAGTATGTGTGTAGACCACATTCATTTTATTATCAGATTAGGTTTGGTAAAACACACTTCATGTTTCATAGATTCAAGATGAGGAAATGCTAAAGGATTTAGCACTTTTCATAAAACGGGAATACACAACAGATATCCACAAAAAACAATAGATTTGCTTGTGTCCCTTCCTCAGATCCTAAGTGTAGTTATCCTTATGGATTTGGAATAAGTCAAAAAATCTTAAACATATTTTCTCTAAGAAGTAATAACAAATGTGTCACAAAACATGTACATGTACAATACATTGAGTCCCATGCGATAATTCTGCGGCTGTTGTACCCACTCACCATCAAACAGAAATCAGTTCACAACACTTGTTTACAATGATCTTATTACTGCACTACCACAAGTCAGATTTTACGCAGTAACAAGAAGGAATTGTGCGACATAAATAAAAGTCTGTAGGCGTGTTTCTACATATGAAATATGATGTTGTTGTTGTTGTGGTCTTCAGTCCAGAGACTAGTTTGATACAGCTCTCCATGGTAGTCTATCCTGTACACTCTTCTTCATCTTCCAGCACCTACTGCAATCTACATCCTTCTGAATCTGCTTAGTGTATTCATCTCTTGGTCTCCCTCTACGATTTTTACCCTCCACGCTGCCTCCCAGTACTAAATTGGTGATCCCTTGACGCCTCAGAACATGTCCTACCAACCGATCCCTTCTTCTAGTCAAATTGTGCCACAAATTTATCTTCTCCCCAATTCTATTCAATACCTCCTCATTAGTTATGTGATCTACCCATTTAATCTTCAGCATTATTCTGTAGCATTACATTTCGAAAGCTTCTATTCTCTTCTTGTCTAAACTATTTATCGTCCATGTTTCACTTCCATACATGGCTACACTACACACAAATACTTTCAGAAACGACTTCCTGACATTTAAATCTATACTTAAACCTAAACTCGATGTTAACAAATTTCTCTTCTTCAGGAACGCTTTCCCTGCCATTGCCAGTCTACATTTTATACCATCTCTACTTCGAACATCATAAGTTATTTTGCTCCCCAAATAGCAAAACTCATCTACTACTTTCAGTGTCTCATTTCTTAATCTAATTCCCTCAGCATCACCAGATTTAATGTGACTACATTCCATTATCCTCGTTTTGATTTCGTTGATGTTCATCTTATATCCTCCTTTCAAGACACTGTCCATTCCGTTCAACTGCTCTTCCAGGTCCTTTGTTGTCCCTGACAGAATTACAGTGTCATCGGCGAACCTCAAAGTCGGATTTTAATTCCTACTCCGAATATTTCTTCTGTTTCCTTTACTGCTTGCTCGATATACAGATTGAATAACATCGGGGATAGGGTACAACTCTGTCTCACTCCCTTCCCAACCACTAAGCAGTGCCCATCAACTCTTATAACTGCCATCTGGTTTCTGCACAAATTGTAAATAGCCTTTCGCTCCCCGTATTTTACCCCTGCCATCTTCAAGATTTGAACAAGAGTATTTCAGTCAACATTGTCAAAAGCTTTCTCTAAGTCTACAAATGCCTTTCCTTAATCTATCTTTTAAGATCAGTCTCAGGGTCAGTATTGCCTCAAGTGTTCCATAATTTCTACGGAATCCAAACTGATCTTCCCTGAGGTCGGCTTCTGCCAGGTTTTCCCTTTCGTCTGTAAAGAATTTGCGTTAGTATTTTGCAGCTGTGACTTATTAAACTGATAGTTCGGTAATTTTCACATCTGTCAACACCTGCTTTCTTTGGAATTGGAATTATTATATTCTTCTTGAAGTCTGAGGGTATTTCACCTGTCTCATACGTCTTGCTCACCAGATGGTAGAGTTTTGTCAGGGCTGGCTCTCCCAAGGCTATCAGTAGTTCTAATGGAATGTTGTCGACTTCCGGGGCCTTGTTTCGACTTAGATCTTTCAGTGCTCTTTCAAACTCTTCACGCATTATCATATCTCCCATTTCATCTTCGTCTACATGCTCTTCCATTTCCATAATATTGTCCTCAAGTATATCGCCCTTGTATAGACCCTCTGTATACCACTTCCATCTTTCTGTCTTCCCTTCTTTGCCTAGAACTGGCTCTTAATGTTCATACAAGTGGTTCTCTTTTCTCCAAAGGTTTCTTTAATTTTCCTGTAGGCAGTATCTATCCTACCCCTCGTGATATGTGCCTCTACATCCTTACATTTGTCCTCTAGCCATCCCTGCTTAGCCATTTTTCACTTCATGTCGATCTCTTTTTAAGACATTTGTATTACTTTTTGCCTGCTTCATTTACTGCATTTTTATGTTTTCTCCTGTCATCAATTAAATTCAATATTTCTTCTGTTACCCAAGGATTTCTACTAGCCCTCGTCTTTTTACCTACTTGATCATCTGCTGCCTTCACTATTTCATCTCTCAAAGCTGCTCATTCTTCATCTACTGTATTTCTTTCCCCATTCTTGTCAATCGTTCCCCAATGCTCTCCCGGAAACTCTCTACAACCTCTGGTTTAGTCAGTTTATCCAGGTTCCATCTCCTTAAATTCCCACCTTTTTGCAGTTTCTTCAGTTTTTATCTAACTGAAAGATGATGTCTGTTCAAATTTCGGAGCAGTCATATAAGAGTGGCGCTAGTAGCGTCATTACTATGATGAAAATCAGGTTTGCTATAAATACACGCTCTAACGGTCGTGAGCGTTAGTTACCTTTAAGACTGGACGTGGTGAGTTGCTGTCAGTCAAGAATGCCTTTAAGGCTACAAAGACGCTGTTAACCCACATAATAGGCCACATAATAGGGCTCCGAGAAGCTGGATGTTTCTTCTGCGATACTGCAGAAAGATTTGCCAAGAATGTTGTCATTGTACATGACTGCTGGCAGCGGTGGTCGCGAGAATGTACAGTCGCACGTAGACCGGGCTCCGGACGGCCATGTGGCACTACCGAGAGAGAAGACCATCGTGTTCGGCGTATTTCTCTGGCGCATCGTACTGTATCTCCACCAGCAATCTGAGCAGCAGTGGCACTATAGTGACACAACGAACTGTTACAAATCGGTTACTTAAGGGATAGCTCGGAGCCAGACGACCTGTAGACTGCATTCCACAGACCCCTAAGCACCGCCATTTGCGACGTCAGTGGTATCAAACGAGAGCTCATTGGTGGGCAGGGGGGGGGGGGGGGCTGCTGTGTTTTCTGATGAAAGCTGGTTCTGCCTCGGTGCCAGTGATGGCCCTGAGTTGGCTAGAAAAAAGCCAGTAGAGGGCCTTCAACCAACCTGTCTGTGTGCTAGACACACTGGACCTACACCTGGAGTTATGGTCTTCAGTGCGATATCATATGACAGCAGGAGCAATCTCATGGCTGTCTGGTGATTCGACCTGTTGTGCTACTATTCATGAACAACATTCCAGAGGCTGTTTGCCAAGACGATAACGCTTACCCATATACCGCTATTGTAGCCCAGCATGCTGTACAGAGTGTCAACATGTTGCCTTGGCCTTTTCGGTCTCCAATCGAGCACGTATGGGACATAATGAGAGTACAACTCCAGTGTCATCGACAAACTGCATTAACCGTACCTTTATTGACCGACCAAGTGTAACAGATATGGAACTCCATCCCACAAACTGAAATCCAGTACCTGCACAACACAATGCATGCACGTTTGCATGTTAGTCTTCAAAATTCTGGCCGTTACACTGGGTATTAATGTACAAGTCTTTCACATTTGCAATGACATATGTCGCGCTTACATTAACCTGTAATCTTGCAACGTTAATCAGTTAAATATGTTGCCTAGACAAACGTTCTACCGATATTTCATTAATCTATGTTAATTATTTTTTGGTGTTTCAACTGTTTCCCGTCACTGTATTATTAATCATAAACCGAAGCGCCAAAGACACTGGTATAGGCGTGAGTATTGAAATACAGATATATGTAAACAGGTAGAGTACGGCGCTGCGGTCGGCAACGCCTATGTAAGACATCAAGTGCAATTGTTAGATCGGTTAATGGTGCTAGAATTGTATTGTAATTCTATTGTGTTGTATGGTATTGAACTGGGGACCTAGAAACGACGGAGAGGCTTCATCCCCGCCGTAGCCCTCAGTGGTTCACAACACCACAACAGGCTACAGCACTCCACTTACCCCACCGCCGCCACATACCGAACTCAGGATTATTGCGCGGTTCGGCCCCCAGCGGACCCCTCAGGGAACGTCCCACACCAGACGAATGTAACCTCAATTGTCTACGTGGTAGAATAATTATGGTGTACTCGTACGTGGAGACAGTGTTTGCACAAAAATGCCGCCATAGTGTAACTGAGGCGCAATAAGGGGCACCAGCCCGCATTCGCCGAGGCAGATGGAAAACCGCCTTAAAAACCATCCCACAGACTGGCCGGCACACCGGACCTCGACACTAATCCTCCGGGCGGATTCGTGCCAGGGACCGGCACGCCTTCCCGCTCGGAAAGCAGTGCGTTAGCCGGTCGAGCGCTGCTAGAATGGTAGGTTATCAAGATTTAAGTGAAGAAGAACTTGGTGTCATAGTCGGCACAGGAGCGATGGGAACACGGACACAGCATCTCCGAAGTAGCGATGAAGTGGAGCTTTTCCCGTACGACCATTTCACGAGTGCACCGTGAATACCAGGAATCCGGTAAAGCATCAAATCCGCGACATCGTTGCAGCCGGAAAAAGATCCTGCAAGAACGGGAGCAAAGACGACTGAAGAGAATCGCTCAATGTGACAGAAATGCAACCCTTACAAGTGTCAGCGTGGGAACCATTCAACTAAACATCGATATGAACTTTCGGAACCGAAGGTCCATTGTGCCCCCTTGATGACTGCACGACACAAAGCTTTACGCCTCACCTTGGCCCCTCCACATCGACATAGGACTGTTGATGACTGGAAACACGTTGCCTGGTCGGATGAGTATCGAGCGGATGGACGTGTAGGGGTATGTAGACAACCTCATGAATCCTTGGACCCTGCATGTCAGCAGAGGACTCTTCAAGCTGGTAGGGGGCTCTGAAGCGGTGTGGGGTGTGTGTAGTTGAAGTGACATGGGACCCCTGATACGTATAGATACGACTCTGACAGGTGACACGTACGTAAGCATCCTGTCTGAACACCTGCATACATTCATGTCCATTGTGCATTCCGATGGACCTGGGCAATTCCAGCAGGACAATGCGAAACCCCACACGTCCAGAATTCCTACAGAGTTGCTCCAGGAACACTCATCTGAGTTTAAATACTTCCGCTACCCACCAAACTCCCCAGACGTGACCATTATTGAGCATATCTGGGATATCTCGCAACGTGCTGTTCAGAAGAGATCTCCATCCCCTCGTACTCTTGAGGATTTATGGACAGCCCTGCAGGATTCATCGTGTAATTTCCCTCCAGCAGCACGTCAGACGTTAGTCGAGTCCATGCCGCATCGTGTTGCGGCTCTTTTGGGTGCTCGCGGGGGCCCTACACGATATTAGGCAGGTGTACTAGTTTCTTGGGCTCCAGTGTATATACATATAAATTGGTTCTCCCAAGAAATTCATCATTGGAGTAACAGTAGTTAGCTATTAATAAATGGCTGACCTTCATTAATAGATAAACTTCTTGTGCCTATTGAATAGTAACTGAAAATGATTTTTCATGAATAATAGACACGCTTTTGGGCCGAAGTGAGAGAATTTAAATCTTTATGTAAATTATTTTTATTTTTAGCGAGCTGAGCTGTTAGTCTGAAAAAAGAAATATATTATTTATGTTGAATTTCATTAAGTAATATAGTATACATATTGCAGAGCAGTAGGTAGCATTCCCAGTTCCTTGAACAGGCATTGTAGCACGTTCTTGATTTCACATCACAAATAGTTTTTATTGTATGCTTTTGGACTCTGAAAACTATAGCTAGACTTGATAACTTATCCCCAAAAATAGATTGCATATAATAAACAGGGAACATATCAACCAAAATACCATTTCTTGCCTTCTGATCACAAAACAAAATATTATTAAACTACAGTATACAAACGATTTAAAGCTAGAAGCACTACACTTGTGTGGCTGTTTTACTGGAAAAAGAAACCCGAGACGTGTGCTCAACCAAGATGCACACTGAAATTACCCCATCTTACCTTAGCCACTGCAAGAAGGAAGCCAAGCCATTGTGTTCCATCTAATTACATTGTCCTGTCCTCCCTCACATCGAGCCACGATTTCTCCCAGCAAAATATCAACCTATGCCTGAACAAGATTGTAGCATACAAGGTGGCAATACAATATGCTGCAAAGTTTGCCCTGCAAATGCACTTATCTGTTAATTCCTACATAGACTATTACCCAACATAATGACTCCTTCTCCTATTGACTTTGTATGCACAAACGTTAGTTTCATACAGTCTGAGCTAGTTGCCTGAAGGGCACTGAAATTTGTAGCAGATGAGAAATTTAGTGGTACAGTTGAACTTCATTTGCTGTTTAAAAGCATTCCGACTTGCTTCTTCCTGTAACCCAGTGAATGGAAAATAATTTTTTGTCCCCTTATAAACCATATTGCAGAATGACCGAACCTACGATCTAAAACAGTGATTTAATCTGTAACAAGTGCCAATATGCAGTGTGTTGTGTGGAAAGCTGCTCACAGATGATTTATGAAAGCTTGCTTAATTGATGGTCAAGCAGTGGTATAAAAAGGCCTCGTTACTCTGGGGTATATTACTTGTAGAAACTCATGTGTCCACCCTGGGCATGTCGTATGTTCTCCACAATATTTCGGCAAGCAGAGTCGTTGCCATCTACAGGTTGTTTCCAATGACTGCTGGTCCACTCTTGTCGCCGTTCTATGCAGATATTTTCCTTTAAAACATGTCAGAAAGAACAGACACCATTCAGAATACGCAGCTGTGAAGCATTATATGTAAATTGGAGGGAGACCACTGCTCTCAGCTGCAGCGGGTCATTAAGCGGAATCAGCGGCGGCGAGCGAAAATGTGTACCGGACCGAGATTCAAACCCGGCATCTCCTGCTTACTAGACATGTGCGATAACCACGGCGCCATCCGGGACACAGCGTTATTTCAACTGCGCGAACTACACTACTGGCCATTAAAATTGCTACACCAAGAAGAAATGCAGATGATAAACGGATATTCATTGGACAAATATATTATACTAGAACTGACATGTGATTACATTTTCACGCAATTTGCGTGCATAGAACCTGAGAAATCAGTACCCAGAATAACCACCTCTGGTCGTAATAACGGCCTTGATGCGCCTGGGCATTGAGTCAAACAGAGCAGTCGAACATTTTCTGTATACTGAAAGGCCCGTACAGGACATCCAACATGCGGGCGTGCATTATCCTGCTGAAATGTAGGGTTTCGCAGGGATCGAATGAAGGGTAGAGCCACGGGTCGTATCACATCTGAAATATAGCGTCCACTGTTCAAAGTGTGGTCAATGCGAACAAGAGGTGACCGAGATGTGTAACCAATGGTACCACATACCATCACGCCGGGTGATACACCAGTATGGCGATGACGAATACACGCTTCCAATGTGCGTTCACCGCGATGTCGCCGAACACGGATGCGACCATCATGATGCTATAAACAGAACCTGGAATCATCCGAAAAAATGACGTTTTGCCATTCGTGCACCCAGGTTCCTCGTTGAGTACACCATCGCAGGCGCTCCTGTCTGTGATGCAGCGTCAAGGGTAGCCACAGCCAATATCTCCGAGATGATAGTCCATGCTGCTGCAAACGTCGTCGAACTGTTCGTGCAGATGGTTGTCGTCTTGCAAACGTCCCCATCTGTTGACTCAGGGATCGAGGCGTGGATGCACGATCCGTTACAGCCATGCGGATAAGATGCCTGTCATCTCGACTGCTAGTGATACGAGGCCGTTGGGATCCAGCACGGCGTTCCGTATTACCCTTCTGAACCCACCGATTCCATATTCTGCTAACAGTCATTGGATCTCGACCTACGCCAGCGGCAATGTCGCGATACGATAAACCGCAATCGCGATAGGCTACAATGCGACCTTTATCAAAGTCCTTACACGAGGCATCACAACAACGTTTCACCAGGCAACGCCGGTCAACTGCTATTTGTGTATGAGAAATCGGTTGGAAACTTTCCTCATGTCAGCACGTTGTAGGTGTCGCCACCGGCATCTACCTTGCGTGAATGCTCTGAAAAGCTAATCATTTGTATATCACAGCATCTTCTTCCTGTCGGTTAAATTTCTCGTCTGTAGCACGTCATCTTCGTGATGTAGCAGTTGTAATGGCCAGTAGTGTATCTCAGCACGCTTCACGGCCGATTCACACTCCCACCGAGCGCCACTTTCCGCAGTACCTGTCTATTTTACTCCCTTTCTCTACTCAGAGATTCCCACAGAAGATCGGACGTATTTGTGCATTTGCACTGAAGATAGTGGATCCATGTCCGAAAGATCAGAAACCACGCATAGTTATAACTGATAAGCCTAGCTGGGCAGAGGTAGTCCGCCCAGTTGCGATAATGCTGTGTCCAGGATGTGCCTTAGGTACCGCGCCTGCATGGTAAGCGGGAGATCCTGTGTTCGAATCTCGGTCCGGTACACATTTTCGCTCGTCGACGCTGATTCCGCTTAATGTCCAATTTACATATACCTTCAAGGTGTTGTATTTATGCCTTTAGAAAGGTCAAACTAACTCTCTAACCAAAGAGAAGCGTAATGAACGCTGGGAAACTGATAATATTGTAATTGATCAAGCGCTACAGGACCTTTTCTACACAGCTAGTGTAGCGCACAAATCGAAAAGGATGATTTCTCTCTCCTTAAATTGTATGTTTTGCGACCTACTGTATTGGATATGGTCATTTCCAGGAACAGTTTCCAACTCTCAGACAACGCAGAATCTAGTTTTTAAAGTGTTTTTGGAACCTATGCTGTAACCATCTCTCCATAAAAATTACTGGAGATAGGACGATGGATCCTGAATTTTTGGTGGCGATATTTGGTTTATGTTCTCTAGTCTGCAATTGCACGCAAATGATTGATGATTGCAGCCTCGCCACAGAAAATTAATGTTCCACCTATGGCAGTAATAACAGAAATGATAGAATGTGAGAGCAAGAAATAGCATATGAAACTTCAAAGAATGTCAATCCAATATTCACTGTAGCACAATTAAACAGTAGCACTGAGTGCCAAGGAAGGCTGCTGGTAGCCGCTGGGCGACGTAACGTAGCGGTTCGGCTTGGTGCAGAGGTCGGCTGATGCTGTAACAGATGGGTCGCCGTAGGCACCGGTGCGAATTGTCTCAAGCGGAGCTGCATCAGCAACTGGCTGCTGGAGTCGCAGTCACAGTTATGGGCGACCAAACAAAAATCGACCTGTCACAGGGTAAGCGCTGAGGTGCTGTTCCTGCCTTTCTTGTCGTGGTAGGGGATCGTGGCCTATCGTGCTGGATCGGTCGCAAGTTATTCGAGGAGGTTGATCCTCATGCAATTGCGGAGAGTGTCACTCTGGCAACAGGTGCAGCCAATGCGTAGTCAGCCGGTGATTGTGTTGGTGCCCCACGCTACTGAAGAGCCGGTTGCGGGAGAGGCCTGCCTTTTCATAAAATGTATGGGCTGTTTGTCGGAACCCATCAAACTACAATGGGTGACCCACATCCTCATGGAGCTGGTGCGTGGGGTAAAGCCAGGGAAGGTTTCGGTAGGATAGAGATGTGGGAGTCGACAGCTTACCCCCGCATCACGGTCGCGTTCTACAACACTGTACGAAGCAGTGTCAGATAAAACGTGAGGCCATGGAGAGGGGAAAGCGTCGATTCGGGGTCGAGCAGCGGGTAGAGCGCGTGTAAACGCCTTGCAGTCCTGTCTCTGATGTCGCGTCTATGCGGCAGCCAGGTAAGACGCTAATTGATTTTTACTCCGAGGTAGGCAGCCGTCTTGGTACACATGATGGGGCAGAGGCGGCGGCACCTTCCATCTGCTAAAGACGACCGCTTGAATCTTCCCAGCACTGCTTTTGAGCCACCATTTGGTGGCCCAGGCGTCCAAGGCAACACATCCAAGCTGGAGGCTGCGTGCCATAGTGCGACGTTCATACTGTGGGTGAACGGGGCCGTGTCGACAGCATTGAGTGCCAAACACACGTATGCAACCGACGGCGCGTCGGCGATGCATAGTAAGGGGCCGAGTACCAACTCCTGCGACACTCCTACACATATGGTTTTCGCAGTCGACGTTGATTCAAATGGTTCAAATGGCTCTGAGCACTATGGGACTCAACTGCTGAGGTCATAAGTCCCCTAGAACTTAGAACTACTTAAACCTAACTAACCTAAGGACAACACACACATCCATGCCGGAGGCAGGATTCGAACCTACGACTGTAGCGGTCGCGCGGTTCCAGACTGTAGCGCCAGAACCGCTCGGCCACCAGCGGCCGGCTCGACGTTGATTGTTTCGCCATAGCATAAAAGGTCATGCCAGAGAGGTGGGACCACAGGAAGACTCCGAATGACGTCGAAACCCCGTGCACAGAGAGTTCGTACACGAGGCCGTCATGTCACACCAAGTCGGAGACCCTAGACACATCCAGGAGTACCGCCCCGATGTAGTCTCTCGTCTCCAGTGCTCCCATGGCTAGATCCACCAGGCGCAGCAGTTGGTGAGAGGTGACATGACACTCCAGAAACCAAACTACTCATCTGGAAGTAAGCGTTACTGCCTGACGTGCTCCAGTAGGTGTTTCATGCATGGCCTCTTGAATACCTTTGAGAGGGACTGGAGCAAGCTGATAGGCCGGTAGATCGACGCCAGCCGAGGCTTCTCGTTCGTCTTCGGGATACCGACCACTTCTGCGTGTTTCCACGCGGAAGGGTGGGTCCTCCAAAGGAAAACTTGGTTGAAGATGTCGGCCACAAGCCGATGGACCCCCTGAGGCAAATTCTCGAGGAGGATGTTTGTGATCCCATTGCTTCCTCCCGCCCTGCTGGTTTCGAGGGACTGGAGTCGCACTGCAACGTCCTCGTCTATGATGATGTTTGGTTTTGTTGGTCGCTCAACTGCGCAGTCATCAACGCCCATACGAAGTTCCAATTTTTCACACAGTCCAATTTGTTTACTCAGTCCAATTTAGCCACTGTCACGAATGATGATTATGCTGAAATGATGAGAACAACACGAGCACCCAGTCCCTGGGCAGAGAAAATCCCCAGCCAGGAATCGAACCCAGGACTCCGTGATCCGGGAGTATTAACGCTATCCACTAGACCACGAGCTGTGGACTTGGGATCTTGAAGACCACTTGACCCGCGGAGGGAGGGTGGAACCCGATAGCAGCGCCGTCGTAGTTGCTGCGTTGCTACCTATGAACGATGCTGATGGTTAAGCCTGTAAACAGAGCTTCTGTAATCAGTGAAATCCAAATACTCGATGTACTAGCGAGGTGCGTAAACTGTCTCCAAAGGAGGACCAGCAGCCCACATGGTGCAGATGTGTCAGAAACAGGAGTGACTGGCTACGTACGGGCCCGTCCCTCCGCACGCTACAGTTTTAAATGAAATATTTTGTAGTTGTTTTGGGCAATGTCTCCGAGGTATTTTTTGGAGACGTCCCTGAATGCACCAGTTATTGTTCTGCTGCCATCTTACTGATGACTTTTCACAGCTCTATCAGAATCATCAAGTCCAGAAGCACTTGCTATGACCTCTTGTAAATCTCTCTGATTTTTTTCTGTTCTTCCATAGACAGAAGATATGTAATGTTATCTGCTGATTACCAGCAACTGAGCTGTTTAAATGCGTCATGCCTATGCTCAATCAAAATGCTGAAGTATATGAGACTACGTGTATAGAAAAGATAAACTCCTCTGTCAGCTTCAGATTTCTGACAGTTCAACCCTTGGAGCAGATAGTCATAGAGCCCCAGGCCAGTAACGTCTGTTCAAGGGATATAAGGTAAGCACTGCTTTCTGCGTAAATTGGAAACAATAACGAAACTGAAGGAAAAATTAAATTTTAAATGCGTTCCTCACATGGACTGACAAAAGTTATGTTTTTTTTCCTTTTTTTTGGATTTGTACTGCCAATTTTTCAGAACCGTTAGCAAAATTCGTAAGTTCGCGCTTTCTATAATTTAAGATTTAGGTAAGGTCTGATGTTTTCTGAACAGGGTGTACAAGTGGCAACTGGAGCTCCGAGATGTGTGGCTGACCACCAGCTTACCATGTCTCGCAGTGGACCGACTGGGAATCTTGGTGTGGGGTTGTAACAGTTAAATGTTGTAATAACTTTCCTGGTGCTACGGAAAACATACCCTAATTTCACATGTGGTTTGTAGGTTCATGTTACGTCAACGCTATAAACAGCCTTAACAGTTTATAATAGCCATCACACAGGCGTGCTGTTGTTGGCGATAGGATAAAGAAGCGGGCCCGTTGCGTATCGTACACTGAGCAGCAGAATCATAAAAATCGAAGCGGGGCAGTCCAGTGTGATTATGGGACTACGCTGAACAACTTTGCTGTCCGCAATTTCCAAGAGGCGAATGATATAATACAAATGGATAGACTTACAATTGAATCGTGCATAATAACTAGAAATCTTGTATATGGTATTTCATTGCATAGCTTTACAACAGCAACGAGTCGCTGTGAGGACGCCCTAATACGCAAAATCTGATTAAACAACAATTATGTTGAACTTCTGTAGCGTCTGAGTGAAAAGCTGAGCCACGCGGGATTAGTCGAGCGGTCTTTGGCGCTGCAGTCATGGACTGTGCGGCTGGTCCCGGCGGAGGTTCGAGTCGTCCCTCGGGCATGGGTGTTTGTGTTTGTCCTTAGGATAATTTAGGTTAAGTTGTGGGTAAGCTTAGGGACTGATAACCTTAGCACTTAAGTCCCATAGGATTTCACGCACACACATGAAAAGCTGAAACACCATTTAGCACATTCTTCTGTATTTACAGAACTGTCACACCTACTACAGAATGACTTGACTGTCTCTATTTCAGACACAGTCGTGAATAAAATAAGAAAGGAGAAAAGTCAACCAAATATTCCCTCAGTTATTCTGGGTGAAGCAGCTGATGTGCGTAATTTCTCGCAGGTTTCATCAGTTCTCCACTATGTCACAGCTGTTAGTCAAGTTCGTTAAATGATTCCAAAATTCACGAACATGCTCACAGTTACGATGGAACGGTGTTTGGCTCGTCATTTGATTGGACTGTAATCGAGAGCGATAAACATTTTTTGTGTTCGTTCACTGTTTAGTTCATCGACTAAATTCAATACTATCGTATGCCGTGTCAAAAATCTAAGAGTGCAGAAATTTTTCTTCGCTTCGAATAGTCGTGCAACTTTTTTTTTTCAAGTCAGCAAAAAGGTCTTGGACTCTAGAACAAACAGTAAAGAAATGGTTCTCTGGAGTATATGCTAAGCAGCGGAGTTGTGCATCCCTTCTCGTTAAAATCTAATGGTACAGTGAACTAGTTTCACTTTTAAAGGCTGTGATAAATCAAAATATGTGGGACGAAGTAGCCTATATTGCTACTTGTGGATTTGAAATCATGATGCAGAATGTAAGTTTAAATTTCGTTCAACACACTTTTTCAGATAATTGCCCTCTTACTGACATATTATTTGATATATTTCAAACCAGGGCTTATTACATAGGCTATTGACTAACAAAATTAATGAATCCGAATAAATGTTAAAGACAAAATGTGACGGATCTGAAAGAATGTAGGAAAGAGTCATTCATGACTAGCATATGTTTGAACGAGCAATTAAACATCCTAGGAATAATAACCCTACTGCAGTCAGTTTGGAAACAAACTTTGGAAGAATTGCCCGTGAAATTTTGTACACAGTGCTGTGACAGTTACAAGATGGATACAGTAACTTGGACTCTTTGTTATTTTTGCAACTTTTAAATGTAGGTAGTTTTGATCAGTATAAACCATGTTACCCTGAACCTGGATTAAACTCACTAAAAGACTGCTATGGATTGGTTTCAGGTTTTCCCTGTTTAATACCACAGCTAGTGGTTGCATATATTTCCAGAGAAATGCATAATAGAAGTGTTTGGTGATTTATAGAAATTTATTGTCAAATGTACCCCAGATTACATACTGTGAAATTGTAAAACTCTTAGAAGTTATTCTGATTATTTCTTCATCTAGTGCTTCACCTGAGACAAGCTTTTCAGACATAAAAAAATAAAAAACTTTATGTATGCACTTTATACTCTCAATAATAGCTCTGACATTAATTGAAAATGATCTCCTGTTGCAGTTGAAGTATCTTACGGCACGATGATTGACGAATGCGCCAAAAGCGTAAATTAATATTAAAAAATGACATTGTATTCTATTGTAACTGCTTACCTCAACGAGAACTTCAACACACGCTACTGCACTTTGCGTATAAGGCGCACTAAAACCACCTATGAATGCGGATAGCAGGAGGAGATTTAAAACCGGATCATTGTCTTGCCGTCGAGAGCTTCTTAGAATGGAAAATGTTATAAATTGTAATATTAAATGGAATGTGCACTTGTATAGCAACATCGTAAGTGTTAGATCATCCTTCTTTCGGTAGTGGTTGTGTCGCAACATAGCAGTGCTGACGCTGGATTTGAAGGGTCTCCTGCAGACAAAAGCACAGTGATCGTTCTGATACTGAAAGTTGCAATTGCTTTAGTTTCAACTATAGAATGGAAATAGTTTGCTGAATAGGTTTATTTTCTCTCCATATCATCTCCCCATTCTCTCCTTTGAGACGGAAGATCAAGCTGTTATCGAGAAAAAAGTAAACTGAATGGGTGGCAACATGGTTTCGTCCAAAAATTTGCCTGAGATTTCCAAACTGAAATTCCAAATTTCCCTGAACTAGTCTTGGTTGAATGTGAAAGAAAGGTTTGGTTTCCTGTTTCTATGACTGCAAATAAAAATGTTTTGACTTGCCATATCACGCACTAGTCATTATTGCAATTTCAGGTATGATTTACGTACTGTATTATCAACATTTCTGTAAGTTATCGCCGCGCGGGACTAGCCGAGCGGTCTTAGGCGCTACAGTCATGGACTGCGCGGCTGGTCCCGGTGGAGGTTCGAGTCCTCCCTCCGGCATGGTTTGTCCTTCGGATAATTTAGGTTAAGTAGTGTGAAAGCTTAGGGACTGATGACCTTAGAGGTTAAGTCTCATAAGATTTCACACACATTTGAACATTGTTTTGTAAGTTATAAGCTCTTCGTGCCTATGGGAATTCCTTCGTTATCGTCTGTCACCACTCCGTGCCATACCTAGTCACTGTGTGATAACCTCAAGCATATGACAAATCCTTGCCGGAATTCGTTTCGAACTGTTGTTACTGGAACGTAATATTAACAGATTTCGATAATTGTGACGTATCACGTTCCAAACGAGATGCTCTACACAGTATGGCCACTGTTAACTTGAAGAATGAAAGTGTGAGAAAGTAAAGTATTAAAGCAAACAGTCGTTATTTCGAAATTGGGTAAACCGAACATTTGATTAACCCATAATTACATCGAAAAACCTACCGCTTAAACCGAATTTCAGATGTTTCGTACTAAAAACAAAAATTTGGTCTCCACATTACGTATTACATATCTTATTCTTCGTCTAAACCGGATAAGTATGTACGAGGGGCGTTCAAAAAGTAATGCGACTCACTTTTTTTCTGAAATCGGGTTGGTTTTATTCGGGATTCCAGTACACCATATTATTCCTCACCCCTTTGGCGACAAAACGCTAGTTTTCAACATGACCTCCGTCAGTGCGACGGCCTTACGACCTCTTACTGGGAGAGACTGTATGCCCGCATGGTACCACTCAACATCGGAGTCAATGTCTTGCTGCATCAGAAACCTCCCCATAAACCCAATACTGCTTTCCGCGGAGTGCATGCTTCATTGGGCCAAACATACGGAAGTCGGACGGTGCGAGATCCGGGATGTAGGGTGGATGAGGAAGAACAGTCCAGTGAAATTTTGAGAGCTTCTCTCGCGTGCACAGTCTTGTGTGATGCCTTGCGTTGTCATGGAGAAGGAGGAGATCGTTTGTATTTGCGTGGCGATGAGCACGCTAAAGTGATTTCTTCAATTTCTTGAGGGTAGCATAATACTCTTCATATTTGGTCGTTGCTCCATGAGGGAGGACATCAAACAGAATAATCCCTCCAGAACCCCAGAAGACCATCGCCATGAATTTACTGGCTGAGGCAGCGGCTTTTAACTTCTTCTTCAGAGTAGAGGTAGTGTGGCACCACTCGATGGACTGCCGTTTTTCTTCCGGTTCGAAGTGATGGACCCATGTTTCATCCCCTGTCACGATCAGCCACGTAATGCGCAAGCAAATGTGTGCAGATGGTCCTCCGTTGCTATTTATGGTCTTCTGTTTGGCGCCGAGGAACGCAGGGGGTACACACCTTTGAGTACTCCAACTGGTGGACGAGTGTGTCAGCACTACCAACAGAGACGTCCAGTTTGTGCAGCTAGGTGTTTGACTGCAGTCCGTCGATCATCTCGGATGAGAAGGTCGGTACGTTCCAACATTGCAGGAGTGTGCGGCCAGCCGGTACGTAGGAGGTCGGACCGGTTTGCGCGACCTTGTTGCGATGATGACAGACGCCTTGCTCAATGACTCGCCGTGCTTTTGTTTACTGCCAGGTCTCCGTAAACATTCTGCAAAGGTCTATGAATATGAGCGAATGTGCGACACTCAACAACGTGAACGGTGAATGTGTTTTCCGTCCTTTCGCTCCACCACTCACAATATGCCGTCGAAACAGAAACGAGCTCTGACTGTAAAACAAAATCAGAAAATTACATATCGTCGACAGTGGATTGGAGATTTAAAGTACAGGTTGCAGAACACTCTCATGTTTCGAAGTTTACTCTGTCATCGAGAATAACTGCAAGAAGGAAATTATAGGCAAGTCCTGCAAGCTGTTCATTTAGCGGCAGTAGGAAGCGCATGAGGTCAGCCAAACATGAAGTAGTGGAGGATTCTCTGTTTGAATTGTTCCAAGACATACACATACAGCAAATTCTATTGTCCAAGCTTCAAGAAAAGGCTCGGGAGACCATCCAGAGAAAGGGAATTTCTATGTCTGTGTGTTCCAAGGGCTATGGCGTTTTCAGAGGAGGCATAAAATCAGTGCTTTCGGTGTCAGTGGGGAGGTACATAGAGTAAACGAGAATGTATCACCCGAGAGATGTGTTTAATATGGCTGAAGCTGGCCATTTCTACATCTTGATGCCTCTAAGAAACATATGTTGAGAGCGAAAAACGTCATGGAGAAAAACGCAGCTGGGAGAGACTGACGGTGGTCTTGTGTTGTAATTCACATCGTTCTGAGAAGCATAAACTATTAGTGATTGTCAAATGCAAAAATCCACGTTGCTTTAAAAATTTCAAGCTATTCAATCTACCATGCCACTCCGAGAATAGTAATAATGCTTGGATGACCAATTCTCTCTTGATAGTTCAACAAGAAATGGCTGCGAAGAAGAGAAATCCTTTGCTAACTTTTGACCGCTGCTCTGCCCATCAGTGTAATCTAACTACAACAAACAATTTCACGTTGGAATGTACTGCAAGCTATCTGTAACGTATCTCCTGCCTCGGATGAAACCATAACTAACTGTTTAAAGAAGACCTGGACAGCAACTCATAACGTAGTTGAAACTGAAGAGGAAACTTATGATCCAACTTTTGAAATTACTCGTAATGCGGATACAATTTTGGATTCAGATGCTGCTCTTCTGCTGGCTTATACCGGGCTGGTGCCCTCTTGTATCGTCAATATGGAAGTATCGACGCAGGCAGACAACATCTTTGCTGCCGAAGAACCAGTCATCAGCTCTGACTATGACAGAGAAGAGAATGATAATGTTTTACTGCCATTTTCTGAGGAGGAACATGAAGATATGCCACCGGAAAGTCGCGCTTAAGTGGCAGCTGCAGCCGCTGTTCTCCAGAGATTTGTTGCCTCCTCTGATATCTCTATGCCATTTCTGATGTCTCCATGGCATTTCAGGCTTCTCTGGATTTGGTATCTTCAGAGAGTGCCATAGTATTACGACCAACAATCCAACAAATAATAATTAAGATTTCTTTTCCAAAATTAATGTATACAAGTAAAATGTGTAATGTATAAAAATTGTTGTAAACTAAAGCATGTGTTTTGATTGTAACTTAGTGTGATGAAGACGCAGCACTTACAGCAAATTTTATTGTCCAAGCTTCAAGAAAAGGCTCGTCAGACCATCCAGAGACAGGGAATTTCTGGGTCTGTGTGTTCCTAGGGCTGGCTATGGCGTTTTCAGAAGAGGCATAAAATCAGTGCCTCTTAAGATTATAGCTTTTTCTATTACATGATGCACTAGTTCGATGGGTACAATACTGTTTCACAATATATGTGTAGGCTTAACTGCACTGTTTAAAAAAAAATGATAACAAGCATTTGACAATATGTACATATACTTCATCAATTACACAAATGCCAGAAATACTTTTTGTACATGTACAGTGTAGTTATTTTCATTAATTTTTTAGAGGTTATGGTAACAGAACACCCTCTTTCGTTGGTGCCCATAAGAAGACAGAAAGTAAACTGAACAGTCGTATATTTTTACGAAAAAAATCGTTAATTTAAACTTTGTTATACAGAATTGACTATATTCTGGCCTCTTGAAATTAGGTTAAATGAGCGCTACTGTACTTGGTATTGAAAATGGAGTATTCAACACTGTTCTAGCGAACATTCGTGTTCAAATACCTGACCGTATTAATATTTTTTAAAAATAAAATACAAAAATCACCTTTGTTTTTGAGCAAATGACGAATTAAAAGTTTAAAGATAAATTCTCTTAGGCTTGTTACACACCATCAGAGTCTGTCATCCAATGAGAAATGTAGCTGGAGCCCGAGAACCCATGGACAGTTGTGAAGATTGGCAGAGATGATTGACGGCTCGATCGAGCAACGTACATTACAACAGTTCAATGCAATTTCCTTTTCGTTACTTGACTGCGTAACCGATTGTTTCTGAAGTAGACAATCTGGGTAATTTGTAATAAAATAACTAAGAACATTTCTTTTCATCAACAAACAGTTCAACACCTCTAGACTTTCTCAGAATCCAGCTATCCTGATGTGAATTTCCATAACTTTTCCCAAATCACATGAAACAAATCCTGGGATGGTTCCTGTTAACCGTTGGAACTCCAGTGGTTTCTGTCGGAATTACCATTTTGTTAAAATTTTGTTTTGAACTATCAGTGCCAGAGAGAGAGAGAGAGAGAGAGAGAGAGAGAGACAGAGACAGAGAGAGGCGGCCCAGTGGTCCTTTCTGTGCGGAAACACACACACACACCTGAACTCCTAAGGGAATCAGCGATGGCTACGAGTAATGAGCGTAATGGGCAGGGGCACTACGTTAGTACAGCGGAACCTCGCGTACTGAGGATAATTACTCGTAGTGCGAAACACTTGTTAAGTGCAACAATGTATCCCATACAGATTAATGTAAAATACGACAATGCTACCCATGCAGAAAAAGTACTAAAAGTTTTATTTTATTCATGCCGTTTATTCGAAGAAAATTACACATACAGTATTATGTACTTTATTATTCATGATACTAATTAATTCTTTTTCACTAGAAAGCTAGCTACAGTTTTTTGTTCTGCCGACGCTTTAACACTTGCAAAAAATGCGACACAGTATTATCGTCAAATAAATTTCTAGCGCGCATAGCCACTGCTTTAGTGGGATGATGGCTTTCAATGTACGATGCAACTGTTACCGCCTCCTCCTCTCCCTCTGAAGAACTCCTCTCCACAACTTCCTGCTGTGAAACACACTGTACCTCCATAAGCTCTTCGGTTGTCATTTCTTGGCTGTGATCTTCCACAAGCTCATCGATATCATTGTTATCCACTTCTAGTCCCATGCTCTTGGCCAAAGATACAATCTCGTGAACTACAGGTGGTCTTGTAGGCCTGGAGAATGGGCAGGAGCGTTGTCCATAACAAGCAAGAAAAGATGGGTTGGGTTGTTTGGGGGAGGGGGGGGGGGGAGACCAGACAGTGAGGTCACCGGTCTCGTCGGATTAGGGAAGGACGGGGAAGGAAGCTGGCCGTGCCCTTTCAAAGAAACCATACCGGCATTTTGCTGGAGCGATTTAGGGAAATCACATAAAACCTAAATCAGGATGGCCAGACGCGGGACTGAACCGTCGTCCTTCCGAATGCGAGTCCAGTGTGCTAGCCACTGCGCCACCTCGCTCGGTAACAAGCAAGACATGGGGTGGCAGATTTATCTCAAGCAATTGGCACAGAGTCACATTCGACATCGCACTCCGGCCAAAGCCTCTTCGAAACAGAAATGAGAGTTCTCTTGGCGGAGGCAACGATGTTGAAGTATTTCCAAAACTCTCCGAGGGTAAGATTGGTAGCTTCAGTCAACTGAAAGCAGTGCTCGATGAGTGCTTTAGTGTAGAGCTTCTTAAAGTTAGAAATAATCTGCTGGTTCATAGTGTGGAGTAACGGAGTGATGTTGCGAGGCAGAAATTGGATCTTGATGAATTGAAACTCTTCAAGGTGGTGGCGTTGTAGGCTTGGAGAATGGGCAGGAGCGTTGTCCACAACAAGCAAGACATGGGGTGGCAGATTCATCTCAAGCAAATATTTTTTCGCAGAAGGATCAAACACTTCACTGATCCAATCACAAAAAAAAAACAATCAGCTGTCACCCAAGCCTTGTTGTTGAACTTCCACATAACATTTAACACGTTCTTCTGGACTTTACACTTCTTGAAGGCGCGTGGAGTTTCCGAATTGTAAAGAAGTAATAGTTTAATTTTCAAACTGACGCTTGCATTGGCACAGAATAGAAGAGTGAGACGGGCTTTCATTGTCTCGTGACCGGGCAATGCATTCTCCTCCGCTGTTATAAATGTACACTCTGGCGTGTTTTTCCAGAATAGACCCGTCTCGTGACAATTCGAAACCTACTGCGGCAGATAACCCTCAGAATCTACGATCATCTTGAAATGGCTGACGAAGTTCTCTGGTGTCTCTGAGTCAGAGCTGGCTACTTCGCCGTGCCTCACAATGCTGTGGATGCCGGTTTTTCTCTTAAGCCGGCCGGTGTGGCCGAGTGGTTCTAGCCTCTTCAGTCTGGAACCGCGTGACCGCTACGGTCGCAGGTTCGAATGCTGCCTCGGGCATGTATGTGTGTGATGTCCTTAGGTTAGTTAGGTTTACGTAGTTCTGAGTTCTAGGGGACTGATGACCACAAATGTTAAGTCCCATAGTGCTCAGAGCCATTTGAACCATTCTTTTTTTCTCTTAAACTTGTTGAAACACCCACGGCTTCCCTTAAACACTTCTTCGACCGCTGATGATCCTGGGGTCTTCTTAACGAAGTCGGCGAAAGTCATTCTCACCTTTTCACAAATGATGTTCTCGTTAGTAGTGCCGCCTTGTAAATGCTTTTCATTTATCCATATAAGGAGCATTGTCAAAAATACGGAACAGTTGTTTAGATACTCTCGTCACTCCCTTTGAAACATCTGCCTCCTTAATCTTGTCCTTGTTCTTGAGGATAGTGCAAATAGTTGATGTAGACCGATTGTATGTGCGTGCTAAATCAGCAACGCTCACACCACGTTCACGTTTTTCAGTGATTCAACGTTTCATTTCTAGGGTCATTTTCTTTCTCTTATGGTCGTCTACTTGGTGCTTTATCTTCGGGGACATTTCTACGAAGGTTATTAAAATTTTCACACAAAAACCACTGCGTAAACACGAGTTTAGAAAAATCACAAGCTGCACTAAGATGGTAGCAGGAAGAGCGCTAAACCGAGATTGCCGTACGCTCAAAAGACGTTGGTCATATGCCGCTGCCGACAGTGAAAGGTGTTCATATTGTTGAACGTTTCCCCCAACACGCGCGAACGGTTGGAGACGCCACACTAAATCGTCGTCACTCGTTATGCGATACGTCGCTGGTTAATCAAGTCATATTTTTACAATTTGTTTTGCTCGTTATGGGAATTGGGCGTTATGGGAGGTGCTCCTTAAGTGAGGTTTCACTGTAGTGTGTCGTAAAGTCGTAAATAAGGGTCGGCCAGGTTGGTTCAAACGGCTCTGAGCACTATGCGACTTAACTTCTGAGGTCATCAGTTGCCTAGAACTTAGAACTAATAAAATCGAACTAACCTAAGGACATCGCACACATCCATGCCCGAGGCAGGATTCGAACATGCGACCGTAGCGGTTGCTTGGTTCCAGACTGTAGCGCGTAGAGCCGCACGGCCATCCCTGTCGGTCAGGGACCGTGTCCGGACGGCCTAGGCTGTAATGGTGACCGTCCACGAGAAACGAAGAAATCCGTGTTCGGTCTCGGTCCGGTACGAATTTTCTAACTTCCCCCAATGACATAATTCATTTCGCAGTAGCAGCTACTACCATTATTCCTTTGATTAACTGTCGTATAAGGCTGCGGGATCAAGTTTGGTGTCTGCTCTTTCAGACGTATACAAATTCAAGCAGTCTGCCAAAGACAGTGTCGCCAAACTTCTACTTCGTTTGGTTTCCTCAAACTGAGCAACCGTAGCTTTTGCTCCCGTAGCTTAAATTTATGAACTGATTTGATGGAACTACATTTTGTTGGAGACATATGAGCCTCAACGTAATCTGTGATAAGAATAGAAGGTGAAGTAATGAATTAAAACTTGCCTTACGGCTGAGACTTGACCCTGACTCTCCTGCTTACTACGCAGATGCGCTAACCACTACATCTCTGTGGCACTCTGGCTCGGACAGTTGCACGGATTATCCTAGTCTAATCCCCTCCCTAACACAAACCTAAAAAAAATGTTCAAATGTGTGTGAATTTCTAAGGGACCAAACTGCTGAGGTCATAGGTACCTAGACATACACACTATTTAAACTAACTTATACTAAGAACAACACAGACACACACACATCCATGCCCGAACGGCGGAGGTTCGAGTCCTCCCTCGGGCCTGGATGTGTGTGTTTGTCCTTAGGTTAATTTAGGTTAAGTAGTGTGTAAGCTTAGGGACTGATGACCTTAGCAGTTAAGTCCCATAAGATTTCACACACATTTGAACAACAACCCATGCCCGAGGGAGGACTCGAACCTCCGGCGGAAGCGGTCGCGCAGTCAGTGACATGGAGCCTCTAACCGCGAAGCCACTCCGCGCCACCACACAAACCCTTCAGCACATTTTCCACTTCTTTAAACGCCAGTATTGCCGATGCTCTCTGATATTGGAATAGCACCCCAGCTTTGTACGTAATGGGGAATCCCACCTGTACCACAGGGATAGGTGATCTATTGATCTGATGGAATTACATTCTCCTGCAGAGATATGAGTCTCAACTTTATCT
Organism: Schistocerca serialis cubense; assembly: GCF_023864345.2. Classification (NCBI taxonomy): domain Eukaryota; kingdom Metazoa; phylum Arthropoda; class Insecta; order Orthoptera; family Acrididae; genus Schistocerca; species Schistocerca serialis. The sequence continues at coordinate 815,697,006 of NC_064640.1, forward strand.
TCGGTAAGGATAGAAGCTGTGTGAGCCACACTATCACGATGGTATAATGGTTAGCATATCTGCCTGGTAAGCAGGAGACCTGGGGCTTAAGTCCTGACCTTGGCACAAATTTTGATTCATTGATTCAGTTTCTATCCTCATCGAAATTAAATTTAGCGTTTTCGAAAAAGGCACATTTTAACTCATAATGAGCGTTTGAACAAGTGGTAACTCAGAGAGCCCCAGATGTCTGGGTATTAACGTACTTTAGTGTTTGAACTTGGGCGTGCAACGCCGGCCGGTGTGGCCGTGCGGTTCTAGGCGCTTCAGTCTGGAACCGCGTGACCGCTACGGTCGCAGGCTCGAATCCTGCCTCGGGCATGTATGTGTGTGATATCCTTAGGTTAGTTAGGTTTAAGTAGTTCTAAGTTCTAGGGGACTGATGACCACAGATGTTAAGTCCCATAGTGCTCAGAGCCATTTCAACCATTTTTTTTTTTTGGGTGTGCAACGACCTGATTGGCTAACTTCAATGCTATATGGCTCATAAACGGCACAAAGTACTGATTTTTTTTCTTAACAGTTACGTCTCAGCACAGTTCCCCTGCGCCACCCTTAAAAGCTTTTCAGACTATTTCTAAACACTCTGTGCAGAAGACAGGAAAACCCTGTCTGAAAAACATGTTTCTCTCAGAAAGTTTGAGACAAATCTTACTAGTGCAATCATATCTGCTAAATAAGGAAATTTGAATGTGTTACATCCAAGCACTGATGGCATGTCCAAAAAATTAAAAAACTTGCTACAACAGTAACGTCAGCGTTAGGATGCCGAAAAGACAAAACTGACCACTTTCCTCAGCGGAACAAGACAAGAGGATGGTGCAAAGTCTGCAATAAACATAATATTTTTGTCAAGTGTAAGAAATTGTAAGGATTTTCTTTTCTTCAGCAAAGGTAGGAACTGCTTTAGAGGATTCAGTTACTAAAAGAAACCTCTATACATAATTGAATTGTTACATTATATACTGTGTTCTTTAACAAATCGATTCTGAACGCAGAAATTTGATTGTACATTAATCTTACCCGTGCCCGTCCCGTTACTGTGAACCTAAATGTCCATTTGTGTAACATATTATAAAAACCGGACTAAAAATGAAAACGCTGATAAATATTTATTCGTGTTCCACTCTATAGTTAAATGTAAATAATGCTCTGCTAATAACAATCTAAAATAAATATTAATTGTTGTGGTTCCCAGGAGGTTAATAACTGTGATACCTGGAAGTTTAATGTTAATTTGATCATAAGAAAAGCCCTGGCTAGGGGAGTTATTGTGGATATTTACTGTTGTTTAAATTTTGCGATTAACTCACAGACTCAGTTGCTCTGGGCCACGTAAGTCGAGAAATGTAATCACTCAGTTCCCTTCAGTTTTATTCTTGCACAAATCAACTCAAATATGCCACCAGATTAACCTGAATAGAGTGATGGAGGTTGGTGTCAAAAAGGAATCATGTAAAGAAACCTGATCTGCCTCAAACATAGACAAACAGATCAAATGATTTTACTAACAAGACTCCTCCGACATTAGGCGCAACTGAAAAAGTGGTTATGTATTACTTCCGGAATGGGTGATAGCAAATGGGAAGCAAGTGAAGCATTGCAAGACTGTGTTGATACTTACTGCACGGGAATACATCCTGTACCAATGCTGGTATACACAAAGGAAAAAAGAACATTGGTTAAGCCCATAAATCACACTCATTAAAACAACCTCACCTTACAGTTCTTAGGCAATGGGCAGCATATCATGCAAGTAATATTGTACTGGTATCCGATGCGTAAGGAAAATCGAATTAAAGAATTTTAGGAGGCACTCAGTCATACTACGTCAGTTGGAGAAAGGACTCACTAGGCTAATACGCGGGCAAGGGGATCCTAGCAACAGTTACTATCTCGGTACAGGAAAAACAGGAAAAGCATGCATTCAAATCTGCAAAACATCGGTCATTTCTCCGATCGAACTGATCAACACTATCTGATCAAAAGTATATGGACATCCGTATGTAATGCGGAACTGACCGTTCGATCAGATGTCTGCATGTAGAGATTGTTCTCGCTTGAATTGCTCGGTGCATGTAGTTCAGCAAAAGTGAAAGTCCGGCAGATGTCAATAAAGCCACTTGGCGCTCGGGGAGCAACTATACTCCCCCTTACAGACTAACATACTATACTCTACTTCCCTGACGCTCGTTCAAGCAAGCCATGCTCGAATGGCCCAACCGAGCATGTGAGGACTGTGGCAGGGAAGGCGAATGGTCCACTTCGGTTTACTGGGAGAATTTTAGGAAAGACTGGTTCACTTGTAAAGGACACCGCATATAGGACTCTGGTGCGACCTGTTCTTGAGTTCTGTCGAGTGTTTGGAATCTGTACCAGGTCGGTTTGAAGGAATACATCGAAGCAATTCAGATGCGGGCTGTTAGATTTGTTACCGGTATGTTGGAACAACACGTGATCGTTGCGGAGAAGCTTCGGGAACTCAAATGGGAATCGCTGGAGGGAAGGCGACGTTGTTTTCGCGAAAGACTATTGATAAAATTGAGAGAACCGGCATCTGAAGCTGACTGCTGGACGATTCTGCTGCCGGCAACATACATTGTGCCCACGAAGATATGCTACAAGAAATTAGGGCTCACATGGAGCTATATAGTTAGTCGTTTTCCCTTGCTCTGTTTGCGAATGGAACAGGAAAAGACGTGACTAGTAGAGGTACAGGGTACCCTCCGCCATGCATCATACGGTGGCTTGCGGAATATCTATGTAGATGTAGATAAAGACAAACTGGTGACAAGAATTCGATACAGACAAGCTTGAAGTTTAGACTCGGTGGAACAGCTTGTTTAGATTGCTACAGTATATACCGGGTGATCAAAAAGTCAGTATAAATTTGAAAACTGAATAAATCACGGAATAATGTAGATAGAGAGGTGCAAATTGACACACATGCTTGGAATGACACGGGGTTTTATTAGAACCAAAAAAATACAAACGTTCAAAAAATGTCCGACAGATGGCGCTTCATCTGATCAGAATAGCAATAATTAGCATAAAAAAGTAAGACAAAACAAAGATGATGTTCTTTACAGGAAATGCTCAATATGTTCACCATCATTTCTCAACAATAGCTGTAGTCGAGGAATAACGTTGTGAACAGTACTGTAAAGCATGTCCGGAGTTATGGTGAGGCATTGGCGTCGGATGTTGTCTTTCAGCATCCCTAGAGATGTCGGTCGATCACGATACACTTGCGACCTCAGGTAACCCCAAAGCCAATAATCGCACGGACTGAGGTATGGGGACCTGGGAGGCCAAGTATGACGAAAGTGGCGGCTGAGCACACGATCATCCCCACGTTCAAATGGTTCAAATGGCTTTGACAACTGTGCGACTTAACTTCTAAGGTCATCAGTCTCCTAGAACTCAGAACTACTTCAACCTCACTAACCTAAGGACATCAAAAACATCATCAAGTGACGCGCGCAAGAGGTCTTTCACGCGTCTAGCAATATGGGGTGGTTCTAATAAAATCCCATGTCATTCCAAGCATGTGTGTAAATTTTTACCTCTCTATCTACATTTTTCGTGGGTTATTAAGTTTTCAAATTTATACTGACTTTTTGATCACCCGGTACTCAGACAGTGCAACAAAATCAAGGAATTGCTTGTGGAGAAGGACGTCTTTAAAAATCTTATTGGTTACGATAATAACACTGTAAATGAAGTCGTGACGTTTTTAGAGCCATTCAAAGATGCAATAGAAGTGCTCGAAGGCGAGAAGCAACCTATAGTCAGTTCGTTTTGTTATGGGTGCGTAAAATGACTAACGCAGTGTCTGAAGATACATAGGCACGTTTAAATTACTGTAGAGCCAGGTTTCTTGTCTAACACACGCTGTGCGTCCTGCAAATGAAAGTTGGACTTAACTGCTAAACTCTATTTCACTGTAATTGGTATTTTGTCAATATACCAGAACTGTATTATCGTCTATTAACTGTAGATAGTACGAGCCCCGACAATGTGCTGTCTCCGTTTCATAGAGGAGACAGTCGTAATTCGGAAGTTACACAATATAGTATCATCTTTGTGGCTGCCCTTCAGATTATGGAAAATTACGTCCGTTTGCGATAAAGATGAGCTGTCAAATATTGTGCTTCAAATCTGTGATGAAATATCAGTTCCAGATCCGCTAGAACAAAATTATAGCGAAACAGTAACGTCTTACTCTGTTTTGTGAGAGAAGGTCAGTCGAACTCACCAGGAAAAAAATATATAAAAGGTATGGTTGACCATCAGATGCTTTTTTATGTAAAACCCAAATATCGACCGGTTTCAGTTACAGACCATCTTCACGGATTAGGGTTAAAACAGTTTAAGCTATAACATAACATCTGTCATTACATAAATAATGGCCATGTCTTATGGTTAGAGCATGTCATCAATGCCAGCATAATACACAGGACTTTGGAAGACATCCGTACTAATGACCTGCATAAACAGAGCAGTACTCAACTCCATCCCATTGCAGGTGTGCCCCAAGGTTCTCCTGTCCTGCATGTCATCTGTACCGCCGATATGCCTATGCCCTTTCCCCCTCTCATCTCCACCAGAATGCCGTTGACTCCGCCTTCCTCCTCCTCTATACCACTTTACAGAAATCCCAACGGTCCCTCCAGTTGCTGTTGTTGTTGTTGTGGACTTCAGTCCTGAGACTGGTTTGATGCAGCTCTCCATGCTACTCTATCCTGTGCAAGCTTCTTCATCTCCCAGTGCCTACTGCAGCCTACATACTTCTGAAGCTGCTTAGTGTATTCATCTCTTGGTCTCCCTCTACGATGTTTACCCTCCACGCTGCCCTCCAATACTAAATTGGTGATCCCTCGATGTCTCAGAACATGTCCTACCAACCGATCCCTTCTTCTAGTCAAGTTGTGCCACAAGCTCCACTTCTCCCCAATTCTATTCAATACCTCCTCATTAGTTATGTGATCTACCCATCTAATCTTCAGAATTCTTCTGTAGCACCACATTTCGAAAGCTTCTATTCTCTTCTTGTCTAAACTATTTATCGTCCACGTTTCACTTTCATACATGGCTACACTCCATACAAATACTTTCAGAAACGACTTCCTGACATTTAAATCTATACTCGATGTTAACAAATTTTTATTCTTCAGAAACGCTTTCCTTGTCATTGCCAGTCTACATTTTATATCCTCTCTACTTCGACCATCATCAGTTATTTTGCTCCCCAAATAGCAAAACTCATTTACTACTTTAAGCATCTCATTTCCTAATCTAATTCCTACAGCATCACCCAATTTCATTCGACTACATTCCATTATCATCGTTTTGCTTTAGTTGATGTTCATCTTATATCCACCTTTCAAGACTGTGTCCATTCTGTTCAGCTGTTCTTCGAGGTCCTTTGCTGTCTCTGACAGAATTACAATGTCATCGGCGAACCTCAAAGATTTTATTTCTTCTCCACGGACTTTAATTCCTACTCCAAATTTTTCTTTTGTTTCCTTTACTGCTTGCTCAATATACAGATTGAATAACATCAGGGATAGGCAAAAACCCTGCCTCACTCCCTTCCCAACCACTGCTTCCCTTTCATACCCCTCGACTCTAATAACTGCCATCTGGTTTCTGTACAAATTGTAAATAGTCTTTCGCTCCCTGTATTTTACCCCTGCCATCTTCAGAATTTCAAAGAGAGTATTCCAATCAATGTTGTCAAAAGCTTTCTCTAAGTCTACAAATGCTAGAATCGTAGCTTTGCCTTTCCTTAATCTTTCTTCTAGGATATCCTAGAAGAGAGATCCCTCCAGCTCCTTCTCAATTAGTTCATCTCCTGGTGCAACCAGTGGCTCCTCGAAATCAACCCTACCGGAACCAAGGCAATAATAATTGAGCGTACCACCAACAGATTCCATTCCGACAACTTTTATCTTACGATTTACAACCACCCTATCCAGTTAACTGACACACTAAAATACCTCGGACCAACACTGAATCGCCGACTAACATGGAAGCCCCATCTACTAACCAATCTACAGAAAGCCCAGAGCAGACTAAAATTACTGAAACTACTATCCACCCGAAGATGGCGATTGCATCTTTCCACAATCCTCCATAGCTATGTCGCTGATCCGACCCATTCTCTGCTATGCAAATGTGGCATGGACTTCCGCTCCTCCTTCCTCGTATCACGCCCTACAGATCCTAGAACGCCATGCACTCTGCCTAGCCTTTGGGATCTGCTTACGCCCCCCGACCCGCATCCTCTACCAATGTATAAAATTTCCCTCCCTCCTCTTCCATCTTGAACACTTCCGAATACCCTACATTACCCAGAAACTCGACACTCCCCACCCCATAATTTCACACTGCTCACTGCTCCTGGTACTCTACTGCACCTCTACCACCACATTCCCCCAACACTACACATCCACACTCTCCACATTGTTTCACAACGAAATTTTAATCGCTCTCCCTTACACGACTATGAAATCCGCCCTAATACACTCCTGGAAATGGAAAAAAGAACACATTGACACCGGTGTGTCAGACCCACCATACTTGCTCCGGACACTGCGAGAGGGCTGTACAAGCAATGATCACACGCACGGCACAGCGGACACACCAGGAACCGCGGTGTTGGCCGTCGAATGGCGCTAGCTGCGCGGCATTTGTGCACCGCCGCCGTCAGTGTCAGCCAGTTTGCCGTGGCATACGGAGCTCCGTCGCAGTCTTTAACACTGGTAGCATGCCGCGACAGCGTGACGTGAACCGTATGTGCAGTTGACGGACTTTGAGCGAGGGCGGATAGTGGGCATGCGGGAGGCCGGGTGGACGTACCGCCGAATTGCTCAACACGTGGGGCGTGAGGTCTCCACAGTACATCGATGTTGTCGCCAGTGGTCGGCGGAAGGTGCACGTGCCCGTCGACCTGGGACCGGACCGCAGCGACGCACGGATGCACGCCAAGACCGTAGGATCCTACGCAGTGCCGTAGGGGACCGCACCGCCACTTCCCAGCAAATTAGGGACACTGTTGCTCCTGGGGTATCGGCGAGGACCATTCGCAACCGTCTCCATGAAGCTGGGCTACGGTCCCGCACACCGTTAGGCCGTCTTCCGCTCACGCCCCAACATCGTGCAGCCCACCTCCAGTGGTGTCGCGACAGGCGTGAATGGAGGGACGAATGGAGACGTGTCGTCTTCAGCGATGAGAGTCGCTTCTGCCTTGGTGCCAATGATGGTCGTATGCGTGTTTGGCGCCGTGCAGGTGAGCGCCACAATCAGGACTGCATACGACCGAGGCACACAGGGCCAACACCCGGCATCATGGTGTTGGGAGCGATCTCCTACACTGGCCGTACACCACTGGTGATCGTTGAGGGGACACTGAATAGTGCACGGTACATTCAAACCGTCATCGAACCCATCGTTCTACCATTCCTAGACCGGCAAGGGAACTTGCTGTTGCAACAGGACAATGCACGTCCGCATGTATCCCGTGCCACCCAACGTGCTCTAGAAGGCCAGCAAGATCTCCGGATCTGTCCCCCATTGAGCATGTTTGGGACTGAATGAAGCGTCGTCTCACGCGGTCTGCACGTCCAGCACGAACGCTGGTCCAACTGAGGCGCCAGGTGGAAATGGCATGGCAAGCCGTTCCACAGGACTACATCCAGCATCTCTACGATCGTCTCCATGGGAGAATAGCAGCCTGCATTGCTGCGAAAGGTGGATATACACTGTACTAGTGCCGACATTGTGCATGCTCTGTTGCCTGTGTCTATGTGCCTGTGGGTCTGTCAGTGTGATCAAGTTATGTATCTGACCCCAGGAATGTGTCAATAAGGTTTCCCCTTCCTGGGACAATGAATTCACGGTGTTTTATTTCAATTTCCAGGAGTGTATATACCTAGCCTTCTTAATCTAAACAGAGCCCAACGCGCCTCATCTGGTCAGGAACCCCTCCCTCTTCACTCCTCTCCACCCACAGCCTAAGGATTGGTGCGGAATGGCATCCGTCTTCACTCTCTCGCATTCCTCTTCCAAACATCCGCATACACAATCACGCTCTTACGCACTACCCCAGCTGCTAAATTCCCATGATACCCTTCTTCTTGGCAGTCTAGGCTCACTCATCATTCCACTCATGTATCCCTATGTTCAACGGAGAACACACCGACTTTGTACTTTTTAACTTTTACAACTGTCCCTCTGTGGCTGAAGAGCAGCGACTTCTACCCACTGATAGCCCACTCCGACTACATCCCCCCCGCCAATACTAGGCGAGGCGAATGAATGACAATAAAGGAAAAAAATGAGGACACGGTGATAACAGAATGGCATAGCCAGGATACAAAGTCACGAAGGCGGTATGCGACCATGTCGAAATAAATGTCTAGTCTGCAAAATGCTGAATAAGTCGCTGAAGGAAACGTCACTGACTGAATGCAAAATGACTTTATATTAATCCAGTATTACGCGTTTCAAAATGGTTCTAATGGCTCTGAGCACTATGGGACTTAACATCTTAGGTCATCAGTCCCCTAGAACTTAGAACTACTTAAACCTAACTAACCTAAGGACGTCACACACATCCATGCCCGAGGCAGGATTCGAACCTGCGACCGTAGCAATCCCGCGGTTCCGGACTGCAGCGCCTAGAACCGCATGACCACCGCGGCCGGCATTACGCGTTTCATCCGTTAAAATATAATAAATCACAGAACAGTATATGAAATAAAAATCGGCTACAATAGTGTCATATACGTCTAATAAAACAGTCACAATCATAAAACGACACGTACCCTGTAACTTCAAGTAACCAGTGGACATAACAGTTACGTTATATTGATAAAACACATGAGCAGACTGATAAGAGATTATTGATCATTAAACGACTACACAATTGCTGAACACCAGATGGCGTAGCAAAAGTGGGGGAGGCGCTGTATAGCGCCATCATATCAATTACACTGAAGTGACACAAGTCATGGGACAGCGATATGCATATATACAGATGGCGGTAGTATCGTTTACACAAGTTATAAAAGGGATTCACCTGATTCATGTGAAAGGGTGTCCGCCGTGATTATAGGCGCACGACTGGTACTAACAGACTTTGAAAGCTAGAGGCATGGGACATTCTATTTCGGAAATTGTGAGGGAATTCGATATTATGAGATCCATAGTGTCAAGAGTGTGCCGAGAATACAAAATTTCAGGCATAGCCTCTTGCCACGGACAACACAATGGCCGAGGGACTTCTCTTAACGACCGAGAACAGCGGCATTCACGTAGAGTTTTGTCAGTGCTAACAGACCAGCAACACTGTGTGAAATAACCGCAGAAATCAATGTGACACATAACGTACGACGAACGTGTCCGTTACGACAGTGCTGCGAAATTTGGCGTTAATAGGCTGCGACAGCAGACACCCCATACGAGTGCCTTTGCTAACAGCTCGACACCGCCTGCAGCGCCTCTCCTGGGCTCGTGACCTTATCGGTTGGATCCTAGATTACTGGAAAACCATGTCCTGGTCAGATAAGTCCCCATTTCAGTTGGTAGCAGCTGATGATAGGGTTACAGTGTGGTGCAGATGCCACGAAGCCGTGGACCCACGTTGTCAACAAGGCACTGTGCAGGTTGGTGGCGCCTCCATAATGGTGTGGGCTGTGTTTACATGGAATGGACTGGGTCCTTTGGTCCAACTGAGCTGATCATTGACTGGAATTGTTTATGTTCGGCTACTTGGAGACCATTTGCAGCCATTGTTGGACTCCATGTTCCTAAATGACATTGGATTTATTATGAATGGCAATGCCCCATCTCATCAGGACTTAGTATTGCTGGACGATAATGCTCTACCTCATAGAGCACGTGTGGTTGATGTTTTCCTGGAAACGTAAGATATTGCACGCATGGCATGGTCTACTCGCTCACTCGATTTGAATCCTATGGGATGCACTAGAGACACGGGTTGCATCACGTCAGCATCCACCAACCCATCCCCAAGACTTGCGTGCAGCTCCGCAGGAAGAATGGGCGTTATTGTCTCCCCATGACATTGATGACGTCATTCACAGCATGCGCCATCGTTTGTCAGGTCTGTATTTCTGCCAAGGTGGTCACACCCCATATTGAGCACATTAACCAGTTGTCGAAATGTGTGTGTAAATTCCTAATGTTGGCAAAAACTGAAAAACTTTTTTTGTCCACCGGTGCCCTTCCAAAGAAATCATCTTGGCATTTGATTAAGGCAAATCACGGAAAGCCTAAATCAGGATGGCCAGATGCGGGTTTGAACCGTCTTCCTTCCGAATGCACGTGCAGTATGCTAACCACTGCGCCACCTCGCTCTGAGTTTACGTTCTGTTTTCTTTATATTGTTTCTACTTTACTATCATCTGATTATACTGTTTTGCGGAAAAATAGAAGCAACCTTGCAAAATTTCTGTTTGTTGGTTTTATTTTGGACACCAGTGTAGTTATGTCTACGGCTTTCATTTTTAGTCTTGACCAGGAACCTCTGGTCGTTTTAATATTGTTTTGTTTGTTATACCTAAAATGTTACACAGTGTCTGTTCTGATTATTACGGTTAATTTCAGTTGTACATGTTTCTATAAAGTTTCTTATTTTGTTTTGTTGTGCTAATATGTCAGCAGTAAATGTTTAATTCTTTGTAACTATTTACGCCATGCAGCACATGAGACTTTATTAGCATTTAGGTACGCTACTTTTTGTTTAGAACAGGTAGAGAACTGTACTGTTCATGTTATTTGTTTTATTTATTTTTTACTTGTCATCTGCAAGCCATGCTTATTTTTTATAGTGAATGCCCTTACTTTTTAAGTATTATACTTGTATATACCACCAATTAAAACTGTGCCACTATGTAGCGTCGTACTTTTACGTGCAACACCCTCTGGGGTCCAACACGTGTATCCTCGTCAATAGACACACCGAGAATGCTGTAAATTATGCTGTGTAATTATTTTAAATTACGCTTATCTTCTGTAAACTTTTCTCACTTTTATTGTGAATTGCTTTGAATTCTCTTGGTTTAATGTTGTTTGTAAGTCGTATGAAATTCATACGATGTTGCTGTAGAGCGGCATACCCACTTTTATAATCTTACTCGTGTTTGTTACCAGTATAACATGTAACTATTATGTCCATTGGTTACTTGAAGCTCCAGGATACGTCTCATGATTTTAATGTTTTTATTGTATGCCTATGTTGGTTTTGTAAACTATTTTTATTTCATATGTAGTTGTGTGATTTATTTTATTTTAAAAGATGCTGGCACACCCAAAAACGTGCAATATTGGGTTAATAAAATCACTTTGCATTTAGACAACGATCTTTACCTCACCGATCTATTCGGAATTTTGCACACTACTCGTAAAGAAGAATAGATCGGTCAGTATAGCTCAGTGAATTCGAACGTGAGCCACCCCAACAGCAAATCCGTCAGGCCTCCAAAGTTGACCGTTAGTGATTTTGAAGTGGAAACGTGAAAGAACAAATACAGCCAAACCGAGAGCAGACATACATAGTGCACCGACAGAACAGCGGCATTCACGTAGAGTTTTGTCAGTGCTAACAGACCAGCAACACTGTGTGAAATAACCGCAGAAATCAATGTGACACATAACGTACGACGAACGTGTCCGTTACGACAGTGCTGCGAAATGGCCAGATGCGGGTTTGAACCGTCTTCCTTCCGAATGCACGTGCAGTATGCTAACCACTGCGCCACCTTCAGGCTTTACAGACGGTGTTTGTAAAATTTGCACGAATCAGCGGAAGGAATCACTTGTGAGTTCCAAAGCTGTAACGGCAGTCCATATAGCATAATGACTGTGTTTAGGGGGCTAAAAACAATGTGGTACAGTGGTATAGCAGCTTCTCATAAACCTCACATATCAGTAGCCGGTGCTAAGCGACACTTGGTGTGGTGTAAGGGCGTCGTCACAGGACAGTGTATGACTGAAAACAAGTGATTTGTAGTGTTGACTCATGTTATATCCCGTGGCAGTCCAATGGAAGAGTATGGGTTCGGCGAATGCCTGGACAATGTTACGTGCCATCAGTGTAGTGCCAACAATGAAGTACGAAGAAGACTGTGTTACGATATGGGGTATTCTTCGTTGGTGTGGTGTGGTCCCCTTATCGTGCTGAAACTGTTAAGTATGGGAGAATATGAACACATTTTACAGCATTGCGTATAATAGAGGAACAGTTCGGCGACTATGATTGTTTGTATCAGTACGACAACGCGCCCTGACATAGTGCAGTACTGTGAGGCAATACGTTTTGGACAATAACGTTGCGAAAATGGAATGCCTTGCCCAGATTTCAGACATAAACCCAAAGGAACACCTTTGGAATGATTAAAACGATTGAGGTTGGCCCAGACACCAGCGTCCAACACCACTACCTTCTCTCGTTTCAGCTATTGAGGAAGAATGGGCTGCCGTTCCTGCACAGACATTCAGACATCTCGTTGAAAGTTTTCCCAGAAGGGTTAAAGCCGCCATTAAAAAATCTCCGCCGGAACAGGCCATGAAGGCCCAACGGTACCGACAGCTGGCAGCCCACAGGCATCACTGGATGCGAATACGGAGAGGCATGTGGTCAGCACACCACTCTCCCGATCGTATGTCAGTTCACGAGACCGGAGCTGCTACTTCTCAGTCAAGTAGCTCTTTAGTTTGCCTCACGAGGGCTGAGTGTATCCCGCTTGCCATCAGCACTCGGCAGACCGGATGGTCACCCATCGAAGAGCTAGCCCAGCCCGAGAGAGCTTAACTTCCGTGAACTGTCGGGAAACGGTGTTACCACTGTGGCAAGGCCGTTGGCAAGCCATCATAAAGGCGAAAGGTTTTAATGTCCAGAAATGATCCCATAGTGCATTACGCTTTTATGGCGTGTGGGATCTTAATAGAGATTAATTTATGAAGTACGTCGGCACGTTAACAACCAACGAGTTTCATGTCGTCTATGGTACCAGTATCATGCGAGAAACAGAAACGTTAAATTTCTACTGAGAAAGTGTTCATACTGCTATGTGTGTGGACCCAGAGTTCGTAAACAGCAATGTTTCAAAGTTACTCTGCCACAATGATACAACAGCACATTCTGGCACTGCATCATCAGGCCATGAACAGGAAGTCGTGTGGAATAATTGGCTCAGAGATTTCAAAAAATGGTTCAAATGGCTCTGAGCACTATGGGACTCAACATCTGAGGTCATCAGTCCCCTAGAACTTAGAACTACTTAAACCTAACTAACCTAAGGACATCACACACATCCATGCCCGAGGCAGAATTCGAACCTGCGACCGTAGCGGTCTCGCGGTTCCAACTATAGCGCCTAGAACCGCACGGTCACTCCGGCCGGCTCAGAGATTTCACACGGTTGTTCAGTCTCCTACTTGAACGGAATTTCTTCTTTTGTGTGTATTGACATCTTTTCTCTTTTTCGCGCATACGCGTGTATGTGTGTACGTATCTTTACATTATAAACGTCTGTGGTGAGAGACGGACTGTAATGACGTAGTAATAAAACATTGGACTCCTATTCATGACGAGCGCTGTTCAGATCCTAGCCTTTTTTCTTTGCCAGTATTCCTCCCGTTAATGACTTTTCTATTGGTTTATTTTATTGGTGAGGGAGAAGCCCAGTACAATTATTGCGTTGGTGCGTAAGTATGTAGCGTTTTTCCATAAGTTTAATGAACACAACAGATACATATAACATAAAATTTAGTCATCAATAATATATTCTCAATCTGCCAATACTGGGGTAACTTTTCGATTCCACGACTGTAGGTATCACGCGATTTGGAGGCGAAGAACTCGTCGCGCCACGTTCGGAGTGCTTTGTCATTCGGGAAGGAAGTTCCTAGAAGGTTGTTTGATATCGAACGGAAAATGTGAAAATCTGGCGGCCCAAGATCAGATGAATAAGGTGGGTACGAAATGGTTTCCTAACCCAAATCACGAATAGTGTTTTTGTCACACGAGCAGAATGCGGGAGGGTGTTATCGTGGAGTAACATCACTGCAATCATCCTTCCTCGTTGTTGCTCCCGGATTGCGTCTGTAGACGCCTCATTTGTTGACAATAACAGTCAGCATTGATGGTTCGACCTCGGGGGAAGCAGTTCATAGTACATCACACCATCGCTGTTCCACCAGATGCATAAGATTGTTTATTGTGAATGTGCGCAGGTCTTTGCACGGGAAGTTGTTACTTTGTTTGGGCTCAACCATTCCTTTCCTTTCCTTATGTTAAAATAAAGATACCATTTCTCGTCACCATTAACGATACAGGATAGAAACGGTGGGTGTTTTTCACTAGCCAATAGATGAAGAGTAAGCAGAGATGCACAAATCGCCACCCACTGATTTTGGCTTAGAGCATGCGGCACACGTACACCCGATTTTTGACAATGTCGTACGATCACAGTTCATCACATTTGTCAGTTACCGAGTACACTGACGTAAATTATTGTGGATTAATGCGTTCAAACGATCTTCATCAAACCCTGAAAATCTTCCTGAACGTGGAGAGTTCCTGATGCCAAACGATTCTCCATAAAACGAGAAAACTGTTTTCTTGATGTTCTCTGTCCAGTGGCATTATTCCCATACACAGCGCTAATGTTTCTGGTTGTCTGCACTCTACTGAACGCAAACAGAAGAATATGTCGGAAGCGTTCCGGTATTTCCACGTGGTTGGTTGGTGAATTTGGGGAGGGGACCAAACAGCGATGTCATCGGTCCCATCAGATGAGGGAAGGAGGGGGAAGGAAGCCGGCCGTGCTCTTTCAAAGGAACCATCCCGGAATTTGCCTGAAGGGATTTAGGGAAACCACGGAAAAACTAAATCAGGATGGTCGAACGCGGGTTTGAACTGTCATCCTCCCGAATGCAAATCCAGTGTGCTATCCACTGCGCCACCTCGCTCGGTATTTCCTCTTGGCATCCATTCTATGACGTCGACAGTTTCCCTCACTGTGTCGAAACGACAATATTTTATCTCATATATCAACAGTGAACTATAAATAAAAGATGATAATCTATAACTGAACCTATAGCAACCCCAATACCTACATGCAAAACAAAAACTTATATACCAACCTAATAAATAGCCTATACCTCTCGTACTACTGGTCCCAATGCAATTTTTGAGTCACCATCAACAGTTTCACATGACCTTATTGCATGAGGAGATGTCTGGGAGTGAAACCCGGTACTTGACGCATAGTCCTGCTATCCAAGTGTTGGTCATGATAAACTCTACAACTACCAGGATTAATTCAGTGTAAAGAATCTCCTGCTTACCAAGCAGGTGCGTTAAGTACTGCGCCTCCAAGGACACACTGCTCAGCGCAACTGGGCGGACTACCTCAGCATGCCTCACGGTCGACCCAGGTTCCCACCGAGCGCCACGTATCCCCAGTCCGTGTCCATTCCCTCCATGCTCGCTACTCTGAGATTCCCGCAGGAGGTCAGACGTACTTGTGCATCCACCCTGAAGAAGGTTGATCCATTATCCATCAAGGCGAATCAATTATATGAATATTTCGGACACAGGATTGTCAGGTTCAAATGGTTCAAATGGCTCTGAGCACTATGGGTCTCAACATCTGAGGTCATCAGTCCCCTAGAACTTAGAACTACTTAAACCTATCTAACCTAAGGATATCACACACATCCATTCCCGAGGCAGGATTCGAACCTGCGACCGTCGCGGTCGCGCGGTTCCAGACTGAAGCGCCTAGAACCGCTCGGCCACTCCGGCCGGCAGGATTGTCAGGAACAGTCTGAAAAGCTGGTAAGGGCGTTGCAGGGGAGATTGTATTGAGGAATAGTTGTTAAGATCAAAATTCGATACGCTGCGCCGTTGCTGAATTATTTAGCGCCGAAGTTAGCCAATGAGGCGTTGCACCCGCTATAATGAGTTAATACGCAGATGTCTGTGGGTCCGTGACTTACCACTTGTTGAAATGCTCTTTACTAGTTATAATTTGACTGTTCAGACGTGATAAATATAAAGTGGATCAACAAAAGCTAAGTTTGTTCAGTTTGAGGAAACCAAACTAAGAACAAGTTTGGCGACACTGCCTCTGACAGGTGCTTGAAGTAGCTCGCGCGACTCCTGATTTGATAACTTCAGTGTTAAATAACTCTGAAAGGCGGAGCGTACCCAGTTTTTTCTTAACAATTATTTCTCAGCACAACCTTCTCCTGCAACCTCTTTACAAGCTATTCGGACTGCTGCTGAGCACTTTGTGTATGATTACATGTACGTTACACTTGATAAGGGCCATGTGATCGAAATCGGCCAGTACACTTATATGATCACCATTGATGACCAGCAGCCGTCTAGAACGAAATAATATTTAATTTAATACCTTCAGCTGCTGACGGGCGTTGATATATATCACCGGGGACAGGTGAAAATGTGTGTCCCTACCGGGACTCGATCCCTGGATCTTCTGCTTCCATGACATACGCTCTTTCCATGTGAGCTACCGATTGCACAGAGAACAGTGCGACTGCAGGTGCTATCTGCTCACGCCTCCCGCTTCCGAAAGAACAGACACCATATCTACATATCTATATAGTTCTGGCAATACCAGCCATGACCTTCTTCTGTGCGGATGCAAACATATTCCCCGAACTTTTATGGGACTTGGTAAGAATGTCTTCCACGAGTAATGAGTGTGTTGGGGTTTGACACTAGGAATATAGTGTGTGGACATACAAGGTGAGACTGTGGGTGTCGCGGGAGGCGTGCGCGACATAGTCCCTGCAGTCGCACTGTACTCTGTACTCTCGGTGGCTCAGATGGATCGCCGGCACGGTAGCTCAGCATGTTCGGTCAGAGGGGCTCCTCGCCCTCTGTAATAAAAAACTGAGTAAAAGGAATCAACGATCAACTTGAACGGATGTCTTGTGACGTCCACCCAGACAAAACGCAACGAACAAAAAAAAAAAAGAAAGAAAGAAACATGTTATTCGAATAAGACAGTCCTAGTGGAACCATCGCCTCTTTTAACGGAGAAAGCTGAGACTAAAATAACACTCATACACTACGTACAGTCCGCCATACAGCTCATGGTGACTTGCGTGTATGAATGGAGATAGCGAAATATTTTATGTTACACAGATTGCCACAATAAAACAATGTAATTACCTGATAATCTTACCTTAGACTGCTCTGGATCACATTTAGCTCTCATACAGCTACAGTCCATTGCGCGATAGATGGATATACTACGTGATGCCATTTTTAGCATTCGTTTGCGATTCGCTACTTGGACGCATCAGCTATGAAGTAAGAGAAATATACATTAAATCTCATGTAGTGAAATCTACCACAGACTCTCACTAATATTGAGTTCGGGATCTTGGGAAAGGCCGGGTAAGATTTGGACGTTTATTCATACGTTCATCATACCATATCTCAACACACGTGTTAATGCGATACAGGTGATTTTCAGATAGGCACAGTTGCCACAGGACATTACTTAAAAGGTATGAAGCACTTAAGCACCTGAAATATTCATGTAAACCTAGGCCGTAATACGTCCATGGGACAGTAATATTATAAATGACGGCATAGCACGTAACTTTTATTCAACTTATCACAGAGTCACCTCCATATTAAAAGCTAGGAAACAGTCTGGTGCATAATTATCATCGGGATACAGGATTATTCCTATACATTAACCATTTATCGATTAAAAGATGGATGAGGTCTCCTCCAATGGTGTTATTCTATTTCAGCTGCAAGTGGTTTGTGGAGTGAAATTTCGACCGAACGATAGCTAAAAGTCTGCAACTGTTTCGTTTCTGGAATTCACGTCGTTCGTGGTTGCGGAGAACGTATTTATGAGGTGTTTCTTGATTCCTGACAACACTTTAATTATCACTGTGACGATCCTTTTCAGTAGTTGGCGGTGACCACTCCAGAGTACTCGTTTACAGCTATTATTACCCTTCGTTGATAATTTTCTACGGCAGATTGTGTACGACGGCTCACCTTAGACACTATTGCACTAGATACGCCTACTACCCAACACACATTGTGACAATGCGAATATCTAGGTTTATATAATGATCTTTGAATGCTTGGTGGCATTAATACTGCTCTTATTACTACATGAATTAGCCTAGCAAAGTGTATTGGTGACCAGCCTCTGAAATTAACTACGAATACAGAAATGATTCTCTCAAAAACGTAAGTATCATTCACCATGTTTATTGTTCCAAAAGATTAAAGTTCTCTTGAATTAATTTCTAAAACCGCTGCTGAAAGCTACTGTGTGTGTATTTAGTATCTGCAAAAATGAATATTTCAAAACTTTCTCTAAAAGCACATTGAGCAACAAAGCCTCAGAGTAGATGAAGGCAACTATTAACGCCTGATCGCGGACAGATCAAGATTATACCATTCGCAAACTTTAAGTACAATAGAAATGAAAGTATTGTTCCTGAACACGAAACTGGCAGATTTACAGAATAAGCTAAAACTTAAACGAAGGTCGCTTCACAGAAAACTGTTTCCACTACGTGAAATTACGTAACTTCTGATACGAAGATCATAATTTACGTCCGAAGACTCGTGTGAAATACAGCTTCCTTTATTTCTAAACGGAATCTTTCAAGCAGTAGATGCAGTTTGCAGAGAGTTCAGTCTTCCTAGATTTATGAAGCGCGATAGACACTGAACCACATCATTGGCTAATATCCGAGATATGTTTATATGGAGAATCTCCCTGCAAATTTTCGATGAGAACTTCGATCGATGGAAAATTCACTACAGAATCCAGTAAGTTACATAGCTGTGAATGTTCAAACAGAAAGGAAAGTAACATCGTTATGCCCAAGAAAGCGTAATACGGCCCGTAATGTCCTCAATATACATAAAAAAATTGTCGGGTGAGAGCAGTTGCAGTGTCAGTTTATCCTTTCACGATTGTGTCGTCTACAGGAAAGCGTCATAGCAACGCGATCGTGAGAAAATGCAGATACGTTCTGAAATACTTTCCACTTGCTGTAAAGAATGTCTCCTCTCGTTAAGTGCGGATAAAGGTTAGATAATTCCCACAGAAAACGGAAGAAACCCGACAGTATCCTTTTACAAAATTTGTCGCAAATTTCTTGAGCTCGTCACACCATATAAATACGAGGGGCATTTAACAAACGGGTCAGATCTTTGTTGCAGAAGCAACGAAACAAGCATGCCAAATTTATAAGAACACAAAATCCTCAAGATTGGCAAAGTTCTACAGAAGTTCGAAATATGGCGCGTACTTCAATGCGAGATGCTTTTAGTAATTTCCACAACGGAATTCTGTCTCGAAATCTGGAAGGAAAGAGATTTTGGTCATACATAAAGCACATCAGTGGTAGGACGCAATCAATACCTTCACTGCGCGATAACAACGGTGAAGTCACTGATGACAGTGCCACTGAAGCAGAGTTATTAAACACGGCTATCAGAAACTCCTTCACCAAAGAAGACGAAGTAAATATTCCTGAATTCCAGTCAAGAACAACTGCCAAGACGTGAAACATAGAAGTACATATCCTTGGGGTAACGAAGCAGCTTAAATCAGTTAATAAAAGCAAGGCCTCCGGTCAAGATTGTATACCAGTCAGGTTCCTCTCAGAGTATGGATAAAATAGCTCCATGTTTAGCAATTATATACGACCACTCGCTGACAGAAAGATCCGTACCTAAAGACTGGAAAATTGCTCAAGCCACACCGATACCCAAAAGGGGAAGGAGTAGTAATCCGCTGAATTACAGGCCTACATCACTAACGTCGATATGCAGCAGGGTTTAGGGAACATACATTGTATTCGAACATTAGGAAGCACCTCGAAGAAAACGATTTATTGACACATAGTCAGCACGGTTTCAGGAAATATCGTTCTTGTGAAACACTACTAGCTCTTTATACTCATGAAGTAATAAGTGCTATCGACAGGGGATGTCAGATTTATCCCATATTTTTAGATTTCCAGAAGGCTTTCGACACCGTTCCTCACACGCGTCTGCTAACCAAACTGCGTGCCTACGGAGTATTGCCTTAGTTGTGCGACTGGATTCGTGATTTCCTGTCAGAAAGTTCACAGTTCGTAGTAATAGACGGAAAGTCATCGAGTAAAACAGAAGTAATATCCGGCGTTCCCGAAGGAAGTGTTATAGGCCCTCTATTGTTCCTGATCTATATTAACGACGTAGGAGACAATCTGAGTAGCCGTCTTAGACTGTTTGCAGATGATGCTGTCATTTACCGTCTTGTAAAGTCATCAGATGATCAAAACGACTTGCAAAACGATTTAGATAAGATATCTGTATGGTGGGAAGTTATTCACATGATTACTAAAAGAAATCAGCTAAATTTCGATTACGCCATAAGTCACACAAATCTGAAGGCGATTCATTTGCAGAACACTTAGAAGGTGCAACAGGTCTACTACAGAGACTGCTTAACCACTCTTGTCCGCCATATTTTGGAGTATTGCTGTGCGGTGTGGGGTCCGCGTCAGGTGGGACTGACGGATTGAAACTTCCCCTTTGAACAATTTCTGAATTACTGTGCTGATAAACCTCTTACATTATTTGCTTTTCAAACAGCTGAGCAAAACTGAAAGTACTCAAACATTCACTAAAGTGACACACAATACTTTTAGCGCAACGCAATCTGACTTTCAAAAATCCCTCCAAAAGAATGGCCCTGACTAACGTTAACCTATACCTTTCACAAATCACTTACCTCACCAAAAATCTTCGTTACTCGAACTACTGCAATACAGCGAGCGCCACTACTGCCAGCTAAATAAAAGATTCAAACTACTGAAGGCACTAACTACTGATAGGCATAGTTAGCAAATGAAAGATTTTGATAGAGAACAAACAATATATTTACCTTAATAGTGTTGAAAAGTCATAATATACATAGCAGTTCATGACATCCAGTCTTACAAATTTCAAAACTCCGCCATTTCTCTCCCCACATCCACCACTGCTGGCGGCTCACCTCCAACTGCGCAACGCTACGCGCTGTTAACATCCAGCTGCCCAACACTACAATGGCAGACAACAATGCAAACCAGCCACAGACTGCACACAGCACAGCCAATGGTTTTTCATACAGAGCGCTACGTGGCGTTACCAATAAGAAAACCTAAACAGCCTACTTACATAGCCCCCACGCTCCCCACAAAAAATTTTACAAATTGTTTTGGGCAGTGGCCAATAATGATTTGATAAAATTTTTCATAATTACAATAACAAAGATATCAAATGCACACACTTATTGATAGAATGTTGGTCAAACGCAAAAATCTTCTCACAGTCCATAAAGACAGTCCTGATCATTCATAACAGTAAAATAGCAGTGTTTTTCTCAAAGTCTGAGCAGTAAAAGAAAATGCACACGGAAGTAGTGGATTTCCATGCAGTCTTGAAGACGTAGTGTTGTCCTTCCAACGGAAAGACAGTGCTGACTCTTGACATGCAGACAGGTAATGGGCCACAACAGAGCAAACCCACCGCAGAGTCAGTCGAGGTTTTGAAGAATATTGGTAGGTAGGTCATCACAGAGTAGACCCACTGTAGTCCTGGTAGAGGTTACGGTATTGGTGGGCCACCAGAGGTGCAGAGCCACTGTAGTCCTTGTAGAAATAATGGTATTGGTGGGTCATAAAAGGTGCAGACCCACTGTAGACCTTGTAGAGACGGCCAACAGCCATCTGTTGCGACTGTGCAGGTGCACAATCACCATCGAAGAGCCTTGCGTAGAATATAGCAAGTCCATGAACCACCACTTGTGCACTCACAAAGTTTTTGAATTGTCCTTAGAACCAGCAATGCTGTTAACCAGTCCCTTGCTGAATTATCAACACACGTCCAAACACTAACAGTCCTCTTTTTTTTCACATATTTTGCAAATACTATGACCAACAGAAATGTGTGCAGTGAAATGAATGCTTTCAAGTTACTTAATTTGATGAACTGGTGTCAATTACAATATTATAACATGAGAATACAATAATAATGGTACAAAATACATCATTAAAAACATAACAGTACAGATAACATATGTAGTAACACAGACTTTACAAAAGAATAGAAATAAACATATACATCAGTGTTACAGGAATTATGACATGAGTACGTACATAAAAGATCAGAATAACTTTCGAAACATCAACTTCACAAATGAGCATTAAAAGAAAACAGAATAAATAGTGTCTAAACATCTTTACAAAGAAAATAACATATCATCAGAAAAATTCTACAACATAACTCTAATTAGCTAAACACATTAAGACAGGAAAAACACAAATTCACATAGTGTAATAACACAAAAATACAGGACAGGGTTTGTTTTCAGTGTGACATTTGGTACTGCAGTCCACCTCAAAACTTCATTCCATATATCTTTCCTCTTATTTCAACATTTCTTTCCACCAAAAAAATTCTATCCAAGCATGCTTTCCGTATTTATATGTTCACACATTCCTTACCTCATTATTTATTTTCCATTATCTTACCTCATCATTTATTTCCAAGAAAATCCTACCTAAACCTGTTGTCCCTAAACCCTACTTTTTTGGTTCATATCCTCTTTCAAAATACTTTTTTGGCCAAACCATTTTCTTATAGCTTCTCAATGCATTTCTTCCAATTCATCACAACTCGTTCTCTTATATAGCCAACCCCTTCTTAAGCTAACTTAAATCTACTGAGCTCAGATGCTAAACTAAGAGACGAGGCAATGCAGCAGCACAAAACAATTAATACAAACAGCAATGAAAAAAAATGGAAATTGTCAAAGCAAGCTACAGTAAATCATCTAAACTACCAAGCAAATGCAACTAATATGAGCCAATGTGCAGCAACAAGAAAAATAAATCAGTAGTAAAACTGGCTTAACAGAGTAATACAAAGTGAAATTCAGTAGCACTATGCCTGGTAAACAGCAGTAGCAAATGCATTAACTTATATCTAAACATGACAAACCCACATGCAGAAAAAATAGTACACTAAAAACAACAATGCAGGTAAGGGAAATGTATATTTACATCTCAATGTTTATGTAATTAAAGTGGTGCACCACAAGAAGTTATTCTACCAAAAAAATTACCAAGTAGTTTAAAAGAAAATTCCGAATGCAATACCTGTGAAGGGAAATGCTAGCGCGTAATTGTAGAGAGAATCTCCTTTGTAATTGCAGTCTTTCATTATTGTACAGTAAAACAGTTGTGGCATGCATGTAGATTTGCACGAAGTATTTCGCAGCTGGGCTTGCAATTAAGTAGATATTATTTTCAGTGCTATGTTAATGTGTTCTCTTATTGTTGCTCTTCAAATTGTGCTTTTCTGTGTTATCGTGTGAAATATTGAGACAATAATGGCGTGTGAAAAACGTAATACTAGGCTCCAAAGTAAACTGAGAAATGACAGTGAAGACGAAAGCAGCGTGTTAGCGCCACCATGTAATGAATGTAACTAATGTTCTAAGGGGAAGTTTCAGGATGACATCGAAAAAGTACAAGGAAGGGCAGCTCGTTTTGTATTATCGCGAAATAGGGGAGATAGTGTCACAGACATGGTACGTAAATTGGAGTGGCAATCATTAAAACAAAGGCGTTTTTCGTTGCGACGGGATCTTCTCATGAAATTTCAATCACCAGTTTTCTCCTCCGATTGCGAAAACATTCTGTTGGCAGCAACCTACATAGGGAGAAATGATCATCACGATAAAATAAGAGAAATCAAAGCTCGCACAGAAAAATTTTAGTGCTCGTTTTTCCCGCGTGCCGTTAGAGAGTGGAATGGTAGAGAGACAGCTTGAAGCTGGTTCATTGAACCCTCTGGCATTTGAACTATTTCAGCCGGTAAAGTCACGGTGATGGTTTTCTGGGGTTCTGAAGGGGTTATTCTGTCCGATGTCCTCCATCATGGTGCAACGATCGCCTCTGAAGTTTATTGTGTTACACTCAGGAGAATGAGTACACGACTTCAGCGAGTTTGTCACCACAAAAATGCAAGCGAACTTCCCGTTCTTCACGACAATGTAGAGCCTCATAGAAGTCTGCTCACCCGGAAGGAGGTCATAAAACTTCATTGGACTGTTCTTCTTCATCCATCATACAGACTAATCACGTACCTTTTAACTCCGATCTGTCTGGCCCAAAGAAGGATCCACTCCGCGGGAAGCAGTATTTGGGTGATGGGGAGGGTACTGATGCTGCAAGACGATGGCTCTCGCAGTAAGGTGGCGTATGGCCTTCGCATTGAACGGAGATTATGTCGAAAAATAGGGTTTTGTAGCCAAAAGAGTCGGAAATAATGTGGTGTATTGGAATTCTGAATGAAACCAACCTGCTTTCAGAATAAAATGAGTTGCGGTCTTACTGAAGGCCCCTCGTATTTAGCGGTAATACCAAGAAGCTGTATGAAACTGGGTGAAAACTTATGCTCAGTATTAGAGACAGATTTCTTGGGAAGGTTCTTCGAAAGTATATTGCATCTTTAAAGGAAAACTTGAATTTAACAATATTGTGCAATGAATTCTAGAGTATTGTTCCAGCGTTTGATGTCTTTATCGAGTAGGCATCATATCAGACATTGAACAAATTCAGAGACACGTTGCTAGAATAGTAACAGGTCGGTATAGCCCATACGGAAGTTTAGCAGAGAGAACTTACATCGCAATCTTCGGAAGAAAGACGACGCTGTTTCCGGAAATCCTGTCTGTAAATCTGAAGTTCGAGAACGACTGCGACCAATCTGCTAGCTCCATCGTATATCCCACGTTAGGGTTATGAGAACAAGATGAAGCTCGGGGCACATACAAGTGCAGACAGACAGTAATTCTTGGCTTGCTCCTTGGGCGAATGGAATGGGATAGAAAATCTCTGATATTGCTACAAACTACCATCTGCCAGACTCTGCATACCGGCTGGCGCAGTATACAGGGTGATTCAGCTGTCCCTGTTTTTGGGTTTTATGTAACCTGCAACGCCTTCAGATACCTCGCACAAGATCTTCATATTCTGTTGCTCGCTACATGCAAACTCTTAGTCCTACAGAAAAAATGAACAGGACCTTTTGTAGGAAGTTTAATGTAGTTAAATTTGGTACTATGTTTTCGCCAGAGGCCATAGTTTTCTAGTTATTCAAGAAAAACCTACAAAAGTAACCTAAAAACGTGCTTTTGTTGAATAACTCGAAAACGTACCACAGTATAAAATTTAGCTACTTTAAATTTCCTACAAAAAGGTCCCCTTGATTTTTGATGCAGTACTAATAGTTTGTGGGTGGCGAGCTAGAGAATATGAATATCTCGCACGTGTTTTCTGTAGGTGTTGCGTGTTGTTTAAAACCTATCGATAGTGGCAGCTGAATTATCCTGTATATGTAGCTACAGATATTGACGACCAATCCATCTAACATATTTCTTTACCCACGATAGGTTCATTTACTAGAATAGCTTGATACGGGCGGTGTTAATGTCAATGAAAGGAAGTCGCATAGGCCACTGCTGTACCTGACCTCCATATCTCGGACAATTTACAGCGCATCTCCGGCTCTAGCAAGGACGTGAAGCTTCGTACAAGTGTGTATTCGACGGATGGGGAATGGGAAGGGAGGTTACGAGATTATGGGATAATTACTCTTCTCTCTCCAAAAACCAAAAGAAATGTACTCAGCACTGATGTATTATATTTGATGGAGGGAGAGAGAAGTGAGAGAAAAGAGATAGGGGGAGGGCACATCACCCCTACCGCACCCTTCAGAACCTGACCAGGGGCCTGCACCTTCCTCCGTACGTTTATACATTTGATTATTCCTTGCACACGGATCCTATCACTGACTGCTGTCTTTAGCCTATGTTATTACGTCTGTACCAGCTACCAGTTTCGCTTCAGGCATATGTATGGCGGGAATAATTCTGTTTCCTGGTGTAGGATTCATCTGTCAAAACTATTATTTTCCAGTCGTTTGTGGTCCAGTTCCTAGATTCTTGGACTCATTATACATGGCTCCGTCATTTCATCGCTGTGAGAAGCATTCAGACTGGTATAAATCTGCTCTGCACACTTTGAAATCTGCAGCTTCTGGGGCAACTTTAAGCTTTACAGGCGTTATTGAATCTCTCAATGTAGCTACGATCAGATGTTGTCCTGTTAATTATCTTACACCAACTTGTAACAAACATTCGCTGTATCTTGGAAGCGCTACGAAAACCTTGAAGTGACCCTATACTGAAATATTACGGATCTAATGCACTGCTATCCGTTGTCTTTAGATCTCGTGCCTATTCGAGACAAGAAGTTCTCCATTCTTCTTCGAACAACACATTTGGGGTTTACAGAGAAATATTAACCATCATTTACAGCGATTTATCACGTCTGTTCTGTGTCCCCTTGGATGGATGTGTAGCAACCCATTCTTCTCTTACGTTTGCAATCAAGGTGGATGTGGATATTCGTGGTGATGCATAATCTCGCTATTCCCAGAACATTCGAGAAATGCCAGGTTGTAGTCGAGTCAGGATTGCGATACTGCCATCCTGCTACTTGCATTAAAAAAGGATACTATACAGAAAGCAGCTGGGAATTAAAGTATGCTGCGTTATGTTGTTGAATACAGTGATTTTCGACGAATATGTTTTCAGCGTGAATCAGCCATCAAGCTTTCAAATGATCCATGTAACAACCGGCACAATATTGTGACATAGAACAGATTTCTGCATGAGAAATGAGAGCACAAACTCCTGCCCTACCTCTAAATTTTATTGTGAGCTTTACAAAGGACAGATAATTACTTTTAGCCGCTGTTTTCCAAATCAGTATTATACAGTGTGTCAATTAGTGAAATGGTCTCCACGAGCAACACGTGGCTTCGAAGAGGATTTCACGGCGAGGGGTATGTCTTAGATGTAGATTTTGGAGAATGGAAGCTAAGTTTCCTTGCAGCTAGCTGAGTAATCACGATTCCATGAATATCAGCACAGACAAATGATGCATATACGCAAATGTCATTGATTCTGCTCTTTTTTTTTCGTGCGGTGTAGAAAATACACACGCTGCTCTAGTACGTTGCGCTTCTCAGGCGTTTGCGAGAAATCGAGGTTCAAAGTTTTACGAGGCTGTCGAAAATCATAAACGAGCAAACGGTTCTGTACAAGCGCTTGTGTTTCTATAGCTAGAGCAGTTATATCCTTTAAAGGCGTAGCGGCTGGTCAATAGAATATTTTTCATCAGAATGAGTACTCATTTCATATCTTAACGGTTTCCTTTCCGCCAACTGTCGTCAAACGTGTTACAGCTGTACGACTCGAGGCCCAAATAGGACAATACACGAACATTCGTCTAGAACTTCTCACCTGTATATTAAATGCGGCTTTCTTCTATGCTGCAAGTGTTCCTGTACTTTTACATTAATTAAATTTAATGGCATTACATCAAATATTAAAGTTAGTGCCATCACCTGCTTACTGTGTAGATTTTGTGGGTAGGTTCTTTGTCTGTTTGTCAAAGGAAGCGTTCAATGTTGTGAAGTACACAACAAAGTCAGTTCTCTTTTGTAGTGTGTTTCACATAATATATTTTTCTCTATAACATACAAAACAATGGGTGAAAGAAAAATTTTTGTAGATAGGTAAAAGTGAGAATCGCTGCTTTTTCTTCAGAGCTATGAAAAAAGTTTATTTAGCATTTTAATTAACTGAACTGCATGTTCTTGGTGGAACATTGTATATTTATAAACTTATCGAAACACGGTTTTTTGCCTTTATTTACAAACATTTATTTTCGTGCGAGCTAGGTTTCAGGTTGTAAGGGCATTTTCTAGTACGGTGTAGTCTTCGACCCTTACATCTACGTTTTTTTATTGGAAGGTACAGATTTTTCGAAAAAAATCCGTTTTGATTTCTTGCAAGCAAACAATAAATTCTACGACTAAACCATTTCTCTTTTTGTCGATAGCTTACTCTTTTTTCAGTTTCTTGACATGTGATTAAATTTGATTGATAAGTACGTCTGATAACTCGATTCGTAAGTCCTTTTCTCAATAAATGGACAAAAAAATTGCGAGATTTTCCTTCTGGTTAAAAATAAGAAAGCTATTCATGTTGGAGTTCCATGTACAGGGCGGTCATAAAATCTCGACCAATTTTACGAATGCATTTAAGTAATACCCATGTACGCTGACGAGCCAAAACATCATGACCACTTGCTTATTAACCTGTATGTCCGTCTAGGGAACAAAATACATCACGGATTCAACAGTTCATTGGTATGTTTGTGGAGGTGTGTGGCATTAGATGTCTACACACAGGTCATGTAATTCGCATAAATAACGGGCCGCTGATTTGCGTACCCGGTGATGGCACCCGATAGCGACCCAGATGGGTTGCATAGGATTTACATCAGGCGAAATTCTGTAGCTCGGTTCTGGCTCCGAGACGCAGACAATTACATTGCTGAAAGAGGACATCTCCGTCGGGCAGAACATCAAGCATGAAGGTATGAAGGCGGTTGGCAGCTGTCAGCGCGTATTCGATTACTAATAGAGGTTCCATGCAAGCGAAGGAGAATGTCTCCCATAGCATAATACTGTTCCCACCAGCCTACGTCCGTGGCGCGCTGCACGTTTCGAGCCGCCGTTCACTTCGATGACGGCGTTTGTGGTGACGACCGTCTACCTAGTGTAGCAAAAATTGATTTATCCGAAGAGCCGGCACGTTTCCATTGATCGACGGTCGAATCGCGTTGATTCCGTGACCACTGCAATCGTAACTGAAGATGTCGCTGTGTCAGCATGTGACCACGTAGGGGTGGTCTGTTGCGGAGCTCCAAGTTCAACAATGTGCTGTGATTCCATCTTCTTACTGAAGCAATGGTTCCAGGAATTATTCCAGCATATCATAGTATATCCTGTAACTGACTCTATTGCAACAACTGAGGATCCACGAACTGTGGCTTTTTTGAATCCTAGTCACACATTCACTTTTCGTGTGTCTCTTTGCCTATCAGTGATAGCGTGTGGTGGCCCATTACCTCATATGTAGCAGTTATGTTAGTTAACTTTGCCGCAGATACAGAATGTGACCTCAGTAAACAAAATGCGATGCATGACGTGTTCGCTGGGTGCAACTTCTATCAAATCGTAACACACAGCTTTGCGAGCTACGTAATATTTGCGGTCTAATATGTGAAGCACCTGAATATGGTAGCTTTTTTCTTTAGCGTTAAGTGTAAAGCTTTCGGCGTCATTCATTTGGCCACCTCTAACTCGTTCATGAAAACGACTGGTTGATGCATTCTGACTTCTTGGGATATCTCCTCTGATTCGCTGAACCGTCTCGTGTGGAACAAGATGTCTCCGGAGTGTGACTCATCGGCAATGTTTCCATTTCTTTGGAACTTATTTTCAAGTAAGCGAATGTTTGCTCTTGTTTCTGCTGGCAAGCAAAATTTTAGAGTGAGCGACTTTTGGATTGCCATTTAAGATAAGCCGCCCAATCGGAGACTAACACCAGCCACACGATATTTTATCGTAAGTATTCTTCTTGACTATCCCGAGAAAAAGTAATTGGCCAACGATATCACTGGAATGTATTACAATTGTCTATTGCGTAAATGCAGCCATTATTTTTTAGAAATTGATCGAGACTTTTGACCTCCTGTGTTATGGAAAGCGACGGTAAACTAAGCCCTTTGTTGGAAGACCAGAATTACTGTTCTTAGCAGAAGCTCATCGAGGCGCTCTTTGATTCCTTTTACTCCCTAAATTATCTAATGTATTGTCCTCGATGGTGAGTGTTCATCGGAGGTGAGGGTATCATCTGGAGTGCCCCAGGGAAGTGTGGTAGATCCGCTGTTGTTTTCTATCTACATAAATTATCTTTTGGACAGGGTGGATAGCAATGTGCGGCTGTTTGCTGATGATGCTGTGGTGTACGGGAAGGTGTCGTCGTTGAGTGACTGTAGGAGGATACAAGATGACTTGGACAGGATTTGCGATTGGTGTAAAGAATAGCAGCTAACTCTAAATATAGATAAATGTAAATTAATGCAGATGAACAGGAAAAAGAATCCTGTAATGTTTGAATACTCCATTAGTAGTGTAGCGCTGGACATAGTCACGTCAATTAAATATTTGGGCGTAACATTGCAGAGCGATATGAAGTGGGACAAGCATGTAATGGCAGTTGTGGGGAAGGCGGAGGGTCGTCTGCGGTTCATTGGTAGAATTTTGGGAAGATGTGGTTCATCTGTAAAGGAGACCGCTTATAAAACACTAATACGACCTATTCTTGAGTACTGCTCGAGCGTTTGGGATCCCTATCCGGATTGAGGGAGGACATAGAAGTAATTCAGGGGCGGGCAGCTAGATTTGTTACTGGTAGGTTTGATCATCACGCGAGTGTTACGGAAATGCTTCAGGAACTCGGGTGGGAGTCTCTAGAGGAAAGGAGGCGTTCTTTTCGTGAATCGCTACTGAGGAAATTTAGAGAACCAGCATTTGAGGCTGACTGCAGTACAGTTTTACTGCCGCCAACTTACATTTCGCGGAAAGACCACAAAGATAAGATAAGAGAGATTAGGGCTCGTACAGAGGCATATAGGCAGTCATTTTTCCCTCGTTCTGTTTCGGAGTGGAACAGGGAGAGAAGATGCTAGTTGTGGTACGAGGTACCCTCCGCCACGCACCGTATGGTGGATTGCGGAGTGTGTATGTAGATGTAGAGGATTATCAGAGAAAAATTTAGGTAGCGGAATACGCAATAGGATGCGAATTACAGCTGCAGTGGTCAACGCAAAACAATAGCAACGCAACCAACAGTACTGCCGTAGCTGGCCAGTGACGCCGGGCAGGTCCTCTTTGTCGCATTAGAAGAATATGGTATAGATAGAAAAACTAGGACACTTATACAACATACACTTACAGACACCGTATCCAAAATAAAATTTATTGGAGAAATCTGAAACCCATTCGAGATACATATAAGGGTAAGACAAAGAGATGGTCTCTCACAGCTTTTATTCAACATTGTCTTTTTATTATGTTAACACACACACACACACAGGCTCACAAAAAACGCCATATTATGGACACATACATAGAATGAACAACAACAGGCTCACAAGGAGGATTTTTGACGTAGTAAATAGTTCAATCAAAAATACATAGATTACAGAAATAGTAGAACACCTAAAACAAGCAGGGATCTGTATAGAAATGGTAAATTAAAGAGTGAAATTCAGAAAGAAAATTATGAACACGAAAACTGAAGTAAAAGAAAGGAAGGAAAAAGGCAGAATTCGGACAGAGCAAGGGAAACAGGAACACAGCCAGAGAATGAAGAGGTTTCGGGAAGAGAAAAAGAGAAGGAAACAACAAAAAAATGAATAACAATGTAACATTCAAGTTAAACACTGTCCCGGAGGCAAAAAGTGTAATAATTATATTGATAATTTAGGTAGGTAAACGTAAGAAAAGTTATTCATTTTACGGGGTTATGAACATAGTGTATTGAATAGCTCAGTGGATTAGAGATAACAGCCAACCAGTTGCAAAACCTCGATGGTTTTAAAATCATCTTCTTCAGAAAACATAGGACCTACTAACAAGTTAACGACATTGCGTGTTGAACAAAGATAGTAAAATAACAACAAGCAAAAATTAGAGGAAATGTTTCAAAAAGTTTTTAAAGAATTATACTCACGAGAAAATCACATTAGCTATAGTAAATGTGGAAGTCGTAGACTCAGTCTAGTACATGTCATCCACTTGATCGCCGTTTAAAAAACATTATATAAAAGTACTACCCATCTATTGTAGGACCTTCTCATAAAATATAAATTTCTTTTTTTATATATCACATATTTGACGCAGGACGCAACAACATATATTATACTACTATAAAGACTTGCATAAAACTGACATTTTTTAAAAGTTTTAAGACAAAGCCCTACAGTGGACCGCTACTACTTTCATATAATGTACCATAAATGGTGATTAAGTGTATGACATGTACTAGACTGAGGTAACGCCTCCTACATTGACTATAGATAATATGATTTTACGTGAGTATGCGTCTCCAAACGTTTTTTTTTTTGTAACAACTCCTGTAATTTTCTTATTGTTATGTCATTATATTTTTTCCATACATAATGTCGTAATCTTGTTAATACGTCAACCTCTTTTGAAGAAGACAGTTCTCAAACCGTCAAAACCATGGTCAAGGTTTAATAAACATGTATTTTGCTACTTATAGGCTGTTATTTCTAATCCATTGAAGCTCTAGGAGCCACACTAAAGCACAGCCATGTTCAAAATCTCGATAGTGTACTTAGTTATTTTCCAGAAAGTTGCAGCAACGAGTTACAGTTTTTTCTATCATGTAGCTGATATACGGGTTGTCCATAGTTCCAGTTTCAAAACGCTGTAGAAAGAGCATCACTGCTCACAATGACGTCAAATTTAACAGTTTATTATTGACGTACGGAGGCAATGTCAAGAAACAAAACAAAAAAAGAGGAAACGAAAATTTTAGCAGTAGATGGCGTCTTGACTTAAATGGGGTCGCCTACAAATGACAGATGAATCACAGTACGATGGATATGATTTGAGTTGCACATAACAGCATCCAAATTGTTGAATGTGCAGTCAACAGTTGTGGCACAATTAGGTAGGTAAGCCTATCCACCATGGCAAGGCCGTACCACGTCCGACGGCAAAAACAGTTTTTTAAGTGTTCTGGGACGGAAATTCACATAACAGCAAAGTGACATCGGCTTTTAATTGTCCTGCTGCCAAAAACCGCACAAAAGGCAAAATGACACCTTTTTATAACTGTCTTGAGACAGGTGGTAGACATGTTCGATGTGTCTACCATTTACTGCTACGAACTGAAATCGAAAACAGCATGTTTCGCCGGCCGTTGTGGCCGACCTGTTCTAGGCACTTCAGTCCGGAACCGCGCTGCTGCTACGGTCGCAGGTTCGAATTCTGCCCTGGGCATGGATGTGTGTGCTGTCCTTAGGTTGGTTAGGTTTAAGTAGTTCTAAGTCTAGGGGACTGATGACCTCAGATGTTAAGTCCCATAGTGCTCAGAGCCATTTTTGAACAGCATGTTTTCGCAACAGACCGGAGTGTCTCGAGGGTCACGTTCTGAATGCGATGTGCAATGTGTGCCTTCAGTTCAGCTACGTTCTAAATTGGAGCACTGAACACAACATCATGTGATATCGGTGGCCAAGCTGTAGGAAAATGACAGGTGGTGTTTCCAGCGTTACCGAAATGCCTCTGCAGTAGCTGCTTCACTGGATGTGCCATGTGCAGAGGAGTGCCATCTTGTATAAA
The DNA here is from genome assembly GCF_023864345.2 of Schistocerca serialis cubense. NCBI lineage: Eukaryota > Metazoa > Arthropoda > Insecta > Orthoptera > Acrididae > Schistocerca > Schistocerca serialis. The sequence goes on from NC_064640.1 coordinate 815,730,493, forward strand.
AATGATCTTACCCACACATCCACGCTGTTTAAGGCTTGGAACGACGACGGTGGGCAAAAGACTCTCATAGCGTTTACCAGTGACGGTACAGGTAACAAACACGACCCACAGGACTCATCTCCTCCAAAACATACGGCTCTGCGATAAACGGTGCCGCCAATCCGCACCACACAGTCCCTTTGCAGAATGAAGTGGTACCGGTTGATGTTTGTGCGGATTTTACGTTGTTCATATGCTGCAGTTCTGCGCGTTGACATGTCCTTGGACATGGAAACTGGCTTCATCTGTCCACAGATTCTTTCATGCTCATTCATTGTCTACTTACCTGCGAGCAAGAAATTCCAGAGCGAACATTTGCCTAGCTGGCAGGTCAGCTGGAAGCAACTCCTGAACATCTGTGATTTTGTGTGGATAGCAATGCAGGATGTTTCATAGGACTTTATGCAGTTTGCTCGCAGGAATGTCGGACATTCAGGCAATTCCCCTTGCCCTACATGTTTCCACACCACCATTCGACCCCTCCTGCAAAGCTGTGGCCTTATCTTCGACAGACGTCGGATCAACTGCTCTCCTCCCTTTGTCGCATTACACTTCAAAAGAACCTGACTTTTCGAATTTTATAATCATTTTCTCCAGACCGTTAGCAGACATTGGACCACTGCCATTTTTCATACCCTTGAGTGTCCAGGACTTGGGCAGGGCTACTGACGCACAGTCACCGCTCGCGGAACGCGCGATGTTTCATGGCGTCAGTCATGTTGGGCATCTCGGATGCAACCTGAGAAACAGCCGTGTACCGCGTGTCTGTCTGTGTGCACATTTTTCGTTCCATGCCGTTTCCCCTTGCGTCAATAAGATGCTGTTCAAATTTGACCCACTCTGAGCAACGGTTATCTTTCTATAGCGTTTTGAAACTGGAACTTTAATTATGGGCACTCTGCATGTAAATTAGCTGTACACATATCAGTTTGAACCGAATTTCTATCAATTTTATTTAGAGAGCCAGAAATGTTCAAAGTTTTAGGGTTGGATACAGCATGTTGCACATAATTTGCTGCGTTCAGATGGATGATCAGATGCCAGGATGTTCATTTAAACCTGTTGGTTAAGGGGAGACGGAAGGCAATTTTATCCCTATTCTGCCAGTGTTGTTTTACTCTTTGAATTGGTACACTTTTCAAAAGAACTATAAGTGATAAAACAATGAAATTTTTACTGCGTATACATAACTATATGCCTCAATTTAAAAGGAAAACGAACACAATACCTCTTACGGCTTTATTCTTTCACTGGTAAAATTTAACTTTCTTTGTTATTAACTTATTACCATCTGCAATACAAATTAAAAAAAATTTCATGTTTCTAAACCCATTAGTTTATCAAATCATGGTACCTGAAAGTAAAGTTGTTGATGAGAATCACTTACCACTAATATTTTCCTGCACCATACTGAGCATCATCTGAATCATACTGATCTTCGTTTCTTCTCTTGGTCCCTCTTCTTTTCTGTCTGGCTTCTTTTGTGCATTTTAAATTAGCAATATCTGGTTTGCGGATTATCTCTTTATCTATTTTCACTAAGGATTTTGCAGTATTTCCACTAGATTTTATGCCCAATAATTACAAATCATCCAGTTTTCTAATTACACCATCATTGAAGGATAAAATAGCACCACGAACACCAAATTTGTGGATTGTATGCTGAACAAATACAGTTTTCGGTAGCCAGTTCCAAAAGACAGAATTCACACATTCATTTAAATTTTGGGTTTTCTCACGAAGACATTTCTTCAACAAGGTATCTTTACAAAGATCTCTAAATATTGGTTTAATTTCATTCATTACTGGCGGCTGCTGTGGCCGTGCGGTTCTAGGCCCTTCAGTCCGGTACCGCGCGACCGCTACGGTCGAAGATTCGAATCCTGCCTCGGACATGGATGTGTGTGATGTCCTTAGGTTAGTTAGGTTTAAGTAGTTCTAAGTTCTATTGGTCTAATGACCTCAGATGTTAAGTCCCATATTGCTCAGAGCCATCATTCATTACTGATGCAAGTAAAGAGTGTTTGTGGTCGTATTTGGCACTTCTCCTGTACTTGGACCAAGTGTCAGGATCATTCGGACAAAGACCGTGCACTGGATTATCATGGTTATGGGAATAAATAGCCCATACAGCTTTTTTCATATTTTCTAAATTCCCTACATTTCTTCTTATGGCAAAGCCATAATAGTTCTGTAATCTATCTATTTCAACATTTGTCAGGTGACCTTTACCACCTATCTCCTTACCATCTTCCAATACTATTTTTGACATTTCTTTCAATAATCTTCTCAACCTGGACCACATTCTCTTTTGGACATGCCCAATGCACTTTAATTTAGAAATTGTGACATTAGAACCATAGGGTTGTTCTGCACATACCCGGTCATAAGCCTTGCTGTCACCTTCCCCTAAATACTGTGTGTATCTAACACCTCTGTTTGCTACTGAACGATTAAAAATCCTGAGAACTCCTGCTGCTCCCATCCCAACACTTGGACCACTATAATTCATCTGACAGTTATGTTCACGCTCTTTCTCAGTTCCACTGCCACAAGTTTTAGAGTACTTACTTAGAACTGCTACATCAATTACCATTTAGTGAAGGGTGTCATATCAAAACATGCACAAATATCACCACTTTCACTATCATCACTTTGTTTGAGTGCTTCTTCAGCTGCTTCTTCCATTGATGTGTTACAAACTTCAACAACAGCAGTACTCATAACGTTATTGAAAGTCATAAATTTTGCAGGAGGATTTGGAATGTCAAGTAATGCTCATAAGAGTTTGCCTGCCTCCATCCCTTTACCAATAGATCTGGGACCATAAACTAGCCTTATGTTGTTCTCATATAAATTTTTGATGTCATTGTTGTAGCAACTGCACCACCTTTTGTACAACTCAATGTCAGTTTTGACACAATCTCTCTACGAAGACGCTGGTTCTTAGCCATAGATACGTCACCACCACATATTCTGCACACAGCATTTTTGGAATTGAATCACAGAGTATGCTAAGGTGCACCATAATATTTCCAAACGAATGTTCATCTCCACAAGCTGACCGGGAGGAAATGCCTTGAAGACACTGCAGTTTCTTTCTTGATGTGCTGATTTTCTTTATGTCTAACATTCTTGGGTCCTTTGACCCACTAACCTCATTTACCGTTACGTATTTACTTCCTCTGAATTTTTATTTAGGTGAGAATTTCTTTATTTGCGGCATTTTTATGAAAACACGCGGAACCAAAGAAAATACAAATCAACACGTACTTCACTCACAACAAACTTCACTAAGTACAACCATTAACGCTCGAAAACAATAACAAACACGACCGTAAAAAAGAGTATCGATAGTAGATACAGGTAAGGAAACACTGAAGCGATAAAACAATAGAAGCATGAAATAATATACAAGGAGTAACAGAAAGCTGTGCATTATCTCTACATGGGGCAAAAAGGAAGGCGTGGCATTTAAATGCCAGATTGCACAGAGCGTCAGTAAAACCATAATATCTCACAAAAAAGTTGTCGTATTTTTATAAAACAAAAACTGTCTCACGCAGGAAAGACCAGGCATTTCAGATACTCTAAAATCTAAAAATCGAATTTTTGAAGCCCACTTGCCTTTCGTCTCCTCTTAAACGGGTGCCCATTTTCCTGAATTCATAGCATAATGCTCCTTCTAAATGACCTGCAACGATAAGTAAAGCTTTTGGTGTGACAGAGCGCCTCGCTGGTCCGCCCACACCCCCACAGCCACTGGCTGGTCACGCATCGAGGAAGATGTGACCAACGGATATTGTCGAGCACTCTTTAGTACTTAGAACTAGCACTCAGCAATGTGACCGGATGCGGAAGTTAGCGACTTGCACCGCCGTTCTTCTGTACGATATGCAGCTTACGGTCAAGTTCTGTAGCCCCTATCTAGAAGAGCATGTGGACCATTCCACCACTCGTCTGACACAATTTGGCAGAAAGGCATGTAACGAATCCTCGCGTAGCTACTGAAATGTATCTTTATTTTTATTTTCGTGCTTCCTTAAATGTATGCATCTCGCCAGTCAAGCCACAGTTCTGAGTGCAGAATTGCTAGCAAAACCACCAGAAATGAAGAACAGCAATGCGCTTATGCCTATACAGACTACTGTATTAATGAAGTCAATTCACGGTGGAGACCATAAGTCGATCCGGATCGTCTTCATTTTTACAGTGTTCGCGCATATATTATTCGCAAATCTGTAGTGGTTCAAATGGTTCATATGGCTCTGAGCACTATGGGACGTAACATCTGTGGTCATCAGTCCCCTAGAACTTAGAACTACTTAAACCTAACTAACCTAAGGACATCACACACATCCATGCCCGAGGCAGGATTCGAACCTGTGACCGTAGCGGTCACGCGGTTCCAGACTGAAGCGCCTAGAACCGCACGGCCACACTGGCCGGCAAATCTGTAGTGGGCAGCCTACGATGTTGTTCTTGAGGAGTAGATGAAGCGAACACCACAAGACGACATCTGTACTACCGGCACTATTCGCGGCACGTCATGTATTTATCCACCCCATCGATACACAATTCCACCCTAAGAGCTCACAACGCTAAATGAGTTATCATTTATTAGAATCTCCTTTATAACCAGTGACGCACTTAAGCGGTTTCATGCCCTCCAATAAGTCACAGTGGCCGTCCATTGCACATTTCATTTAAATTCCATCGACATATACTCTCAGAACCACTCCCATGTCTTATTCCTGCATAGATACCTTTGTGTAATTCCACTCTCACAGAATACTGCTTAGCATATTCGATTCTACAACCTTCAAATCCCATCATAAACCCAAGAAGATCCTGTCAGATTACGACAACCCTCGCAAATGCTAGCTCTTCTGTACCCATACACGTACCCCTAAAATCATTTCGGTTTTCACACCCAACTTACACCATCTTTGTCACGTTCTCATTCCACACACTTAATTTACACAGATATGCTTGACGAACAGCAGTACCAATGTCAATATTGTCAACATCAACAACACGAACATCACAACGGACACAAATGAAGTCTTCATCACTACATCATGATTATCAGGTCATAATTATATAAGCCAGAGTTTACTATATTTTAATGTTTTAATGCACGCTTTTCAATTAGTGTAGCGTGTGTGGATCAAGAATGGCACTTAACGAGTGTCGGCCGCTCCATAATTGCAAGAAATATAATAATGGGGTAAAAAGGAGACGCATAATGGACTGGAGCTAGTCCCTTTCCTACGTATTGTTAGATTGACACAGCTTGCACATGACTTTAATGACGTATTGTTCATTCAAAGTCGCGCGGAGTGGCCTCGCGGTTAGAGGTGCCATGTCACGGATTGCACGGCCCCTCCCGCCAGAGGTTCGGTCCTTCCTCGGGCATGGGTGTGTGTGTTGTTCATCATATAAGTTAGTTTAAGTAGTGTGTAAGTCTAGGGACCGATGACCTCAGCAGTTTGGTTCCTTAGTAATTCACACACATTTGAACATTCATTCAGGGTCTGTAAACAATATATTCATATAAAAATAAAAATAAACACAATTTTGCACAAAACTTCGTTTTTAAGAGGAGTTCGGAAAATTAAAATCGCCAAGAAGCCCTTATTTTAATTAACAGACACACATGTGATTGACGTAAAGAATTCAAAAGTAACTAAAAATTGGGGACGTTACTTGTCAGCTAAGTCTAACCAGTATGCTAATAGTAAAGTCGGCTATCTTTCCTGAAAGAATGCTGTAAACAGGGGTTCGACAAAAAATGGAAACACCGAAATAAATGCACGCTTGACCATATTCAAGCCTGCGAATGGTGCTGTTGCATTTGACCCCGAACGACACCTTTGCAATACCCTCAGCGTGTTCCAAGTGTCAGTCGTGGTCACAGCCGTGTTCTGTATGGTTGTGAGTGCCTTGTGTCGGAGCTAAGTGTATTCCAATGTAGGAAAATTGTTGGTGCTCGTATGCTAGGCGCGTCTGTAACCAAGGTAGCCCAAGTGTTCGGTGTTCCAACAGGCAAGTGTTCGGTGTTCCAACAGGCACCATATCAAAGATCTATACCACGTCAGGGAAAGCGGGAAAACGTCATCCGCTAAATCACAATGCGAACGAAAGTCTGTGTTGAGTGATCGTGACAGTCACTGAAAAGTATTTCCACAAAAAATAAGGAGACGACAGCTGTAAAAGCCACGGCAGAACTGAATGTCGCACTCGCAAATTGTCAGCACCAAAACAACGAGAAGAGAGCTTTATAATCAGAGGATTGTAGGGCGAGCTGGCTTTCAAAATCACACAGCAGTGAAGCAAGTGCCAGTAACAGGAAAACGTGGTGCTGAAGGTATGATATGACCGTGCGACATTGATGGGCCGGAGGCCCCATCCAGGGAAGTTCGACCGCCGAGTTTTAAGTCTTATTTCAGGGACGACTTACGTGTCGGTAATGATGAATATAACACAACACTTAGTCCACGAACAGAGAAAATCTCCCAACCCGGCGGGAATCAACCCGGGCCTGCTGCGTGGGAGGCAAACACAATACCATTCAGTTAAACAGGTGGACTATGGAGCAGCAGTAGAAAGTCATTGGGCCGGATGAGTCTCGTTTCACAATGTTCCCAACTTACGGCCGAGTTTACATCTGGCGTATGCCATTCCAAGAGTACGATGTACACTGCTTACTGCCAAGAGTGAAACATGACGAGGGTTCGGTGGTGATTTGCGTAGTGATATCAGGGTATTCCACTGACCCATGTTACTCCATAAGGTAGCATTACTGACAAGTATTGTTGTTGTTGTTGTTGTTGTGGTCTTCAGTGCTGAGACTGGTTTCATGCAGCTCTCCATGCTACTCTATCCTGTGCAAGCTTCATCATCTCCCAATACCTACTGCAACCTACAACCTTCTGAATCTGTTTAGGGTATTCTTCTCTTGGTCTCCCTCTATGATTTTTACCCTCCACACTGCCCTCCAATGCAAAATTTCTGATCTCTTGATGCCTCAGAATATGTCCTACCAACCGATACCTTCTTCTAGTCAAGTTGTGCCAAAAATTTCTCTTCTCCCCAATTCTATTCAATATCTCCTCATTAGTTTTGTGATCTACCCATCTAATCTTCAGCATTATTCTGTAGCACCACATTTTGAAAGCTTCTATTCTATTTTTGTCTAAACTATTTATCGTCCATGTTTCACTTCCATACATGGCTACACTCCATACAAATACTTTCAGAAACGGCTTCCTGATACTTAAACCTATACTCGATGTTAACAAATATCTCTTCTTCAGAAAAGCTTTCCTTGCCATTGCCAGTCTACATTTCATATCCTCTCTACTTCGACCATCATCAGTTATTTTGCTCCCCAAATAGCAAAACTCCTTTACTACTTTAAGTGTCGCATTTCCTAATCTAATTCCCTCAGCATCACCCGACTTAATTCGACTACATTCCATTATCCTCGTTTTGCTTTTGTTGATGCTCATCTTATATCCTCCTTTCAAGACACTGTCCATTCCGTTCAGCTGCTCTTCCAGGTACTATGCTGTCTCTGACAGAATTACAATGTCATCGGCGAACCTCAAGGTTTTAATTTCTTCTCCATGGATTTTAATTCCTACTCCGAATTTTTCTTTTGTTTCCTTTAGTGCTAGCTCAATATACTGATTGTATAACACCGGGGATAGGCTACAATCTTGTCTCACTCCCTTCCCAACCACTGCTTCCCTTTCATACCCCTCGACTATTATAACTGCCGTCTGGTTTCTGTACAAATTGTAAATAGCCTTTCGCTCCCTGTATTTTACCCCTGCCACCTATAGAATTTGAAAGAGAGTATTTCAGTCAACATTGTCAAAAGCTTTGTCTAAGTCTACAAATGCTAGAAACGTAGGTTTGCCTTTCCTTAATCTTTCTTCTAAAATAAGTCGTAAGATCAGTATTGCCTCAAGTGTTCCAACATTGCTACGGAATACAAACTGATCTTCCCCGAGGTGTGCTTCTACCAGTTTTTCCATTCGCCTATAAAGAATTCGTGTTAGTATTTTGCAGCCGTGGCTTATTAAACTGATAGTTCGGTAATTTTCACATCTGTCAACCCCTCCTTTCTTTGGGATTGGAATTATTACATTCTTCTTGAAGTCTGAAGGCCCTGTCCCAACGCATCTTGCTCACCAGATGGTAGAGTTTTGTCAGCGATGGCTCTCCCAGTGCTATCAGTAGTTCTAATGGAATGCTGTCTACTCCCGGGGCCTTGTTTCGACTTACGTCTTTCAGTGCTCTGTCAGACTCCTCACGCAGTATCATATCTCCCATTTCATCTTCATCTGCATCCTCTTCCATTTCCATAATATTGTCCTCAAGAACATCACCCTTGTATAGACCCTCTATATACTCCTTCCACCTTTCTGCTTTCCCTTCTTTGCTTAGTACTGGGTTTCCATCTGAGCTCTTGATATTCATGCAAGAGGTTCTCTTTTCTCCAAAGGTCTCTTTAATTTCTGTGTAGGCAGTACCTATCTTTCCCCTAGTGATATACGCCTCTACACCCTTACATTTGCTTAGCCATTTTGCGCTTCCTTTATATCTCATTTTTGAGACGTTTGTATTCCTTTTTGCCTGCTTCATTTACTCCATTCTTGTATTTTCTTCTTTCATCAATTAAATTCAGTATCTCTTCTGTTACCCATGGATTTCTATTAGCCCTCCTCTTTTTACCTACTTGATTCTCTGCTGCCTTCACTATTTCATCTCACAAAGCTACCCATTCTTCTTCTACTGTATTCCTTTCACCCAGTCTTGTCAATCGTTCCCTAATGCTCTCCCTGAAACTCTCTTCAACCTCTGGTTCTGTCAGTTTATCAAGATCCCATCTCCTTAAATTCCCACCTTTTTACAGTTTCATTAGTTTTAATCTACAGTTCATAACCAACAGATTGTCGTCAGAGTCCACATCTGTCCCTGGAAACGTCTTACAATTTAAAATCTGGTTCCTGAATCTCTGTCTTACCATTATATAATCTATCTGAAACCTGTCAGTATCTCCAGGCTTCTTCCATGTATACAACCTTCTTTTATGATTCTTGAACCAAGTGTTAGCTATGATTAAGTTATGTTTTGTGCAAAATTCTACCAGGCGGCTTCCTCTTTCATTCCTCACCCCCATTCCATATTCACCTACCACGTTTCCTTCTCTTCCTTTTCCTACTGACGAATTCCAGTCACTCATAACTATTGAATTATCGTCTCCCTTCACTATGTGAATAATTTCTTTTACCTCATCATACATTTCATCAATCTCTTCATCATCTGCGTAGCTAGTCGGCATATAAACTTGTACTACTGTGGTAGGCGTGGGTTTCGTATCTATCTTGGCCGCAATAATGCGTTCACAATGCTGTTTGTAGTAGCTTACCCGCATACCTATTTTTTATTCATTATTAAACCTTCTCCTGCACTACCCCTATTTGAATTTGTATTTATAAACTTGTATTCACCTGACGAGAAGTCGTGTTCCTCCTGCCACCGAACTTCACTAATTCCCACTATATCTATCTTTAACCTATCCATTTCCCTTTCTAAATTTTCTAACCTACCTGTCCGATTAAGGGATCTGACATTTCACGCTCCGATCCGTAGAACGCCAGTTTTGTTTCTGCTGATAACGACGTCCTCCTGAGTAGTCCCCGCCCGGAGATCGGCATGGGGGACTATTTTACCTCCGGAATATTTTACCCAAGAGGACGCCATCATCATTTAACCATACAGTAAAGCTGCATGCCCTCGGGAAAAAGTACGGCTATAGTTTCCTCTTGCTTTCAGCTGTTCGCAGTACCAGCACAGCAAGAGCGTTTTGGTTAGTCTTGCAAGGCCAGGTCAGTCAATCATCCAGACTGTTACCCCTGCAACTACTGAAAAGGCTGCTGCTCCTCTTCAGGAACCACACGTTTGTCTTGCCTCTCAACAGATACCCCTCCGTTGCGGTTGCACCTAATGGTACGGCTATCTGTATCGCTGAGGCACGCAAGTCTCCCCACGAACGGCAAGGTCAATGGTTCAGGTGGGGGGGGGGGGGGGGGTGACAAGTATTATGCGACCGTTTGGCTGATCATGTCCATCCAATGGTACAATGTTTGTTCCCTAATGATGATGCCGTATTTCAAGACTACAGAGCCCCCATTCACACAGCTTGAATGTCCAAGTAGTGGTTTTGTGAGCACGAGGACGGATTTTCACATCTCCCTCGGCCACGACAGTCACCATATATCAATTTTATTGAGCCTTTGTGGCCTACTTTTGAGGAAAGTAGTTGTAACCGCTATCAACTTCTGACATCGTTACCTGAACTTAGCACTGTTTTGCAGGGTAAATGACATAATATTCCCTTGGAAACCATACAGGACCTGTATTTATCCGTTCAGAGTGTACTGGAGGCTGTTGTAAACGCCAACGGTTTTCTTATTCCGTAATATGTTGGTTGGTTGATTTCGGGGAGGAGACCAAACAGCGAGGTCATCGTCCCATCGGATTAGGGAAGGATGGGGATAAAAGTCAGTCGTGCCCTTTCAAACAAACTCTCCCGGCATTTGCCTGAAGCCATTTAGGGATGGCAGGACGCGGGCTTGAACCGTCGTCCTCCCGAATCCGTGTTCACTGTGATAACCACTGCGCCAACTCGCTCGGTGCCGTTTTAGGCATGCTAATGTGGTGTGTTTTGCGTGCGTCCACATTTCTGGCCACGCCCTGTATTTCTAAGTATTTCTAACTCTAACCCTCTACATTAGCAACCAAGGCACATTAACACTAGAGATATAAAACAGCAGTTCCATTGTGTTTTGAACTGGAAGCAGCGGTTTCCGTAGATTATGTGTATTTACTGAATTGTGCGATAAATAAAATAAACAAAAAAATCGAGCACCATTATTACAGAGGTTTCATAAATCAGAGACGAATGAAGTTCCGCATGTGACTGAATAATATTGTCAGCATTTTGAATATAAATTGGCTTTAAGCCATATTTCTGACGCTGTTCCTCATTAGAAGGAGAAGGTAAAGGCGAAAGAGAAAGTTTTTATTATTTTACTTCTTTTCGTTCAACATTAGTGGCGCCATGTCAGTGTTCGAAGTTTTATTGGTTTGTGATGTCATTCCAGAATAGTTATGTAAATGCTTCTCTCGCACATCATCGCTTTGTATGAGAAAATGGCTGCTTCCAAAGGGCGTGTTTGAGAGTACGAACGGGCAGGAATTTCTCGGCAGCCCAACTACGGAGTGACGAAGCAGGGAGCAGAACTGTCGGAAGCAACAAAGTTCTCAGTATGAATCATTCCGCCTCGCTACACCGGCCCTGCCACACAGGTGCCTAGGAGCTTGGCTGTGAATCATCGAAGCTGTAGAAACCCTGTGTCGCTGCACGTGACATTCCGACGAAATCCTCTAGTACCGTACCCGTCGTTCTCTAGACCTGCGCGTAAATGACGCAAGAAGTCGGAAGCTACGATACTAACCACGCTTGTCAGTTGAGGAGTCTGTTGTTGCTGTCAGTGTAACGATCCGTCTCACGCACGGCATCTTTGATAATATTTAGTGACTTATTTTATCAATAAGCAGTACTATAGATTAAATAAAATTCTATCGCCAAGCAAAATAATGTTATTATAAAAGGACTGAAACTCATGTTAGCCCTACTTCATTGCGTTGGAACTCAGTGTCGGTGGGAAATGTTCATGGAATATGTCAGTTTGTATCGAGAACTTAAAAAAAGAAAAATATAAGAATAATAATTTTTTATTACTTAATGCCAAATGATAAAAACCATGTGGATAAATTAACAATCATATTCAGTGAGTACCTTAAGATATGTTTCACTTTCCAAAGCCTAGCAATGACCAAGATAGGGCGAATGTATCGATCGCGGTCTATCAGTAGTAGCTATGCTCTTATTTTGCTGGAGGAATCTGTGAGAATCTTCCTACACGTCGGTCAGGCTCATACTATCCTTTATCTTCCCCTGCTTAAAGGCTATATGAAATATAGAGGGGCATGAAGATGACGTAATATATCGTCGTAACTCGAAGCCAACTGAAATAACAATATGGAAATTTAAACGGTTGAAAGGTGTTTGATTTGACGTTCTAATCACTGAAAAGGCCTAACCTTCCTCCACTGAGAGCGCTGACGTCGAGCCCGATGTCTCCCACCAACAATTTAGACACCTGAAAGCCGATCAGGAACGTTCCAGAAGGGAGTGACTATTAACTTTCTGCTGCAGATACAGCTCTCCTAAAAGAGGGGTTATCTTTGTAAATATTAGGGCCAACACAGTTCAGTAATAATTCGGTCTGTATGTTTCATTCGAAAAAAATGGTGAAATAGCCCATATTCCAATTCAGCTTTAAGGCAAACAGTAATTTTGTCCCACCGCCCCGTTCCTTACTTTTTGATAGAGAGGTTGTCCACCAGTACCGTTTCTTCTTCTTTTTCTGATGATCAGCTTCTTGCAGTAAAATAAATGTTGCACATGCAACGACTGCTAAATCCTCTTCTTCCCTTTCAATATCGGCCGGTGAAATTGTAATTAAAACGCTACCTTTATGTTGTTGTTGTTGTGGTCTTCCGTCCTGAGACTGGTTTGATGCAGCCCTCCATGCTACTCTATCCTGTGCAAGCTTCTTCATCTCCCAATACCTACTGCAGCCTACATCCTTCTGACTCTGTTTAGGGTATTCATCTCTTGGTCTCCCTCTATGATTTTTACCCTCCGCGCTGCCCTCCAATACTAAATTGGTGATCCCTTGATGCCGCAGAACATGTCCTACCAACCGATTCCTTCTTCTAAACAAGTTATGCCATAAACTGCTCTTGTCCCCAATTCTGTTCAATACCTCCTCATTAGTTATGTGATCTACCCATCTAATCTTCAACATTCTTCTGTAGCACCACATTTCGAAAGCTTCTATTCTCTTCTTGTCTAAACTATTTATCGTCCATGTTTCACTTTCATACATGGCTACACACCATACAAATACTTTCAGAAACGACTTCCTGACACTTAAATCTATACTCGATGTTAACAAATTTCTCATCTTCAGAAATGCTTTCCTTGCCATTGGCAGTCTACATTTTATATCCTCTCTACTTCGACCATCATCAGTTATTTTGCTCCCCAAATAGCAAAACTCCTTTACTACTTTAAGTGTCTCATTTCCTAATCTAATTCCCTCAGCATCACCCGACCTAATTCCATTATCCTAGTTTTGCTTTTAAACGGGAGCAACGTCGGCATGTTATCAAAGCCAAATGTGACTCCACATGGTCCAATCCCTTGGCCACAAGCCCATCGTTTTGTGTGGATGAGAAATCGAGAGCCATTGCATTGGCGACGAACTTTCTGCCGAATCCAGTCTCTGTAATTCGTTGGCCTAGTCTGTATGCATTTCAACAGCTGCCATCTGCAACCCATGGCCCAAAAATCAGTTCTCTTCTCACATCTAGCTTACAGTATCTTTGTTACATTCTCATTACACACAGCTATATTACACGGAGAAATGCTTCTATCGCACGTCACCGCTTTGTATGAGAAAGTAGCTGCTTCCGAAGGTCGGTGAGGGTGATAATGCAAAGATGGCAGGAAGTCTTACGGCTGCCAAATGACGGAGTGACAAAGCAGAGAACGGAACAGAGAAAGCCACGTAATTCACAGTATGAAGTCATTCTTCCGTATCAGCACAGACTGTTACGGCCCAAATACGCAGCAACCCAACAGCTCAGCTGTGATTCATCGAATTTGTGGTAACCCTGCTGTTACAGCACTCGGCGTTCCAATGTGTCATATGCCTGTCGTTCTCCACATACACTAGTAAATGACGCAGGAGGTGGGGAGCTACGATCCAATGCCAGGCAAGTCAGCTAACGAGTTCGTTATTGTGCTCAGTGTTAACTGCCCTTCTGACCTGCGGTTTGTGGGAGTCATTTCGTAGATCATTTTCTGACTTAAGCCAACGAATAAGTTGTATCCTTGATTCAATAAAAACGCAGAAAATCTTAAATGGATATTGAATTCGACTCTTACTTTATTGCCGAGATAAATGACGCAGTTATAAAATAATTGAAGCGGGTGTTATTTATTTTACTCCATCGCAGCTCAGTGACAGTTCTGGTCATAGAATACTTGAGTAATGATTACAAAACCAGCGGCTGTATTTGAAACTACCTCCGTTTATTCTTTTTCATACGTTATGTCATCTTCGAGCCCCGAACGTAACCTGCCATCCACAACTGTTTTTATGTGCTGGCGGCCAGCACACAGTCCAGTCACAACATTTTTTCATGGTTGTGCAACATACTAGAAATTATTACCGGTGGGGCCTGAGTAGAGAGTGAGGCTTGCAGCTCGGTTTTGTACGTTTTTCTTGAATAACTCGCAAGCTGTGGCCTCTAGCGAAAACGTATCCCAGTACAAACTTTAACAACGTTAAATTTGGTACAAAAAGATACCGTTCTTTTTCCTGTAAGACTAATAGCTTGCGGGTAGCGAGCGAGAGAATATGAAAATCTCGCGCCTGGTTTTTGAAGGCCAGGCGTAACATTACGGGCTGCATAAAACTGTATCGCTAGGGTGGCTGAATCACTCTGCAAGTCAGTGACTTTCCAGACAGTATTAGGCATTGGGAAAGCAAACAAACAGAATGCGCTTCAGCTTAAAGAGGCAACAAACCTCCGTTACACTGAGTATAAATGGTAAATTTATAAATTGTGCAACAAACACAAAGTTTTTAGCGATGATTATTAATTGTCAACTGGCATGAAATGAGTACACAAAGAGGCTGGCAAAATGAATGTCATTAGTATGTTTTGCTCTTATGTTTCTCTCATCAGTTTGTAACAGTCTTTGCTTTGTATTTACGTGTTATTCCTATGTACACTCAGTCCTTAGCTATTGGATTCTTTTCTGGGGATCGAAGGCACAAAACCCAGATATAGTTTTAAACTGGCGAAAAGGGCCGTAAGAATAGTAACTTAGAGTTGGGCTCATTGTAAAAACTATATTTTTATTGCAGCAAGTGAGTACATCTTCCAATCTGATCTGCATATTAGGGAAAACAATACTATGTACTTCACTAACAGTTATACACATAATCATTGATGAAGAGCCAGTTTGGACATTTTACCAAGGAAAAATAAACAGAAAGTACCAAACAGCAAACAATGAAACTGTATAATAAATTTCAAGAAGAGATTATAACGACTACTAAAATACATCTGTTTAAAAAGGCAGCTGAAACGTTCTTCATGTGTAATGCATACCGCTCGTACACAATCAGACATTACTTAGAGGGTTCAGAGTGGTTGTTACTAATGATAAAGGATAACTACAACACCTTGCTATATTATCATATTATAACGCTTTTGCAAGAAAATCATTTGCCATAGCTACAGTGCATGACAGTAACGTCTCGCCATTCTGTTGAGTTCATGCCGCTCTTCACACGGGAAGCTGACTCATTTTTCAGGTGGACTGACGGGAGAACATGAAACGAGCTTGTGGAATGATGGCATATTTACAGGCATAATGGATTTAGTGTAAGGAACATACCAGCAAGTTCATGATTCCGGAGTCACCAGTGGACGTCCTTGATGTGAGAGAAAAACAGTACCAACCGAATGAGAGGATGCAATTGTTAAGACAGTGAGCTAATATTCTGAAGGACTGAGCTTGATTTCTCTGGCCGTCCTAATTTAGGTTCTCCGAGGATTTCCTAAGTGGTTTCAGGCAAATGCTGGGATATTTCGTTCATTAGGGCTCGACCGACTACCTGTCCTCTCTTCCACTTTCGTATTAATATTATTGTAAGATAATTCCTAAATGAATAAACAAATAAATGAAATAATTAAAATATCAGCTTGGCATTATTTACGATTCCTAAGAAATTTTTTTTTCTCCTTGATTTGAAATTGTTTCTCATGAACTGCCGTTGCAAAATGATGCAGAGCAATTGGTGTTTGTATATGAGGACCTTTTGCGTAACTCATTTGACATGAAATCTCAGTAATAACATGCGGCAGTTTTAGGTACGTAGAAAAAAAAAGAAAAATTAGAATCACTTTAGCACTAATTCTTCTGGCGATTAAAAGACGTATTTTCAAACGTAGTTGCACTCTTTTAATTTAAGGACTCCGCTACACTCGATAGAAGATTACGAATTTTTTACCTGAGCACATTGATGTTGATGCAGCACTAAAACCCCCAAACTGCAGCAAAATTCCAGTGTTGTTTTGAATATTGACACCAAATGTTGCTTCGAATTTACGTTTCTCAGATAAATACAAGCATACCTGAAAAATTATCAGGCAACAACAAAGAGTGACGCGTTTGCTACTTAAGATTGTATTCACACAGGTACCCAACCGGTTTCACCTCGATCTTTGCAGAATGGTACAGTTTCTTTTAGAGGGACCGTGGACTTGCTACCATCCGTGGCCACCGAAAAGGCGCACAGCTACTGTTGTGTACTGGAGTTCTGGGTCGCGTAAAATGCCTTTCCATTACACAGGAACAGCTATTAAACTCATTTTTTCAGTAAGTTCACTACTGTACTACATAAGGTAGGTTAGTCAACCTGCGCCATCGCCCAGTGTATAGAGAGTTCAGATCGGACTTTGAAGTGTCGTTGGATGCATGAGGAAACTGATTGATATGGATGTAACTGCTTCACTGTGTGCCATTATTAACGCAGTGAGAGAAAACACTATTGCCATGCATTTGTCAAAATATACTCTAGCATTCCAGAATCAACTATGTATCTTTCTACGGATATCCGCCCGCGATAGCCTCCATCGGTGGCAATGAGAGTGTACATGCTCGGAAGCGTTATTCTGTGACACACTGTCGCCAGTACCAGTGCTGTATTGCAAGTGAATAAATACGTGTACGCGCTGCCAAGTGGTACGGTAACTTTTGAAGTGACCTAGGTGCCGGACGGTTGTGTTACAAAAGAAAACTCACGGCTCCTATACCATTTACGACGCCGATAAGCTCCCAAAATTGCGTGGTTTCCCCAAAGTAAATAGATGCTCTGAAATGAAAAGATGTTAACGGATTGGTGAAAATGAACCTAAGAAAACGTACGGACGATTTTTAGTTTAATTGTACGTTGTCAGTCCATGATAAATTAGAATCAAATGCAGTAGAATTTGACAGAGTATAGTTTAAGGAATGAAATCAAAACAAAGACATTGTCCTCAATCTGAGATGGTCTGTATGTTTTCAGGCGTCCGGCAGTGATTGTTCCGCATCCACACGTGTATGTGTGTGTGCGGGGGGGGGGGGGGGGGGGTTAGCAAGGGGGGGGGCAGTACGGGACACATGCCCTATCCTGAAATATGACGGGTATAGACTTTTTTATTCATTACAAATTCCTCACACCGGTTCCCGAGAGATCACCGAAGTTAAGCGCTGTCGGGCGTGGTCGGCACTTGGATAGGTGACCATCCAGGCCGCCATGCGCTGTTGCCATTTTTCGGCGTGCACTCAGCCTCGTGATGCCGATTGAGAAGTCAAGAATACCATCATAACGACCGGGAGAGCGGTGTGCTGACCCCACGCTCCTCCTATCCTAGCTGAGGATGACACGGCGGCCGGATGGTCCCGATAGGCCACTCGTGGCCTGAAGACGGAGTGGAGTACAAATTACTCACACATTTCCAGCAGTGAGTTTCTGCGGTTCTACTAAACCGCACATTTAGCATTGTCCACCGAAGTAGGAAATGCTGTGACTTGAGCAACCTCTGTATTGTTGTGAGCGGCGTTACCTCCAGGTGCTGCTATAAGGTTAACGTTGAAACTTGAGACAGATAAATATGATATGGTAGCGGAGCTTGTAATGGGTTCGGTTTTTAAGAGAACTGTCGGAGATAGGAAATCCCAAGTGACCAACGCTTGCAGATGTTGCGGCTTCTGTCGGTTCTCTTTTAGAAGAACGAACGTAGCGGTAGAGGCGGTAGATACTGAATTGGCTGCACGAATTCCGATTCTCAATTACCAGATATTAGGTTACTCCATAAGTTCACAGCATTTTGTTTTGCATGTTGGTATTTCGGTTGCTATCGTTTATTTATGGCTGAAATGACTCTGAGCACTATGGGACTTAACATCTCAGGTCATCCGTCCCCTAGAACTTAGAGCTACTTAAACCTAACTAACCTAAGGACATCACACACATCCATGCCCGAGGCAGGTTTCGAATCTGCGACCGTAGCGGTCGCGCGGTTCCAGACTGAAGCGCCTAGAACCGCTCTGCCATACTGGCCGGCTATTTATTGCATGTCATGTTTTTATTTGTAGTTCGCTGTTATGTTGTCCTCCCCCAGTAGCGCCGGCACGGTAGCTCAGCGTGTTCGGTCAGAGAGCTGGATGGCCTCTGTAATAAAAAAAACTGAGTGGAAGGATCAGCGAACGAATTTCAACGGATGTCATGTGACGTCCGCAACGAGCAAACACAACGATCAACAACGAACAGCCGGCCGGTGTGGCCGAGCGGTTCTAGGCGCTTCAGTCTGGAACCACGCGACCGCTACGGTCGCAGGTTCGAGTCCTGCCTCGGGCATGGATGTGTGTGATGTTCTTAGGTTAGTTAGGTTTAAGTAGTTCTAAGTTCTAGGAGACCGGTGACCTCAGATTTTAAGTCCCATAGTGCTCAGAGCCATCATTCATTTGAATCAACAACAAACAAAATGAAAAAAATGGTAGCAGAATGGTCAGCGTGACGGATAGTCAATCCTCTAGACCCGGGTTCGATTCCCGGCTAGGTCGGGGAATTTTCTCCGCCTAGGGACTGGGTGTTGTGCTGTCATCATTATCCTTTCATCCTCATCGACTGCAGGTCGCCGAAGTGGCGTCAAATTGAAAGACCGGCACCCGGCGAACGGCCTGCCCGACGGGGCCCTACCCATACGATTAAATCAATAAACTGTTTTGTTGATGTTTGAGTTTACATATTGTCGTTTCCCCATTCGGAGATAGTGAGAGGAGCTGTCGACTCTAGAAAATGGAGTGCGAAGTGGAGAAGTCGAAATATTTCCGACATATTCTTCTACTTGAGTTCAATCGAGGGGTGATTGCAGCGCAGGCAATCATAGGCATTTACACAGTGTATGGGGATTATGCTATTGAACACAGCGAGGCAACAAAATGGTTTTCTCGTTCTAAGGAGGATCGTTTTGACAATAGTGGCTCTCCATATTCAGGAAGACATTCGGGGTTTGATGAAGATCGTTTAAATGCATTAACCCACAATGATCCATGTCAGTGTACTCTACAAATGGCAAATGTGATCAACTGTGATCATACCACCACCGTGCGATAGTTCCATCCTATGGAGAATGTTCAAAAATCGGATGTATGGGTACCAAATGCTCTAAGCCGAAATCACATATGTCAGCTGGTGGTCATATATGCACCTCTGCTTGCTCGTCAACAGTTGGCTCGTGAACAACACTAGTTGTTTCTATCCTGTATCATTACTAGTGATGATAATGGTCTCTTTATGCTAACATAAGGAAAATAAAGGAATAAATGAGCCCAAACAAAGCAGCAACTCCTCGTCCAGAGACCTGCACGCATCCACAAAAGATAATCTTATACCGATTGTGGAAAGCGACAGTGTGGTATACTACCAACTGCTTCCCCGAGGTCGAACTATCACTGCTGACCGTTATTGTAAACAACTGAGACGTTTTACAGACGCAATCCAAGAACAACGCCCAAGAAGTCTGCGTGAAGCAGTGCTACTCCACAATAATGCCCGCTCGTATTCTGCCAGACACACACAAAAACTATGCAGGCGCTGGGTTGGGAAGTCATTCCGCACCCACCTTATTCACTTGATCTTGCGCTCTCAGATTTTCACATTTTCCACTCTCTATCTAACAACCTTTTTGGATGAAAATGCGCTCCGAACTTGGCTCGATGAGTTCTTCGGCTCAAAACCATGTGATCTCCACAGTCGCAGAATCGAAAGGTTACCTCAGCGTTGACAGACTGTTGAAGATGGTGAAGCAGAATATATTATTGACGACTAAAGTCTCTGCTATATGTATCTATTGTGTGTGTGTGTGTGTGTTTTTTTTTAAACGCTATGAACTTATGCACCAACCCAGCACGTTTAACCTTACCTGCTAGTCTTCCGCTTTCTTGGCCGTTGCCAGCATCAGACATCACCTCTTCTAGCAGGGTTTCTGATTATTGATTAAAGGGTTGTAGGAGGCAAAATGAGACTTCTGCAGACCAGAAGTTGGACAGATCTGGTAAAGGCTTGCATATATTTCCATAAACACCCACATGGAAATGCGAGGTAGCCTACTATAATTAAACTTGCTGCAGGAGAAGACAAATGGAACAACTGTGTGATATAAACAAGGGTTCTGTTAGCTCGTCCAACCCTTGATCAGAAAGGAAAGAGAGCAATGACGAACAAATTGTAATGGTTACTATCCACTAGAAGTCCGCCTGCTTAGCTTGGTGGTAACGTGCTTACCTCCCATACAGCCGGCACGGGTTCGATTCCCAGCCGGTTTGGAGATTTTCTCCGCCCAGGGATTGGGCGTTGTGTTGCCCTCATCATCATTTCATCCTCATCACTGGCGCGCAAGTCACCAAATGTGGCGTCGACTGAAATAAGACTTGCACTTGGCGGCCGAACATCCCCGGTTGGAGCCTCCAGACCACCAATGCCATACTCTCATTTCATTTCATCCACTAGAAAGGTTAAACTGAAGCACAGGCAGGGGCAATACAAAGCAAGATCGCACAGGTTTGTAGCACGTCCCCGATGTTATTCTATCCTCACAATGAGCAAGCAGTAAAGCAAACCAAAGGAACATTTGGAGTAGCAATTAATGTGCAGGGAGAAGAACTGAGAAACGATGAGGTTTGTCTATGGTACTGTAATTCTTTTAGAAACAGCAAAGGACTTGGAAGAGTACTTGAAAGGGATGGGCTGTGTTTCGAAAGGAGAAAATAAGATGAACATCAACAAAAGCGAAACAAGGACAATGGAATGTAGTCGAGTTAAATCAGAAGTTGCTGAGAGAATGAGATCAGGAAACGACACACTAATAATAGTAGATT
Source organism: Schistocerca serialis cubense (assembly GCF_023864345.2). Classification (NCBI taxonomy): domain Eukaryota; kingdom Metazoa; phylum Arthropoda; class Insecta; order Orthoptera; family Acrididae; genus Schistocerca; species Schistocerca serialis. The sequence continues at coordinate 815,751,686 of NC_064640.1, forward strand.
GGTTTTGCTATTTCGGCAGCAAAACAACTGATTCTGGACGAAGTAGAGAGGATATAAAATGTAGGCTGGCAATTGTTAGAAAAGCGTTTACTAAGAAGAGAAATTTGTTAACATCGAATATAGACTTAAATGTTACGAAGTCTTTTCTGCAGCTCTTTGAGTGGAGTGTAGCCTTGTACGGAAGCAAAGCGTGGATGATAAACAGTTTGGACAAGAAGAGAATGTAAGTTTTGAAATGTGGTGTTACAGAGTAATCCTGATGATTAGACAGGCTGATCGAGTAACTAATGAGGAGGTACCAGTTGGAATTGGGGAGACAAGAAATTTGTGCTACAACTTAACTAAAAGTAGAGATATGTTGATAGAACACATTCTGAGACACCAAGGGATCACGAGTTTAGTTTTTGAGGGAAGTGTGGGGGCTAAAAATCGTAGAGGGAGACCGAGAGATGAATATAGTAAGCAGATTCAGAAGTATGTAGGTTGCAGCAGTTATTCGGAGATGAAGAGGCTTGCACAGGATAGAGTAGCATGGAAAGCTGCATCAAACAAGTCTTCGGACTGAAGACTATAACAGCACCAACTGTCAATGGTTACCGCATGCTCGTCTGAATATCCAGTCTAATTTCAAGAAATGAATAGCATATTAAAGTGGCCATCAATTCGCTTTTACAGGGAGACGTTATTAAAGAAACTATAGCAGCTATCACTTGAAACGATTTCGAGGTCAAAACAGTAACTGTTTCAGAAGAGTTGATTCAGTATTTGTTTATAGCATTAGCAGACTAATTTTTCCACTTATTCCACTAAGCCAATTATAGTCATTGCATAGAACTAGACACGTTCGTATCACAGTTATTTATGCACCATGAAGAGACTATTCCAGCGTCTTGTTTGATAGTGCACTGTGTTCTTTAGAATATCAGTACTATGTGACTGTCCTTTGTTTTACTCCTTGAGGGAAATCTACTAATTACTCCAACAAAAAAGTAAAATAATCACCACGAATTAAAAGTATGTATTTTTCCTAAGACGTTATTTCGTCAAGGATAAATAACTGCTAATTTGCCTTTGTGAACTTTTGGTTTCTATTTCCTTTTAGTCTCATCATATATAAAGAAAAAGAATATGATAGAGTTGTATTTTTGTGTATTTCAGTTTGTTTATAGTGGCACGGTATATTGTAGATACGTTTCATTTACCGTAGAAAATTACCTTACTTTCTGTGTTGCACAAAATTTCACAGAAAGCCGGTCCAATTCTGTAATGGCAACAACCCTGTTTTCATATGTTTATATACGAGTACATACAGATACGTGCGCACTTGCTGCAATGTTACTTCTTTGTAATATAGACAGCCTAAAAATAATCAAGGTAAGATAATAATCCTGCTGTACATATAATGGATTCCTAAAACGAACAGAAGAGTCTATTTAAATATATTCAGTCCTTTTACGCCCAATTGTTTCGTTTTGCAATTTGATCAATAAATTTCACTTTTTTTTACTCTCGACCACTGCCAATTAAGCTGATCGACAACTTGACTGATTTTTACAGTCAAGATTATTATGGGATTGGATATGGACACTACAAAGCATGTGTTGGCGTTGTTCTGGGGGCCCTGCCTGAGCTTGCCCCATCCTGTAGCTTCCCCCACCATGTAGCTTCTCCCACCACGACTTCTCCCACTACTGCCTATGAGCCCCCACTATACGACTCCTCCTACAGTACGAAGAACGCGGTTGACATTCAGTTTCAGTGAGACCTCGGTGAATAGTGCGACTAGTCTTAGCTATTCGAAGGGCGTCTTAGTGCTTTGCTCGAGTTCCAGTCGGTTTCATAGTGTCAGTTGGATCACTCTACAGGGCATTATGTCGTCTGAGCCTGGCAATGAATTAGGATCGAACGCAGTTATGTGCTACTTTCCTTGGCTTCCATACTACCTCAGATATCAGATTGGGTTTGATATACTTGTTAACCCTCCTGATGCACAAACGGATCCATCTGTGGCCGGTCAACCTCCGCGCTTGATTCATGTTGAGCTTTACTTCCCAGATGGTATTATCTGCAATCCTGCAAACTTCGATGAAATGCCAAATCCTCTTTCATTCGGAGATGGTGCGCCACATTTCTACCCTCCACTCCCTGATGTCCATCCACCAATGCACCCAGATAATCCACATCCAACCGAGTCGTTTTATCGTCAACTACGCCAGCAAGCTATGATGTTGCAAGAACAACTTTATACTCGTGTGCTTGTAGATAACATAAATGGCCAGCCTGGGGAATTTATGGTAATTGATGACACACCATACGATGTCATTCCTCATTGTATAGAGTGCAATGAGTTTCACAGAGAGTCAGAACTTGTTCACATGCAACGACCCCGAGGTGTTCCAAAACGCAAGCGCTCAAAGCAGTCGCACAAACAGTCAGGGCGTTCACATCAGCGTCCATCAAAGTCCAGATCCACAGGTCAGCAGGATACATCACATGCAGCACCACACACAGCCGGTGAAAGTGTCACCACAGGCCCCAGTAAGTATAATATAATGCTTTTGAAAATTTTCAGATAACAATTTAAGCATATTACGCTACATATTATCTGTGGATGTCTTTGTAATGCTTCTCGTAATTGTATTACTATATTCATGACTTGCACTAGAGATCTGCCAGGCTAGTAAATTTCGATGCTACTACATGGAGACAACTAGTGAATACATTGTTGCCAACAAGGTTTGAAGTAGTTGTGTTATGTGATCGCTGAAAACCTTCCTTAATCACTAAAGAAATTTGTATTTTTGAGAGAATGTGGTATGATTTCTAAGTCTACTTTATGATTTTGGATTCGCAAGATGTACTAATCGCTTTCGAGTGTGATTCAGACTGAAGAAATGCACACTTACGATTTCAAAATACTAAAGCAAACTAATAATCGTAAAGAATATATTTCTTATATTTGTAGTGTGTTATTCTGAAAGGACTGTATCGTAAACCAGAATCTGATATTTCCTGCGCATTTCAGTTTGTCTCTCTTTCAAAATTGAGTATACTATTTCCTATATTTTCCACTCATTCACCTCTAGTTTTCCCCTCTGTGACGAAATTACAATGATATGAAGTTATGTTCATATTTAGTGAAAAACCACCATGTTACTTATTTATGATATTCGTTTGCTTTTCTGCAATGTGTAACAACAAATACTTTATCTAACATTTACGGAGATAAGTTCTGCTAGAGACAATATGAAAACATAAAAAAATACCTGCCATCACACAGTAAGTGGTATTTAATTGGAAACTGCACTACTAGTTGTGGACATGTACTTATTAAAATAACATGCTACCTACTACCACTCAGTAAGTGGTACCTAATTTGAAATTGCACTACTAGTTCCAGCTACATACCGTACATGAATTGCTAATTCAAGTTAATGAAAATATCTGAATTTCCAGTAAGGAAATCTTAATGAAACTGTGAAAAGTCATAATTGTCAAACCTCTATGTTCAGCTGTATTTTGGGAACTCAAAATCCCTCAGTGATTAACAAATAATTTGCACAAAATATGAATCTTCACACATGAATGTTACTAGTTCATGAGTCACAGAGGCACATCAACATACTTCATTTAATTCTTTACTACAGCCCAGAAAGAATATAAAAGGAAATTACAATAATTTAACAGCATTGCAGAGCATAGAGAATCTGAGAAATATTTATTAACTTATAATTTCTTTTTTATTCTATGCTTAAACTTTTTCATTGTATGCAATCTTACTAGGTGTGCTGTACTAAACTAGTTATCAGTGAGTTAGCTGTAGTAAAGGATTTGTTAGAGGTCTATGTTTGGTAAGCAATTCATACAGAAAGTAATGGAGTTGCTCACAAGAATGATAATAGCTGCCAGTCCTCACTTGTTTATCAGTCTTGAACGGACCTTACAATGTGTCATTATGGGAATATAAGCACAGTATGTCATAGATGGCTTTACAAACTGTGTCTTTGAAGTGTCTTGCAGTTAATATATTTTTTCTATATTTGCCCACAGATTTTATATGCCATTTATTGCAATAACTGTGACATAATCTAGTCCTGTGGGTTTTTTTTTTCAGAAAAAGATCTGCAAAAGCGCAAAAAGCGTACAGTGACTCAACAGTTGCCAGAGGAAGATGGGTTACATGAAATAGCGACAGGAATACAAAACAAAAATGTTTCCACTCAGGCTGCTGTTGCAACCACCGAAAAGGCAATGGCTCGTTTGACTATACAAGGTAAGAATAATGAGGGAAATTTAGTTCAGGACAATGAAAAGCTTTATGCAGATGGAAATGTTGATAACGACAACTAGATGGATGCAAATTTAGCAACATTGCGAATCTTGTCACACATCCTGCACTCAACGTCATGAGGAATTTTATTTGTATTTTATGTTGCCGGTCAAGTCAATTATGTTGTGAAACCAGAACTGACATTTTGTCTGCGCATTTCGGTGTTAAGTATTTCCCTTTCAGCATTGTGTATTTAACACTATTTCCTATGTTTTATACACATTCAGCTCGATTTTTCTGTTCTGTGATGCAATTACAATGATGTGAAGTTATGTCCATAGTTAGTGAAAATCAACCAAGTGTATTTGTTTATGATATTTGTTTGCTTTTCTGCAACATACAATAGCAAATACTTTATACAACATTTTAACAGATGAGTTCTATTAAAAGGAGTATGAAATATCTGCTGTCACTCAGTAAGTGGTGCTGTCCCTATTTGAAATGGCACTGCTAGTTACTGACTTGCACTCATTAGTTGCAGCCACATGCATAAATTTCTAATTCAGGTTAACGAAAATATCTAAATTTCCAGTAAGCAAATCTTAATGAAACTGGGCACAGTCATAATGGTCAAGCTTCTATGTTCATCTGTATTTTGGGAACTCAGAATCCCTCAGTGAATCAGAAATAATTTGCACAAAATATAAATTTCCACACATGAATGATATTAATTCACGAATCACAGATGCACATCAACATACTTCATTTATATTTTTGCTGCAGTTCACGATACAACATAAACGGAAATTTTAACAATTAATAGCATTATGGAGTATACAGCACCTGAGAAATATTTGTTTACTTGTAATTCATTTTTTTCTGCTAAGCTTAACTTTTTTCATTGTATGTAACCTTACTAGCTGTGCTATAGTAAACCAGTTGTCAGTGAGTTACATGTGGCAAATGATTTGTTGAAAGTCCATAAAATCTTCTATGTTTGACTTGTGACTCAGAGAGAACAACATGGAGTTTCTCACAAGAATGATAACTGGCAGACGTCACTTGTTTTTCAGTCTTGAAAGAACCTTATAATGTGTAATTATGATAAAATAAGCACAGTATGCTATAGGCAGCTTTACACAGTGTATCCCTAAAGTGTCTTACAGTTAATATATTTTTTGTGTACTTACCCACAGATTCGACACGCCATTTATTACAATAACTGTGATGTACACTATACCTGTGGTTTCTTTTTTTTTTCAGAAAACAGTCTGCAAAAGCAAGAAAAGCCTACATTTACTCAACAGTTGCCAGAGGAAGAAAGGTTACATGAAATAGCAACAGGGATACAAGACAAAAATGTTTCCACTGAGGCTGCTGCTGCCACCATAAAAGATGAAATGGATCGTTTGAATTCGCATGAAGAGAATGATGATGGAAATGTCGTTCAGGACAACGAAAAGCTCGGTGAAGATCCAAATGTCGATAACGACAAATAGATGGATGCAAATTTAGCAACATGATGAATCTTTTCACTCATCCTGTTCTCAACGCCATGGGGAATTTTATTTGTATTTTAGACATTTTGGCAAATTACGGCTTCTAAAGTAATGTACGTAACTTTATTTACCACACAGGAGGCGGTTCAGAGATTTATGTAAGCATGCATGTGGTGTCTGGCTCAGGTTTTTTTAAATGTAAACATGAAAAAATCATTTTTACGCTATGAGTAGAGTTTTGTAGTGTAAAGATTGATTGAAAGCTTTTCAGATGATGATAGAACGTTTAGCAAGTAGAAAAAGTGCTCAACCATCTGAAAGTTATCTACCAGGTGTCTACAGTGTCAACTAGTTGTTTATTAAGATGACATGTAGCATTTTATACTAATGTATACTTATTGCCTGGTACCTGCATTCTGTGGTGGGTATGAATAAGAAGGTTGTCCAACCACAGTTATTGTGATTTCTATTGAACAGCGATCTTTCAACAGTGGTTACATCATTTTCCACTGCTGTGTAAAATACTTGTGACTTTGACAAGTGTGCTTCACTCATACCTGTTAATGAATTAAAAACCTAAGTAAAATGTTCATTTAAAGCAGGAAACATATGATATAGAATTGCTATGTTACTAGAATTTTGACAGAATACATTACTGTTTGATGAACAAGCTTAATATGGAAACTTGTATTGGAGTTGTAACTGCTGTCAGATTATTGTTATTGTAGAATTACTGTAGGTAGAAGAGGGAATTATAGAAAATTATAGTTGGAAATTGAAGTAGATATTTCAGTTAAATAGACTGTTGTAATCATGTAATTGACATTTGGATGTGATAGATAATATCTGACTGATGTAGCTGTGTAGTTTCTGTGCCACAATTGGGTTTGATTTCATGAATTATCAATTTATTGGTTGTTATAAGTGACTTGTAAAATTTTTGTGAGAATTAAGTAAAAAATGGGTGTCAAAACCATTTTTTATACAATGTGAGAAACGAATGCTTAGCTTCTATATTACATACAGTATCATACATGACAGTTAATTATAGCCTTTTATGGTATAACCGAATATACTGATAAATTTCTAATTGGATAAAGATAAATTTGTGGGTAATGTGTTTTCTTTAAATATATCATGTGTATATTACTATGAATCCTAAAATGATAACTAATGAAATTTTGGCATTACATAGTTCTACTTACTGGTAATCATTTTTCTATGACTCTTCTAAAAACTGAAGTTGCTGAGCACCTGTACTGCTATAAGTATGCTAACAATGTGTAAAACATATAGTTTGACACTTGTTCATATATAGAAACTAGTTATCCTTGATATATTTGTGAAAATACTTATGGAATTGTAAATTTCATTTGAGCTGTATTTTTTCTAATTAGTTTTTTCTTATAATATTATATTATATCTGTACGTTTTTCATTAAATAAAGGATCAATACCCTGAACAAAAACTCTTTTGTGTAATTATTTTCTTATTGCTTTTTAGGCAACTGGTAAGCAATAACATATCTAAATAAAAGCTGGAAGGCCTCTGCAGCATATGCTGAGGGCTATCACAGAGAAAATTAATATTGGTACTAAGACTGAAGACCAAATGAGGTAACGCAGTGGGTGGCACAATGGACTCGCATTCGGGAGGATAACGGTTCAATCCCGCATCCGGCCACCCTGATTTAGGTTTTCAGTGATTTTCCTAAATCGCTCCAGGCAAATGTTGCTATGGTTCCTTTGAATGGGCATGGCCGACTTCCTTCCCCATCCTTCCCTAATCCGGTGAGACCTATAACCTCGCTGTTTGGCCTCCTCCCCCAAACAACCCAACCCTAATAAGACCGTACATCCCCATGACTGACACAGTGAGTGCAATTTGCACATTATTCATTTCATTATGAACAATATTAATGTTTGTGTTAAAGATGCTACCATAAACGTAGTGTCAGGATTTTCTGCAGTATTAACTAAAATTATATACGCAATATTTTTTACATAAGCAAAACAGAGATAAAAACGTTCATAGATAACTAGTAAAGTTACTCGGTCAGAGAAAACAGGTGCTATTTCTAGAAACTTTTGCAGGTATGTCTTCACATTTGCAGTACATTTTTTATGTATGTATATGCAGAATAAAAAGTATATTTTTTCTAGCTAATATAACGATCATCAAGAATATATGCAGATTTTCTTATACTGTATTGCTTGGAAGATTCAGGACAAAAATTAAAAAAGTAATCTTTCATTAAATGACTTTTAGCACCAAATAATTAGACCAATATCTAAGTTAGAAAAATAATGTTAAAATCATTTATAACATGAGTTTATCAGTTTTGTAAGTGAAAAATTACCGTTCTTTCGGTTTAGTAATTTCATGAATCTCATGCTGAAGGTAAATGAAGAAAATATATTTGTAAAACACACTATTGTTTTGGCGGCACATCAGTTTTAAAGTAGTGGTTCAAATGGCTCTGAGCACTATGGGACTCAACTGCCGAGGTCATTAGTCCCCTAGAACTTAGAACTAGTTAAACCTAACTAACCTAAGGACATCACAAACATCCATGCCCGAGGCAGGATTCGAACCTGCGACCGTAGCGGTCTTGCGGTTCCAGACTGCAGCGCCTTTAACCGCACGGCCACTTCGGCCGGCTTTTAAAGTAGTATTAAAGTTTCAGTGTGTTCAGCAAGCTATTACTTCATTATCTTTTTTACATGCTTTGTTTAAGTTTGTTCTTGTATGTCTCTGTCATAGTTTTCTCATTACCAATATTATAATGAGATTTGGCTGTAAAACTTGCTCAACTGCAAATATTCTCGTGAATGGATGGGGTCACTACATTTCTTGAAACTATGCTTACTGAATGAAAGTTTGTTATGTCACTGAGAAGAGGACACCAATTTTATTACTACGACGTGATGCATAATAACACAAAAATCTAAAAAATGAATACCATACAGTTCACAAAAACTGTGCCTCTTGTAAAAAATAGTCTCTCTCACTGAAAAAGGCACCTATTACAACAATTCACATTCATTTTCCAGTGCTTTTTTTCAGTACAAATTCAATATAGTCACCAACGCTCTAGATATAACACACACATTACTATTAGAATCTCTTGTTCACTAAACACATATTTGCTCAGTTACTGGATTCTTAGCAAAATTTCTGAAACCTCCTATCGTAAACTGATACTATACAACATGAAGTAGTAGAAAGTAAATAAAAGGAGCGCAGGTGCGTCACTTAAAGGCAAACAACGAGAACGCTGTAGTTGGTTTCTCAACAGCAGTAACACATTTCATGAACATATTTGAGTCTATTTAGAAAGTTAAGAAATTCTGATTTACAATCTATAGAAAATGTTTTTAATCGTTCAAGCAATAAGTGACCAAGGAAACGTCAGCCACTCGCATTTATACCTCGGGTCCACATTCATAGAGCTGACGTGACAACACAGTTGCCACATAAAATCGTGTAAGAGGCTCACAGACATGTTGAAAATAAACAGTAGCACTATATAAAGGCTGGACTGGTCACAATTAAAAATTCATGTTTGAAAATGTAATGACTTTATTGCTCGTAATATAATGTGTTTCGGACTTTGCAGTCTTTAGATGTCTGTGATAAAGTACCAAAGATACATGGAAATTACAAAACCGAATCAGAACAGTGAACTACAAGAAGAAAGCTCAGTTGTTCACACAAGGTGCTTCAGGCAAAAACATGCCTAGCAGCATGATGCTGCACGTAGATATAAAGCTTACAAGATGTGTACATAACAATCGTTAGCAGACTAGTGAAAAAATCTTTAACATGAAACTTACAGGTGAACATTCATGACAGATGTCAGCATAGCAGTGATGGTGGCGCCATACCTCTTCGTAATTCACAACAGAGTCCAAAAAATTAAATCATAAAAATACAATGGTCAAATATACATAAAATTATAACAGGAAGCAAGACTGCAAAAGATTTTTTTAGTTTATAACGAGGACAGGAAAGAAAAAGCTGCATGGCTACCGTCAGGTGGCAAAGTAGTAGCAAATATGATGAAGTACTTCGTCAAGATTGATAGTGAATTTTAACTATGAGAAGTACTAGATATGAGTATGTAGTTCAACAACAAAATAATTAGTTACAAACTTTAAAATGTAAAATAAAATCCAATAAACGAAGACGTATTGGCTGTTATCAGGTAGCAGAATAGTAGCAACATTGACGCTGTACATCGTTGTAGCTGAAAATGGCTATATTAAAAGCTAAACAAAAAATAATACATAATCACAATGCAAATAAAAAACGAATGAACAGAGTCATATTGACTGACGTCAGCTTGTAATAAAAACTAACAGATGAAAGAAGCACAAGAGCTATGGCGAGCGTCTTTACAAAAGTTGTAAATGCGTAGAAATAGAACAAAGTAAACAAATATATCGTGATACAAAGACGCGAACCTTTCTAAGGAACATAGGTAGCAATCTGTTACTGCTAGTATAAAAAGTGAAGACGTATGAAAATGAGAATAAGATACAATTTCTAAGAAAAAAGAACCAGTGCATCAAATGCAGACCTGTCAATGGTATTAATTATATAACGAGGAAATATTGTTGTATAGAAGGAGCTATCACGTCATGCTGCATATCGTTGATCTACATTTGAATGTTAATCTCCAATTTATAACTAAAGTATTTACTCTACACATACGGAGAAAATATTGTACTACTCCACTGGGGTTACTATGACGTGCTCTAGAAACAAAGACAAACCTTTACTACTCACCAAACCGTCAACACGAGGTCTGTAAGCATTACGAAGCATGCTCTGTGTCCATCTTTTACATCATCATGCCATAAAGAAATACTGAAAGAAAAGAAAATTTCATTCATGTACAACTTAATTTGTCTTGCTACGTGATATCTCAGTAGGCACATAGGGCACACTTTGTCGACATCATGATCGCCTTACTCCCAAAACTGCCATCCGATCTAGCCACCATAACTTGCCTTCTAGATGGGTAAGAAGAAACGTCTTTTAATAATTCATTTTTTTTTTCAGTGCGCTATTCAAGTGTAGAATGTGGATGTGTGAAGAAAGTTACCACTAGTGCACAATAGTAAGAAAAAAAATACTGGGGCACTGTGCTGGCTATGAATGTTGTAAATCGGCCATGTGGTAAATTAATATTGGCCTCTGGTTTTGGAATACTGAAGTAATTCACATCCTGTATCCATGTATGTGTTAGTACCATATCTCAAAACTTGCCTATAATTTTACATAGAGAGACTACATAGCACCAAGGTGTGTGAGGTGCTGCGTCGCCTGACTCTGTCAACACACACACACACACACACACACACACACACACACACACACAGAGAGAGAGAGAGAGAAACATCACTAGCCCTGATGATGCATGTCAGATACCACACAACTAGCATACGTCTTGACGCAGTGCATGCATTATCGTCACAATTTAGTGAAATACTACACTGAGACTGAGGGAGGTAGCGCAGTGGTTTGCACACTGGACTCACATTCGGGAGGACGACAGTTCAAACCCACATCCGGCCATCCTGATTTCGGTTTTTCGTGATTTCCCTAAATCCCTTCAAGCAAATTCCAGGATGGTTCCTTTGAAAGGGCACAGCCAACTTCCTTCCTTATCCTTCCCTAATCCGATGGGACCTCGCTGTTCGGTCTCATACCCAAATTCAACTAGCTACAGTGAGATGACAAAAGTCATGGGATAGCATATGTAAAGATGGTGCTAGTATAGCGTATGCAAGGTATAAAAGAGCAATGCATTGGCGGACCTGTCATTTGTACTCAGGTGATTTACGTGAAAAGGTTTCCAAAGTTATTATAGGCACAAAATGGGAATTAACAGATTTTTTCATGTGTTTGACTTGTTTACCTGCTTTGGGCTGCCTCTACAAATATGACTTAATAATGTTCTACAAACTTTTAGCATTGTACTTGATAATGGCATAAAAGCCGAAACTTGCATAGTACAGAAGATAAATGTAATAATACAGTCAACTGGCTGTTTACTCTCTTAAAAAGTATTGCACGACTGTGGCTCAACGCCCTCGAAAATCCATCAGCCATTGCCAGACTTTGAATGGGGAATAATAGTTGGAGATAAACTCAGGGGATATTCTATTTCGGAAATCCTTAGGGAATTCATATGCTCAGATCCATAGTGTCAATAGTGTGCCGAGAATAGCACATTGCAGGCATTACCTCTCACCACAGGCAACGCAATGACCGACGGTCTTCACTTAACGACCGAGAGCAGCGGCGTTTGCGGATAGTTATCAGTGCTAACAGACTAGCAGCACTGCGTGAAATAACCTCAGAAAGGAATGTGGAACGTACGACAAACATGTCTGTTAGGACAGTGCCACAAAGTTTGGTGATAATGGGATATGGTAGCAGGCGACCAACGCAAGAGCTTTTGCTAACAGCACATCGCCTGTAGTGCCTCTTCTGGGCTCGGGACCATATCGGTTGGACCCTAAGTGGCTGAAAAATTGTGGCCTAGTGAAATGAGTCCCGATTTCAGTTGGTAAGAGCAGATGATACTGTTCGAGTGTGGTGCAGACCTCCCCCCCCCCCCCCCCCCCCCCGCCCCCACTTCATGTACCCAAACAACGACGGAATTTTTATGGACAACAGTGCGTCATGTTGTTTGCGACCGGTTTGAAGAATATTATGGACAATTAGAGGAAATGATTTGGTTACCCATATAGCCTGACGTGGGACATAATCGACAGGTCAGTTAGTGCACAAAATCTTGCACCAGTAACACTTTCACAGTTATGGTCGGCTATAAAGGCAGCATGGCTCAATATTTCGGCAGGGGATTTCCAACGACTTGTCGAGTCCATGCTACGTCGAGTTGCTGCACTAGGCCAGAAAAATTGAAGTCCGACACGATATTAGGAGGTATCCCATGACTTTTGTCACCTCAGTTTATAGTGATCGACTATAAGTTCAAATGGTTCAAATGGCTCTGAGGACTATGCGACTTAACTTCTGAGGTCACCACTCGCCTAGAACTTAGAACTAATTAAACCTAACTAACCTAAGGACATCACACACATCCATGCCCGAGGCAGGATTCGAACCTGCGACCGTAGCGGTCGCTCGGCTCCAGACTGTAGCGCCTAGAACCGCACGGCCACTCCGGCCAGCAGACTATAAGTCTCAGGATATTTATCAGAGAACTAAATCGATTGACGCCTTCATAACAAAAACAATCCTAGTCAGTTTTTGTCAGTCGTTTTCGCGATTTCAGCGCAATCTTGTTGTCATCACCGAGACTCACAATTTGTTCTAGCCAGATATGGCAGAAACGTCCCTTGTCTTGAGTTCTGCAGCTCAAAAATGTGATGTTTCTACAAAAACAGCCCGTGTCAAAATAATATTTGACAAAAACAGCCTTTGTCTTTTGACAAGCAGGCGACAATGCAACCTCAATGTTCATTGTCGCTCTCGATGTAGTTGTGTGATTATTTCAATCAATTCTTTGGAAAGTGACGCTTCAGTGTATGAGATTCTATTATGAATTCCTAAGAATGTGTTCAGTGGCCTAAAATGCAGAAACATCAAGAAAGAACAAAAATGTAATAAATAAGCAGAAGCTGATGGGTGAGCAACACATGAACTACGTTGACAAAAGTATTCCCGCGAAACGTGTTGGAGATGGCTGCAACTAAGCACTGTTTACATTCTTTATTTCCACCAGAGGTATGCAGGTGACGTGACGTCCGCTCCCTTTGGTTGCAGATGCCAAAGACCTTTTTAAAATCTTATCATGTTTAAGCTCAGAGAAACATCGCACAAAGTCGTCGTTATCAAAATCTTATGTTTAAGATCAAAGAAACATCTCACAAAGTCATCGTTATCATAATCGTTGTCGTTATAGTCATCGTCATCGTCGTTGTCGTCGCAAAGTAATTCCGCCAGAATTTTCAGACATTTTGCATTGAGAAAAAGAAACCCTTGAAAGCTTGCTTACGACTAACAAGAGAAGCAAACATGATGTACAAAAATATATTCATAAGTAATTCCATTTACGCACATACAAATCAATACATATTTCATTCGATTTTCTGGAAGCTGTACCATGTGGAAGAAAACGCTCACTCGCGCCGGGTTACTCACGACAAATGTATGCAAACACTCGTGTCGGGTCAGTCGCACACCAATGGCAGTTTAACGTGAAACAGTAATACCAAAAACTACTCCGATTACACTATTTCAGACATGTAGACAGTTAAAGAAAAGAAATTGTTTTGTTCAGAAGCTATTTTAGCGGTAAAACTCTCGCACGCAAACGGTTCAGGCGTAGTCCACGAGCTCTCTAGTTGTCCTCCCCCTTCTATAAGTACCAGGAGTGAAACGATGAAAAAAAAAATGTTTTACAACCCCTACCAGAGGACCTAACAAGTTTTGCCGCCCCTGTGGAGCTGGTACCCGATTCGGGCCGCACCCCTCGTACCCCACATTGCTACACCACTGCTTGTGTGGGCAATGCGTTTGGTATGGAGAAAGCGGGAGCAGCGATAATGATCTGGGCGGCGACTCACTCGTGTTCCATAATATCGTCGACAGTTTGAACTCCTTCGATATTAATAAACTTTTTGGAGCTAGTCTCGCATGTGACTTCGTGAAAGTCACAAGTTGTGCTAAGAAGGGAATAGCGCCGCTGAAATTTGAGAATTTGTAATAAGTTCCTATGGGACAAAATTGCTGAGGTCATCAGTCGCTAGGCTTACACACTACTTAATCTAACTTACGCTAAGGACAACACACACATCCGTGCCCGAGGGAGGACTCGAACCTCTGACGGGGGGAGCCACACGAACTGTGGCAAGGCGCCTAAAACCGCGCGGCTACACCCTGCTGCTACGCGCCAGTGAACAATAATGTTGCACTACTGGCCATTAAAATTGCGACACCACGAAGATGATATGTTACAGACGCGAAATTTAACCGACAGGAAGAAGATGCTGTGATATGCAAATGATTAGCTTTTCAGAGCATTCACACAAGGTTCACGCCGGTGGCGACACCTACAACGTGCTGACATGAGGAAAGTTTCCAACTGATTTCTCATACACAAACAGCAGCTGACCGGCGTTGCCTGGTGAAACGTTGTTGTGATGCCTCGTGTAAGGAGGAGAAATGCGTACCATCACGTTTTCGACTTTGATAAAGGTCGGATTGTAGCCTATCGCGATTGCGGTTTATCGTATCGCGACATTGCTGCTCGCGTTGGTCGAGATCCAATGACTGTTAGCAGAATATGGAATCGGTGGGTTCGGAGGGTAATGCGGAACGCCGTGCTGGATCCAAACGGCGTCGTATCACTAGCAGTCCAGATGAGAGGCATCTTATCCGCATGGCTGTAACGGATCGTGCAGCCACGGCTCGATCCCTGAGTCAACATATGGGGACGTTTGCAAGACAACAACCATCTGCACGAAAAGTTCGACGACGTTTGAAGCAGCATGGACTATCAGCACGGAGACCATGGCTGCGGTTACCCTTGACGCTGCATCATAGACAGGAGCGCCTGTGATGGTGTATTCAACGATGAACCTGGGTGCACGAATGGCAAAACGTCATTTTTTCCGATGAATCCAGGTTTTGTTTACAGCATCACGATGATCGCATCCGTGTTTGGCGACATCGCGGTGAACACACATTGGAAGCGTGTATTCGTCATCGCCATACTGGAGTATCACCCGGCGTGATGGTATGGGGTGCCATTGGTTACACGTCTCTGTCACCTCTTGTTCGCATTGACGGCACTTTGAACAGTGGACGTTACATTTCAGATGTGTTACGACCCGTGGCTCTACCCCTCATTCGATCCCTGAAAAACCCTACATTTCAGCAGGATAATCCACGGCCGCATGTTGCAAGCCCTGTACGGGCCTTTCTGGATACGGAAAATGTTCGACTGCTGCCCTGGCCAGCACATTCTCCAGATCTCTCACCAATTGAAAACGTCTGGTCAATGGTGGCCGAGCAACTGGATCGTCACAATACGCCAGTCACTACTCTTGATGAACTGTGGTATCGTGTTGAAGCCGCATGGGCAGCTGTACCTGTACACGCCATCCAAGCTCTGTTTGACTCAATGCGCAGGCGTATCAAGGCCGTTATTACGGCCAGAGGTGGTTGTTCTGGGTACTGATTTCGCAGGATCTGTGCACCCAAATTGCGTGAAAATGTAGTCACATGTCAGCTGTAGTATAATATATTTGTCCAATGAACACCCGTTTCTCACCTGCATTTCTTCTTGGTGTAGCAATTTTAATGGCCAGTAGTGTAGTTTGATGACAGAAATGAAGCGACGCAATTTTGTTGCAAAGTAGATGAATTAATGGTGCAATTTTATTAAATGAGTTTAGTAGTCAGTGGAACTGACAATTAGTGTTTAATCATGCGCCAGCTTGCATCAGGCTAATACTTCTTGTGTTTGGAAGATCGCTCTGATGTTGAATAGAATAAATTCTAATTAAAGCTCAAATCGATCCAAGTGTCGCCTAATTTATTTAGATTCTACATCTACATCTATACTCCGCGAGCCACCTTACGGTGTGTGGCGGAGGGTACTTATTGTACCACTATCTGATCCCCCCTTCCCTGTTCCATTCACGAATTGTGCGTGGGAAGAACGACTGCTTGTAAGTCTCCGTATTTGCTCTAATTTCTCGGATCTTTTCGTTGTGATCATTACGCGAGATATATGAGGGCGGTAGTAATATGTTGCCCATCTCTTCCCGGAATGTGCTCTCTCGTAATTTCGATAATAAACCTCTCCGTATTGCGTAACGCCTTTCTTGAAGTGTCCGCCACTGGAGCTTGTTCAGCATCTCCGTAACGCTCTCGCGCTGACTAAATGTCCCCATGACGAATCGCGCTGCTTTTCGCTGGATCATGTCTATCTCTTCTATTAATCCAACCTGGTAAGGGTCCCATACTGATGAGCAATACTCAAGAATCGGACGAACAAGCGTTTTGTAAGCTACTTCTTTCGTCGATGAGTCACATTTTCTTAGAATTCTTCCTATGAATCTCAACCTGGCGCCTGCTTTTCCCACTATTTGTTTTATGTGATCATTCCACTTCAGATCGCTCCGGATAGTAACTCCTAAGTATTTTACGGTCGTTACCGCTTCCAATGATTTACCACCTATGGCATAATCGTACTGGAATGGATTTCTGCCCCTATGTATGCGCATTATATTACATTTATCTACGTTTAGGGAAAGCTGCCAGCTGTCGCACCATGCATTAATCCTCTGCAGGTCCTCCTGGAGTACGTACGAGTCTTCTGATGTTGCTACTTTCTTGTAGACAACCGTGTCATCTGCAAATAGCCTCACGGAGCTACCGATGTTGTCAACTAAGTCATTTATGTATATTGTAAACAATAAAGGTCCTATCACGCTTCCCTGCGGTACTCCCGAAATTACCTCTACATCTGCAGATTTTGAACCGTTAAGAATGACATGTTGTGTTCTTTCTTCTAGGAAATCCTGAATCCAATCACAAACCTGGTCCGATATTCCGTAAGCTCGTATTTTTTTCACTAAACGTAAGTGCGGAACCGTATCAAATGCCTTCCTGAAGTCCAGGAATACGGCATCAATCTGCTCGCCAGTGTCTACGGCACTGTGAATTTCTTGGGCAAATAGGGCGAGCTGAGTTTCACATGACCTCTGTTTGCGGAATCCATGTTGGTTATGATGAAGGAGATTTGTATTATCTAAGAACGTCATAATACGAGAACACAAAACATGTTCCATTATTCTACAACAGATTGACGTAAGCGAAATAGGCCTATAATTATTCGCATCTGATTTATGACCCTTCTTGAAAATGGGAACGACCTGCGCTTTCTTCCAGTCGCTAGGTACTTTCCGTTCTTCCAGCGATCTACGATAAATTGCTGATAGAAAGGGGGCAAGTTCTTTAGCATAATCACTGTAGAATCTTAAGGGTATCTCGTCCGGTCCGGATGCTTTTCCGCTACTAAGTGATAGCAGTTGTTTTTCAATTCCGATATCGTTTATTTCAATATTTTCCATTTTGGCGTCCGTGCGACGGCTGAAGTCAGGGACCGTGTTAAGATTTTCCGCAGTGAAACAGTTTCGGAACACTGAATTCAGTATTTCTGCCTTTCTTCGGTCGTCCTCTGTTTCGGTGCCATCGTGGTCAACGAGTGACTGAATAGGGGATTTAGATCCGCTTACCGATTTTACATATGACCAAAACTTTTTAGGGTTCTTGTTTAGATTGTTTGCCAATGTTTTATGTTCGAATTCGTTGAATGCTTCTCTCATTGCTCTCTTTACGCTCTTTTTCGCTTCGTTCAGCTTTTCCTTATCAGCTATGATTCGACTACTCTTAAACCTATGATGAAGCTTTCTTTGTTTCCGTAGTACCTTTCGTACATGATTGTTATATGGTGCATATATTTGCTGAACGCTCTATCATTTTCAGCTAGTTGCTGCTATTTTAGGAGCAGAATAGTACGGATGTGCGTGGGTACCCATGGGCAACGCAGAACAATTCTTCCGCGCAGTCATATGTTTCGTCGTACTATGGGAAAGTGATAACGTAGGGAGCAGTAGGTGCTCAGTATTTTTGATCCTCTAAACCTCGTTTGTGAAGTCACAAGGGTAATACTAAAAAGTCATAGGATATGATAAGGTCACGTAAAATCAGTATTACGGAAAGCAAATGGAATATTAGATATGTTGGAAGAGATTTAGAAAAATGCAATGCATCCGTAGAGGAAATAGCATACAAGTTGCTCGTGTGGTCAGTTCTAGAATATGTTCCATTATCAAGCAACCATAACAATCAACGAACGAATTGGAAAAGTGCTTTTAGGATCGTAAAAGATCGGCGTTGGCCATATGATACTAGGGCGTGTTCCATTTATATGATGACCGCACATGCATGGTTGTGTTTGCGGGCCACCGGAGCCGAGCAGGCCAGTCGAATGGGTCCCACGTCTCCCTGTTAACACTCAATTGGATGCACCTCAAATAGGCGTGTGGATAGTCGTACCTGGATAGTCGCTATGGATCTGAGAGATCCACACGAGGCAAATGTATAATTTTATTTGAAAAAAAGTAAATTTTTCATTCAAAATGTGGAACATGAGGCATGATTGTCTTTAATTGTCCATATGTATATGAAAAAAATGGAACAAAAAATACGTAACATTTTTTGCTTCATCAGTTGTATCATTTTCCATATTTTCCATGAATCTGGGAGTTAGCAATTATAAATTGACTGTCTGCTAACTCTTTGATAATTTGTATATGGAAATAAATTCCCTGATAACATCTCAGAAATACAAATTTCACAATGTATCAACGATAACACTAGGAACAATCACTTTCAAAGCGATCAAAGTACAGTTCTTACGAAAGTTGAAAAATTCAATCATTATCGAAGTAATACGATGACTGGAACTAAGAAAAATATCACTCAGTTATACGAATATGTGTTGCCTGTTCTTTCGGAATCCGCAGCTGAGACTTATTACATGTAAACTGAAGGTGGAGGGAGAGAACGGAAAGGAAAGGGAACGGATTAGTGATGTCAGCTGCATCGGAACGTTACAAGTAATCAGCGGAGACGAATGAAGATGTGTGCCGGACCAGGATTCGAACCCGAGATTTTTTGCTGACTAGACAGGTGCGTTAACCACTGCCCCTCCAGGGACACAGTGTTTATCGGAACTGCACGGACTATCTCGGTACGTCCACCCTTCTACTGAGCGCCACCTATTCGCAGTCCCTGTCCATTTCCTCCTTGGTAGCTACTCTGAGATTCTTGTACGAAAAAAAAAGGATCAAATGGTTCTGAGCACTATGGGGCTTAACATATGAGGTCATCAGTCCCCTAGAACTTAGAACTACTTAAACCTAACTAACCTAAGGACATCAAACACAGCCATGCCCGAGGCAGGATTCGAACCTGCTACCGTAGCAGTCGCGCGGTTCCGGACTAAAGCGCCCAGAACCGCTCGGCCACCAGCGGCCGGTGCGGGGAGTGAGAAAACTTGGATTTCATATTCGAGCGTCTACTTATAAGCCACACATCACGCCGGTGAATGCGAAACGACGCCTCGCTCGGTGTAAGGAGCGTAAACATCCGACGATTGAACAGTGGAAAAAACGGTGTGTGGAGTGGCGAATCACCGTACACACCGTGGCGATCCGATGGGAGGTTGTTGGTTTGGCGAATGCCCGGTGAACGTCATCTGCCAGCGTGTGTAGTGCCAACAGCAAAATGGGGATGGCCATTGCATCTTTCAACAAGAACAGACACCGCGCATAAATATAACTGATTCGCCTAGATGGGCAATAGATTCACCTACTTGATTGTGGATGCACAAGAACGTTCCGCCTTCTGTGGGAATTCCAGAGAAGCAAAGAAGGAGGAAATGGACATGAACGGTGAATAGGTGGCGCTCAGTGGGGATGTAGGTCGGTCATGAGGTGTACCAAGACAGTCCGTGCAGTTGCAATAAACACTGTGTTCCTGGTGGCGCAGGGTTTAATGCACCTGCCTATTAAATAAGAGCTCCCGGGCTCGAATCCCGGCCTGGCACACATTTTCACTCTCATCGCCACTCATTCGTGTAATGTCCCGATGCAGCTGACATAGCTAATCCCTTCCTTTCCCTTTCCTTTCGTTTTCCCCCCCTCCGCCTTCAGTTTACATATAAAATATCACTCAGTCGTCGTCCCAACAGTTTCTTTTCTTTTTCACAATCATCAGTAAACACAAACGCACAGTGGCGAAGGCGCGAGCATAAACCACACTGTTTTCATGTGTACTTTGTCAGTCATCTTTTCTTAGTTCTGAGAGAGATGCGGCAGCAGTTCCGAGCACTCACTTCAGAAGAGTTGGGTTCAGCAGAAGTGCAAGTCGAAGAGGGATCAGCAACTCTGGGTAGGGTTTCTGCAGTTCTTATACAAATGGACTATGACGAATTGGAGACCAACTGTCGCCTCACCAACTGTGCTTCCCAAGCTTCACAATGTGATCAAAAGTATCCGGACACTCCCAAAAAGATACATTTTTCATGTTGGGCGCATTGTACTGCCAACTACTGCCGGGTACTCCATGTCAGCGACCTCAATAGTCATTAGACATCATGCGTGAGCAGAATGGGGAGCTCCGCGAAACTCACTGACTTGGAACGTGGTCAGGTGATTGGGTGTCACATGTGTCATACGTCTGTACGCGAGATTTCCACAGTCCTAAACATCCCTAGGTCCACTGTTTCAGATGTGATATTGAAGTGGGAATGTGAAGGGACACGTACAGCACAAAAGCGTACAGGCCGACCTCGTCTGTTGACTGACAGAGACTGCCGACAGTTGAAGACGGTCGTAATGTGTAATAGGCAGACATCTGTCCAGACCATCACACAGAAATTCCAAACTGCATCACGATCCACTGGAAGTACTATGACAGTTAGCTAGGGTGTGAGGAAACTTGGATTTCATGGTCGAGCGGCTGCTCATAAGCCACACATCACGCCGGTAAATGCCAAACGACGTCTCGCTTGGGGTAAGGAACGTAAACATCCGACGATTGAACAGTGGAAAAACGTTGTGTGGAGTGACGAATCACTGTACACAAGGTGGCGATCCGATGGCAGGGTGTGTGTATGGCGAATGCCCGGTGAACGTCATCTGCCAGCTTGTGTAGTGCCAACAGTAAAATTCGGAGGGGGTGGGGTTATGGTGTGGTCGTGTTTTTCATGGAGGGAACTTTCATCCCTTGTTGTTTTGCATGCACTATCACAGCACAGGCCTACATTGACGTTTTAAGCACCTTCTTGCTTCCCACTGTTGAAGAGCAATTCTGGGATGGGCATTGCATGCTTCAACACGATCGAGCACCTGCTTATAATGCACGGCCTGTGGCGGAGTGATTACACGACAATAACATCCATTTAATGGACTGGCCTGCACACAGTCCTGACCTGAATCCTATAGAACACCTTTTGGATGTTTTGGAACGCCGACTTCGTGCCAGGCCTCACCGACCGACATCGATACCTATCCTCAGTGCAGCACTACGTGAAGATCAGGCTGTCATTCCCTAAGGTATCTTCCAGCATCTGATTGAACGTATACCTGCGAGACTGGAAGTTGTCATCAAGGCTAAGGGTGCCCAACGCCCTACTATATTAGAGCATTACGTATGGAGGACGCCACGAATTTGTAAGTCATTTTCAGCCAGGAGTCCGGATACTTTTGATAGCGTAATTGTGAAAAAGTCGACGTCGTATTTTTTCATTCCCATTCGATAAATTGATTGTTTGAGAACGGATCACAATAATATTGAGAACTGAATAAAATACAACCATACTACCTCTCCTCGTTCCTCTTTGAACGTTGTAGGATGAGCACATCTTATCAACATCTTCCAGTCCAGTTTTGTGCTGGTTGTAGTATTTTACCATCTCCTTTTTTTTATCTGCAAAGAATCCCGTACGGATGACATAGTAATAAGCATCCCTGGAGTAGAGAAACAACTGGAAAAGTTGAAAACAAATAAGTCGCCAGATCCAGATGGAGACCCAGTTCGGTTTTACAAAGAGTATTCTGCTACATTTGCCACTTACTAGCTTGCATTTATCGCTAATCTCTCACCCGTCGCAAAGTCCCAAGTGACTGGAAAAAAGCACAGGTGACTCCTGTTTATAAGAAGGGTAAAAGAAAGAAACTGAAAAATTACAGACCCATATCCTTAACATCGGTTTGCTGTAGATTTCTAGAACATTCTGAGGTCGAATATAATCAGTTTCCCAGAGACCGAAAAGGTTATGTCCACGAATCAACACTGTTCAAGGAAAATGTGACAGGACCTCTGTTATTTTCTGTATACGTAAATGATTTGGTGGATTGGGTGGGCAGCAATCTGAGGTGATGATACTGTGGTGTACTGGAAGGTGTTGAAGATGGCTAACTGTAGGAGGATACAAGATGATTTACGCAAAATTTTTAGTTGGTGTGAAGAATGGCAGCTAGATCTAAATGTAGAAAAATGTACATTAATGCGTATGGGTAGGAAAAACAAATCCGTAATGTTCGGATACAGCATTAGTAGTGTCCTGCTTGACATCATCGCATCGTTTAAATATGTGGACGTAACGTTGCAAAGCGATATGAAATGTAACAACCACGTGAGGATTGTGATTGGGAAGGTGATTGGTCGACTTCGGTGTAATGGGAAAATTTTAGGAAACTGTGGTTCTTCCGTAAAATAGATTGCTTATAGGACGCTTGTGACAGTTGAAACTCAGAGGGAGACAATTACGGGCTGTATTGTGGGTAATAAAACATTTCCAATTGAAAACGATGCAGGAGCACCTTCATTGCCCCTGCAGAATGCGGCTGAGAATTGTCTTGAAGAAGAAAACGCACGACAGTTATGTAATGTTGGCTGCATACCTTCAGGCGAAATTTCTCACCAGGCCCTCTTACTTGGCGGGAGAGACTGTTGTTCTAGGTATCTTTATGTGCTCCCTGTGTGTTCACAACTAAAAAGAACGAAGTAATGCGATCGATGGGCATACTAGAGACACTGCCCAACACACCTGTGCAAAACTTCATTGGATTTTCACTGTGGTTTCCATTTTGGAACCGAACGTTCCTTACTTTCCCAATTACCCTCGTATATCAAGAAAGAACATGTGACGTACTGGCACCCGCACGAAAGCGGAAATGCTACAACACAAAGGGACATGGACTCGACTAACGTCTGAAGTAGTGCTGGAGGAAACTGAAACCATGGATCCTGCAGGGCTGTCCATAAATCCGTAAAAGTACGAAGGTGTAGAGATCTCTTCTAAACTACACGTTGCAAGGCATCCCACATATGCTCAATAATGTTCATGTCTGGGGACTTTGGTGGCCAGTGAAAGTGACTGAACTCAGAAGAGTGTTCCTGGAGCCACCCTGTAGCAATTCTAGACATGTGGGGTGTCGCATTGTCCTGCTGGAATTGCCCAAGTACGTCGGAATGCACAATGGACACGAACGGATGTAGGTGACCAGACAGGATGCTTACGTACGTGTCACCTGTCAGAGTCGTATCTAGACGTATCAGGGGTCCCATGCCACTCCAACTGCACACACCCTACACCACTATCGAGTCTCCACCAGCTTGAACAGTCCCATGCTGACATGCAGAGTCATGGATTCATGGGGTTGTCTCCATCTGCTCGATACAATTTTAAACGTGACTCGAATAACCAGGCAATATGTTTCCAGTCAAAAACAGTCCAACGCCGGTGTTGACGGCCCAGAAGAGGCGTAAGGCTTTGTGTTGTGCAGTCGTCAAGGGTACACGAGTAGGCCCTCAGTTCCGCAAGAACATATCTATGATGATCTGTTGAATGGTTCGCACCCTGACCCTTGTTTATGGCCCAGCATTGAAATCTGCAACAATTTGCGGAAGGGCTGCACTTCTGTCACGTTGAACGATTCTCTTCAGTCGTCATTGGTCCTGTTCTTGCAGGATCTTTCTCCGGCCGCAGCGATGTTGGAGATTTGATGTTTTACCAGATTCCTGATATTCACGGTACACTCATGAAATGGTCGTAAGGGAGAATCCCCACTTCATTGCTACCTCGGAGATGCTTTGTCATATCGCTCATGCGCCATGGTTCAAATTCAATTAATCTCGATAACCTGCCATTGTAGCAGCAGCAACCGATCGAACAACTGCGCCAGTCACTTGTTGTCTTATATAGGCGTTGCCGACTGCAGCGCCGTATTATGGCTATACTAGTTTCTTTGGCACTTCAGTGTATAACCAGAGGTAGCCATGTTTGTATTCAAGTCGGAACAGCAAATGAAGTGCGAAAACGATTTGTAAGTGCAGAAAAGCGGCCAAAAGAAACAGAGGCTACAGTTTCATCAGCTTATGTCGAAGAAATAGGGCTTCAGTCAAGGCTACAACTTAGTAACATCGACACCATCCCACAGAAGTGCGGAGCAGTAACTGCACCGCATTAGGAGAAAATACGAGTACATAGGATCTACGCAGACTCATACCGATTCTGCAGGAGTATTGTTTCTAGAAAATAATTTATTGTTGAATGACGGCACCAGATTGTTATTTGCAGTTGATAACAGGGGACCGACTGAGAGAATATTGGTGTCTGTTGTGAAAAACTCTTTGTGGATGGAACGTTCAATAGTTCGAACAAATAGTTTGGAGGATTGTATATGCTTTACACCTTATAGTGCAAGTTCTTGGAAGGAAACGAACACTATTCCAGTTGTCTATCTTTTTCTGCGACAGAAAAAGTGAAAAATATTATCTTTTTATTTAACTCTTAAAACCTTGAATGGGCCCTTGCTTCTCTCATTATGGACAATGAAACTGCTACAATCCAATCAGCTAGAAGTTTGTTTCCTCAACAGATATTGTCGGTTGCAATTTCCAATTTAATCACTATCTGTGGAGAGAAATTCACTGTTGCGGCCGTTTCCTGCCTACACGGAAAGCGAAGAAATACACTGTTACATAAGAAATTGTTCAGCTCTAGCACTCATAGATCTTCCCCTGGAAATGTTGGGTGATGTTTGGCTGTCTAGTTAGGAGAGCACATCTGAAAACCAAAAGTTTCAGGACTTATACGATTATTTCTGGACCAGTGGTTCGATAACATGCCTATGCCATAACTGTAGTAGTACACCCCATCACACTAACAACGTCTCTGAAGAATGAAACAGAGGGATGAATATATTATTGTCAGAAATTCGTCCAAGTGTTTGCTCAATAATAAAAATCTTCGAGATGACTTGTTTAGCTGATTAATGTCAGATCTCGATGGGAAAAGAAAAAAAGAAACTATACTAAACTCTACTAAACTCCGTCGGAACAGGCCATGGAAGCCCAACGGTACCGACCGGCCACCGTGTCATCCTCAGCCCATAGGCGTCACTGGATGCGGATATGGAGTGGCATGTGGTCAGCACACCGCTCTCCGGGCCATATGTCAGTTTACGTGTTTGCCTCACAAGGGCTGAGTGCACCCCACTTGACAACAGCGCTGAGCAGACCGGATGGTCACCCATCCAAGTGCTAGCCGTGCCCAACAGCGCTTAACTTCGTTGAACTGACGGAAACTGGTGTTACCACTGCGACAAGGCCGTTGAGGAGGGGGGGAGGGGGGAGGGGAAGTCAGCAATTAAGACTGACGAAATTACTGCAAATGCTTTAAAAGGCTCCGCATTACTGCAAATGCTTTGAAAGGCTCCGCATTGACGGTAACTGTTACGCCATCGCCAACGTAGCTCCTGCGGGCCGGCAACACGTCTAACACCACACAGGACCGAGGTTGTCTATGCACAAGGTGTAAGCAATGGTAAAAATTGGCTGTTTTGGAAACAGACATTTCGCGTACTACTTCCTACAGAGGGAGATGGAGATGGCCTGCAGGAAGTGTTACTACACCAACATCTGATTGGCTGACCAATGCTACTTAAAGGCTAGAACCAGCACTGGACGTCAGTTCACGCCGAATACCGACCTCAAGGACGTCTCCACGGAAGACTACGTCTTCGCCATCGGAATAGGACTTGGAATTAAGTGTATGTGTGTTACCTTAGACTCTTGTGGAAAGGTTAGAAGTTATCTTTTGTTGCCTCTAGTAGGAAATTCTTACTGGCTTTGTAATTGTGACTTTTCGTTGTTATTCAGTCATTTCCATGTAGACTCACGTAAATGAAAGTTGTGTTGTAAAAACTTTCAAATTGTCAGTTACAAGAGTAAGCTAAAATCATTTCTGACTTGTGTGACTTGTGACGTTTTCTTCTTCACTGTAATTTATGTGCACAAGCACTGGAAATTATATAAATACTGAAAAGCAGTTTAAATCGCGTCATACTCTTTGGCTATCTTGTAAATAAGTTTAATAAGGGGTGAAATGAGACTACCTACTTTTAGTTTCCCTTGGAAACGATAGAAATTCGGCCGATGTTGCCGAGTGGTTGCAGGTGCTTCAGTCCGGAGCCACGTGGCCGCTACAGTTGCAGGTTCCAGGGTTGTTTGCGGGAAGAGACCAAACAGCGAGGTCATCGGTCTCATCGGATGAGGGAAGGACGGGGAAGGAAGTCAGACGTGCCCTTTCCAAGGAACCATCCCGGCATTTGCCTGGAGTGATTTAGGGAAATCACGGAAAACCTAAATCTGGATGGCCGGACGCGGGATTAAACCGTCGTCCTCCCGAATGCGAGTCCAGTGTGCTAACCACTGCGCCACCTCGTTCGGTGCAGGTTAGAATCCTGCCTCGGACATGGATGTGTGTGATGTCCTTAGGCTAGTTAGGTTTAAGTAGTTCTAAGTTCTAGGGACTGATTACCTCAGATTTAGGTCCCATAGTACTCAGTGCATTTGAGCCATTTGAACTTTTCGTTGATATTCAGTCATTTCCATGAGGACTCACGTAAATAAAAGTAGTGTTGTAATAACTTTCAAATTGTCAATTACAACACAAGTGGTGACGAATTTGTGCCTGCGTGTGTCTTCATCATGGCGGAAATAGTGCTCCAGCAGCTGATCCAAACTTTGCACGATTTACTACAAGGTCTTCAACAGCCGGCCGCCAGGTTCAGCACAGCGTTGGCAGGGCAGCCGCCCTGTCCAGGACTTCGCACCCTCCACTGGCTCAGCAGGTCTGGTGCAGACCGTCAGTGCACAGAGGGCCCCGCGCCCTCGTCAGTGCCACCAGTCCCTCCAGCTGCTGTCCTGACCATGATGCTTTTGGGATCATTCACGAGAAGACTGCTCTGACAGGTGGGCATATTGTACAGTGTGCACCCATAACGGAGATGTCAGTTCGGTCTGCCGCTCTCGGCAGCCTCCTCCTCCTCCTCCTTCAGCCAATAATCGTCGGGGGGCTGCTACGCATCGACATCAACCATGCGCAATCTTCGGGATCTTCCAAGCTGATGATCGATGTTCAGGTCAACGGTCGGCCGCCCCAGATGCAGGTGGATACCAGAGCAGCGGTCTCACTGAGCAACTATTCCTCTTATGCGAAGATTGGGGCGTCCCCCCTGCCCCCTGGCGCTCACACTTGTGCGCCTCCTTACATATAATAAGCAAGCGATCGCTCTCTTGGGTCAGTTCACGGCTTCCATCCTGTATAAATCGGTTTGACGGGAAGTTATCTTTCTTGTGGTCAACAATGCAGCCATTGCGGACCTCTTTGAGTTGGATGCCTTCCGTGCCTCTGGCTTTGCCATCGACGACAATGTTCATGTGGTGTCTCCCCAGGTTCTGTACCGTAGTCGATACCTTGTGCACGCAATTCCAGGACCTCCTCTCTCTGGGCATCGGCTGTGCTCAAGATTTTCAGCTGTCGCTCCAGCTGAAAGCTTCTGCCCACCCGAAGTACTTCCAGACTTGGCAGGTTCCCCTCGCCCTCTAGCATCCTCTTAAACAGGAACTGGACTGTCTCACCACGGAGGGAGTCATCACACTGGTTCGTTACAGTAACTGGGCGACACCCCTGGTCGTCCTCAAGAGACCAGATGGGCGTCTTCAGGTTTGTGGCAAATTCAAGGCTACACTAAACCCTCAGCTACAGGTTGAAGACTATCCCCTTCCCTGTCCTGAGGACCTGTTCTCCAACCTCGCTGTAGGACAATTTTTTTCGAAGATCGATCTCGCCGAGGCCTACCTCCAAATACCTTCTGATGAGCCTTCTGCTCACTTGGCCGTCATCAACACAATTTTTGGCTGTTCCGGTTGAACCGCCTCATGTATGGCATCAGAACTGCACCGGCCATCTTTCAGCGTTACTTGGAACAGCTCTTGTGGGATGTGCTCAGATGTATAAACTACCTCGACGACATCGTCGTCACCGGCTGTACCGTGGATGAACATCTCAGTCATCTGCGACAATTGTTCCTGTGCTTGTAGACTGCGGGCCTAAAATGCGACCTTGCTAAATGCTCCTGTTTTCAACCTGCTATCTCCTATCTGGGTCACATTTCCCGAAATGGTGTATCTCCTACCTCCTCCTACGTCGCCGCTATGGAGGCCCTTTCTCGTCCGAGCGACGTCCACCAGTTGCGGTCTTTCCTGGGTAAAATCGCGTACTATCGAAAGTTCATGCCCTCCGTCACTCACGTTGCAGCGCCCTTCCTTCGCCTATGCCGAAAGACCGTGCCATTTCATTGGTCCCTGGCCTGTGAATCAGCTTTCCAAACCTTAAAGTGGAGGTTGCACTCAGCGAGTGTCTCATGCCGTATACCCCCTCTCTTCCTCTTCTCTTGTCTATGGATGCCTCAGACTATGGTGTTGGGGCTGTCCTTTTGCACCGTCTACCAGATGGATTGGAATGCCCTGTAGTGTACATATCTAAATCCCTTACAAAGGCCCAATGCAAATATTCCCAAATTGAGAAGGAGGCCCTCGTCATCATGTTTGCCTGTACCAAATACCTCCCATGCCATTATGGTACGTCTTTTCGTTTAATCACTGACCATAAGCCCCTTGTGGCCTTATTTTCACCAGCAGCCCAGTTACCCAAGAAGACTTCCCACCGTCTGCAGCGATTGGCCCTATTCCTTTCACGTTTTAGGTGCACCATCCATATCCGACCCACTGCCCAGCACGTCAATGCCGATGCCTTGTCTTGGCTCCCCTCCGGCCAGGATTCGGCATTCGACTCATCGGACATCCTAATTTTTCAGGTCGATAAAGACATACAGGGGGTGTTAGTGGCATTCTCTGTCACAGCTGCTCGGGTGGCCGCCACGACAGCTGCGGAACCGCTCCTGCAACTGGTGCACCGCTATGTTCTCCACGGCTGGCCGACGCTTCCTCCGCCTCGTGCCCAGGCTGACCTCCGATTCCATCTGCCATCAACTGGTGGCCACTGACGGGGTGCTCCTCCATGTGGAACATGATGCCAATCCACGAGTCATCGTACCAAATTCCCTGCAGTCCTGGATTCTCAACACCTTACATCAAGGTCACTGGGGTATTGCCCGGGTGAAAACCCTTGCATGTCGCAATGTCTTCTGGGTAGGCATGATGGCGGACATGAAGCGCATGGTCCGGGGTTGTCAGATGTGTACCCAGGCCCTTCCTGCTCCACGCCGGTCCTTCCAACCCTGGCCGGCCGCTTCCCTCCACTGGAAACGCATCCATATGGATTTTGGGTCACCCTTCCTTGGCGCTTACTGGTTGTACGTCACAGATGACTGCTTCCACTTCTCTTTCATTGTCTGATGCTCCTCTATCACCACGGAGACTACTATCATGGCACTATCAAAAATATTTTCCATTGAAGGCCTTCCCGTCACCTTGGTTGCTGATAACGGTCCGCAACTTCACAGTCAAGAGTTCGCCAAATTCTGCCACGATAATGGTATCCACCATGTGTTTACCCCGCCTTTTCATCCACAACACAATGGCGGGGCGGAGAGCCTTGTTCGTACATTTAAAACTCAGATGCTGAAGTACACGGAGGACCGTTCTCCGGAAGACGCTCTTATGTTATTTCTCAGTTCCTACAGGTCCACGCCAGAGGGTGACAAGAGTGCAGCCGGACTGCTCCATGGTCGCCAGCCTCGGATTATACTCCATCTCCTCCTGCCGTGGGTGGCACCTCGCGCCTGGCCCGGTGATTCCAGATATTCATCCGGCTCCACAGTGTGGGCGCGCGGTTTTGGGTACCGGCCCCGGTGGCTGCCGGGGGTCGTTCTCCGGGCCCGTGGTCGACAACTGTTCGACATCCGCCTGGACGACAGGATGGTTTCGCGTCACCGCAACCAACGTCGTCCCCGTTTCCTCGACCAGCTGCAGGCCCAAACGCCGTCTTCTCTCTCTCTCCCGGTGCCGGTCCCTTCCATGAGGCCTCTGTTGCTGCCTCCTCCTCAGTTAGTGGGGGATCTTCCAGGAAATGGTCAACAGCCGCCGGCTGCTAGCTCCGCGCCACCGCCGCCTCCTCCGAACCTGGGGCAAGCCCGGGATCTTCCCCGAGATCCATTTCCCGGACCCTCTTCGGCGGCGCCCCGGTTGGACGACGCGAACGTTCCCATCCCGCTTGCCCAGCTCACCATCGCCTTGCAACCGCTTCATCCGGAAGACGGCGCCCTACTCCACCGCCTCCTTCAGGACGACTTAGTTGCCGATCGGCCTACGGCACCAGGCTACCTTGATGCTCTCTCCCCCGTGGTCACCCGTTCCGCCCGCATTTCGTGGTCGTGCGGTAGCGTTCTCGCTTCCCACGCCCGGTTTCCCGGGTTCGATTCCCGGCGGGGTCAGGGATTTTCTCTGCCTCGTGATGGCTGGGTGTTGTGTGATGTCCTTAGGTTAGTTAGGTTTAAATAGTTCTAAGTTCTAGGGGACTGATGACCATAGATGTTAAGTCCCATAGTGCTCAGAGCCATTTAAACCATTTCTCCCGTTCCGCTCCAGCTCTTCCAAGGGGGGTAGGGGTGTTACGCCGCCGCCGAGGTAGACCCTGAGGGCCAGCAACACATCTAACACCACACAGGACCGAGGTTGCCTACGCCCAAGGTGTAAGCAATGGTAAACATCGACTGTTTTGGAAACAGACATTCCGCGTACTACTTCCTGCAGAGGGAGTTCGAGATGACCAGCAGAAAGTATTACTACACCAACATCTGATTGACTGGCCAATACTATTTAAAGGCCAGAACCAGTACGGAACGTCAGTTCACGCCGAATACCGACCTCAAGGGCGTCTCCACAGAAGACTACGTTTCCGCCATCGAAGTAGGACTTGGAATTAAGTGTATGTGTGTTACCTCGGACTCTTGTGGGAAACTTAGAAGTTATCTTTTGTTGCCTCTAGTAGGAAACTCTTACTGGCTTTGTGATTGTGACTTTTCGTTGTTATTCAGTCATTTCCATGTAGACTCACGTAAATAAAAGTTGTGTTGTAAAAACTTTCAAATTGTTAGTTATATGAGTAAACTAAAATCATTTCT
This sequence comes from Schistocerca serialis cubense, assembly GCF_023864345.2. Classification (NCBI taxonomy): domain Eukaryota; kingdom Metazoa; phylum Arthropoda; class Insecta; order Orthoptera; family Acrididae; genus Schistocerca; species Schistocerca serialis. Next base: position 815,783,512 of record NC_064640.1, read on the forward strand.
GACTTTTGTTACTTGTGCACATAAATTACAGTGAAGAAGAAAACGTCACAAGCACTGGAAATTATATAAATACTGAAAAGTAGTTTAATTCGCGTCATACTCTATGAATATCTTGTAAATAAGTTTAATATGGGGCGAAATGAGACTACCTACTTGTAGTTTCCCTTGGAAACGACAGAAATGTGGCAAAATGTCTGTTGCAATTTGTAAAATACTCGCAAATGATGACCGAAAAGAGCATCTTAAAGGCCATGCCTCTTGTAGGAAATCATTTCGGCATTCCCCTTGAGAGATTCTACGAATAAAAATCTGTTTGAGTGGACACCGAACACAAATTCATTGCCGAGGAAACACAGGGAAATGACAAGGAACGGCATTCATTCATTCTCTCTCCGGTGGAAAACCGCTTATGCCAGCAAGAACCCCAGGTTACGTAGGACTGTCACTCTATACAAGTGTCACTTCGTACAAATTCCAACCCCGCACTAACCTTTCTACTGCTTTTTATGCCCTGAGGTGGGGGGGGGGGGGGGGCAACTCCCCGGCTCTTAGGTTGTCCATTCTGAAATGGTGCCACTCGAGCACACCGAGAAAAGAGGTCTTACTTCGTGCCAGTGTGGTCACAAAGCCAATGTGAAGCAAAAAGGTTATTTTCCTTCAATGGTCCACGCCATCTTGGGACTTTATCTCTCATTATATTTTTAGTGGGTATCAAAATTATTGGAACCTTATTTGATGATCCTATGCTTCAACAACACATCGGCCGGTCCGGAATCCCTAGCAAAATCGATGTCCTAGAAGAAATTTCCTTATTAAGTTTTCCAACTCATTTATTATGCACGCTATCGAAGCGTGATCGTAGTCAATGATTTCATAATATCCCCTTCTGTGCGAATCTTGATTGGCTTTTATGTCAGCTGAATGATTCCCGTTGTAAGGGCTGGAGGAAATGGTCGCTAAGGCTTCTCCATGAGTTTGTGAAACATCTAACAAAATTCTCAGATTCATGATTGTACTACTCTGTTAAAGAACTCTTTTATGTATTTATTTATCTATTTCTTTATATGTTATTTATTTAGCCTGTCCAGATTAGAACCTTACGGCCTTCTCTTACATCTGACCAGGTAATAACTGACACTAGTAATAATAATGATAAAAATACTAAAGGTCCTTAAAAATTATACAGATAAGTTTAGCACATTTGATCCCATGTTTAGTATTATAGAAACGGATGGGATAAAGAAAGAGGAGAAGATGGAAATGGCGGAGAGAGTGACTGTTAGGAAGAACCGAATTCGAATAAAGAACTCTGCTGACATCGGGGAGGGAAAAGGTTTGACGAGAGTAAGTTGTAGGCTAGTATATGGAAGAGATATCTATTGTGATATAAGGAGGGGCCAATAACTGTATTTTGAAGTTTGGAAGAAATTTAATTTCTTGAAATTTTGATGAAGATTTTCCGGAGAAAGCTTCCTAATACAAAAAATGAGTTAGAGAACATGGGAGAGTTACATGATGGTACAGAGATTATTTTAATTCGTTGAGAACCAATATTTCTGCTGTTTTTTTCCGGTAGCAGTTTAAGAGTTGGAGTTGTATAGGGGGGAGTGCAGTGATCGAGAAGACGATAGAGCAAACGTACAACATAACTACTGTGTCCAGACTAAGCGCCTGCGACTCCCGCTTCCCGCGAAGCAGACCGGTACAGCGGGCCCCGGACCGAGGAAGGGTCAGCCTGGCCGGTCATCCCGGAAACAAAAAATGGTTCAAATGGCTCTGAGCACTATGGGACTTAACATCTATGGTCATCAGTCCCCTAGAACTTAGAACTACTTAAACCTAACTAACCTAAGGACAGCACACAACACCCAGCCATCACGAGGCAGAGAAAATCCCTGACCCCGCCGGGAATCGAACCCGGGAACCCGGGCGTGGGAAGCGAGAACGCTACCGCACGGCCACGAGATGCGGGCCATCCCGGAAACACAGACGCTTCCCAGAGACCACCAGGAGGCGTCCACGGCGCCGCAAGAGGTCGCTACAGCCGCAGACCTCTTTCCTTCCGCTCGGCACGTGACTGCAAATAGAGTCAGCCATATCTATGCGCCAAGCAGTATTTAGGCTGGCGCAGGAGCCTGGAGAGGCAGTTCCCGCCGAGCGAGCCCACTGGTGTCATCGTAGCCGCCGCGTCATCGTCCACCGCCGCGTCATCGTCCACCGCAGCCAGCGTACCGGAGCCATCCTCGCAGGGCCTCTACTTGTCCTCGAACTCCGGTGACGGCAGCGTGTACTCCACGCCGCTCTTCACGAGACGCCTGGGACTTGGTTTGGTGAAGTTGTATGGTTACTACAGACAGTTTATGTTTGGAGGAATCTCTGATTTAGTTATTGGTAGGCTTGGAGGATCAGTCCTACCTCACGAATATTGTTTTGTAAATTTTGAAGAAAGACTTAAGTTTAAATAAAAACGCTATAACTCACACTGAGATTTTCCTATCCGCGAACGGCGGATATAGTAACACTTATCGGCACGCAGCCATGATAATTGTTCATAGACGTGAGCGGGATGATAGAAATGGCGTACGTCACAAATGTATCTCACACAAGCATTCATCGCCAGTTCTAGCCTGCGTGCGGTTTCGTACGTACGTTCTTGGAGAATAGCAACACCATAGTTAAGTATGGGGAGTATAGCTCGCCCGGCTAGCAGCGCGGTCTATCGCGCTGCTTCCCGTGCCGTAAGGCGTACCAGTCCCCGGCACGAGTCCACCTGGCGGATTAGTGTCGAGGTCCGTTGTGCCGGCCAGCCTGTGGATGGTTTTTAAGACGGTTTTTCGTCTGTCTCGGCGAATGTGGGCTGGTTCTCCTTATTCCACCTCACTTACACTATGTCGGCGATTGCTGCGCAAACACTGTCCCCACGTACGCGTACACCATAATTGCTCTACCACGAAAACATTGGAGTTACACTCGTCTGGAATAACCCTGGGTTCGGTGTGGGGCGGGGGGGGGGGGGGGGGGGCGGCGGTGAGGTGAGAGTCCTGTTGTGGGGTTGTGAACCTCTGAGGGCTACGCCGGGACGAAGCCTCTCCGTCGTTTCTAGGTCCCAGGTTCAATACACACAATGGGGAGTATTAGTGAGTCTAAGACCTTGTTTTTAAGGTCACTGAAAATCTTATATGTTCCGCAATTCTGGAGAGAATCGTGTTGGTACTTACTAATATCATTCTGGTAAGAAGTTCCATCTCATTTACAGATTACTTAACACTATCACGGTCAAAATTTGATAAACAAATTATATTGGTTGGTAGAGGTGACGTTTACTCACGACACGATCAGGATTAGGAGTGTTTGTTTCCATTGTGACAAAAGTAGTGTTGTAGAGCTGGGTTACAGGTTCTAGTTGCATGGTGTCAGTTTAGATGCTACTCCTGTGTACCCCTGTGGAGTATGAGTCTTGGGGGTTAAGCGCTGCGACACCTCTGTTGGTCTCTGGTCTCCGTTTATTTTTATGTAATGGAGGGTCACAATATTAGATTTTGGGCATCTCACAGAGGACATGTTGTAGTATTACAGGGCCTGAAAGAAAGACACATCAGGATGTTGCTTTTCATTAGACTCTTGCTGCCAGCCACACTGCCACTGCTAAACAAAAATGACGACTCTGCTGCCGGATTTTTCCATTCATCGAGCTGCCCGATTCACCCCGAGAGAGCGATAAACCCCACCTGGCTGATGTAGGTCAGTGCACCGTCGGGAAATCGATTCACACAAGTGTGTGAGCGACCCCACCACCTCCATCTCTGACTAACCTGTTGCGTACAGCAACAGGTCTGAGACAACCAGTGCCGAGGACATCTTGCTGTGGCTAATGTTTCCTGCCTTGCGTGATCCCGCAAATGCAGACGTGAAACGGCTCCCTCTCCAGCTCCGCTGTTTCAGAGCTGAAGAGATCCTTGTTCGTATAATGTGCCTAGCAGAAAAGCATGTGCTGTCCTGGTCAGACTATGCCACATATTTCATGTAGAGCTATAAATATATCTTAATGGTCAGACGAAGAGAACATGAAGCTTGGTAACGACTACCAGCACTGCATCACTATACACGGTGAGTCACTAACTATTGCCACCTAGAATAACTCCGAAAGTATGATAGTAGCTGAAAAGTTTGTGGGACAAATTTTGCATGGGACAACGGGTGCCACAATATGACGTTGGTTTTTTGTTGCTAGGTGGGGTCGCGTCAGAGATATGAAGGTCAACTTTGTTTTTTAGTGGGATGCAATAGTTTGGTAGGTTTTTTTTCTGACAGCGGCTATCGAGACGAATCCAATGATGTGTAACAGCGACGTCTTTGAAGGTCAACTAAGGTCAAAAAAGTGGCATGGACGTCCATTTACAGAAGGTGCCAGAAGTGATGAACATTGGTATCAATGCAGTGCTGCAATCTTCTTATCATGGATTGAGTGGTATTCCTAATCACTTTGGCACGTATCAAAGCACATGCTCTGAGAATTCTCTGTCGTATATCGTGCATATTGTAAATATTCGCCGAATACGGAGTATCAATCTAACGTGCCACTGACATGTAAACATCATTCGACGGTTTCGCAATAGAACACTAATAGGAACGGTAAGACTGGTATCGTCGAATCAAGCGACTGCGAATGATGTTTTCCTTTGAAGAACAAATCGATTTGCTTCTCATTTACGGAGAGTACCAACGAAATTCAGTGAGAGCTAGAGACTTATACGCTGAAAGATATCCTCAACGTACTCATGCTACACGTCGTAAATTTAAATATGTGGACGATAAATTGAGAACAACTGGATCCTTAACGCATCGGAAATATATCGGGCCAAGGAAAGTTACTAACGAGGAAACAGAAATTGGTTCTCTTGCCGCTGTGGTTCGAGGTCCTTGTGTTAGTTCACGTCAAATCGCAAGGAGATCTGGCATGAGCCTAGGTCCACTGTTTCCGATGTGATAGTGACGTGGAAACGTGAAGGGGCACGTACAGCACAAAAGCGTACAGGCCGACCTCGTCTCTTGACTGATAGAGACCGCCGACAGTTGGAGAGGGTCGTAATGTGTAATAGGCAGACATCTTTCCAGACCATCACACAGGAATTCCAAACTGCATCACGATCCACTGCAAGTACTATGACAGTTGGGCGGGAAGTGAGAAAACTTGGATTTCATAGACGAGCCGCTTCTCATAAGCCATACATCACGCCCGTAAATGCCGAACGACGCCTCGCTTGGAGTAAGGAGAGTAAACATTGGACGACTGAACAGTGAAAAAATGTTGTATGGAGTGACGAATCACGTTACATAATGTGGCGATCTGATGGCAGGTTGTGTGTATGGCGAATGCCCGGTAACGTCATCTGCCAGTGTGTGTGGTGCCAACAGTAAAATTTGGAGGCGGTGGTGTTACGGTGTGGTGCTATAACAGCACGGGCCTAAAATGATGTTTCAATCACCTTCTTGCTTACCACTGTTGAAGAGCAATTCAGGGATAGCGATTGAATCTTTCAACATTGCAGGCCGTAGTGGCCGTGCGGTTCTAGGCGCTACAGTCTGGAGCCGAGCAACCGCTACGGTCGCAGGTTCGAATCCTGCCTCGGGCATGGATGTGTGTAATGTCCTTAGGTTAGTTAGGTCTAATTAGTTCTAAGTTCTAGGCGACTGATGACCTCAGAAGTTAAGTCGCATAGTGCTCAGAGCCATTTTCTTTTTCAACATGATTGAGCACCTGTTCGTAATGCACGGCCTGTGGCGAAGTGGTTACACGACAATAACATCCCTGTAATGGACTGCCCTGCACAGAGTCCTGACCTGAATCCAATAGAACACCTTTGGGATGTTTTGGAACGCCGACTTCATGCCAGGCCTCACCGACTGAAATCAGTACCTCTCCACAGTGCAGCACTCCGTGAAGAATGGGCTGCGATTCCCCGAGAAACCTTCCAGTACATGACTGAACGTGTCTGCGGGGGTGGAAGCTGTCATCAAGGCTAAGAGTGGGCCAACGTCATATTGAATTCCACCATTACCGATGGAGGGCGCCACGAACTTTCATTTTCTACTACTGAGGTCGCTTATATGGAGTACCTCGCAGCAGGCGGCAGCGCACTACATCTAAAATGAAAAACGTATTATTTGGGGGTGTCCGGATACTTTTGATCGCATAGTGTAGTAACAGCAGAATTGGTCGGCCAGTAGAGCTCTATGACTTCGAATGTGGACTAGTCATTGCATGTCAATTGCGTAAGAAATCTGTCGGGGAGATTTCAACCTTTTTAAAGCTGCTGATGTTATGATGAAGGGGAAACGCGAAGGAAAAACCACAGCTAAACTAAGACCAGCCTGACCATACGTGCTGACGGATAGGGTCCGTGGAGCATTGCGGTGGGTGGTCGTAAAAATTCGCATGAAATCCAAGGAATGAAACACCCCTGATTGTCAAAGTGCTACCATCAGTCCAGCTAGCATAATGACTGTGCGTAGGGAATTAAAAAGGTAGGGGCACAATGTTCTAGCACCTCCTCATTAGCCAAACGTTTCTGCAGTCAGTGCTTTGCGTACGTTGAGATAGAGTAAAGAGTTACTTGTCTGTGGTTGACTGGAAGTGAGTAATTGGGAGTGCTGAATCACGCTATACCCTGTGGTAATCAGATGGAAGAATTTGGGTTTGGCGAATGCTTGGAGAACTTTAGCCCACCAAGGTAGCCTACGGCACTAACGCGCTGCTTCCTGGACTCGGATAGGTGCGCCGGCCGCGGATCGAATCCGCCCGGCGGGTTAACGACGAGGGCCAGTGTGCCAGCTAGCCTGGATGTGGTTTTTAGGCGGTTTTCCACATTCAACTAGGTGAATACTGGGGTGGGCCTCATGTCCTGCCTCAGTTACACAACTCGCAGACGTTTGAAAACGTTCGTACTGTTTCACGGCTTCCACTAGACACAGACAGCTGGGGTACACTAACTCCGTCCCAGGGGGTTTGCAGTGGCTACAGGAAGGGCATCTGGCCACCCCTTAAATTTAACCACGCCAAATACGACCATAACCATGCCGACCTTTCGAAAACTGCTGCACAAAGGAAAAGAAGAGAATGCATGGAGAATTTTGCCTACCATCATGCGTAGCGCTAACAGTGAAGAACAGAAGGGGTGGTTTTTTCGGTATGGTGATGTTTTTCATGATTTGAGAATGGGCTTCTTACTGCGCTTAAGAACACGCTAAATGCGAAAGGATACGAGCACATTTTACAGTATTTTGTACTGTGTGCAGTAGAGGAACAATTCGGAGACACTGAATGTTTGAATCAGTATGACAATGAACCTTTCGTAAGGCAGCATCTGTGGTATGTACAGGGTTATTACAAATGATTGAAACGATTTCACAGCTCTACAATAACTTTATTATTTGAGATATTTTCACAATGCTTTGCTCACACATACAAAAACTCAAAAAGTTTTTTAGGCATTCACAAATGTTCGATATGTGCCCCTTTAGTGATTCGGCAGACATCAAGCCGATAATCAAGTTCCTCCCATACTCGGCGTAGCATGTCCCCATCAATGAGTTCGAAAGCATTGTTGATGCGAGCTCGCAGTTCTGGCACGTTTCTTGGTAGAGGAGGTTTAAACACTGAATCTCTCACATCACTATGCGTGAAACTTGCCCGCACGCGTTCAACCGTTTCTTCGCTCACTGCAGGTCGACCCGTTGATTTCCCCTTACAGAGGCATCCAGAAGCTTTAAACTGCGCATACCATCGCCGAATGGAGTTAGCAGTTGGTGGATCTTTGTTGAACTTCGTCCTGAAGTGTCGTTGCACTGTTATGACTGACTGATGTGAGTGCATTTCAAGCTTTCTCGGCTCCTGTCGCCATTTTGTCTCACTGCGCTCTCGAGCGCTCTGGCGGCAGAAACCTGAAGTGCGGCTTCAGCCGAACAAAACTTTGAGTTTTTCTACGTATCTGTAGTGTGTCGTGACCATATGTCAATGAATGGAGCTACAGTGAATTTATGAAATCGCTTCAATCATTTGTAATAGCCCTGTATACAGGGTGTCCCAGCTATCTTGTCCACCAAAAATATCTCTGGAACAATAACAGCTATTGGAAAACGACTTTCACCGGTATCATTGTAGGGCTGGGGCCCATGAATGTACATATTTGGAAACATTCTAAAACGAAAGCATGTGTTTTTTAACACAAACTTATGTTTTTTTAAATGGACCTCCTATATGTTTTCTTCAGAAATCCATAGCATGACAAAGCACATACACAATGGCGTTGATTGCATCGCAATATTCCCATTACATCCCGAGATATTAAGACGCGAAGTTGACGCTTGAAACACCCGACATGCGCAGCTAGCGCACGTACTGAGGCTCAGGCGTGAACCCTATGCTGCCCGTAATCGCGATGCGACTGACATGCGTAATCACACTTCCATACTTATCAAGATGTCCGAAACGAATAGTACGGTCTGCTGCCATCCTGGATTAACGTCGTACATTCCAGCAGGTATTTATCCCATAGGCTAGGGGTGATGCGGTTCTGTAACATATCTGTGTACCGCAACGTCAGTCACAAAGTTAACTTCGCTTGTCGTTAATCCGTTACTAAAAAGGTAATGCCGTTCAACGTTAAAACTTTACTTTACTGTAGATCTAGCGCAAGTGACAGTTAATCATTCACTCGTAATAGTGAAATTCATGTTGATGGTTTTAGTGAAACGAGCAAGTGGACTAAAAGTTTTACCGTTGTTTAGGTAAAAATGTTTTGATTTGAGAAGTTCAGGTAGGACATAGAAGGTGAATGTAAACATGTTTAACCAATTAGTTTTATTATCACATAATTATCAATGTTATGTTTATCTAATGCGTTAAATGACAAATTGTTGCAAACAAATGTTTCTTAACATCACTGGGTAAAATGGCCCTTTGTAGAAACTTTCACTGTGATACCAGCACTACATACTAAACATAGCGTTCACGCCTCATGCTCAAAGTGATGCCCATTGGCTTGCATACATAGGGTCACTCTGCGGATGAAGGATGCCCTACTTCGTGCTACTGTTTCCTCTTTGATGGCTGTACAAGCATCAATAATGCGTTGCTTCATGTCCTCTGGTGTTGTTGGTTCATGTTGGTAAACAGCATCCTTCACTGCTCCCCAAGAAAATAATCCAGCGGTGTAAGGTCCGGAGATCGGGCAGGCCACCTAACTGGGCCACCTCGTCCAATCCACCTACCAGGGAACTTACGGTTCAGAAGTCGTCGTGCTCTTAAGGCGTTATGTGCAGGGCAGGATAAACAAGACAACCTGACGGGTGTACACCGATCGGTACTGGTTCATATTGTGTACGTAGATACGTAAAACGTGCAAGAGGGAAACCATTATGTGCTTATGAGAGTTGATGCCAGCAGACCGTATTATTCGTTTCGGACCTCTTGATAAGTATAGAGGTGTGATTACACATGTCAATCACATCGCGATTACGGGCAGCATGGGGTTCACGCCCTAGCCTCAGGACGTGCGCTAGCAGCGCATGTCGGGTGTTTCAAGCGTCAACTTCGCGTCTCAATATCTCGGGATGTAATGGGAATATTGCGATGCAATCAACGCCATTGTGTATGTGCTTTGTCATGCTATGGATTGCTGAAGAAAAAATATAGGAGGTCCATTTAAAAAAACATAAGTTTGTGTTAAAAACACATATGCTTTCGTTTTAGAATGTTTCCAAATATGTACATTCATGGGCCCCAGCCCTACATTGATACCGGTGAAAGTCGTATTCCAATAGCTGTTATTGTTCTAGACATATTTTGGGTGGACAAGATAGCTGGGACACCCTGTATATATATATATATGAGGACAGTCCTGTTAATAGGAAAAGCTAATCAACAGAGTTACTCTTTTTACAGGATTTGACCGTGTGTTATGTGTAGAGAAAAGTAAATCAGACTATTCAATTCTTTTCCTAAGATCTTACCCAGCGGTTAGAAAGCAACACAGTATGAATAGTATTATATTGAAGCTAGGACAACTCGGTTCTAAGTTCATTTAGTGTTTTAAAACATGTACTAACCGTTGTCAGCCTATCCAGGTAATGAAGCAGTGAAGTACTGGAAAAGCAGAAGTATGAATTTTGCCTATTTTCTTGCTATTGTTTAAGTTGCTTCTTCAAATAAATATTACTCTACTTAATGTTGGACTACACCCTTATACATTACCTTTTTAAAAGAGAAAAATCTCAGTAGATAACTTCAAGAAAGCTCAAACGTTTTATACAGAACATTTCACTTCACGAAGCCTCTTGCTTACTGGAACTTACTTTCAAAACCTATTATTCTTTGAACTAACTCTGTATAGTCATTTAACAGATTCTAGTAACTTGGTTTCACTCTCATTGCATTGCACATAAGCAAACTTTTATTATAACACTTTGCAATAGTTAAGAAAACTTTGTTATTATTAACACAAAAACAAGTTAAATGGTACCTCTTTATATTAACTTCGCAATTCGTAAGTCTGTAAAAAAACTGGATGCCCAGATTAATCAAACACCAGGAAGGGACCCTATATAGGTGTATGATTAGGATGAAATAACAGGGTGAACCAGTTTCTTTAAAGTTTAAACACAGTTTAAATTATTGGTCCACGCTGTACAAAGGTAAAATTTAAAGAAAAAGTCTTATCTGTTGGCTGTACGCTTGGGTGTGGCGGACAATTATGACGGCTACGCTAGCCACAGTATGGCCTGCAAGTATCTTGCTGTATGGGCTCAGTTTCTCTTCTTGGCGTCGTTCAATTTTACATACAATAGCCCAACAACTCGCAGCTATGACTTAAGCCTTTAGCAGTCTTCATCCGAAGCATATGTGTGCAAATTTGCAGGCAAAGCTTCTCCTGCTCCAAAAGGGTGTTGCCTCAATCGCTGCTGCCAGAGACTGTATTACTTACTTCGCGCGCTTGCTCTAGGCAGCGCGCCAATCCGTCCTTACCACCTTTTCCACTCCTCAGAGTCATTTTCGTTTAAAAAAAAAGCACACTGGCTTTTACATAACACCTATCTCTTACATTGTCCTAAGCGTGACCATTTCTTACAATTGTCAAATTTACGTGAACATGAATAGTTTATATACACAAATATTTTAAAATGCAAAAGTTATCAGAAAATTACTTAAGGTAAAAAACAATTTAAATAGTATATTACATACATTAGTCACATAACGCAAAGAACTTCAATCTCCAGTATAAGACACTTTACATATACATAAAATATAGTACCAATATGCTAAAATTTTAAAGCCTATATATATATATATATATATATAAAGTCCCCAACGAAACTGCAGCCGTCATCAACCAAGTGTCCCGCAGCTCCTAAATGCGGATCCAGTACGTTAATATTTTGTATTCTATATTAAAGTCTCGTAATTTGTTATTCTGCCAATGCCTGTTTGTTACTTTCCAAACCACATTTAAGCTTTTCTGAATTCCTTGTCCCTTCAGCACCCTGCCATAAGGCTCCATATCTGCAAACACTTTACTTTAAAATGAATGATTCATTTTAATAGCAATCTTCCCCATCACTGAGAATGGTACTGGCAGTATTAGACCCTCGGGCAACAGGGTTGGCTGTATTATATGACATGGAGATACACTATACTGCCCATTACTTCCTTTAACAACTGGAAATCGAAGAAAGAGATTCCGTCTCATGGTGTCTGGAAATGTCAGTTTGTACAATGATTAATCAAGGCTGACCATGGGAATGTACATGAACAGAAAAGGCCGACCATACTGTAGTCGTAACCCTGACAAGAGGTCGCATTTCACACGATGACTGAAATAAAATGCGCGCTAGATTTACATATCATCAGGTTTCTCTGGATAACAAAAATATATATTTTAAATGCAAGCTTACAAGTTTATATCTTCTGATATTTTCAGTGGCACGAGAAACGCGGAGCGATAGTGGAACTTAGCTAACCTGTAGGTAGCAGTTGACTCCGGGTTGCCGATTCATCTCCCGATTAAATCACGAAGTCGTTTTGTTCCATGATCAACATGAGATGCTCTTACTAATTCTCTGAGTGCATACGCTCTCACCACAAGACTTTGCCAACAAGGTTCATTGCGGTGTATACCTACTCCACGACCTGAACTTTAAATTCATCTGCCTTAAAAAACAAATAAGAGCGTTCCTGATGGGTCCTGTTTAATAACTCGCTTCCAGAAATAAATGATACTGTAGTCATTGATATTAATTTCATTTACAACCCTAACTGGACGTTACTACAAGAAATCGTTCACTTTTACAGGCGAGTTCTGATGGATCTCTGCACATCTGTTAGATTTCCATTGCCTGGGTGGCCCTAATCGTTTACGTATCTTTACGTCCGTGGTTTTCTAATTCACAGAAAGAGACTGCTTAACGATTATCATATTCTTAGTGAAAATTAATAATTGTGAATTAGAGGAATTATATGGTACCAAGATCACCCTAAAATACTTTCATATGTAACGAATTATACTGTGTGGTTATTATTAAAATTAAACTTTCAAACGGCTGTACACATAACAACACTGGTCACAATGACATAAAATTGCAACGGAATATTATCGGAGAGGGAGAAAACGCATGAAAACTAAAACTTAACTCCTCCCGAACAGGCCATGAAGGCCCAAAGGTACCGACTGGCCGCCGTATCATCCTCAGCCCACAGGCGTCACTGCGGACCTGGAGGCGCATGTGGTCAGCACACCGCTCTCCCGGACCCGCTACTTCTCAATCAAGTAGCTCCTCAGTTTGCCTCGCAAGTGCTGAGTGCACCCTGCTTGCCAACAGCGCTCGGCAGACCTGATGGTCACCCATCCAAGTGCTAGCCCAGCCCGACAGCGCTTAACTTCGGTGGTATGACGGGAACCGGTGTTACCACTGCGGCAAGGCGCACAAAATGTATGGCAGACGAAAAATAAATAGTTACAAAATGAAGCAATAGATGGCGCTGAAAGCATAATTTTATAGTGATCGACTACAAATGACAAATTAATCATACAACAATGCCCAAGGTGTTAGTTTGGCGTTAAACAAATCAGTGTGCATGGGTGTACGAGTGTGATACTGTTAGTTACGTAAGCCCATCGACCACGGCAAGGTCATATCACATCGGATGGGAAAAATAGGTTTTTAACTATCCTGAAGACAAAAACCACATAAAAAGCATCAATCAAAATCAAATCGGATTATTAATTTCCGTGTGACTGGTGCAAAACATATTCAGTATGCTGTCCACTGTTTTCTGCAACAAGCTGAAATCGAGAAACAGTATGTTCCACAAATCATCGAAGTGTTTCCAGGGTCACGTTCAGAATGCGTTGCGCAATGCGTGCCTTCAATGCAGCTAATTTTTCAATCGGAACTCTGAACGCAACATATTTCAGACAGCCCCACAGACAGAAGTCACACGGATTAAGATCAGGTGATCCGGACGCCCAGGCTGTAGGGAAATGGCGGCTGATAACTCTAGCATCTGCGAAATCGCGCTTTAGCATCTGATTAACTGAATTTGCAATGTGCAGAGGTGCTCCATCTTGCACAAACATGATCCCATCCACACATCCACGCTGTTGGAGAGGTGGAATGACGTGGTTGGGCAAAAGACGTTCATAGCGCATACCAGTGACGGTATAGGTGACAGGACCGGAAGCAACTGTCTCTTCGAAAAAATGTGGCCCTATGATAAATGGTGCCGCAAACTCGCACCACACAGTGACCTTTTCAGGATGAAGTGGTTCTGATTGATTTGCGTGTAATTTTTCCGTTGCCATATTCGACAATTCAGTGTATTGATGTATCGTGTCAGATGGAAGTGGGCTTCGTCTGTCCGCAAAATCTCCCACGGCCAATCATTGTCCACTTCCATGGGAGCAAGAAGTTCTAAAGCAAAGGTCTCTCTAACTGGCAGGTCAACAGGAAGCAACTCGTGCACATGGGAAATTTTGAATGGATAGCAAAGAAGAATGTTTCATAGGATTTTATGTACCGTGCTCACGGGTATGTCCAATGTTCAGCCAATTCTCCATGCACTACACGTTTGCACATCACCACTCGTCTCCTCCTTCATTGCTGTGGCCACTGCTTCCACTGACGTCGAATAAATACATTTCCTCCCTCTACTAGGCTGCACACCAAAAGAAAGCGTCTTTTCGAATTTTCGAATCAGTTTCTCCAGACCCACGGCAGTCATAGGACCAACGCCTTTTTCAAACTCTTCAGTGTCCGAAACTTCTGCAGAGCGACGAATGCACACTCATCATTCCTGTAATACAACTTTACAAGCAGAGCGCGACCCTGCATTGAGACTGTCACGGCGAACGTCCCAGAAGCGAAAGGAGGAAAAACCGTGTGCAATGGCTCGTGCGCATGACAGATGTTTTCATTTACATATTCTGACACGTACAGCGCCATCTATTGATCAATTTTCACACTATTTTTTTCTTCTGGCATACGTTTCCTCCATTCTCCGAAAATATTCCGCTGCAATTTGACGTCATTCAGACCAGTGGTTTTATTTCTATAGCGTTTTGAAAGTTTAGCTTTAATTATAATCATCCTGTACACTCCAAGAGAAAAAAAATTGGCACCTCGAAGCAGTTATCCGAATGGGCCGGTAATCGCTAGATGAGTTTTACATGTACACAAAAACAAACAATTACAATTTCAGAAAAATTTGGTGATTTATACATGAGAATGATCTCAAGTTGATGAAGTCAATAATGTGTTGGTCCAGCTCTGACCCTTATACAATTAGTTATTCTACTTGGCTCTGACTGATGAAATTGTTGGATTTCCTACTGAGGGATATCGAGCCAAATTCTATCCAATTGGCGCGTTAGATCGTTAAAATTCCAAGCTGGTTGGAGGGCTCTAGAGGTTTTTTTTTTTTTTTTTTTGGTTGGGTTTAAGGGCGCTCAACTGCTGAGGTCATTAGCGCCCAGTCACTGTTGTTAGAGCACATGGAATCTGTTAAAACTCAAGGGGATGGGGGGACACCAGAAGGACCTGACAAAGATGCAGATAAAATAAGTAAAAAGGTTAAATGTCTTTGGACAAGCCAGTTAAAGTTATTAAACGCAGAATACGAGCAGCTGCTCGAGCGTCATCAGCTAAAACATCCGGTAAAGTAGATGGCAGGGACAGGACAACACGAAATTGACTAAAATGGGGACACGACAATAAAACATGGCGCACTGTTAATTCCTGACCACAAGGGCACTGCGGGGCCGGGTCACCGGAGAGCAGGTAGCGGTGGCTAAACCGGCAATGCCCAATCCGCAACCTGGTCAGAAGGACCTCCTCGCACCGAGATGGTCGGGAGGATGTTGTCCAAGCAGTTGGGAGCGGTTTTACTGCCCGGAGCTTGTTTCCTCGGAGGGATGACCAAGCATCCCACCACAACGACACAAGCCTCTTACATACATCCCCACGAACGTCAGATGACGGGACACAGTGGGAGGCTGGCCGAGGCAGGAGGACTGCAGCCTTGGCTGCAGCATCCGCAGCCTCATTCCCAGGCACTCCTACATGTCCGGGAACCCACAGAAAGCTGACAGAACCACCATTATCAGCGAAAGAATGGAGGGACTGCTGTATCCGTTGAATCAAGGGATGGACCGGATAGGGAGTTCCAAGGCTCTGAAGAGCACTGAGTGAGTCAGAGCAGAGTACGTACGATGAATGGCGGTGGCGGCGGGCATACTGAACGGCCTGATGGAGAGCAAAAAGCTCGGCCGTAAAGCTCGAACATTGGTCGAGGAGCCGGTATTTAAAGGTGGCGGCCCCGACGACAAAGGCACAGCCGACACCATCGTCAGTTTTGGAGCCATCGGTGTAAATAAAGGTGTGACCGGCAAGGCGAGCACGAAGTTCGACAAACCGTGAGCAATACACTGCAGCCGGAGTACCCTCCTTCGGGAGTGAGCTGAGGTCGAGATAAATATGACCCGGAGCCTGGAGCCAAGGTGGTGTCGGGTTCTCACCCTCTCTGAAGGTGGTAGGGAGGGCAAAATCCAATTGTCAAAGCAGGCGACGGAAGCGGGCTCCGGGGGGCAGCAGGGCAGACACATACAACCCGTACTGACGGTCGAGAGAATCGGCGAAGAAGGACTTGTAAGAGGGGTGGTCGGGCATAGACAACAGCCGGCAGGCATACCGACACAGCAGTACGTCGCGCCGGTAGGTCAATGGTAATTCGGCAGCTTCAGCATAAAGACTCTCGACAGGACTAGTGTAGAAGGCTCCGGTCACAAGACGTATCCCCCGATGGTGGATAGAGTTGAGCCGGCGTAAGAGGGATGGCCGAGCGGATGAGTAGACGAAGCTCCCATAATCCAGCTTCGACCGGACTATGGACCGATACAAGCGAAGCAGGACAGTGCGATCCACTCCCCAAGATGAACCGCTAAGAACTCTGAGGACATTAAGGGAACGTGTACAACGGGCCGCCAAATAAGAGACATGTGGAGACCAACACAGTTTCCTGTCCAACGTGAGCCCTAGAAACTTAGTTGTGTCAACGAATGGGAGAACAACAGGACCGAGATGTAAGGATGGCGGAAGGAACGCTTTATATCGCCAAAAGTTGATACAAACCGTCTTCTCTTCAGAGAACCGGAAGCCATTTGCCACGCTCCATGAGTAGAGGCTGTCTAGACAATGCTGAAGGCAGCGCTCCAGGAGGCATGTTCTCTGGGCACTGCAGTAGATCGCGAAGTCATCGACAAAGAGAGAGCCTGAGACATTAGGTGGAATGCAATCCATAATTGGATTGATCGATATGGCAAAAAGGGCTACGCTCAAGACGGAGCCCTGAGGCACTCCGTTCTCCTGGAGGAAGACGTCGGACAATACGGAACCCACACGTACCCTAAACTTTCGATCCGTTAAAAAGGAATCAATAAAAAGGGGCAGGCGACCGCGTAGGCCCCACCTGTGCATAGTGCGGAGGATACCTCCTCTCCAACAGGTATCATAAGCCTTCTCCAAGTCGAAGAACACGGCTACCGTTTGGCGCCTTCGCAAAAAGTTGTTCATGATGAATGTCGACAAGGTCACAAGGTGGTCAACAGCGGAGCGGCGGCGACGAAAGCCGCATTGGACATTAGTAAGTAGTCGTCGAGATTCAAGAATCCAGACTAACCGAGCATTAACCATGCGCTCCATCACCTTACAGACACAGCTTGTAAGAGAAATGGGGCGGTAACTAGAAGGAAGGTGTCTATCCTTCCCAGGTTTGGGTATAGGAACAACAACGGCGTCACGCCAACGCCTGGGGACTTGACCGTCGGTCCAGACGCGATTGTAGGTACGAAGAAGGAAGCTTTTGCCCACCGGAGAAAGGTGTGCCAGCATCTGAACGTGAATGGCATCTGGCCCCGGAGCAGAGGATCGGGACAGTGCAAGCGCACGTTCGAGTTCCCGCATAGTAAAGGGGGCATTATAAGATTCTAGATTCAGCGAGTGGAAGGAAGGTCGCCGAGCCTCTTCTGCCTCTTTCCTGGGAAGGAAGGCAGGGTGGTAATGGGCGGAGCTTGAAACCTACGCGAAAAAGCGGCCAAAGGCGTTGGAGACAGCCACAGGATCAACAAGGACCTCATTACCTGAGGTCAGGCCAGGTACCGAGGAGTGGGCCTTAATGCCCAAGAGCCGGCGCAGGCTACCCCAAACGACGGAAGAGGGAGTAAAACTGTTAAAGGAGCTAGTGAAAGAGGCCCAACAAGCTTTTTTGCTGACTTTGATGATTCTACGGCATTGCGCTCGGAGTCGTTTGTATTCAATACAATTCGCCAATGTAGGATGGCGGCGAAAGGTGCGTAAAGCACGTCGTCGAGCATGGATAGCATCCCTACAAGCCTTGTTCCACCAGGGGACGGAAACGCAACGTGAAGAAGAAGTAGTACGAGGAATGGAACGTTCGGCAGCATTGATAATAACAGCCGTGAGGTATTCGACCTGACTGTCACAACTGGGAAAATCGTGGTCCGGAAAGGTCGCCAGGGAGGAGTAAAGTCCCCAGTCAGCTTTCAGTATGTTCCAGCTCGAAGGACATGGGGATGGGGTGTGGTGCAGGAGACGAACGACACAGGGGAAGTGGTCGCTCGAATAGGTGTCAGAAAGGACATACCACTCGAACCGACGGGCAAGAGTGGTAGAACAGATCGAGAGGTCCAAGTAGGAGTAGGTATGAGTAGAGTCCGAGAGGAAAGTCGGGGCGCCGGTATTGAGGCAGACAAGATTGAGATGGTTGAAGACATCCGCCAAGAGTGAGCCTCTTTGACAGGATGCAGGAGAGCCCCAAAGGGGATGATGGGCATTGAAGTCGCCAAACAATAAGAACGGCGGGGGAAGCTGAACGATCAGGTGCATCATGTCAGCCCGACTAACAGCAGATGACGGTGGAGTGTAGATGGTACAAACTGAAAAAGTAAAAGCAGAAAGAGTAATGCGGACAGCTATAGCTTGGAGTGGGGTGGTCAATGGGATGGTATGGTAATAGACATCGTCCCGAACGAGCAACATGACCCCACCATGAGCTGGGATACCGTCCACAGGGGTGAGGTCATACCGCTCCGAGGTATAGTGGGTAAAGGCAATACGGTCAGTCGGGCGCAACTTGGTTTCCTGGAGACCAAGGACGAGCGGACAGTGCAGGCGGAGGAGCAGTTGTAATTCCTCCCGATTAGATCGAATACCTCTTATGTTCCAATGAAACAACGCCATCGCTAGTCAAAAAGTTGGGGGAACGAGACGGGGGAAGAGCTGGTCACCTCGACGGCCGCGGAGGGCCAGGTTGCGAGGGAACAACGCTACAACCGACGGGAGGCGGATCCTGTTCCATCGACTCGTCGCCAGCTGCGGCCGCTGCCCCTGATTGTGTAGGAGGGGCCGCATCATTTGCCGACGAAAGGCCGGCGGAGCGCCTGGCAGCAGAGCGTCCCGGCGAAACTGAGGACGGCCGGGAGCAGCGACTCACGGATGAAGCGTCAGACGAAACGCGCCGGGGTGGAGAGGGGGATAGAGACTTCTTCTTGGAGGCCTTCTTGGAAGGCCGAGGAGGCACAGGGATGGTGGGCTGGACTCAAAGAAGGTCCTCACGCGCGGGGTCCGTTTTGGAACGCCGGACCTCGGAAGCTGGGGTCCGGAACGTTTCCCCGATGGACGCCTGAGAAGAGGATCGCTTCTCAGGTGGCGTGGGGGGAGGAGGAGGAGGAAGGGTGGTCCCTGGGGCAGAGGGGGTGGGGGCCACGGGGGAGGAGGATTTGGAAGGGAGGGATTTGGGAGGCGGAGGCAGAGCCCCCTGATGGGCGGAGGAGGTGGAGGGGGGACAGGATAGGGGTGAGGATACCACGGAAGGAGTGGACACAACTGAGGCAAACGAAGTGGTCAATGGCACGGGATGAAGGCGGTCATATTTCTTCCTGGCCTCAGAATAAGAGAGCCAATCCAAAGTTTTAATTTCTTGTATCTTCTTCTCCTTCTGATACGCGGGGCAGTCTGAGGATCTAGGCGAGTGGACGCCAGGACAATTAATGCACCGAGGTGGTGGGGTGCATGTATGTTCCTCACGAAGAGGACGTCCACAATCGCCACAAAGGGGCTCAGCCTCACACCGTGACGACATGTGCCCAAAGCGCAAACACCTAAAACAGCGCATAGGAGGCGGGACGTAAGGTCGCACGTCGCACCGGTAGCACATCACCTTGACCTTCTCCGGGAGAACGTCCCCCTCGAAGGCGAGGATAAAGGCCCCGGTGTCGATGCGACGGTCTTTGGGGCCGCGCTGGACTCGCCGGACGAAATGCACGCCGCGGCGCTCCAGGTTGGCCCTGAGCTCCTCATCAGATTGTAGCAGGAGGTCACGATGAAAAATAACCCCCTGCGTCCTATTTAGTGCCAGATGTGGGACAATGGATACTGGGATGTCCCCTAGGCGGTCGCACGCCTGGAGCGCCGCCGACTGTGTGGCGGAGGTGGTCTTGATAAGAACGGACCCGGATCGCATCTTGCTGAGAGCCTCGATTTCCTCGAAGACGTCCTCAATGTGCTGAACAAAGAACATGGGCTTGGAGGTGGCAAACGTCCCCCCATCGGTTCGAGAACATACCAAATAGCGGGGGAAGTACTTCGCCCCAAGCTGGTGGGCCTGTCCCTCATCCCATGGCGTGGCCAAGGGGGAAAGGGCAGGAGAACCAGAACTAGAAACGGTACCTTTTCTTTTGAAAGACTCGGCCGCAGAGCGACCTGATACGTGTTGACGTTTCATCTGCGAAACGTCTGCCCCGATACCACCCACTCCGACCAGGGGCTATCCCCACGGGCGCCACCCAGCCGCAGCAAGGGCCACCTGGCAGGATGACCATTGCTGGGAGTCCTGATGCCCCAAGGAGACGGGCATCTACTCCTTGGCCGACGTGGGGAGGGTGCAGCTCAGGTATCGGCAGTACGATCCCTGTGTTGTCAGGGGGCTACAACCTAGAGGGTACATGACGACCCCACCACAACGGGCTGGCTACCGTGCTGGATTTCTGGTGCCATGGAAAGTCCATCATGATCGCTGGTGCAGATGGAGATGCATTATGGGCATAACTTGGACAACCCATCAGGCATTTAGGCCCAATTTGAGGAATAGTGGGTATGGTTACAACGCCGGTGCAATGCTGAGTGCCAAGGTCTTAGTGCACATAGAACCAGTGGTACACCATGTAAGGTGTCCTTCCCCAAAAGGTTCGTACTTCTGTAGAATTTTGAAAAATGGAGGTCAAACCCCAAGGGGGACCATCACATAAAAGGCCGAAACGGTTGAAACTCCTTTTAGTCGCCTCTTACGACAGGCAGGAATACCTCGGGCCTATTCTTACACCGGACCCGCAGGGGGGTGGTGGGGGGGCTCTAGAGGGGTTGCCTATAATGTTCCAAACTTTCTAAACTTGAGAGAGATCCAGCAAACTTTCTGGTGAAGGTACGGTCCAGCAAACACGAAGACAAGCAGTAGAAACTCTCGCCTTATGCGAATGATCATTACGTACCTGAAATGTAAGCCCAGGATAGTTTGCCATGAAGGGCAACAAAATTGAGCATCGAATATCGCCGACGTACCGCTACGCTGTGAGAATGCAACGGATAAAAACCGAACGGGTCCTGCTGCGAAAGGAAATGGCCATGGGGCGGGCGGCAAACAGATTGGTATCCCACCGCTGTCCAGGGTATCTCCAACACATATTCGGCCTTTAATCTCTTTGACTGGAGTATAAATGTCTTCACTGTGAATCCCACTTCGAACTGACAAGTGAAGACGTGTCTGCAGTCAGAAGCGATGGTCTGGGGTACGATTCCTTTCCGTAGCAGGATCATTTTGGTTGTCATCCGCGTCCTTACAGCACAGCGGTACGTCGACGACATTCTACTCCCCGTTTTGTTGTCCTTCATGGCAAGCAATCCTTGGTTTACATTTCAGAAGATAAGGTCCACCCGCACACGGCGAGAGTTTCTACCTATTGTCTTCGTGCTTACCAGAGCCTACCTCGGTCATAAAGATCCCAGGATCGCTCCTTAACTGAGAACGCTTGGAACATTATGGACAAGGCCCTCCGTACAGCTTGGAATTTTGACGATCTAACGCGCCAGCTGGACAGAATTTGGAACGATGTCCTGCAAGTCAACAACTTTACCAATCAATGCCAAGCCGAATAACTGTTTGCAGAAGGGCTATAGGTGGACTAACGTGTTGCTGACTTGCTCAGTTTGTGAAGCTCTTTCTCCTCAAAAAATGGTTCAAATGGCTCTGAGCACTATGGGACTTAACATCTGAGGTCATTAGTCCCCTAGAACTTAGAACTACGTAAACCTAACTAACCTATGGACATCACACACATCGATGCCCGAGGCAGGATTCGAACCTGCGACCGTAGGAGTCACGCGGTTCCCGACTGAAGCGCCTAGAACCGCTCGGCTACTTTCTCCTCAATAAAGCATCCATTTTTTCTGAAGTGGTAATCATTCGTTTGTCTGCACATGTACATCACATCTAGCGATTTCCGTCCCATTCGGATAATTCTTTCGTGGTGCGTCGCTTTTTTTGTCTTATAGTGTATTACCTGGTTTCTGTTCGTCTTTCGTCTCGGGAACGTTTTAATAAGGTTTATTAAAATTTTAGCACTAATTAATTAATAACTTACTCTTTTAACAAAATATCACACTTCTATTCAACTCCGTGTACGTGCACCTTGGCAGCACAATAACATTAAAATACAGGGGACAGGCAAAATTATGTGAACACATGTACTTACTTGGGAATGGTTTATTAATAAGGGGTTGGACCTCCATTTTCCTGTAATACAGCTACGATTCTTCTTGCATTACTGGCATATAATGATTATATAGTCTGTAGTGGAATGTTATGCCACTCTTCAGTCAGAACCTCTTCTAACTCCTGTAGTGACGAGGGAGGCGGAAATATGCACCGGAGTCTGCGCTCCGATATCGTCCACAAGGGTTCGATGATGTTCAAGTCCTGGGACTATACTGGCCAGGAAAGACGCTGCAGTTCAGTTTCATGGTCCTCATACCACGACTGTACTGTCTTGGCTGTTTGAATGGGTGTGGGACAACATTTGAATCATGGGGCACCTGATCACCTAAAATGTTCACATAATCGTTAGCTGTAACACTGCCTTTGAGAGTAATGATGGGACCTGCAGAATACCATGATATGGCTGCCCACACCACCACACTTCCACCTCGATGCTTAACCACCGAACTCATGCAATCACGATCGTAGCGCTTCTTTTGGCGTTCTCGAGACGTAAACCCGGCCCGGTGTTGGAAATAACGAAAACGTTGACTCGTCGGAGTATATGACGTGTTTCCATTGATCAGCCGTCCAGAATTTATACTAGTGACACTATATTTTACGCTTCTTTGCGTTGGTTGTCGTCACTAATGGGTTCGATGTAACAGCCCGTCCGTGATTGTTCGCTTTATGGAGTTTTCGGCGGACAGTGTTGATAAATACGGGGTCTGACAGATGGCTATTGAGCTCTGAAGTCATTTTAGCCGCCGTAGTTTTGTGTTGTTTTGACACAATTCGTGTTAGCGTACGACAATCTCTATCATTTAGTTTTGGATTGCGCCCACTATTACGTTTACACGGTAATGTCTTTAAGTGTTTTATTTAGGCTGTCATGACTGTTGAAACAGTTGCTCTTAAAACATTCAATAAGTTGGCTGTCTTTGTTACTGATGCTCCCCCACAGCCTACCAGCTATGGAGCTCTGTTAGGTCTATCATTGCACGTCGTCCTCTGCCTCTGAATGCAAATACGAAGTATGCACTATTCGTCAACTACCTGCACTGAGTCCTAGTCCGTACTGAACACTCGAAGTCCGGCGCGACACGTGCCTTACCTGCATTGTTGACCGTCAAACACAACCATCCCATTACAACCACTGTTCACATTAATTTGCTTATCCCCTTTACGCACGCCCTTTGGTGTCAGACTATAGACTGCTATATTAACAAATGCTAGCAGCATTTACGGCATGGAATAGTATATTGTTTCATTATGCTATTTTCATCAGAATAATAAGTATACAGGGTGGTCCATTGAAAGTGACCGACCCAAATATCTCACGAAATAAGCGTCAAACGAAAAAACTACAAAGAACAAAACTTGCCTAGCTTGAAGGGGGAAACCAGATGACGCTATGGTTGGCCCGCTAGATGGCGCTGCCATAGGCCAAACGGATATCAACTGCGTTTTTTTAAAAAATAGGAACCCCCATTTTTTTACATATTCCTGTAGTACGTATAGAAATATGAATGTTTTAGTTGGACCACTTTTTTCGCTTTGCGATAGATGGCGCTGTAATAGTCACAAACGTATAAGTACGTAACATTCCGCCATTGCGGACGGTATTTGCTTCGTGATACATTACCCTGGTTAAAATGGACCGTTTACCAATTGCGGAAAAGGTCGATATCGTGTTTATATATGGCTATTGTGATCAAAATGCCCAACGGACGTGAGCTATGTGTGTTGCTCGGTATCCTGGACGACATCCAAGTGTCCGGACCGTTCGCCGGATAGTTAAGTTATTTAAGAAAACAGGAAGTGTTCAGCCACATGTGAAACGTAAACAACGACCTGCAACAAATGATGATGCCCAAGTAGGTGTTTTAGCTGCTGTCGCGGCTAATCCGCCCATCAGTAGCAGACAAATTGCGCGAGAATCGGGAATCTCAAAACCATCGGTGTTGAGAACGCTACATCAACATCGATTGCACCCGTACCATATTTCTATGCACCAGGAATTGCATGGCGATGACTTTGAACGTCGTGTACAGTTCTGCCACTGGGCACAAGAGAAATTACGGGACGATGACAGATTTTTTGCACGCGTTCTATTTAGCGACGAAGCGTTATTCACCAACAGCGGTAACGTAAACCGGCGTAATATGCACATTTGGGCAATGGAATATCCACGATGACTGCGACAAGTGGAACATCAGCGACCTTGGCGGGTTAATGTATGGTGCGGCATTATGGGAGGAAGGATAATTGGCCCCATTTTATCGATGGCAATCTAAATGGTGCAATGTATACTGATTTGCTACGTAATGTTCTACCGATGTTACTACAAGATGTTTCACTGCATGACAGACTGGCGATGTACTTCCAACATGATGGATGTCCGCCACATAGCTCACGTGCTATTGACGCGGTATTGAATAGCATATTTCATGACAGGTGGATTGGTCGTCGAAGCACCATACCATGGCCCGCACGTTCACCGGATCTGACGTCCCCGGATTTCTTTCTGTGGGGAAATTTGAAAGATATTTTGCTATCGTGATCCACCGACAACGCCTGACAACATTCGTCAGCGCATTTTCAATGCATGTGCGAACATTACGGAAGGCGAACTACTCGCTGTTGAGAGGAATGTCGTTACACGTACTGCCAAATGCTTTGAGGTTGACGAACATCATTTTGAGAATTTATTGCATTAATATGGTATTTACAGGTGATCACGCTGTAACAGCATGCGTCGTCATAAATGATAAGTTGACAAAGGTGTATGTATCACATTGGAACAACCGAAATAAAATGTTCTAACGTACCTACGTTCTGTATTTCAATTTAAAAAACCTACCTGTTACCAACTGTTCGTCTATAATTGTGAGCCATATGTTTGTGACTATTACAGCGCCATCTACCACAAAGCGAAAAAAGTGGTCCAACTAAAACATTCATATTTCTTTACGTACTACACGAATATGTAATAAAAAATGGGGGTTCCTATTTTAAAAAACTAAGTTGATATCCGTTTGACCTATGGCAGCGCCATCTAGCGGGCCAACCATAGCGCCATCTGGTTTCCCCCTTCAAGCTAGACAAGTTTCGTTCTGTGTAGTTTTTTCGTTTGACGCTTATTTCGTGAGATATTTGGGTCGGTCACTATCAATGGACCACCCTGTATATGTTCATTCGACTACGACGAGTTGTTGTTTCAGCTCTGTATTTCCTGTTATATATATTTAAGTATGATTGACAGTGTGACGTAATGCAGGGTTGGCATAAGATGTGGAAAAACTGAAAGTGCACGTTATTTTGTCACGTTACGAATCACACCACCATACATACCGCGCTTCATTTATCTGCTTTCCGCAAGCAATTACAGTTCTGGACATTGCAATCCTAACACCACGAAGGCGGCACGCAGTGAACTTCAAACTGGTGTGGATTATGTGGGATCCTGCCCACTCATCTCTTATACGGTGCCTAAAGGATGATGCTTTCTCGTATAGCTATACAACAATTCTAGAAAATCACATTAATAGTTTTTATTACCATAAAGTAGATTGACAATACTTAACTTTGATTTACAAGAACGCGTCGCAAGCAATTGGCGACCTGCAAACAATCAGTGTCCTTTGCTATATACAATGTCCGTGCAAGTAATGGATATGGATCACAAGTGACATCTCTACTAGTGTCCGTCTTCTACTGTCCGGCCGAGTCTGGCAGGAGCGGCGCTTCTGTTCTCTTCGGCTAGAGGCCGCTCCTGTCGTGGTGCGGTCCTAGTAAGCGAGTTACTGGCCGACGTGGCCTCACAACCTTATCTGCTCTTGCCTTCTTAATCTTCGTGCCGGCATCTTTCGTTACGCCGGAGCAGATTATACCACATGCTCGGATATGCAAATGTGTAGCATTTCAGAGACACCCCACAAATTATATTGGTGTAACACCATGTACGATCTCTATAATAGGAAAGACTACGCAGCGGCATTCTCGTTGATGTACAGCATTTGAATACTGATGGCTTGTAAGAAGATCGCGTTATGCTTCATGTGTTAACGAGAAACGTCTATCAGATTGAGTCGAAATTCGACAGCACGAGGATCATGGCCCATCAACACTGTAGTTTATTGTCCCACCATTATGCTACTCATGTTGATCAGTATACAGTGACCGTATGAAACGTCCCCTTTGGAAAATTAATGAATTACTGTGCTGGTAACCCTCTTACGTTATTTGATTTTCAACATCTGAGCAAAACTGAACGTACTCAGACATTTCTCTCTTTACTTATTCTGATCATCACTAAACTGACACACAATATTTTTAGCGCAACGCAGTCTGACTTTCAATAATCCCTATATCTTTCATGAATCACTTACCTCACAAAAATCTTCGTTACTCGAACTACTGCAATACAGCGAGCGCCAAAAATGCCAGCTAAATAAAATATTCTAACTACTGAGGGCTCTAACTACTGATAGGCATAGTTAGCAAATGAAAGATTTTAATAGAGAACAAACAATGTATTTACCTTAATAGTGTTCAAAAGTCATAATATATATATATCAGTTCATGACATCCAGAGTCACAAATTTACTCTTTCTGATAGACACACGTCCAGATCATCCGCTCTCAAAACTCCATCTCTCTTCCCACATCCACCACTGCTGGCGGCTCACCTCCAACTGCGCAACGCTACGCGCTGTTCACATCCAACTGCCCAACACTACAATAGCAAATGTTCCAACAATGCAAACTAGCCACAGACTGCACACAGCACAGCCAGTGATTTTCATACAGAGCGCTACGTGGCGTTTCTAACATAAAAACCTAAACAGCTTACTTACACGTCTTGCGAATATGGATTCGATAGTTTGAGAAGGGCCATGCCGTACTTTCTATGTACGCCTGCTTGACTACTCTCAATTAATACCCAAGTGCCTGACTTTTTAATTTAAGTTGTTCGCAATTATGGTCCCTAGGTATTCAGTTGAACTGAGAGGCCTTACATTAGTGTAATTCACCGTGTAACCGAAATTTAACGAATTACTTTCAGCACTCATGTGGATGACTCACACTTTTCGTCAGCTGTCACTTTTCTCTCCATACGGATATCTTCTCTAAATCATATTTCAATTGATTTTGATCTTCTGATGACTTTACTACACGGCCGGCCAGAGTGTCCGAGCGGTTCTAGGCGCTACAGTCTGGAGCTGCGCGACCGTTACGGTCGCAGGTTCGAATCCTGCCTCGGACATGGGTGTGTGTGATGTCCTTAGGTTAGTTAGGTTTAAGTAGTTCTAAGTTCTAGGGGACTGATGACCTCAGAAGTTAAGTCCAATAGTGCTGAGAGCCATTTGAACCATTTTACTACACGGTAAACAACTGCGTCATCAGCAAACAATATAAGTGTGGTGCTCAAATAGTCTTCTAAATCGTTTGCATAGATTAGAAAGGGAAGAGGGCCTATAAGATTGCCTCGGGGAAAGCCAGATATCATTTCCATTTTGCTAGACAACTTTCCGTCAATTTTTGAATACGATGACCTTTCTGGCTGAAATCACGAAATCACTCGCAAAACGGAGGTAATACTCTACGTGCAAGTGGTTTAATTGATGGATGGTGCCAAAAGCCTTCTGGAAATGTAGTAATATGTAATGTATTTGAGAGCCCATGTCAATAGCACCCATTCATTGCTTCGTGTGAATAAAGCGCCAGTTGTGTTTCACAAGAACGGTATTTTCTGAATCTGTGACATGTTTCGATAGATTTCTTCGAGGTAATTCATAATATTCGAACGCAGTTCATGTTCCAAAATCCTACTGCAAATTGACGTCAGTGATACGAGTCTGTAATTCAGCTGATTAAACATATTTTCCTTTTTTGAGTATTGGCTTGACCGGCGTAAGTTTCCACTCTTTAGGTACGAACCTATCGTCAAGTAAGCAGTTATATATGACTGCTATGTATGTAATATCAGTATACTCTGAAAGGAACATAACTGTTATACAGACTTGGCCGGCAGACTTACCTCCATTATGTGATTTCAGGTACTTTGCTACATCGAGGATATCGACTTCTAATTTTTGCAAATGCACTTCACTAGAATGCCGGAATATTTATTTCTCCTTCTTTGGTGAAGGAATTTCAGAAAACCGTGCCCAGTAACTCCTCCTTAGTTGCAGTCACCGGTCCCAATACCATTGTTAATGCGCAGTAATGGTACTGATCTTGCCTTGGCGCTGGTACACTTTACATTAAAATCTCTTTCGATTTTCTGTCAGATCTCGAGACAGATTCGTGGTGGAAACTATTAAAAGCATCTTACAATGAGGTCAGCACTAGAGTTCGAGGTTCTGTGAAAAATCACCAGTCTTGGAGATTTTGCCTCCTTTTAAATCTGCCTACCGGTTTTCGTTGCTTCTGCAGGAGTCTTCTCACCAGTTTTGTGTACCATGCGGGATCAGTCCGTCGTTTATAAAATTATTTTACAGAAATCTCTCATTTGCTGTCAATACTACTTCTTTGAATACAATACACGTCTAGTTTACACATACGTAATTGGTTTGTAAGGAGTGAAGACTGTCCCTTACGAGGGCGTCAAACGAATTTTTATATGCTTTTTTCGAAATAGATACTGAGAGCCATTCAGGATGCCAACGGCCCCAAATAACTAGTGCCCGAGAGGACAACTATTTTTCTATCGCCCGTGCAGGATCGTACTGCCTTGTGACATGCTTTGAGTCAGGCAGTGGGCTTGTTAGCAACAACACAAGTATCAGCACCGACAACTCCACGATATCTGGAGCAGCACGGACTGTCAGCACAGCCAACATTGTTGCAGCTTCCCTTGATGTGGTTGAAGAGAGAGGCACGTTCACATGGTGCGGCCAGAGGAAAAACTGGACGCAGGCGAGGCACAATGTCGTCATTTTAGATGAGTCTCGGTTCTGCGTACATCACGGTAGACGTGTGCTTGTGGAAAGCTCCGATTAGAACGAACGTTGCCATATTGCATTCGTTATCGTCATATGCGCCTAATACCCAGCGTGGTGGTATGGAGTAACACTGGATACACTACATGATTTACTGTGCCTTGCATAGTTTGTAATGTGGTTCAGTGGGCGCTGTATTTGTGATATTTTGACGCCAGTGGCTTTGCCTTATGTTGCCATGGTTTACTGACCTACTAATATCGCTCCTGTCTAGAGCCTGGGTATCGTAAGAATGATTCATGTGTGCACAATGACAGATGGTCTGAAGCGGGTTCTGTCGAGTATGTAGTTCTTATTTTCATCCACCAGGGTACAGTAGCGGACAGAGACATTCAAGAAATAGGTCAGGATAATGTTTTTGAGAGTTGTTCTGTTTATTTCTTGAAGTTTTTTTGTTTATTTATGTTTGTACAGTTTTGTATATACTTTTAGTAGTGTGAATGATGAGTGAATGTGGTCTAAAGGACGGCCGGGGTGGCCGAGCGGTTCTAGGGGCTACAGTCTGGAACTGCGCGAGCGCTACGATCGCAGGTTCGAATCCTGCCTCGGGCATGGATGTGTGTGATGTCATTAGGTTAGTTAGGTTTAAGTAGTTCTGAGTTCTAGGGGGACTGATGACCTCATAAGTTAAGTCCCATAGTGCTCAGAGCCATTTGAACCATTTGTGTGGTCTAAAGTAAATATGTAGGTCATTGTTCTACTAATGAACGCTGTAGTATGAGAAACTTTTAAGGCATTGTGAATGCAGACGTCAGGGAATTTTCTATCATAACATGTTAAGTGAGTTTATCGTTAAAGGAAAGCTATTTCGAGTGCAAACGAAAATAGTTAATAACGTAAAATATAAACAAAATATCAGAATTTTAATATTTATTTCGGGAAAAGTACAGTTCGAAAATGTTTTATTTGTAGATTGGTTAGTCATGAAAAGCGCGGACTAACGCGGGAGTATAATGTTTTTCTATTGGCCTTAAAGAAAACTGACCAATCAGAACGGAGTATTCTTCGCGCGTCTGTTCTATTGGAGATATAGAACTATTATAGCAGTCTAAAGTAGTCGTAGCCCTGCCTTTCAATGGTACGGTCGTGTGAAGTATGAGCTCCGATGGAAGTCACAGTTTGCCGGTTTTAGTTGTGCTACATGCGTCAAAAGTGCTTTTAACTGCAGGCATATTTATTCCAGTGTGTTTTTTTAGAAAGTACGGATTTTAAAAGTAATTTTGTGTATGAGAGAAGACAGTAATTCCGCGTGGCATATTGAGCAGTTTGGTGACTAACAACTTGAATGCATTAGACACCGAAAAACGAGCATTGTCATTTAAGAACAATCCGTGCTTAGTAGCTGCTCAGATTTCGGGAAATACGTTACCATAAACTTAATAACGTGAATGAAAGGGTTTGTGGATGACTGTTAGGATTAGCACGGGCTTGGCAGTGAACTTTTTTTTTCTCGACTTCAGAATATACCGAAGTTTTGCCAGTATTTCCAAAAATGGTTCAAATGGCTCTGAGCACTATGGGACTTAACATCTGAGGTCATTAGTCCCCTAGAACTTAGAACTACTGAAACCTAATTAACAGAAGGACATCTCATACATCCATGCCCGAGGCAGGCTTCGAACCTGCGACCGTGGCGGTCGCGCGATTCCAGACTGAAGCGCCTAGAACAGCTAGGCTACAGTATTTCCATCTCTCATTCAAAATTAAGATCTTTTCCTGATTTATTGAACAGTTACGTTGTATGCAACCTGGTGCGAGTTGCAGTTCGATAGGTTTCCGCTCGGCTTTCCTACCGGCGATTTGCTGCAACGAGGTGCAGGTAAATGGATGAAAAGAACCGCCCGTCGCACTACTTACAGGGGAACCTCCCCATCGCACCCCCCTCAGATTTAGTTGTAAGTTGGCATAGTGGATAGGTCTTGGAAAAACGGAACACAGATCAATCGAGAAAACAGGAAGAAGTTGTGTGGAACTATGTAAAGCAAGCAAAATATACAAACTGAGTAGTCCATGTGCAAGATAGGCAACATCAAGGACAGTGTAAGCTAAGGAGCGCCGTGGTCCCGTGGATAGCGTGAGCGACTGCGGAACGAGAGGTCCTTGGTTCAAGTCCTCCCTCGAGTGAGAAGTTCCCTTTTTTATCTTCGCAATGTTATGATCTGTCCGTTCGTTCATTGACGTCTCTATTCACTGTAATAAGTTTAGTGTCTGTGTTTTGCGACCGCACCGCAAAAACCGTGCGATTAGTAGACGAAAGGACTTGCCTCTCCAATGGGAACTGAAAACATTTGATCGCAAGGTTATAGGTCAACCTATTCCTCCACAGGAAAACACATCTGATATATTCTATACGACACTGGTGACGGCATGTGCGTCACATGACAGGAATATGTTGTTGACCTACCTAACTTTTACACTTGGCGAATGGGTAAAAAGATTCTTCTACCTTGCCCGATTTAGGTTTTCTTGTGGATGTGATAATCACTCCCAAAAAAGTGATCCAAACATAGCGGACGGACAGATAATTGTCTAAAAATAAAAAGTTAAACTTTTCACTCGAGGGAGGACTTGAACCAAGGACCTCTCGTACCGCAGTCGCTCACGCTAACCACGAGACCACGGCGCTCCTTAGCTTACACTGTCTTTGATGTTGCATATCTTGCGCATGGAATACTCAGTTTGTATATTTTGTTTATTTTTTCGTAGTTCCACTCAACGCCTTCCTGTTTTCTCGATTGATCTGTGTTCCGTTTTTCAAGGCCTATCCACTGTGCCAACTTATAACTAAATCTGAGGGGGGTGCGATGGGGAGGTTCCCTTGTTAGATGCAGATGGTGTAAAACTGTTGGCTTGGCTAGCACGTTCTCCACAGCTGTGACCCACCGAAGGTATCTGGTCATGGGTTGCTCAAAGACTGGCACACCATCACTCACCAGCCACTACGACTGATGAACCGTGGCACACAGTTGAAATGGCATGGAATGATGTACCTGTATCTGTCATCGAAGCTCAGTTAGAGTTGGAGCCGTTGTTGCCGTGAGAGGGGTCTGCTCTGAACTACATTTCGCAACGTGTGTGGCACCAAATCATCACCAATTTGAATGATTTATTCTTCCTGCTCTACTGTACACGCAGGATGAATAACATTTCGTTATTTAATATCATTTCTGTTGCTGCGATGTTGATGGTCAGCAGTATACCATCACATTATAATCTAGCTGTATAACATTTCAAACTTACACGCATTCCGAAGTTTATAAAAAAGCAAATTTAAAAAAGAAAAAAGGGTTTATGAAAAGAATGTAACTGAGAACGAATGCATAGGACGGGGACAGCAGAGGCAGGAAAGCGAGAGGAAGGATACAGTCGGAGATGTACAGATGCTCGGCGGCTGCTGCGCAGTTTCTGGGTTTGTCGATAATCTGGGACGTTCCATAGGAAGGGGAGGACGTGAGCCAAAGGTGGCCCGCCTAACTGGTGTAGGCGCTGTGTAAACTCTGCAGCCTTAAATACTCATCGCCAAAATCTCAAGATTTCCGTCTTGTGCTGATCTTTAACATTGCGGGTCCTCTCATCTTCCTCTGCAGGTTGATCGCGGACCACCTTTACAAAGCTTAGTCAGAGATATACTTCCACCAATACCCCTTTAACTGCTATTTTTTCTGTCTACTATTCTACCTGTAATTACATTGAGCGCCCCTTTCTACGATATCATAAAAATGGTGTGTCGCTCGACCTTCTACTGCAGCTTGTCCCCTTGTGGTATGAGATCACTTCTACTGATGATCACTTACTTTATCTTGCGTTTGACGGTTAGTTAGTTACATGTTTCACTGAACGTTTGCACGGCACAAAAATGTAGCTGGAATCGGGTTACAAGCTACAGAAGCGCTTCACTTTTAGATGTGCCAGTAAAGGCTGGTTTGTTACAGATTACTATGTAAATCTGTGAAAAATACGAGGGCGTGCTGAAAAATATATAACTGAATTTTATTATTCTGTTCTCAATATCGGTATACGTATTACATTTCATGTGTATTACTCCGACAACTTTTCCGCTCCTTAAGGCAAGATGTAACCTGCCGCTAGACGACTCCGAATTGTAGCGTGTAACATGGCGGTGGTAACGTACCTATAGGTGACTGAAGTAATGGGATACTGATATGCAGATATACAGATGGCGGTAGAATCACGCACCGGTACACAAGGTATAAAAGGGCAGTGCACTGGCTGAGCTGTCATTTGTTCTCCGGTGACTGATGTGAAAAGGTTTGTGATGAACTTATCAGTTAGGACAAGGCGGCGAAATCTGGCGTTAATGGGCTGCGGCAGCAGACAACAAACACGAGTGCTTTTACTAACAGCAGCGCCTCTCCTGGGCTCTTGACCATATCGGTTGGACCATAGCCTGGAAAACCGTGGCCTAGTCACATCAGTCCCAATTTCAGTTGGTATGAGCTGATGATAGAGCCCAAGTGCGGCACAGACCCCACAAAGCCATGAACCCAATTTGTGAACGAGGCACTGTTAGAGCTGGTGGTGGTCCCATAATGGTGTGGGCTGTGTTTTTCTAGGATGGACTGGGTCCTCTGGATGTTCAGCTACTTGTACACAATTTACAGCCATTCACGAACGTCATATTCCCAAACAAAGATCGAATTTTTTTGGTGACCGTGTGCCATGCCACCGGGCCACAATTGTTCGCGATTTATTTGAGAATGTTCTTGACAATTCGAGTGAATGCTTTGGCTTCCCTGATCACCTGACACGTATCCTATCTAACATTTATGGGACACAATTGAGAGATCAGTTGGTGCACATAATCCTGAATGGGCAACACTTTCGCAATCATGGGCGACTATAAAGGCATCATGCCTCAATATTTCTGCAGGGGACTTCTAACGTCTTCTTCAGTGCATGCCACGTCGATTTCTTTGCCGGCAATAAGCATGTCCGACACGATATTAGGAGGTACTCCATGACTTTTGTCACCTCTGTGCATGTGGGTGCGTGAGAAACAGTGTGTTGTAATCGAAAGTACGAATTCGAAGAGTTCGTCCACACACGGAGCACCCTCTCCCTCAAGGATGATAATACCAGACCACGCACGAGCGTTTCGACATCTGCAACACTGACGCTTTGGGTTCACTGTCACCGATCATCCACCATAAAGTAACGATTTGGCCCCATCCGATTTTCATGTGTTTCCGAAACTTAAAGAACACCTTCGAGGCCTTTACTTTGACAGTGATGAATCGGTGCAAGCAAAGGTGACTGTGGCCCTGATAACAAAGTCAAACCTTTTTCTAGTGACGGTATTAACAAACTGGTCTCTCGTTGGGAGAAATGTGTTCGTCGCCAGGGTGACAATGTTGAGAAATAAATATGTAGATGTGAAGAATAAAGATGCAGAATGTTAACAACGTTTGTTTTATTTAAAAAGCATTAAGATTTTTCACATGAAATATTCGAATACATTACTTTTCAGCACGCCGTCGTAATTAACGTTAGCAAATATATGCTCTTTATTTTACATTAAGCAATACCGCAGCTATTTCACATCAAAGGCACACGATCTAATAGTTTTGTCGCAACTTAATTCAGTCATATTTTAGTAAATGGTAACCTCATAGGAAAGTGATGAATGCAATTTTTACGACTACCGTCGTCATTATGGTAAAGAGTACGTTAGCCAAACAGTCTTGTGAGTTCCACATATAACAGTATTTTCTGCTCTAAACGGGAGGTACGTTAGGATAGCACGCCCGGTGCAAGCCGAGATAACGATCTTACCACATTCAGTGTCATGTACCACATCCGGTGGCAGGTTACACACTTTGGCTACTTGATACCCCCACTCCTCCTCCCTTGGGGAACCACTAGAAATTGATCAAGGTCACCCTGGGGAATCACTCAGGCCGTTGTGCAACTTTATTCAAGGTCATGACGTAATTATATAATAGTCACGTGTTATAAAAACGGCGGAACACCCTTTCCTTCCCCTCTCCTCCCCTCTCCACCCCTCCCCTACCCTGGCCTTCCCTTCCCTTCCCTTCCCTTCCCTTCCCTCTGGACCAATGATAATTGGGACACTTGTGTGAGACGAGCTATTCTGTAGCTGGACAACATATGAAGAGGATGTGTTTATTTGCTAATAACAATATTACGTCACACCGGCAGAGACCACATCCAGGCAGATATGTAAGTACTCTCGTAATTCCATATTTTAGCGCATTTTACACGTTTTACACATTTTGCCCCTTTTGTATTTTTTCCAGTTAGGCAAGATGCACCGTCTGTTCCTGACCTCATGATGCTCCCAGACAATCTCAACGCTGTAAGGTCCTGAATTAGATGCTAGCGATATTGAGACACGTTCCCCAACTTCATCTTTTATAACTGGGGCACCTGAGTGCGTACCACAGGTTGTAGGATGTGTGTTTTGTTAATAACAAATTAGGTCACTAGAGGTATATTTGTTAATAACAAATTATTATTTTGAGACTCCAGCAGACAGCACACCCAGGCAGATATATAATAATTCACGTATTTCACAATTTTACCATATTACCCGAGTTGTGTGTGTCAACATTGTGTCACGACGTCCCATCACCACGTAGCATCATGACGTCCATCGTGTCACATAGATGTGATGATGCTCTCAGCATTCTCCACGTTCATGTTCATTGCCAAGCCACCACTCCATTACTAGTGTGTGACGTCATGGTGTTATAAACGAACACATTGGCAGAAATAGACGTCATGTCGATGACGTCATAGAGAGTTCTATAACTACTACCGATTTCTTAACAAAGAGTGTTTAAGAGATACCACACTACATAACAGGTTTGTGTGACGTCATAGAAATATTCTGATGTCGCCAACCAAAGAAAGGCCTGCTGTATTTGTAGCACAGCACTGCAAAATACGTAACAACCCTAGTGGGAATCACATCGTCTGCAGAGTAGCCCGTCCCCTCAGACTGCGACGTGCGGCTGTGTATTCGCGAACATCGAAGCTTGTGGACACAGTGTCAAGCAATGGTCGATAAATTTGCGATATAATGCACAGCTGTCTGGTGCCTAACACTGCTGCTGTATCAGTTCTGGATTATGGATCTCCCGCCCTTGTTAATGACGGCAAACATATCAAGATGTCGGTGAAAATATCAAAATCTGGTGCAAATACACATCGCTCTCCCAAAAATGGTTCTGGTTCAAATGGCTCTTAGCACTATGGGACTTAACATGTAAAATCGTCAGCCCCTTAAACTTAGAAGTACTTAAACTTAACTAACCTAAGGATATCACACAGATCCATGCCCGGGGCAGGATTCGAACATGCTACTGTAGCAGCAGCGCGGTTCTGGACTGAAGCGGCTAGAAACCCTCGGCCACATCGGCCGGCTACCGCTCTCTCCTCCCCCCCCCCCCCCCCCTATATTCGCTGGATAATGCCAGTACGGTATGCAACTCATCGTACGTTCGCGATCACCAGATCACGTATTAAGCGGGTGAATTCTCCATAAAACCAGTAACGTAATGCTGAACTT
The DNA here is from genome assembly GCF_023864345.2 of Schistocerca serialis cubense. Taxonomy (NCBI): domain Eukaryota; kingdom Metazoa; phylum Arthropoda; class Insecta; order Orthoptera; family Acrididae; genus Schistocerca; species Schistocerca serialis. Next base: position 815,820,446 of record NC_064640.1, read on the forward strand.
GTTACTAATACCGTCAATCAACATGCTCGAAAACACAACTGAGAACCGACATTCAGAATCAACGAAAGATAAGAGAAAATAGAGCGATCCTCTCTCTAGCACCGTTTTTTTGTGAGAGGCTCCTATACTGTGTGAGTGTGAGAGTGTGAGAGTGTGAGAGTGTGTGAGTGTGAGAGTGTGAGAGTGTGAGAGTGTGGGAGTGTGAAAGTGTGAGAGTGTGTTCGGAATCACACATACGTAACCACTGGACAGACAGTAAAATAGGCTTTTGTGGACCTTGTCTTGCGGTACGTATAGCCCACATCCGTTAAACCAACATGGTAAGGGTCTTAGGCTATAAAATCTCGTAGTTTGACGTAACACACCACGGCAATCCTAAACATGTCACGTATGCGATAAATAACAATTGAATTGAAGACTGATTGTAGGTAACAGCATACTGACTTTAGCACTGTGTAGTGGGACCATGACATCTGAAAAGCCGACGCTTCCGCGAGCTATAGCTGCGAGAGCATGTAAAGCTAGTTCGGAGTCTTGGTTCTGGAGGAGAAGACTGTCATGTGGAAATTGAACCTTTCCAAAATAGATTTCCACTTTAAAACTATAGGCATACAGCACCTAGCTTCTTTTAAGTATAGTATCGAGATGTGGTATTGGATCCTGTACTGGATTGCCCGTTCGCCCTACTTAAATCCCATCGAGCAAGTGTGATATGCGCTGGGGAAAAATACTCGTTGTGCAGCACATCCACATGCGCCAACAACCATCCATCAGTTGTACCGCCCTCGTGGAGGAATGGAATCCTTTACCACAAAATATCTCACCAAACTTATGGCGGGTATGGAAACGCGTTGCTGAGTATGCATTGCTCTGGCAGTCTGCGTTAGTATCGTAAAAGTGGTACACAAACAGTGAATTGCGTGGTAACATGACAATATGACCACCAACAGCAAATGCTTTTTACTAACGATGATTATTCACTGTAGTAGCGAAAAACCATTAGGTATAGGTCATGATGGCGAGACTTCCAGTCACATGATCTTCTACATGTGATTGAATTCACACTATGTTGCGTGTGCTGTGACGTGGACACCAAAGAATCGTGGGATAGGGGCGTGGAGTCCAGCAATGACGAGGAACATGCATAATGCTCCTCGGCACACCAAATATGGATAGTTATCGGTCTGTACTTATTAAAGAACCAGCTCACGTGTCTATACAAATGTGAAATACAGCTCCCAAGCCCGACAACCGTACAGAACAACCTGATAACTCTGTCCTAGGACAGTAGTATATGGATGACTTTGATAAAGTTTTAAGTGGAACTAAGACGTGTATTTTGATGAAATACTACGTATAATCTAGACTTAATCCTATCAATATGAAGATGTTTTGATAACGCGCATTACCAAGTGGGATAGGAGGTACTTTATGCTCACCCGAATAAAATTAAAACAAAAACAAAATTCGTTAATTCTTGACTTTTATTGGCAACATGTTATTTTAAAGAGTTACTGATCTGAATGCAGGGTCCAGCACCTGAGAACACCTTTCAGAATACTCTTAGCAATATCAGTGCAAGTTCAACAATGAGCAGTTCCATCATCGTGATCACCACAAAAAGAATTAAGAAATTCAGATTTAGTTCATTCTTGGTAACTTTTTACTCTAAACGTACTTTTTAAAGAGAAATTGATGTGCAAGTAACGCCCTGAACCAGGAAATATTCAATACAACATTCGTTGGTGAAACTGAGATCTGCTATTGAGAATTAAATTTTTGTATTAACTTTAACAGAAAAATATAAAATATGTTGTGTTGGCAGAAGAGCCAACACCGTGTTACTAGAGGAGGCCGAAATGCACGCGTTTTAGCTCACGCAGGCTGGCGTGAGGAGGGAAGAACTATACTGACGTGAGGTCTGGAACATGACAAGGAATTAGAATTCAGAAAGCGGACGTAATTAGTTGGATGCTTAACTTTAATCCATTAATGATGAACGTCGCTCTTGACGGTACATGAGTCACAATATTATCTGTTCAGAAGACATAGTAACTGAATATGCCGCCTTGCTAGGTCGTAGCAAATGATGTAGCTGAAGGCTATGCCAAACTGTCGTCTCTGCAAATGAGAGCGTATGTAGTCAGTGAACCATCGCTAGCAAAGTCGGCTGTATAACTGGGCGAGTGCTAGGGAGTCTCTCTAGACCTGCCGTGTGGCGGCGCTCGGTCTGAAATCACTGATAGTGGCAACACGCGGGTCCGACGTATACTAACGGACCGCGGCCGATTTAAAGGCTACCACCTAGCAAGTGTGGTGTCTGGCGGTGACACCACAAAATATGTATGGAATATGGTAGCAGAACCCTTAAAAACATTTTTTCAAACTTTAGAATGTAAAATATCTGATTAGATTACAATATTTTCAAGAGGTAAGCAAAAAGTAACCATCCCCACCCCCCTGCCACTGCGAGGGTTAACTCCTTAGTCCAATATTTACGCAACCACTGTAGCAGTCTTAAATGGCTCGGAATACATTTTTATACGTGCTTGCACCACCAGCACGAGATTGCGTAATTGATTTCCAAATTAAAATTATAGACAGGTAGATAATATCTTGTACACGTCAAACCCGGTTAGTTGATTATCCATACTTATAACAAAAACGTGTTAGTAGAGACTCCAGATGACAGCACTTTTACGAGAATACACCACGGCTAAAGGTAGGGTGGATGCGAGTTTATTTTCAGTGCGCATAGCGGTATACTAGAGGAGGAAATTCACTTTAAAGATACCTTACCCACTTCATAGCAAGAGAGTAATTGTTTATTTTAATTATAATAACACATGACGGTAAAATGTGAGACAGAGTAGATACGGGAGGTCACAAGCAGTCAGATATAGCAATCGAGATGACCCGAACGATTAAGTTCAGACTATCCAGCAACATAGCGTTAAAGCAATGAGACACGAAGGAGTATCGACGCCGACGGCGCCTCAAATTATCCTTCGCCGACACACTTTCGCTTTCCACCAACACACTACTTTGTATATGTCTCGAAATCAGTAAATTTGGCACAGTTGATACAGCCGGAGAGAACACTGTATGAAAAGGCTAAACGTACGATAAATGGGTTTAAAAAATAGACAAACGCCAAGCAGTAATATTAGGTTCAAATAGTTCAAATGGCTCTGAGCACTATGGGACTTAACATCTATGGTCATCAGTCCCCTAGAACTTAGAACTACTTAAACCTAACTAACCTAAGGACATCACACAACACCCAGTCATCACGAGGCAGAGAAAATCCCTGACCCCGCCGGAAATCGAACCCGGGAACCCGGGCGCGGGAAGCGAGAACGCTACCGCACGACCACGAGCTGCGGACAGTAATATTAGGAGCTAAGTCATGTATTATATATCAAACTAATGCTATACATGTTGCGCACAGAATCCCTTTGTATCGTCGTTTGTCAGCAAACTTCTCATGATTCGCCTGTAGTAACGTCAACACTCAATCAGTGTGTTTCGATTCTGAAATGATACCAGTTTACACCGCATCCAACTATTTTTTCGATTACAAAAGCATATAACGTGCAACTAGTATGTACTGGCTTGGAGAATGCCACAGCGTTCAGAATAAAGTAACTCTACCGTTCCCTCACACACTAGCAGAACTATGGTAGTATGAGAATTTCATCTTGCCTCTCTAGATGCCTTGGTCGTCGGTGGAGGGAAGGAGTGGTGATTCCTGCTGGAAACCAATACGCAAACTGTCATTACTGTGTGTATACAGCAGAATAACGTCAACACAGTACCTGCAAAAGAAATACATTAACATGTGTGTTTGTGTGTTTGTGTGTGTGTGTGTGTGTGTGTGTGTGTTTGTGTTTTTCTACCGTTGGTAATGGCACTTAGAGTTACCATTTGGAGGACTTTGGAAGACTAAGTATATACCCTGGATGGGTTGAGGCTCTGTAACGAAGGTGGATGGCACAAAAAAAATAGCAAGCTCTGTCTGGTCTTGGTTGGTTGATTTGGGAGAGGGGACCATATCTGCTCATGTAAGCAATAAGAACATATTTATATTTGTACACTTACACATGGAAAAGTAGATAAATGTCAAAAATATAGAAAGGGTCAAAAATTCGGTAAATAATCTGGATATTAAATGCTCATACAGGAGATATCTGCCTTTACGCGTCCGAGAAACAACAGAACGATTCACACTAGGCCATCGGGCCACATTAGTTTGAGACTGCCTGCTTCCGTTCTTTCTATGGCCATCCACCGCAGAGAGTCTGGTAGGCATCTTCTCTGTGCCATACTACACCGTCTGTGACTGTGTACTGACGTAAGCAGCAGATCAGAGCGTCTGGAGATATGTCTTGGATGCTTAGCTAGAAAGCTCTGGATGAGTGGTCTATTACAACCACTACACAATCTGTCTCCAAATTGTCTGAGATCTGTGCTCAAGGTTGAGAGAAAGTGAACTCGTTATAGATCAGTTGGAATAAATTAAAACAACATACCGTTATGTCCCCGTCCTGTGTCTTTTTCACGATATAAACGTACAAAATGTCAACCATATGTCCGTACAATCCTGTTCTCCACGGAAGATGGCATCCTGGTCAACGGACAATCGTGCCAAAGATGACGTAACGCCATCTAGGAAACGAGGTGATGTTTGCCGGGTAGTCCCACATCCACAATCGCTGCGTACACAGTCACAGACGGTGCAGTATGGCACACAGAATATGCTTACCAGATTGTCTGCGGTGGACGTCCGTAGAAAGAACGGAAGCAGGACAGTCGCAAAATGATGTGTGAATCATTCTGTTGTTTCGTGGACGTGCCGACAATTTATAGAGACCGAAACTGTATCCTGAAGACCAGGGCAGGGCTGACCACGTATGACTTCAGAAGAGAGGACCGTCATTTGGCTTTAAGGGCACGACAGTACCGCCTTGGTACTGCATAGTGACTGGCATGTGAGCTCGCAGCATGCGCTGGAGGTACTGTATGAGTGTCAAACGGCGTGCAGAAGGCTTCGGCAGAGTGGCCTTTATTGTCAGAGACCTGCTGTATGTCTACCTCTGACGCGTCTTCACAGAAGATAACGTCTAGGGTGGAGTAACTAACACGCCAACTGGGCGGTCGAAGAATGGCCCAATGTTGTTCTCACAGATATGTCTCAATTTAGCCTGGTGACTGGTCCTCGATGGCTTTGCATCTTGAGGGAACGTGAAACACAGTTTCGGGACCCAGACAATGTGGAAAGAGACCGATATCGAAGAGGATCCCTAATGGTGTTGGCAGGGATTATGTTTACCATTCGAACCCCTATTCATGAAATTGTACGGGTGAATCGGCAAGCTTTAACTGCTGTCAGGTATCGTGACGTGATCTTGGGACCTCATTTGCTGTTGACGCGAGGTACTGTTGGCCCAGACTTCCTATTGATAGACGCTAATGCTCGACCTTACAGAGGGCGGGTGGTTGATGTTTTCTTGGAAACGGAAGATATTGCACGCATGGCTCGGCCTGCTCGCTCTCCCGATTTGAATCCCACAGAGCATATCTGGGATGTACTGGGGAGACGGCTAGTATCACGCCAGCATTCACCGACCACTCACCAAGACTGTGAGCAGCTCTTCAGGAAGAATGGGCGTTATTGCCTCAACATGAGACTGATGGCAGCATCCACAGCATACCCTTTCGTTGTCAGGCTCACATTAACTAGTCGTCTAAATGTGTGTGCAAATACGTTAAGTTGGAAAAAACGAAGAACAGTTTTGTCTACCGTTATGCATGTTGCAGTTGTTTACGTACTGAATTATTTGCGTTTTTTTTTTTTTTTTTACTTTACCGTCACCTGTTATACTGTTATGTGGCGAAATAAAAGCAAGCTTGCAAACTTTCCGTTTGTTGCTTTAATTTTGGACACCAGTGTATATATGCAGAGGGATGGAGAGACATGGCGTTACAGATATACGTAGGAAACAAAAATCATTATGCAGATGATGTAAAAGGTCGAGGGGAGTTGCGAAGAGTAAACATAAGAGGGCTAATGATAGCACCTTTGCATAACTAGTGAAACGATGGTGCGTTCTGAAGAGACGGGATGAAATTACCATACTTTGGTTCAAATGGCTCTGAGCACTATGGGACTTAACATCTGAGGTAATCAGTCCCCTAGAACTTAGAACTACTTAAACCTAACTAATCTAAGGATATCACACACATCCATGCCTGAGGCAGGATTCGAACCTGCGACCGTAGCAGTCGCGCGGTTCCAGACTGTAGCGCCTAGAACCACTCGGCCACAAGGCCGGCAAATTATCATACTCCCATTAGTTCCATGTGAGTGTGTGAGAGAGAACGGTATTATTATTTTATTCTGAATGCTCTGGCAGTTTTCAACCTAATACATTTTAGTTGCAAGCTATAAATCTTGGAATCGTAAAAAATAGATGCAGTGTAAAATTGTATCATTTTAGAATCGAAACACATTGATTGCATATTGGTACTACTATAGGCGAATCATGAGAAGTTTGCTGATAAAGTATAAAAAAGGTCTCTATAGGCAACGTGGGTAGCACAAGTTTTATCTACATGACTCAGATTAGCTCCTAATACAACTGCTTGACGTTTGCTAATTTTTAACCCCATTTATCATACATTTACTCTTTTTGTTGAAAGTTCTCTCCGGCTGGTTCAGTTGTGCTTTCGAAACATATATAATGGCGTGTTTTCATGGTGAGTGAAAGCGTGTTTGGTAAGGATGGTCTAAAGCGCCGTCGGCGTGGATATTGCTTAGGATCCCAGCGCTATAGCGCTGTGTGGTGAGAGAGTGTAAACTTAATCGTCAGGGTTGTCACGATAGCTACATCTGTCTGCTTGTGAGCTCCAGCGTTATTATAATTTAAATAAACAACTACTTCGTTGCTGTAAAGTGGGCAGGGTATCATTAAAATGAAGTACCTCCATTAATATGCCGTCATGTATACAGAGAAAGAAGTCGCATCCAACCTACCCTTGGCTTTCGAGTATTCACATAAAAAGAGTGTAATTACAACCACACTTACAGGTTATCACCGAAAGCACGGTCATCTGGACTCTTTACTCATATGTTTTCGATATCAATAAAGATAATCGTCTAACTGTGTTTGACGTGTGCAAAATATAACTATCTGTCTACAAAATTAATTTGGAACCCTATTACGCAAATTCATGCCGTTCATGCGAGCTCGGAAAAAAAATTTTATATTGAGCCGTTTACTAGTTAGCACACTGGACTCGCATGGGTAGGATGACAGTTGAAACCTGCGTCCGGCCATCCTGATTTAGGTTTTCCGTGGTTTCCCAAAATCACTTAAGGCAAATGCCGGGGTAGTTCCTTCGAAAGGGCACAGTCGCTTGCCTTCTCCATCCTTCCCTAATCCTTGCTTGTGCTCCGTCTCTAATCACCTCGTTGTCGACGGGACGCTAAACACTAATATCCTTCTTTTGAGTCGTTTACTACTACTGCAGAGATCGCATAAGCGTTGTACTACGGACTTAAGTCTAGAGTATGGGTATTATTTTATCAAAATACGAATGTTCTATCTGGCTGAAAAAGGAGTACCCACGTTAATTTTAAAAGCAGAACGGCTGGGGGTATTAGCGGGATTATAGTTCTGATTGGCCCAGGAAGAAAAGTTGGTGGTGAGGGATATACTTGGCGCTTAAATTGTAAGCAGCGATTATCCACAAAGGCGTCGGTGAGTTACGACAGGTTTTGCTGTGGTGGGATATCTTCTGCCTAGAATGACTGAGTGTCATTTGTGCCAGCTACCATATCGAGGTGATTACAGATACACGGTGCAAATTTCTCTACGACTCCTGGGGAGTTGTGGGACACTCCAGTTCGCGATCTGGTGATCACGATTGTACGAGGAGTTCCATATCGGACCCGCGTTATCCAGCGAATAGCGGGGGGAGAACGGTTTGTGTTGCACCAGTCTATGAAATTTCCACCTACAGCTTTGGACCTGTTTGCCGATATTACCGAAGCCCGGCGATCCCTCATTCGGAACTGCAGCAATGTCAGGCGCTAGACCAGTGGGCTTACATCGCCACGTTGCCGGACTCTGTGACAGCAAGCAATGGCGTACGTGTCTACACACCCACACTTCGGGGTATAAGGGGAGGGCTACACTGCAGACGACATGATTTTCGTTGGAGTTGTTACGGATACTGAACAACTCTCTAGAGGTGCATTTTGTAGCACAGTGCTGAAAATTCAGTATCTTTGACTGGAGGTATCAGAATTTTACTATGACGTTAGACAATCTAGTAATGAAGTCTGACATTTCATATACAATATCTCTGGTTAGAATCGGTAGTGCTTAAAGAATTCTCTGTGATGTCATCGACACTACGTACCATTTCTGTCAGTTTGTTCGTTTCGGATAGTACGGCGTCACACACTGGTAATGGTGTGGTGGCTTAGCAATAGTACATAAATGGGAATTTGTCGATTTGCTGTAGGATTTTGGAACATATACTGTGATCGAAGACCATGAAGTACCTCGAAGAAAGCCGGTCGGGGTGGCCGAGCGGGTCTAGGCGCTACAGGCTGGAACCGCGCGACCGCCACGGTCGCAGGTTCGAATCCTGCCTCGGGCATGGATGTGTGTGATGTCCTTAGGTTAGTTAGGTTTAAGTAGTTCTAAGTTATAGGGGCCTGATGACCTCAGAAGTTAAGTCCCATAGTGCTCAGAGCCATTTGAACCATCTGAACCTCGAAGAAAACTATTTATTGACACATAGTCAACACGGATTCAGCAAATATCGTTCTTCTGAAACTAGCTCTTTATACTCATGAGGTAATGAGTGCTATTTGCAGGGGATGTCAAATTGATTCCATATTTTCAGATTTCCAGGAGGCTTACGATACCGTTCCTCACAAGCGTCTTCTAACCAAACTGCGTGCCTATGTAACATCGCCTCAGTTGTGCGACTGGATTCGTGATTTCCTGTCAGAAAGGTCAGTTCGTAGTAATAGACGGAAAGTCATCGAGTAAAACAGATGTAATATCCGGCGTTCCCCAAGGAAGTGCTATAGGCCCTCTAATGTTCTGATCTATATTAACGACATAGGAGACAATCTGAGTAGCCGTAGTAGATTGTTGCTGATGATGCTGTCATTTACCGTCTTGTAAAATTATCAAATGACCAAAACAAATTGCAAAATGATTTAAGTACGATATCGTATGGTGCGAAAAGTGGAAATTGATCCTGAATAAAGAAAAATGTGAAGTTATTCACATGAGTACTAAAATAAATCCGCTAAATTTCGATTACGCGATAAGTCACACAAATATGAAGGCTGTAAATTCAACAAAATACTTAGGGACCGCAATTATATATAGCTTAAATTGGAATTATCACATAGATAATGATGTGGGTACAGCAAACCAAAGACTGCGATTAATTGGCAGAACACTTAGAAGGTGCAACAGGTCTACTGAAGAGACTGCTTACACCACGCTTGTCCGCCCTATTCTGGCGTACTGCTGTGCGGTGTGGGGTCCGCATCAGGTGGGACTGACGGATAACGTTGAAAAAGGTCAAAGAAGGGCAGCTTGTTTTGTATTATCACGAAATAGGGGGATAGTGCCACAGACATGATATATGAATTGGAGTGGCAATCATTAAAACAAAGACAGTTTGCGTTGCGACGGGATCTTCTAATGAAATTTCAATTACTGGTTTTCTCCTCCAATTGCGAAAACATTCCCCTACACAGGGGGAAATGATCATCACGATAAAATAAGAGAAATAAGCGTTCGTACAGAAAAATTTAAGTGCTTGTTCTTCCCGCCCGCCGTTCGCGAGTGGAACGGTAAAGAGACAGCTTGAAGGTGGTTCATTGAACCATATTCCAGGCACTTTATTTGAATAGCAGAGTGATTACGTAGATATAGATGTAGACGTAGAAGATACCGAGAGCATCATCACATCGACGCGACACGATGGAGCTCATGATGCGACGTGGTGACGCTACGTCGTGGCACGATGTTGACACACATAATTCTCGTAATACGTAAAATTGTGGAAAAATGAGAAAATTACGTAACTGTCTGGGTGTGCCGTCTGCTGGTGCCTTGAAATATTAATTTGTTACTAACAAATAGACCTCGAGTGACGTCATTTGTTATTAATAAACAAACGGAGCCTACAACCTGTGGTGCCCACCCAGCTGTACCAGTTGTAAAAGATGGAGTTGAGAACGTGTTTCTGGGAGCATCATGACGTAGGGAACAGAGGGGTGAATCTTGTGTGATAGAAAACAAAATAAAATGGGTAAACTAGTTGAAAACAAAGAATTCCGAGTGCTCTTACATTTCTGCCTAGGTGTGGTCTCTGGTGGTGCTACGTACTACGAAACTGTTATTAACTCCTGCTACAAAAAAGTGTACTAGTTATAAAAGATGAAGGTGTAGAGGGGTTGCATGATTCTCATTGGCCCAGAGGGGCGGTAGGTGAGGGTAGGAGGACAGGGGGTTGCCGCCACTTTTGTGACATCTGACGACTATATATTTACGTCCTCACCTTGAATATAAATAGTACAATTGCCTGGGTGAGTTCCCTGTGTGACCGTGATCAATTCAAGGTGATTTTGCGAGGGATATGGAGTAGGGGAAGCAAGGAGACCAAATGGATAACCTGACACTGGATGCGTAACATGACACTGGATGTGATAATATCGTTATCTTGGCCTGGGCGCTCGCTGGTATCCTACTTACGTTTTGCAAGTTATCTTTCTGTATATGTTACGTCTGCCACAGACGGCCCCTGCCAGACAGACTACACTCACGACACCCCTGTCTACCATATAACATTCACAATCACTTGCAGGCGCAACCAAGAGGAAAACAATTATTCCAAACAAACAGAACTTGCTAGAGACTAATGCGAACCTTTTCTGCAGAGGTCGCCTCACAGATGCAGAGAAAGTTGGAGTACTCCGCCTGCTTTATAAGGCCAGCATAGTAGCAGTACAGCCAGTTCCTCGCCGAGCTAGGACCAGCTCCGACGGACCTCACCAACGCTCTTGATGAATGGTCGTTTACATGTTATTTGTTTTCTTTGTGTGTGTGTATATAGTGATTGTTCGAGAAGTATAGTTCAGTTTCAATAAACGACATTATACTGAGTGTTCGCAATACTGAGTATTCTTCAGTGGCGACGAGTATGGTGGAACGAATCGACGAACATCATGGTTACGACAGCATCACCTACGGAATGGCAACAATTCTTTCAAGGACTTCTGCACCAGTTTTTGGAAACTCAGACACAAATGATCGCTGAAATCCGAAGCCTCTACCGTACCGCGACGCCACCTCCGTTCCAAGCATTAAACGAGGAAGTTGAGGAATGGGAAACATACGAACGACGCCTCCGGCAACACTTCACGATTCATCAAGTCACCCAAGAAGACAGGCAGCGCCCTTTTTTCTTGTCATGGACCCAATCGGAGATGTATGTGCTGCTCACGAAACTACAGCCGCTGGACCCCGACTCCCTCACTTTCACCGCCATCTGTGCGACGTTAAATGCTTGCTACAAACGCTATCATGTCCTCGCAGCCCGCATCGAGTTCTACCAATGCCGGAAGAAACCCGAGCAGACCTATCACCAGTGGGCCGCCGAGCTGCAAGGTCTCAGCAGGAAATGTAAGTTTCACACACATCTTTCCTAGGAATCATACGGTGATGACATGGTGCGGGACCACTTGATACAAGCAGCGGCAGACGCCGCTTTCCGCCACGACGCCCTCAAGTTAGAAGACCCGTCCCTCGAGCAGGTCGTAGAACTAGCCTGTAAGTTCTAAATTTCTACAGCCGCCGATCGTCGACTGGAATCTTGGGCAGATGTAGCAGCCATCCGTGACGACGCCACGACGGACACCGAAAACGTCGCAGCAATCCAGGGCTCAACGAAGCGCTCCTACTGCCGCCGCGGTCGGACACCGCCTCCACAACAAGATGCCGGGTCGCACCATCCTGGCCGGAGCCAGAAGCCACTGCAGGAACAGCAAAACCAGCAACGTCGTCGTGGGGATCGTCTCCGCCTGCCCTCCTGCCCCACCTGCTATTCAACACATGATAGAGAAGATTGCCCAGACCGCCAAGCGCAATGTATACACTGCGTCAGGGAAGGCCATTTAGCGTCCGTTTCTCGCGCAAAAACACCCTTCTCCAGAAACCGTCAGCCCAGGCCATATCCAGACGGCTGGAACATCACCCCAATGGACGTCAACCGGGTAGACAACTCGTCGACATCAAAAATTTTTATAGACGTCACTATCAATGACAAACTTCTGCGTATGCAAGTGGACACAGGCACAGCAGTACCCTTGATTAATTACACTTCATATGCCAACATTGGTTCACCACCCCTCCCTCCAGCCCCTAAGCGCCTACTGGCGTACAATAAGCAAGGGATAGCTCTCCTAGGACAATTCACGGCTCAAGTAAAGTACAAATCGGTTCACCATCCAGTCACGTTTCTGGTTGTCAACAATTCATCCACAGCAGACTTATTTGGACTGGACGCCTTCCGCTTATTCGGATTTTCCATTGTGGACGATGGTCACCTAGAGTATCAGTACGTTCCTTTTTCTGAAGTTGATGCACTCTGTAATGAATTCCAGGACCTGTTTTCACCAGGCATAAGCTGCGCCAAGGACTTTGAGGCCTCGCTCCAACTCCGTCCCGCTGCCCGGCCGCGCTACTTCCGGGAACGCCAGGCACCAGTGGCACTACAACAGCCGCTCAAAGAAGAACTCCAACGTCTTCAAGATGAAAGGGTTCCCCAGCCGGTGCGGTTCAGCTTGTGGTCCACGCCTTTAGTCATCGTGCAGAAGCCAGGCCGCCGCCTTCGCCTCTGTGGTGACTTTAACTCTACAGTCAACCCACAGCTTCTCGTTAACGACTATCCCCTTCCACGACCGGAAGATCTTTTTCGCAAATTGGCAGGGGGCTCCTACTTTACTAAAATCGACCTAGCAGAAGCATATCTCCAAATTCCTCTTGATCTTTCCTCCCAACAATACACTGTTACAAATACTCCTTTTGGCCTCTTCAAACTAAACCGACTCAAGTTTGGTTTAGCCAGTGCTCCTGCAATCTTTCAAAGATACTTTGAACAACTTCTCATTGATATCCGGGGCTGTATAAATTACTTAGACGACATAGTCGTCACAGGGTCCTCCTCCGAGGAGCTCATAGCCAACCTCCGCCTCCTCTTCCTCTGCCTCCGAACTGCAGGTCTGAAATGTAATATTTCTAAATGTTCATTTTTCCAACAATCTGTTTCCTATCTCGGTCACATCATTTCTAAGAATGGCATTTCTCCATCTTTCTCTTATATCGACGCCATTAACAACCTGCCCAGTCCCCGGGACCTTCATCATTTGAAATTCTTCTTGGGCAATATTTCGTATTACAGGAAATTCGTTCCTTCTGCAGCTCAAGTGGCAGCACCCCTGTACCACCTCTGCCGCAAAAATGTCCCATTCTGTTGGACACCAGTCTGCGAGACCGCCTTCCATACCCTCAAACAGCAGCTCCAATCTGCTGCATGTCTCATGCCTTATGGTCCAAATCTTCCTTTGATACTTCTTACGGACGCCTCTGAGTATGGTGTGGGCGCCGTCTTGTCTCACAAATTGCCAGATAGCACAGAGCGCTCCATAGCATACATCTCAAAAGCTCTCTCCACAGCAGAAATCAAATATTCCCAAATCGAGAAAGAAGCACTTGCCATGGTTTTTGCCTGTTCCAAGTTCTGTCCCTTTCTCTATGGCAAGTCCTTTCACATTATTACTGACCACAAACCGCTCCTCTCTTTATTTGCGCCTTCCGCACGATTACCGACCAAAACATCCCAACGTGTCCAGCGCGGGGCGTTGTTCCTATCCCAATTTCGCTACACCATGCATTTCCATACCACCTCCCAGCACGCCAACGTGGACGCCTTGTCACGTCTACCACAAGGTCCGGACCCTGCTTTTGACAAGTTGGACCTCCTCGTTTTTCAGATTGATGATGACCTCCAAGAGGCCCTGAAGGCATTTCCCAGTTACAGCTGTCAAAGTAGCTGCAGCCACCACAGCTGATTCCCTCCTCCGAGTTGTTCGACACCGCATTCTGCGTGGTTGGCCATCCCCGCCGCCTCCTCAGGATCAATGCCACCTCCGGTTGCACTATTCCATCCGTCCCCGGCTTTTGGTGGTGGATGGAGTCCTCCTTCGCTTAGATTCAGCAGAACTGAGGGTCATCGTTCTGAGATCCCTGCAGCCGACGATCGTCCACATTCTTCACCAAGGGCATTGGGGGATCGTTCGCACCAAATCCCTTGCATGAAGGCATGTTTTTGGATCGGCCTCACATCTGACATCACAGAGATGGTGCAGCGCTGTACCGTCTGTGCCCAACAATTGCCCCGTCCCCCCCAAAAATACCTTCCCTGGCCTATGCCGAACAGTCCCTGAGAACGCATCCACCTTGACTTTGTGGGACCATTTCTGGGCCACCAATGGCTCCTATTCGCGGATGCATTTTCCCATTTCCCGTACGTCATTCGGTGTTCAGAAATCACCATGCCTGTTACCTTATCAGCCCTCGCAAAAATATTTTACTTGAAAGGATTACCGAAAGCCATAGTCACAGACAATGGACCACAATTTCGAAGCCAGGAATTCCTCTCCTTTTGCACCGACAATGGCATCCACCATCTTCTTACCCCGCCCTTCCATCCCCAATCCAATGGGGAAGCAGAACGCCTGGTCAGAACTTTCAAGACACAAATGCTCAAATATACCAAAGACCACTCCCTTGAAGATGCTCTGACGCTATTCCCCAGTTCCTATCAAGCTACTCCGATAGGGGACTAAAGCCCAGCGGAAGCACTCCAAGGCCACCAACCTAGTACTCTCCTACATCTTCTCTTGCCCTCTCCGAGAATTCAGATTCCTCTTGGACAGTCCTGGTTCTTCCCTGGCTCCTTAGTCTGGACCCGAGGTTTTGGCACTAACGCAGGTTGGCTACCTGCCGTAATCCAGAGTTCCCGGCGTCGCCAACTTTTTGATGTCATCTTGGATGGCCACATAGTCCGTCGCCATCGAAATAAATCGCGTCCTCGCTACCCTGCGCCACCTGCACCGCATCCTGCGACACAGACCACCGCCACCTCTACAACCCATTCCGGACCACCTACACAGACCCCTCCACTAATGCCATCTCATCGTTGCATGGGTGACATTTCAGGGCATCAGTCGCCGCCACCAGCACCACCACCAACACAGCAGCCGCAGCCGACGGACCAGCTGCCAGGCCCCTCTTCAGCGCCTCCCCAACAGCCAATGGCCACCGATGAAGACGAACCGATGCCACTGGTCCCACACATGCCGTCATCACAACCAGTACGCCGGTCAGCCCGCATCGCAGGACGTACAGCACCATATTCTCCAAGAGGCAGCCTCCACAGCCTCCTCCAGAGAGCCACAGCCGCAGATCTCCATGACGTAGCAGCCGTCGATCTTTTGCGCGGATCCCCCCGCCCCCCCCCCCCTGGAAGGGAGGTATGTTACGTCTGCCACAGATGGCCCCTGCCAGGCAGATCAGATTACACTCACGACACCCCTGTTTACCATATAACATACACAAGCACTTGCAGGCGCAAAAAAGAGGAAAACAATTCTTCAAAATAAACAGAACTCGCTAGAGACTAATGCGAACCTTTTCTGCAGAGGTCGCCTCACAGACACAGGGAAAGTTCCGCCGACCTCCGCTGGCTTTATAAGGCCAGTGCAGCAGCAGTACAGCCAGTTCCTCGCCGAGCTAGGACCAGCTCCAACGGACCTCACCGACACTCTTGATGAATAGTCGTCTACATGTTATTTGTTTTCTTTGCGTGTATATAGTGATTGGTCGAGAAGTGTAGTTCAGTTTCAATAAACGACATCATACTGAGTGTTCTACAGTACTGAGTATTCTTCAGTATACATCCAGTAATTATGAACAGAGTATTGCACAACTCTTATTACGGGCTTCTAGGTATTGTAGAGGTACTTAGTACATAAAAATTTGATAAGGAACCCATGTAAGTTTGAAGATAGGATCACTTTTACGGAACGCACCCAGAGGAGGAGTGAGTTCGGATTTGTGTCCTCTACAGGAGTCCATGATACCGGCAATTTTTCGAGCACCAGCCGTCGGGTTCTCTTCTACGTAACGAAATACTTCCTCTTCAAAGTCAAGACTGCGACGCTTCTGTGGAGAACCACGGTCAACCCTACCAGCTGCAGAGGTGCTAATTTCTCGAGGAGGGGAAACAATATGTGTTGTCATAATTACGATACAGCCTGACGACGATTGGTTGATTTGGGAGAGGGGAAAAAACCGCGAGGTCGTCGGTCCCATCGGATTAGGGTAGGATAGCGAAGGAAGTCGGGCCTGCCGTGTCAAACAAACCATCCCGGTATTTGCCTGAAGCGATTTAGGGAAATCACGGAAAACTTAAATCAGGATGGCCAGACGCGGGCTTGAACTGTCTTCCTCCCAAATGCGTGTCGAGTGTGCTAACTACTGTGCTACTTCGCTCTGAGATTGACGATGGCGCCCCTTTCTGAGTTTATGTGGTAATGCAAACTGGGAGATGTGAAACCGATCCGATCTTCAAAGTTATTTGATACCGCCTGACAAAAAAAGTAAAGCACCCAGAAGGAGAGGAGGAAACAAAATGAAACTTCACTGGCTGAGAAAGTACGTGATGATGTTGCAGTGATTACGAACTCGTGACAAATTTCGAAATAAGTCGGCAGGATGAGCCCACCTATCAGTATGACGTTGCACCCTTCTCTGGCTAGGATGAACTCACTGATTCGTTTGCGACGGTTGTCATAAAGCCTCTGTATCCTCCATGAGGCAAACTGCCCCACAGCTGTTGTAACTAGTCTTTGATATCCTCGATAATGAAACTACGACGAAGTAGGTGCCCGAGCGGAGTCCACACATGTTCTGTCGGGGACAAATCTGGGAGTGTTGTTGTCCAGATGAGTGCCTCAACACAACTCAGGCAATTCATACAGTCACGAACCGTGTGTGGACGAGAATCGTCCAATTTAAAAAATCTGTCACGATACTGTCGCATGAGAGGTAATAAATGTGGACGCAGGATATGTGGGATGTACTGTTGTGCCGCCATATATCCCTCAATAACTACTAGCTATGTCTTGAAGTCATACCTGATGAGTCCCAAAACCATAACGCCAGGCATAACACTGCCGTTCCTCTCCAAAGTATTGGACGATTGGGACCTCTTCCCAGGTCCCACTGAACTCGCCAATGCTGGTCGTCCGGTGTAGTGCAGAACCGCGATTCTTGGCTGGACACAGTGCGACGCCAGTCATCCGTAATCCATGCTTCCTGGTCGCGGCACCACGGTACCGTTGTGTTGTGTTCGAGGTAGCCTTAACAAGGTGCGGCAATTCTCTAGTCTAGTTGCTTCTAGTCTCCTGCCAGTCACACGGTATGACACGGAATGTTGCAGCGAATCTTTACTTGTTCTCGAATGACAGGAGCAAATGTGACTGTGTTACTGTGTTCCTGGTGCACAATACGGCGATGCTCCCTGGTAGTGGTCAGATTTCGTCAAGTTTTACCTAAACGACGAGGATGCTTGCCCTCACATTCCCATGCAGTCACCAGTCTGGTCATTCTCACATCGGAATGCCTCACAAATCTGGATATTGCGCGATTCGGCCATCCAGCCAAATCGATACCCGCAATGAGGCCACTTTCAGTTGCCGACGTATTATATAATAACGCTCTTGCAAGAGTACGCGTCATTTCCGTGACCTCCACAGTAACCTCCCAAAATATGACACTGTTCACGCCACTTTGATGCGCTACCAAGCCTGTAACAACACTAAACACGAAGAACACTTATGCACACTTGAAGTAGTTCTATCTGTCATGGAAAACTGTAACTCTAATCTTTTGTATACCTGCCGACAGTGTGTACGTTGACGTAGGTACAATGACATCCGACCATGAATCCTGGGTCGTTCACTTTGTTTGTCAATCCGCGCTTATCTTGACGGTGCATTTTCAGGTATGTGTTCCTCATCAAAATACTATCTACAAGACACTCCTACAACCCCTGGAGCCGTATATAATGTTCTCCTATCTTAGCATGTTTCCTGCTTTTCATGTGAGTCGGGAAAAGAAAACCCAGCTCAACATCCACATAAAGTGCGGAAAATAATGAGCAGACGATGTAGAACAGAGGACGAACACACTTAAACCCGCAGTCGGATTCCACCACTTCTCAACTCATCTCTTGTCCACAACGAAAGCGCTGTTGCATTACGCTGTCTGAGTAGGTACAAGATTGTGTTGATCACAAAACATAGTATCCCGTAGTAAAACGCAGAAAAAGAAGAACAAAACTAGAAAATTATGGAAACAACATGTTATTAATTACCATTAGATGGTACACAGGTCTTCAACTGAGTAATTTGTAGGGCAACAATTTTTCTAATATTATGTGAGGTATATTCAATGATTTAAGTGTAATGAATCTATCCATTATATACTATTTAAATCGGCCAGAACCTTTATTGAGGATTAACTTACTTTTATTCGTTTGCTCTGATAGGTTTTGTGACCTTGGCTATACCTGACAACTATTTTCCAAGATTAGATGTTTGGAAAGTGAACGCTGTTCCCGAATTCCATTCACATGTGTTGTGTCTTGTCCTTGATACTAAGGCCTTGGCAACTACAAAATGCAAATGCTTAACATATTTCTTTAGGAAACAGGGTTGACGCACTGACATTAATATTTCCATAGCTGCCAACCATCAAATAAAAGAGGGCACTACTCAATAGCTAGTGCATTAAATGTATTCGCAATTGAGAATAATGAAAACCATCAGCTGTAGAATAGAATGACAATAATGAAAATTCGTGCCGGACCGGGTCTCGAACCCGGACTTCCCGCTTAACGCGAGCATGCATGCAGTTCAAAGGAACTTTGCATCGTAATCGGAATAACAAAGGCGCTACAATATCGCAATACCTAGTGACTATACGAAAACTCTTTGAGGTCTGGCGGAGTTTTATTCACTGAATTTCCGTATGTGAAAGTGTAATGTCGTATGACATGGTTCGCTGGGATAGCCCACGAGGTGGGTTCAGCCGCCTGTCGGAAAGCGTATTCTTCACCTGTGCGCAAAGGGCCATTTCCTTGTGGATATGCGAGAGGTGGGTCGTATGTGTAACTGTGGAGTTCAGGTAAGCCTAAGGGATGTGTGTATCGCTAAACGTGGAAGCGTTGTAATAAATATGACTGAAGATAGTGCGGAGAATCGCGGTTTGGGGGAGGGAGGGGGGGAGGCCTTGATGCTCGATATCTGTTTGAGCTAGGAACATGAGCTCAGAAGTGTTTCGTTTAGCCCCGACCGGCGGTCATTTGTATAGCCATTCTAACATCTGACTTACTTTAGCTATGTTAGAGTATATTAAGAAACGTTTAGAACGACAAATCGGAGCTGGCGACCAGGAAAATTGTGCGAATCGCTTAATTCCTCTTGCAGAAGATTTTAATTTCGCCGAAAGTAATGCTCAGATAATGGCACCATTTGTATGTGCACCGCTCCGATTACACAATGAAGTGCCAAAGAAACTAGTATAGGAATGCGTATTCAAGTACAGAGATATGTAAACATGCAGAATACGGCCCTGCAGCCGGCAACGCCTATATAAGACAACAAGTGTCTGGTGCATTTGTTAGATCGCTTACTGCTGCTACAACGGCAGGTTATCAAGATTTAACTGAGTTTGAACGAGGTGTTACAGTTGGCGCAAGAGCGATGGGACACAGCATCTCCGAGGTAACGATGAAGTAGGGATTTTCCCGTACGACCATTTCACGAGTCTACCGCGATTATCAGGAATCCGGTAAAACAACAAATCTCCGACATCGCTGCCGCCGGAAAAAGATCCGAACGGGACCAACGATAACTGAAGAGAATCATTCTAAGTGACATAAGTGCAACCCATCCGCAAATTGCTGCAGAATTAAATGCAGAGTGTGTAGGTACACGATGAAAGGCCCCAGGATGCCATAAAATTAAGGTGTGACAAACAAAGTGACATCAAGGATGATTCGTATCAGCATGAGTTAGATATAGTAGTTAAAGTCAAGGAAGAATAAATACAAGCAATCATTAAGGTGAAAATATTTAACACTGACACACAGTTAATTTTACATACAGGTTCAACTACTGACCTAATGTCAAATGCATTTTTTTGTGAATTGAAGTAGAGAGGCAAGTTCCCAACATTTCCTGTTCAAAATTTCAAGGTGCAAACTGCTACAGGCAGTAAGACTAAATTGGTTAAACATCAGGCACCTATTCCATTACAAATTGAACATTTTACAGTGAAGTGCAACTTTATTATAATCGACAAACTTATTGTTAATTGTCTTATTGGCATGGTCACGATTAGAACATACAAAACGCAGATTGACATAGGTAATGGTAAATGCCACTTTTTTTGCAATGGATCAGATCTCTTCTATTGATTTAGTCAGAACACCTAATGAAAGTAACAAAAACAAACTAGAGTCAAATGTAGTGGTACAATATTCATTTCCAGCCGTATATTTCACATATAAATTTGATACTGAACAAGAAGCAAACACCGAGGTTACTTACGAAATGGTAGAGCAGAAACTAAGTGAATCACAGGTACTAAATGAGATGCAACGACAAGGCCTTTCTAACTTGCTATTTAAGTATGCCAATGTTTTCAGTAAGAAGCCAGGAGTAATCAAAGATTATGAATATAAATTTGAAGTCGACCCGCATGAAACATTTTGTGAAACGTTATATCCTATTCCATGGGCAAAAGGAGAGGAATTAAGGGAAGAGATCAATCGTATAAGTAAATGGGCAATTATACAACCTCCATTTTCCCCCTATTGTAGTCAAATATTACCAGTAAGCAAACCAGATGGTTCTGTAAGATTAAGTCACGATGCCAGAGGTATCAACAAGATTATAGTACCAGTACGCATAAGACCAGACAACTTGGACGAACAGCTTCTGAAGTTTGACAATAGAAAATATTTTAGTAAACTCGATCTCAATATGTCCTACTGACAAATAAAGCTCCACGAAGAAAGTCGAAAGTATACAGCATTTGCTTGTGGTGGCAGAAGTTACGAATTCCGTGTTCTACCTTTTGAATTGAATGTTAGCGCAGGAGTGTTTATACTTGCATTGGACTAGGTTTTAGGGACAGAAGTGCTTAGCAAAGTCTCTGTTTATGTAGACGACATGCTAATAGCCACACCCACGTGGCTGGGACGTATCAGACTCATTGAACAGGTGCTTCAACGATTTGCAGATTACGGAGTAACAGCCAATTTAAAAAGTCTAGTTTTGGTAAGGAGCAAGTCAAATTTCTGGGACATGTTGTGTCAGAACAAGCTATATTACCTGATCCGATGAAACTTGATGCCATACACAATTCTTCAGCTTCAAGGAATAAAAAGCAACTAAAGGCCTTTTTAAGACTAGTTTCGTTTTTTCGTAAGTTCGTACCACAACAACTGATGAACAGTGATGCATTGCTCAACTTGTTACGAGAAAATTGGATTTGGTTATGGGATGACAAGTGTCACGAGGACTTTAATAACATTAAGCAGGCATTACTCAATGCAAACAATCTTAGCTACCGTGACATGTCCAAGGATATTTGTCTATGCACAGATGCCTCATCTCAAGGGCTGGGGGCATGGGGCATGCTTATTCCAGATGCGAGAGGAAGAAGGTAAGGAAGTACCCAAGGTCATCCGTTTTGCTAGTAGCACGTTATCAGAAGCAGAAAGATCTTACTCTGTGTCAGAATTGGAAAGTTTTCCTGTAATATGGGCATTCAAAAAGTTTGAAAATTTTTTTCGGGGGCAAGAATACGAAAGTTTATTGTGACCATCAATCACTGTCATTCCTTTTAACATGTAAACTATTACACCGTCGGTTAGCTAGGTGGTGTCTATATTTACAAGAATTCAGTTTTGAGATCATTTATGTTAAAGGAAGTCAAAATGTTATCGCGAATGCCTTGTCCAGGTTACCACAAGGTTTAGAGGAATTTTATAAATTAACAGAGCAGGCTGCGGATATCATAACGTTATTAATCCAAGGTGCAGCACAACAGTCTGATGACCATACGTTTTGCAAGCAAATGAAAATTATACAACAGCAAGATCGCAGATGGAGTAAAGTCATGCAAAACCTTAAGTAAGATGAAGGTGGAAAGGTAAGTAAATGGTATCAGGAGTACAAGGGCGTTTTGTTTCATAGTGTAATGGAACTGACAAATAGACGTCATTTTATTTTATTATACACTAAAGTCGTGTTAAAAAAGCTTTTGCTTAAGATAATACTAAGTTAGGTGTTGCGATCAATAATCGATATTGGAATTGTATGTTCTTTGTAGCTTATGACCGTGATCTTTGGTCTACAACGGGTTTTCGGCCACTTGAGTGTTGGCCGCGGTTGAGTGTAGTTGTGTATATAGTTTTGGCAATAAATGTGTTTTTGATACAAAGAAACCGTGGAACACTGCGTCATTTTTCGATAGTCCAGTAATAATTAAAAAAACCCGCACCTTTTCTTGGACCCAGAGCAGCAAAGGAGTCATCGCCTAGACAACGAGAAGCCACATGGACAACGCAGACTCAGCAGCATCAACAAAGGAGACATAATGGCCAGCTCTACTAAAGTACTATACAGCCATCAGCCACACCGTAACGGTGTCCTTATGGAGATAACTTTTCCTGCACAGTAGAGCGGGTTCGTGACAACTGGGGGCTCTTTGCCGGGATTAAGACATTTATATGTACTGGATTGACGAAATCTGTTGTGCAGAAGTCTAATGACCACGTGGTACGAAGAAGTGCTATACATGGAAGTCAAGGGAGCCGAAACGAAGCAGTAAAGTGGACTGACCACACGTGTGAGGCCCCAGACTGAAAAGATAAGTACATTTGTGTAGTGCTGTTTATTCCTTTTATTATTTTGTGCGTGAAATTTCACGAAAATGACCATTGTGAAAGAGGAAAGTGGTGCTGAATCCGAGCAGGATTATGAAAATTTGTTAGTCTTTGGGGACGTAGACATGCCGATAAAAACGGAAGATGAGTCAGTCAAAGAAGCGGATCAAAGTCTTAATTCATCAGAACGTGAGACGTCGGACATTAAATCACTGTTACAAATGATGGAACAATCGTTAGCTTTAAATCAGACTGTTGCAGCCCGCTTACAAGCTAATGAAGAACAACTGCAAAGCATGAATCAGACGGTCGCGGACAGTTTTCGTGCTATAAATCAGAAAGTGTCGCGTCTAGAGGGAGCTATGAACAAAAAATTTGATAATGTCTTCCTTTGGGGTAATAAACTTCGCAACGATATATCAAAGATAGACAAGAAACTTAGCAAGGCAGAAACAAAGATTTTGGCGGTAGAATCTAAAGTGGGAGAAGTAAAATCTAGTCTGAGTAACAAAATTCAGTCTGCAAAAAATGAACTGGTCACAGACAGAGAGAAAAATGCAAAGTGTTTTGTTAATGTTAATAGTCAAATAGATACAGTTTGTGTAAATGTAAAAGCTATGGCAGTAGATCTTGAAAGTAGAGTAGTCTCGAAACTAAATGTTGTGAATGATAAAGTGGAAACAGTCAGTAACACAGTAAAACTCCACGAGATGGAAACTAAGACAGATGTGAGTGAATTAAAAAGTACAGTATCAGAGTTAAACGAAAAGTTTGAAATATTTAGCAATGATGTAGCTAACAAAAATTTTTCTATGAATATATGTACCTTATTATGCAATATTCCAGTTAAAAACTTTTCTAATGAGTGTAGTTCGCATCCTGTTGACTTTCTGCAGAGTTGTAGAGACAATTTTTTGCCCAATATGAGTGAAAATTTCAAAATTAAGTTTGTTAAAAAATTTTTGGAGGGGGAATCTTTGTCATGGGCCAATCAAAATTTTTCTATGGACATGTCTTATGCAGAATTTGAAATTGAGTTCTTAAAACGGTTCTGGTCATAAACTGAACAAGCCAGGATAAAGAGCGAGTTCCTGAATGGACCAAATTATAGAGAAACACAGGGGACTATGAAACAGTTTTGTAAGAATCAACTGAAGAAACTTGTATGTTTGAGTAAACTCTTTGATGAGCTCACACAGATAGATGCTTCAAACAGAAGGTTGCCAACAGATGTGCAATGGGACCTAGTGTATGGACCAGATGACAACACTGAACAATTTTTAAACTATGTGGACAAACTTGACAGGATTATAGACAAAGTGGGGAAACCAAAAAACTATTTCAATCACGCACAAAGAGGTGGGGATCATAGTTGGGGAAACACTAATTTTAACAGGAGGGGAAACAGTAGGCCCAACAACCATAGTTTTCATCATAGGGAACAAAATAGTCACAATATTAATAATAATTTCCATTCAAGGGAAAACTATAATTTCCATTCAAGAGGACAATCTGGGAACAATTGGAACAGAAGTAATAACAGGGAGTCTGAAAACAGGAATTGGCGTGAACATAGTGACACCAGGAGTCAAAATGCTATGGGAAGTCATGAAGTAAAAAACTAGCATGCGCTCCATTGTCGGTCCACAAGGTAGGGGCGAAAAGCATAGATAATAGATGGACCAATAACAGTGACTACGTTGCAGCAAGAAATACGTCTCAAGTAATGAGTAGTTATCTTATGAATGTGTACTACCCTCTAAACACAGTACCTGTTAAGAATGAACACATTGGTTGTAATAAAGAGCCAGAGAAAATAATTGACTTAGTTGAATTTTATGAATGGGCAGAAGCTTGTAGTTTGTCAGAGGACCAGCAGGGTCACGATTTAAATGATTTAGGAATTGATGCACTGATGAAGGAACCAGGTGATCAAATTGTTGACACTGATTTAACGAGCAAAGAATTAAGTACACTTGGGTGTGAAAGCAACGTTTTAAGTTTTCGGGAAAGAGAGGTTGATGATTGTAGTATTTGGGAAAATGAAGATTTAATGAAACATGATGATGGTGAAAGCTATTTTGTTTGCTTGAAAGAGGAAATGGAGACATTAGGTGTTGTGGGAGAAACTGATATGCATGTTGTAGATGTACCCAAGGATGTTATTAACAGTTTAAGTGGTGTTAATGCCAGTGTCACAACCAATAGGCTCTGTAATCCAACATCTTATGAAGGAACCTGGGCAGTTGATAAAGATTCCCTGAACAGCAAAACTGACTGTGCAAGTAGGCTACCATTTGCAATGAACAAAGCTGAATTATTTCTTTATAATATGTGGCTAAATAGTGTTGCAATTAAAAATGATAGCAATTTTAGAAAAATGATTCTTAATATGTCTCAAATATTATATTCTGATTGGTGGCAAAACACTAAACATATTATTGTTGAACAACTGAAGGATAAATACCTTAGTGGTAAACAATGTTATATGGGTGAAAATATTTGGATCAATGAAATTATCAATGCAAGCGACAGTGCTAATGATGTGTGTGTTAATGTAATGACCATAGATAATAAAGGTGACTCAAACAAAAGTTTTTCACTAGAAATTTTGTATATAAAAATTGTCTGATTTTGATACCGTTTTGTGCCCTTGAAAATGTTTATTATTTGTTTAATATGTATTCACTGTATGAAGTGTTTGCAATAAATTTTCTGTGTAATATGCTAGCCATGTTAGTTTCTTATATTTCTGTATGTTTATGCAATTTGATTGATGTTTGATAATTTGTGTAATTTTAGTTTGTGTAACTCTCACACCACACTTGTTGAGACGTCATTTAAAATGCAAGCCACTAATCAGCACTAAATCTGTCTTGCAACAATTAAGTTTTTTAAATTTTTTACTCTTAAAGGCAGAGTCCTAATTATTACACACTTAAGTGCTTGAAATGTCCAACTGTACAAGGAGACAATCATTTTCAGTAAACCACATGAATTACTGTATATTTCTCTCTCAACCACTGCAAATGCAAAGGCAGTAATATTTTTTAATTTTGATAAATACATACCATTCCAAAACTTTCATCCGTGATTCTACCTTTGCACTTTTACTGTGAGTATGAACCCTCGTAACAAACTGCCTGTAACTTTACTTTTGAAAACAATTGAATTTTTTTATCCTTGGAGTAATGTCTCTCTGATAAGATATTTTACACTCAATATGTTAATGGATTTGTATTACATGTTTATTGAATTTATTAGTATTTAAAGAATCTTTTTTTTTTGACCAGTTCATATCTGTGTAGTATTACTCAGACAGATACTGTAAAGTTCTCCCACTAGATAAACATTACCAGAAGGTTAACTATGTATCCTAACCATGTACTTACATATAAACATTATGTAACCAAAAGGTGATCTCTGTATGTGATTTTTAGATAACATGGCATTATAGTCGATGAAGCGATACAAACAGCTAAGCTTTGGAAACAGACGCACTGCAGGACAAGCAGAAATCAGACCTTTTAACGGAAGCCACCTATGTGCAGATGGACAATATGGGACAGACTGTGAGTAGTGTGAAAAGTGGGCAACAAAATAAAATAAAACAAGCCTGCAGTTAAAGGTTACAGTCTTTCAATGGTTTCATGTGAAGTGCTACAACATTATGCACTCTTCTAAGCGAAAATTGTGATCTTCTTTCGTATTTCATTTACTCTAAGGTTAAAAATTGTATGTTTTCCTTTACTGAGTATAACAATTTCAGTGTTAGCATAATTCAAAGGAAACAGTCCTATTAAAAATTTTAATTTATTTAAAACCATATTCTTGGCAGTTCCATTATTCTGGTGTCAGAATTTTCTTCGCATTTTCATACTTACAAAATTCTTGGGGGGGCTATTGTAATGGAACTGACAAATAGACGTCATTTTATTTTATTATACACTAAAGTCGTGTTAAAAAAGCTTTTGCTTCACATAATTCTAAGTTAGGTGTTGCGATCAATAATCGATATTGGAATTGTATGTTCTTTGTAGCTTATGACCGTGATCTTTAGTCCACAGCGGGTTTTCGGACACTTGAGTGTTGGCCGCGGTTGAGTGTAGTTGTGTATATAGTTTTGGCAATAAATGTGTTTTTGATCCGAAGAAACCGTGGAATACTGCGTCATTTTTCGATAGTCCAGTAATAATTAAAAAACCCGCACCTTTTCTTGGACCCAGAGCAGCAAAGGAGTCATCGCCTAGACAACGAGAAGCCACATGGACAACGCAGACTCAGCAGCATCAACAAAGGAGACATCATGGCCAGCTTTACTAAAGTACTATACAGCCATTAGCCACACCGTAACGCTTATGGAGATAACTTTTCCTGCACAGTAGAGCGGGTTCGTGACAATAGGAAACACGAAAAATCTGATCAGTGGTGTGTGTATTCCTGAAGATTATTTATAAGATACACACATGAAGTATGGGGCATTATGGAGTACGCAAATGTACTGAAAAAATTGCAACACTTTGTTATTTTCCAAATTTGAGAAGGCGAGTCCTACAGGTATTAAGAAGGAGTGCTATATGTCAAAAGTCTAAACAGTCCAGTGTGTCAAAATATACGGAGCTACACCCAATACTCACAAAAAAACCTCTAGATGTAGTATTCCTGGACATAGCTGGTCCATATATAAGAAGTAAAGGAGGAGTAAGATACGTAGTAGCACTATATGCCATTTTCTCGTAACATATCAAAATGTATGCCGTTAATAATTCAACAGCCACAAATATCAGAAAAAGAACTGAGGGAGACTGTTTGAGAAGGTACTACTAACTGACAATGCTTAATATTTCATTGGGCAGAAGTGGAAACAATATATGACATCACAGGGCGTAAAGCACGTGTTAGTAAGTCTTTTTCACTCAGAAGCAAGCCCAGCAGAACGAGTCTTTAAAGAATTTAACCAGTTTATTAGGGCATGCACACCTCGCAAACACGCCTGATGGGTAGAATACGTAACTCCTTTCATGCAAGTGGTCAATAACCTTCCGCATTCTTCAACAGGTTTCACAACGAATAAATTGACGTTTCAGTCAAAACATACGAATGAGTTGGAGTCGCCTATACCAAAGATACCCACTACAGAAATGACACTACAAGACAAAATCAAACGAGCCATAGTTACACTAGAAAACAGGGCCGAGTATAAAAGGAAAATTTATAACAAGAAACTGAAACACAAATTTTGAAGGGCAACGAGTCTTCTTACGTACGCACCCTAAATCTACAAAATTTGGCAAACTGAAGAAGAAGTGGCAATTTTTCTATTCAGGCCCATATGTAATTTCTAAAATAACATATCCTGGGACGTACTGGTTAGTTTATGAGAAAACAGGAAGAGACAAGGGTCTCCACCCTCACAAAGACATAAAAGCCTTTACAAAATGACGAAGCGTGGCAACTATTTTTTTTATCGCAAGATAATTGTACATAGTGTACATAATTGTAAGTGTAATTTTTCTCCTGGAGTGTATTTTAAGATAAAGTAATGTGTATAGGCATAAATAATTCTTTCGATTTGTACACGTAGACATAAAAATTAACAGCAATGAGAAGTAACACATCACTTTATGCGAAGCGAAAAATAAACGATATTACCTTATGGCTCAGTGGTCGGGCGCCCAACAGTTCGCGCTGACGTCAGTAGCAGGAGAGGAGATACTGACCTGTGCGCATGTGCGAAAGACTGTCACAAGGCGCAACCAAAATAGGAATTCAGTATGTACCTAACTTAAATACAAAGTAAACGCAAATACTTCAACTATCTAAGGAATGTATATATATATATATATATATATATATATATATATATATATATATATATATTGTACACAGAGATTTAATATGTCTATGAATTTAAACAAAATATGGAAATATCTGCGGATGCATGCAATGACCAAATGTATCAGTGGCCATCGAGCTACGTAATGCAATTAGTTTTAAGTTGGTTTTAAGTTTTTTTCTTTCAGCGACCAATGTATCGTCACATCGCAGAAGAAGAGAATTACGTCAAGAGTAGCAGGTTCCAAATGAAGAAACGTGCCGCACGTCGGGTAAAAAATTTAGGTATAAGGATGTTAATACAAAGGTCATAAGGCATATGAAAAATGGATTATGCATCGTTGCAGTGTGTCTACATGACACTTATCAGTTCGTATTCGCTGCAGAGTACGTATAAGCAGTTAAGGATGAGATTTTACAAAAACCACTTAATTTTTATCCTGTCACTTGGAAGCCTGAATACTGACATTTCAACGTATTTGAGAATGACAAGTCTACGATCGTAAAAAACGTCATGTTTCACCCTAAGTTACACGTGAATTGAAGTAAACAGCACTAACACATGTAGAAACAACATGATACGACTTAGGTGATTAGTCAGTACACATTATTTTAGTGAAGCAAAAGTTCCTTGGCAACTAGTCCATCATTGTACGAGTAACGTTTCCTCATAAATTCTTGAACCAGTAGATGAGTATTTCCCTTCTTCCCTCCCAGACAAAGGAGACGGCGCCAAGTGTAGTTAGGCCAGTAGTGTGCAACGTTTTAGTTCTATTTTCAATTTTTTCTCCCTCTTCTACCTTTGGAAGGAATGAGCTCCCATAAGTGATAAAAGCCTATCTATAAAATGAAAGATAAATGTATCATATTCTTGTATTGTGTCATAATAATGTGATATGTAATTAATTTGTAATTGTGATATTGACCGTTAGCATCTAGCTCTTAGCCGCCAAATCGGCCAGTGCGCCAGCGCGAAATCCGGCAGCGAGAATACGTGCATACATACATTAATCCATGTTCCAAAGATCACGAATACGACATTTCGTAAATGTTCGTTGGCTATCTGTCAGACTTTTAATACTATTTGGCAAATGACCAAAGATTTTTGTGGCAGCATAATTCACCACTTTTTGTGCCAAACTTGAGATTTAATCCAGAATAGTGAAGATCATCCTTTCTTCTAGTGTTCTAGCTATGCACTTCGCTCTTATTTTTGAATTGGGATGGGTTATTAATGACGAATTTCATAAGTGAATATATGAATTGCGAAGGTACTGTGAATATCCCGAGTTGCTTAAATAAATGCCTGCAAGGTGATCTTGGATGGGCTGCAGCTTTTATTCTGATCACACGCTTTTGTGCAAAGAATAATTTCTCCCTTAATGACGAATTGCCCCAAAATATGATGTCATATGAAAGCAGTGAATGAAAATAGGCATAGTAGGCTAATTTACTGATGTGTTTATCATCAAAATTTGCAAAACCCTAATACCATAAGTAGCTGAACCTAACCATTTCAGCAGATTATCGATGTGTTTCTTCCAGTTCAATTTCTCATCAGTGCAGACACACAGAAATTTTGAGTATTCTGCCTTAGCAACAGACTCCTGTTCATAGTTTATATTTATCAATGGTGTTATGCCATGCTGCCATTGGCTTGACAAGTCGTGTGAAAAAATGCAACCCATAAACACACAGACACTGCAACAATCATCTATCAATATGTCGTGGCCAATATATATATATATATATATATATATATATATATATATATATATATATATATATATATATGCCATTTACTGTACAGAATTGCATAAACTGTGTTTTCTCAAAATTTAGTGAGAGTCCATTTGCAGAGAACCACTTAATAATTCTCTGAAAGACATTATTGGCAATTTAATAGGCTGATTCTTGCTAGTTGGGTGTGGTTACTATACTTGTATCATCAGCAAAAAGAACTAGCTTTGCATCTTCATGAATAAAGAGTGGCAAGTTGTTAACATATATTAAGAACAATAATGGACCCAATACCGAACCCTGTGGGACACCATTCTTGATACCTCCCCAGTTAGAGGACTCTGGTGGTTTTTGCAGACTATCTGTACTGTTAATTTCAACCTTTTGCATTCTTCCAGTTAAGTATGAATTAAACCATTTGTGTACTGTCCCACTAATACCACAATACTTACGCTCATCTATATGAATTTCGTGATTCACACAATCAAAAGACTTTGAGAGATCACAAAATCCCAATGGGTGGTGTTCGATTAGTCAATGCATTTAATGTTTGATCAATCAAAGCATATATAGTATTTTCTGTTGAAAAGCCTTTCTGACAACCAAATTGCCATTTTGTTAGAATTTCAATTTTACAAATCTACATCAACATCTACATCTACATCCATACTCAGCAAGCCACCTGACGGTGTGTGGCAGAGGGTACCTTGGCTACCTCTATCGGTTCTCCCTTCTATTCCAGTCTCGTATTGTTCGTGGAAAGAAAGATTGTCGGTATGCCTCTGTGTGGGCTCTAATCTCTCTGATTTTATCCTCATGGTCTCTTCGCGAGATATACATAGGAGGGAGCAATATACTGCTCGACTCCTCGGTGAAGTTATGTTCTCGAAACTTCAACAAGAGCCCGTACCGAGCTACTGAGCGTCTCTCTTGCAGAGTCTGCCACTGGAGTTTATCTATCACATCCGTAACGCTTTCGCGATTACTAAATGATCCTGTAACGTAGCATGCTGCTCTCCGTTGGATCTTCTCTTTCTCTTCTATCAACCCTATCTGGTACGGATCCCTCATTGGTGAGCAGAATTCAAGCAGTGGGCGAACACGTGTACTGTAAACTACTTCCTTTGTTTTCGGACTGCATTTCCTTAGGTTTCTTCCAATGAATCTCAGTCTGGCATCTGCTTTACCGTCGATTAATTTTATATGGTCAATCCACTTTCAAATCATTCCTACATGCCTACTCCCAGATAATTTATTGAATTAACTGCTTCCAGTTGCTGACCTGCTATATTGTAGTTAAATGATTAAGGATCTTTCTTTCTATGTATTCGCAGCACATTACACTTGTCTACATTGAGATTCAGTTGCCATTCCCTGCACCATGCGTCAATTCGTTGCAGATCCTCCGGCATTTCAGTACAATTTTCCATTGTTACAACCTCTCGATATACTACAGCATCATCCGCAAAAAGCCTCAGTGAACTTCCGATGTTATCCACAAGGTCATTTATGTATATTGTGAATAGCAACGGTCCTATGACACTCCCCTGCAGCACACCTGAAATCACTCTTACTTCGGAAGACTTCTCTCCTTTGAGAATGACATGCTGCGTTCTGTTATCTAGGAACTCTTCAATCCAATCACACAATTGGTCTCATAGTCCATATGCTCTTACTTTGTTCATTAAACGACTGTGGGGAACTGTATCGAACGCCTTGCGGAAGTCAAGAAACACGGCATCTACCTGGGAACCCAAGTCTATGGCCCTCCGAGTATCGTGGACGAATAGCGCGAGCTGGGTTTCACACGATCGTCTTTTTCGAAGCCCATGCTGATTCCTACAGAGTAGATTTCTAGTCTCCAGAAAAGTCATTATACTCGAACATAATATGTGTTCCAAAATTCTACAACTGATCGACGTTAGAGGTCTATAGTTCTGCACATCTGTTCGACGTCCCTTCTTGAAAACGGGGATGACCTGTGCCCTTTTACAATCTTTTGGAACGCTACGCTCTTCTAGAGACCTACGGTACACCGCTGTAAGAATCGAAGTGGTATCTCATCAGGTCCAGCAGCCTTTCCTCTTTTGAGCGATTTAACTGTTTTTCTATCCCTCTGTCATCTATTTCGATATCTACCATTTTGTCATCTGTGCGACGATCTAGAGAAGGAACTACAGTGCAGTCTTCCTCTGTGAAACAGCGTTGGGAAAAGACATTTAGTATTTCGGCCTTTAATCTGTCATCCTGTGTTTCAGTACCATGTTGGTCACAGATTGTATGGATATTTTGTTTTGATACACCTATCGCTTTGACATAAGACCAAAATTTCTTATTATTTTCTGCCAAGTCAGTACATAGAACTTTACTTTCGAATTCATTGAACGCCTCTCGCATAGACCTCCTCACACTACATTTCGCTTCGTGTAGTTTTTGTTTGTCTGCAAGGCTTTGGCTATGTTTATGTTTGCTGTGAAGTTCCCTTTGCTTCCGTTGCAGTTTTCTAACTCGGCTGTTGTACCACGGTGGCTCTTTTCCATCTCTTACGATTTTGCTTGGCACATACTCATCTACCGCATATTGTACGATGGTTATGAACTTTGTCCACTGATCCTCAACACTATCTGTACTTGAGATAAGACTTTGGTGTTGAGCCGTCAAGTACTCTGAAATCTGCTTTTTGTCACTTTTGCTAAACAGGAAGTTCTTCCTACCTTTTATAATATTTCTATTTACGGCTGAAATAATCGATGCAGTAACCGCTTTATGATCGCTTATTCCCTGTTCTGCGTTAACTGTTTCAAATAGTTCAGGGCTGTTGGTCACCAGAAGGTCTAATATCTTATCGCCACGAGTCGGTTCTCTATTTAACTGCTCAAGGTAGTTTTCAGATAATGCAATTAAAAAAATTTCACTGGATTCTTTGTCCCTCCCATCCGTTATAAACGTTTGAGTCTCTCAGTCTATATCTGGTAAATTAAAATCTCCACTCAGAACTATAACATGGTCGGGAAATCTACTCGAAGTATTTTCCAAATTTTGCTTCAGGGGCATCGCCACAATAGCTACTGAGCCAGGGAGCCTATAGAGATATCCAATTACCATATTTGAGCCTGCTATAACCGTGACCTTCACCCAAATTATTTCACATTTCGGATCTCCGTCAATTTCCTTCGATACTACTGCACGTTTTATCGCTATAAACAGGCCTCCCCCTTCACTGTCCAGCCTGTCTCTGCGGTATCCATTCCAATCTGAGTTTAGAATTTCATTACTGTTTACATCTGGTTTCAGCCAACTTTACGTCCCTAGTACTATGTGGGCGTTGTGACCGTTTATTAATGAGAGCAGTTCTGGGACCTTTCTATAGACTCTCCTGCAGTTTACTATTACCACATTAATATTTTTATTCCCTGTTGCGTTTTGCCTACTACTACCTTGTCGCGTCAGAGGAGGCGTCTTGTCGGGCCTAGGGAGGAAATTCTCTAACTTAAAAAACCCACATTTGCACTCCACACGTACTCCACTACCCTTTTAGCCGCTTCCTGCGTGTAGCGCACCCCTCACCTATTCAGGGGGACCCTACATTTCTCCACCTGATAGCGGAGGTCGAGAAATTTGCACCCCAGATCTCCGTAGAATCGTCTGAGCCTCTGGTTTAAGCCTTCTACTCGGCTCCAAACCAGAGGACCAAGATCGGTTCTGGGAACGATACTACAAATAGTTAGCTCAGATTCCACCCCGCGAGCGAGGATTTCCGCCTTCACCAATTCCGCCAACCACCTGTACGAACTGAGGATGACCTCTGAGCCGGCCGGTGTGGCCGTGCAGTTAAAGGCGCTGCAGTCTGGAACCGCAACACCGCTACGGTCGCAGGTTCGAATCCTGCCTCGGGCATGGATGTTTGTGATGTCCTTAGGTTAGTTAGGTTTAACTAGTTCTAAGTTCTAGGGGACTAATGAGCTCAGCAGTTGAGTCCCATAGTGCTCAGAGCCATTTTGATGACCTCTGAACCCAGACGGCAGGAGTCATTGGCGCCGACATGAGCAACAATTTGCAATCGGGTGCACCCAGTGCTCTCTATCGCCGCCAGCAGGGCCTCCTCCACATCTCGGATGAGACCCCCTGGCAAGCAGACAGAGTGAACACTGTCCTTCTTCCCCGACCTTTCCGCTATGTCCCTAAGGGGCTCCATCGCCCGCATAACGTTGGAGCTCCCAATCACTAATAAACCCCTCCCCAAGTGTGCCAGCTCGGACCTTGCTGAAGGAGCGGCCACATGTCCACTCACAGGCAGAGCGGGCGATGTCACACGGCCAGCCTCCACATTGACCCTCCGACTCGTGCGACGCGAACGCCGCTGCACCCCCCACTCCCCTTGGGGAGAAAATGGCTCTGAGCACTATGGGACTTAACATCTATGGTCATCAGTCCCCTAGAACTACTTAAACCTAACTAACCTAAGGACATCACACAACACTCAGCCATCACGAGGCAGACCTTGGGGAGAGGGTGGCCCAACAGCACCAGGTACTCAAGAAGATGTCTCGACAGCAGGGACCGTGGGTGAAGCATGTAATATCTGGGGTGTACCATACGACGCACCAGACTCCCCACTGCCGCTACATGTCGAGGCAGCAGCCAGAAGACGGCTGACCACGGCCATCAGCACGTTCAGCTGTTCGCGAACAGTGGCCAGCTCCTCCTGCGCCCGTACACAGCAGTCACACATCCTATCCATGGTAAGAAATCAACAATTTACGGTAGAGAGTCAATCAACTTTTAACTAGACTGCTAATTCACTAAAGGCGGCTGATAGCTGACTAAACTGTGGTTACTAGACACTTTTTTTTGGAAACAATGAAAGTAAGCACTACCTCTCACTGGACTGTATTCGAAACAAACACGAAATCTATGGAACACTGTTACTAGTACTCGACAATTAAAGCTTCCTAAAGGCAAAAACACACGGAAAAAGAAGTGACAAGTAAGAAAAACACAGTTAATACTTAAATTTATGTA
This sequence comes from Schistocerca serialis cubense, assembly GCF_023864345.2. NCBI lineage: Eukaryota > Metazoa > Arthropoda > Insecta > Orthoptera > Acrididae > Schistocerca > Schistocerca serialis. Next base: position 815,856,167 of record NC_064640.1, read on the forward strand.
GCTTGCTGCACAGTAGATGTGAAGCAGACGGCACTTACGACGACACTGTGATGCTACTCTTGAGTACATTACTTTTTCAAGAATTTTTGGAACCGATGGCCGTAGCAGTCTGGTCCCTTTAATCCCCCAAACCAACCAACCAACCAAGAATTTTTGATAAAGCTGTCAAAAGTGAGATTGGGCGGTAACTGTTAGCATCAGATCTATGAAGCAAACTGAGCATTATTGTTAGCGCGCTTAATTCAAACATGCAACGGACTGTCATATTATGTATATAATCTTTTAATTTCCTATAAAATTCTACAATACATACAGAGGATAAGCTGACATGTCCAGTCATAAAATGAAAACGGAAGCGGACAATAAAGGGCATCGACCTCTATCGGCAAATGTAAATACAAAAAAAAAAAAAAAACGAATGTATGTCTCCATACTATACCAACGTACAGTGTGGGGGCAAATGTGTAGGTACATGATGAAAGGCCCCAGGAAGCCGTAAAATTAAGATTTATTAAAACACAAAAACATGAAACACCGAACGACCAGAGAGTCGGCCAAGACGTTAATTACGAATGCGCGGTAAGGCGAAGACAAATGAAAAAAGATTCAATTTTTGTACAGTTTTCTTGTTTTTTACACTCCCTCGTGGGTAGAAGGACGATGAAGATGTGCGATTTTAGATATGATGTATTGCGAGCTCTGTGTATCATATGCGTGCGTGAATAACATTATATTGAACAACAGTATCAAGTATTTTTTTATTTATTGAAGTGAAGAGAAGAACATATAAGAAGGATTGTCTTGTTGCGACAAACTCCGGTGTTTTCGGAGTCCACCGCCTGCAGCTACAATTAACATGTAAGCGAAGTCCGATGGCCAAAAGATACAGATAAGCACTGAACATTTTAATAACGCAATCGCATTATATTCTACAAAAATGTGTCTTCATGCGCATATTCGATAATATTTAAGTGTCAGCGTGCGAACTATTCAACAAAACAGAATCGATATGATGACTCACTTCATGAAATGCTGCAAAGAGCTTTGGAGTTTAATCGAGGACTGGTGATCAGGAACTTTACACCCTCCCCCCCTCCCCTGTCAAATACTGCAGCAAAAATTTCACCCACCACGAGGATTCGAACCAGCTTATTTCCGAGTCGAAAGACAGCGCACAGGAGTGCACCAGCGAAATTGGCTAAGGAGGTGGGTAATTGCCATATTCAACTGTGAGAGTGTACTGGTCCTCGATAGTCTGCCTTTCTTCCCCTCCTGATAACACATGGGCGACCAAATAAAATCTTTTGTAACGCGTTAAATATCGTGAATATTTACGACCGATTATACGTTTGTAGCAGACATGTGCCACTCTCAGTAAATTCTCTCCTCTCTTCAGCATGAACTACCTTAGCACGCCTCGAATCTGCTCGGAATCAAACACGCCTTCAATTTGCCGCAGAGATTTACTGTGAACATTGAGAGCGATTTGTGGGGAGAACTGGGAGGGTTCGTGTCTCGGTAGAAAATGTCGAATAAAGCTGCCATTAATGTTTGAATATGCATTAGTTTTAGAGAAACCGACATGCAAGACCAATGTAGCCGTGTACGTTCGAAAAAAAGAAGAGAGAGAGAGAGAGAGAGAGCAGGGGAGAGGGCGGGTAAAGTCATCGTTTAATGTCGTCTTCCCTCTTTTTTTTACGCTGTCGTTTGTTTTCATCTATTTTGCCAGCTTCGAGACGTGAGGTTTCAATCCTAACCATGTTACAGATTATGATGAAATTTATTTGCAAGACTACAAGACATTTTTAATTTGTACGACGTAATCCTTGTATCGTTTGATTTCACATGAGCGTAGTATGTATTCAGTATCGACACCTAAAAAACTCATGGCCGTGCCCAACGCGTAGCTTAAACCCACGACCTTTGCTTCATAACTGGATGCAATCTCTACATTACATACTCCCACATTAAGTAGCCTCCTTCACCACTCAGAAAGAACTTCGTACAAATGGACTTCTATAAACAAAATATCGTTTACGGTGTTATTTCGGAAACCTACGAGAGCAAACACAGTTAATAGGTGTCAACCTCCAGAAAAAAAAAAAAAATTAAGTAGTCGTATACCTTAGCAAAGCCTGGTTATACGGAGCCGTTAAACAGAGAATGGTGCCAACAGTTGTGCTTGGGGAGGAACTGCTATCCCGTGAACCGGCAGAAGTATCTAAAAAGTGATCCTGTTCTATCATTGCTCTGCTATCGGCTCGTTACAGACCAGTGATGCTCCCGGTCTCACGGGGTGGGAGGTGTCGGAGGGACGACGAGAACGATCAATACCTCCCATATGGCTCGCCTCGGCCGGTGGGGTGAGCGTGGGTGGAACAGGTGTCTGTCCCCATGGTTACGGCCGGTGCAGACGGCTACTGAGGGCTGCAGCGCCGGCGAAGGGGTGGAGTCCGCAGCCAGCAGCAGCCGCGGCCAGACGCCTTGCTCGCGCCGCTCTTCAGGTAAGCCACACCCGCAGCCCGATATAAAATGTAGACTGGCAATGGCAAGGAAAGCGTTTCTGAAGAAGAGAAATTTGTTAACATCGAGTACAGATTTAAGTGTCAGGAAATCATTCCTGAAAGTATTTGTATGGAGTGTAGCGATGTATGGAAGTGAAACATGGACGATAAATAGTTTGGACAAGAAGAGAATAGAAGCTTTCGAAATGTGATGCTACAGAAGAATGCTGAAGATTGGATGGGTAGATCACATAACTAATGAGGAAGTATTGAATAGGATTGGGGAGAAGAGAAGTTTGTGGCACAACTTGACCAGAAGAAGGGATCGGTTGGTAGGACATGTTCTGAGGCATCAAAGGATCACCAATCTAGTATTAAAGGGCAGCGTGGAGGGTAAAAATCGTAGAGGGAGACCAAGAGATGAATACACTAAGCAGATTCAGAAGGATGTAGGTTGCAGTAGGTACTGGGATATGAAGAATAGAATAGCATGGAGAGCTGCATCAAACCAGTCTCAGGACTGAAGACCATAACAGCAATGAGCAGAGCACCTGATCTAGCAACTTAGCAAAATGACGTCATGTCGACATTTGATATCGTGACTGCATAAAGTGTCGCATGAAAGCTTACGTTGGGTACATGAGTAATTATTCACATTCCTGACACAGCAGAAAGAACATCTAAAAGCTGAAGTTGGGAAATCCTGAAGTGACCAAGAGAGCTGACCAAACAGGAAAACTAGGATGTCATTGTTGCCCCATCATAGCAGCTCATATAAGCCTTTATACAAAGGCAGTGCCACTTACGTGTGGTACTTGTAGAATGGTGGGCCATGAAAGAGAGCGACGTATTGAACCTCAGTGGACCATCATAAAACGTAAATATTTTTTTTCTAGTCTCTCTGGATGTATGCTTCTATTAGTAGTACCTCATCATATGTGTCAGATGGAGGCTACACAAATGACAGAAATATGTGCGCCAGACAATGCACGAAGCATTCGAGTATTTGAAGGGACAAGTAGTTGCATTGTCAGAAAGTAATGCCACGCTAGAGAACTACAGGTAGAAACCTTAGGAGCCATTGGTAGTCAAATACAATCCATCCGTGTCATTAGAGGCATAAACCTTGTTGAATGTATCCATCCCTTCTGTAGATGCTGCAGCAGGCAGTCTAGCGATTCTCTTTTCTGGAAAAACAACGGAAGATGTGTCTGTATTTATTCATTATTTGAAGGCAATCGCTAAATTAGGTCACAGGGCAGATGAAACTTGCTCGAATATGGCTCACTTACGGTTGGGTGGTGAGGTAAAAGCATATGTCATTTACTACTAAGGATTAAATAAAGCACAGACTTTTGAACAGCTTGCTAACTACTCCGAGACGTTAACTGAAGTGATGTATACAGCACTCATGGCATGAATGTAAAATACAACACATTTATTGATAAAGTACTTACTGTATTTGAATACTGTTGTCTCCCAAAACTAACCCAGATTAGACCAAAGTCTACAAAGGAGCCACGGATTATTCAAGGAATAAAGGTATCTTGTAAAACAAACAGGAAACTGTATCTGTCAGTCAGTAACAGCTCTGATGTTGATGCTATAGCACATTACAAGACATACTGCAATACATTAAAGAGAGTAACATGGACATCAAAGCAAATACATTACAAGAAAAGGTTATCAAATGAGATAACAAAATAAAGACAAAATGGGGTATAATGAAGGAGGAGCCTGCTAGAACCAGATACGAAGAGGGGCAGACAGCACTAAGAGTAAATGATGCATTGGTAATAGATGTGTGCAGTGTTGTAAAACTTTTTAACAAGTGTTTCGTAACTGTTACTGAAAAGATGGGATTTTCAGGTTCAGTAGATGCTGACGAAACTGACTCTCACTACCCCAGTAGAAGTAATGTCTGTCATAAAACCCTTAAAATAAAATAAAAATTTCTAGGGATTATGACAAAATATCAACGAAGTCGATTGAAGGGTGCGCTCCTGAGTTTAGTAGTATATCAAACTATCTGTGTACCTAATCGTTCACCAGTGAAACATTTCCTGAATGGTTGAAATATGCTGAACTTAAGCTTGTGTTTAATGAAAGAAGGTAATGAAATACCATGAAATTTCTGTCCACTTTCACTTTTGCCAGCATTTTCAAAAATTTTAGAAAAGGATCTATACAATCGACTTCTTAACCATCTGAAGACAAATTATGTATTGCCAGATTTACAGTCTGGATTTCTAAAGGATTCTGATACAGAGAAAGCTATCTGTTAAGATTATTTATTTAGAACAGACTACGAAGTGCATATGATTGACAAAAACGTGGTTCCTCATAGATAACCGTTACACACACATATAAAGTTTCAGTTTTGTGACAAAGACGAGCACCCTCCATTCCACTGTCCAAAGATTCAATTGTACACATATAAGAAAGATAGCCGGCCGGTGTGGGCGAGCGGTTCTAGGCGCTTCAGTCTGGAACCGCGCGACCGCTACGGTCGCAGGTTCGAATACTACGTCGGGCATGGATGAGTGTGATGTCCTAAGATTTGTTAGGTTTAAGTAGTTTTAAGTTCTAGGGGACTGATGACCTCAGAAGTTAAGTCCCATAGTGCTCAGAGCCATTTGAACCATTTTTGATGCTGAAATGATAAGCACGAATATTATGCCGTACAAGAAACAATAATACATTAACCATTTGAATAAATATCAAGGAAATAAAAGGTGTTTTATACATAAGAATATTTTCTTATTCATTCACAAAAACTCAAATTTATCGAGCAGATTGGCTGAAGAACAGGAACCTGAAGTTTGCTCTTGAATTTATTCAAATTTCCATTTTAAGGTTCGCTCTACTTCCATGATTTCTCTTTGTCTTTCTATTAATAACATTTTTGTATTGTATTCTTCTGGTATTAAACACTTTTTTAAGGAGTGAAGAATGAACCTCGTCTGCTTTATTCACCAACTCTCGGTTCTTCACTGTAACCGCATGTTCTCTCCCTCTTTTGCTGGGCGCGTCTTCTGATAAGCTCCGACAGGAGAATACAGGCCGAGGTTCATGACTATGGGATAAAATTCCACCATCAGCCATTTCATTGCTACCTCCAAAGCAGTTAGCATCATCGAAGTTGCTTGAAAGTATCACATTATCTTCAGATGTGTCATTGTTAACTCCAGCTATCCCCTCGAAAACTTGTGGGATCATATCAACAACCATTTGGCTTATATCGTCGATATTCGTCTCACCTACTCTACTGCCGGTTTGAAATTATTCTCGATTACATTTAGCTTTCGTTTTCATGACCTACCAAATTACTTTAAGCTGCTCTTGTGATCTTTGTGTAAGAGCTTCTGCGTTGTATGCAACGTGTATTTTTTCCCAAGCATCATTTTTCTTCCTTGTTCCAACTCTGTCCCTTATGCAAGCAGTTAATGCGATTGGCATCCATTGACGGAGTTTGTTGCATGTCCTCCTGAGGGACATCGTGCCACGTAAATCAATGTAATTACTTTTCTGCTACGGATGTAAAAGTGGTTAACATCAGTTGGAAGTACGAGGATGCGCTGAAAAATAATGCCTCTGAATTTTTTGTGTGAAAGGTCTTAAAGCCTGTTAACTAAAACGAGCGTTATTAACATTCTACTACACTATTCTTCATGTTTACTTGTTTACTTCTCAACATAGTCACCCAACGGCGAACACATTTCTCTCAATCAGAGGCAGTTTTGTAGATACCGTCACTATAGAACGTTTGACTTTGTTGACGGAGCCACAGCCTCACCTCTGCTTGCACCAATTCATCACTCTCTACATATACATCTACATTTATACTCCGCAAGCCACCCAACGGTGAGTGGCGGAGGGCACTTTACGTGCCACTGTCATTACCTCCCTTTCCTGTTCCAGTCGCGTATGGTTCGCGGGAGGAACGACTGCCGGAAAGCCTTCGTGAGCGCTCGAATCTCTCTAATTTTACATGCGTGATCTCCTCGGGAGGTATAAGTAGGGGGAAGCAATATATTCGATACCTCATCCAGAAACGCACCCTCTCGAAACCTGGACAGCAAGCTACATCGCGATGCAGAGCGGCTCTCTTGCAGAGTCTGCCACTTGAGTTTGCTAAACATCTCTGTAACGGTATCACGCTTACCAAATAACCCTGTAACGAAACGTGCCGCTCTTCTTTGGATCTTGTCTATCTCCTTTGGCAACCCGACCTGGTACGGATCCCATACTGATGAGCAATACGCAAGTATAGGTCGAGCGAGTGTTTTGTAAGCCACCTCCTTTGTTGATGGACTACGTTTTCTAAGGGCTCTCCCAATGAACCTCAACCAGGCACCCGCCTTACCAACAATTAATTTTATGTGATCATTCCACTTCAAATCGTTCGGTACGCATACTACCAAATATTTTACAGAAGTAACTGCTACCAGTGTTTGTTCCGCTATCATATAATCATACAATACTGATCCTTCTCTCTATGTATTCGCAATACATTACATTTGTCTATGTTAAGAGTCAGTTGCCACTCCATGCACCAAGTGCCTATCCGCTGCAGATCTTCCTGCTTTTCGCTGCAATTTTCTAATGCTGCAACTTCTATGTATACCACAGCTTCATCTGCGAAAAGCCGCATGGAACTTCCGACACTATCTACTAGGTCATTTGTGTATATTGTGAAAAGCAATGGTCCCATAACACTCCCCTGTGGCACGCCAGAGGTTACTTTAAAGTCTGTAGACGTCTCTCCATTGAGAACAACATGCTGTGCTCTGTTTGCTGAAAACTCTTCAATCCAGCCACACAGCTGGTCTGATATTACGTAGGCTCTTGCTTTTTTTATCACGTGACAGTGCGGAACTGAATCCAACGAATTCTGGACGTCAAGGAAAATGGCATGTACCTGGGAGTCTGTATCTAATATTTTCTGGGTCTCATGAAGAAATAAAGCGGATTGGGTCTCACACGATCGCTGTTTCCGGAATCCATGTTGATTCCTACAGAGTAGATTATTGGATTCCAGAAATAGCACGAATCGCGAGCAAAAAACATGTTCTAAAATTCTACAAGAGATCGATGTCAGAGATATAGGCCTATAGTTTTGTGCATCTGCTAGACGACCTTTCTCGAAAACTGGAACTACCTGTACTCTTTTCCAATCAAAGTGAGGTCCTCGAAGGTGTTCTTTAAGTTTTGGGAACAGATTAGAATCGGATGCGGCCAAGTCGGGACTGTGTGGAGGACGATCGAAGACAGTAAACGCAAGGCGTCCTATTGCTGGATATGTCGCAGCGCTCGTTTGTGTTCTAGCATTGCCATGCTGACGGAGAGGGTGCTCTATATATCAGGACGAATTCTTCGAAATCGAAACTCGATTACAGCGTGCTGTTTCTCGCACACCGACATTGTTACGCTGCACACCGCCTGTTACGCGCTATCACTCCTCTAGGGGCAAAGGGCTACAAGATGCAGTCATGAAGTATAGAGATGTAAAACGTTAGTAACGTTTGTTTTATTTTAAAAAAAACTCTAAGAGTTTTCACATAAAAAATTCGGAGGCATTACTTTTCAGCACGCTCTCGTAGTATACTGTGTTAGTTGTAGTGTTAGGCAAGGGCAGATTCTTGTGAAAATCCATATATATGGCTTCTTTAACCATGCTGTATCGGCTTTGCTTCGTAGGTTTATTCTTCCTCTCATAAAACGTGGTGGTTTGTAATGTGTGAAAATTGTTTCAAGTTTTCAAATTCTTCTATTCAGACTAAGCACCTTTTTATTTTTTCTAGTTCACTGCACTTTTTAGATATGTCTCTGCGTGGTTTATAAGACGCCTTAATTTTGGGTAAACCTCTTTAAATAAAACGAGCGTTTTGCTTATATCAAGTTCCTGAGGGAGGTGTACTTCAGTTGCATCATTTAACTTATAATGGCTACTTCTATTCAGAAAGGAAGCGATATACTGTTTAACCACTTGATTTCCAGTGCTTGTTCCCGTTTTTTCCTCTGTTATAAATAGGGGCATTCCCGGTTGTTCGGAGAACAAAAGTGATGTGACTAAATATTGGATCTTATTTTTTAACACGCCGTGCACTGCCATAAAGGTCTTACGACAAACTCTGGCTTCTTTCACTCCCTCCCCTATTTATCCTCAAACTCTGTACTTGGAGGCTGTACTCTTAAATCTTTACTTCACAGTCACCTTTCATAGACAATCTGCGCTGTGTTGGAAGTACAGAAATAAAGCCACATAGATAAGGATGCTGCAGATTTACGGATTCCTGTAAGTTGAATTCTTTTAAAATACTTCGTCTTGTCTCTTCAGATACGTTTTCAAAACTTTGTAACGTACAAAGCAGTTTTCTCGCATCTCATGAGACATCAGTCAATCCTTCTGTTTACCTGACATAAGTGACCATTTTTTTTCTATTCCTCGTTATGTGATGACCTCCTTCCATACTTTCACTACAGGCGCCAGTCAGTGGCTCACCTTCCATACCAGTTTTTTCACAAAATTCCCGAAACGTTAGTGCGTTAATAAGGACCTGCACACAAAGCTTAGTGTGGCAACTGTGCACAGAATATATACAATGTTTGACCACAACTCTTTGTCAGGGCTGCAACCTATATCAATACTTACTTTAAAGATCGGCACTTAATGTATCAAGCATTTTTTTCCTGTGTTTGATATGGACTGAGCTCTGTCTTTCCTTGTACAGTTTTTTTTCAAAGCTCATTGCCAGTATGACTGACCGTGTTTTTCCCACTTACTATCGTAGAAAATAGTAAAATACTGCGTCTATTCAGTTAAAATGGCCTTAGCTCTTTCATTTTATGGACCCTTCAATAATTGTAAGATGGTTTAGACAAGATACACTATGTGATCAAAAGTATCCGGACACCTGGCTGAAAGTGACTTACAAGTTCGTGGCGCTCTCCGTCGGTAATGCTGGAATTCAATATGGTGTTCTGACGGAAGGTTGCTTGAGGAATGACAGCCCATTCAGAATTTGAGAGAGAATATTCCAGTCAACATTGTCAAAAGCTTTCTCTAAGTCTACAAATACTAGAAACATAGGTTTGCCCTTCCTTAATCTAGCATCTAAGATAAGTCGTAGGGTCAGTATTGCCTCACGTGTTCCAACATTTCTACGCAATCCAAACTGATCTTCCCCAAGGTCGGCTTCTACTAGTTTTTCCATTCGTCTGCAAAGAACTCGCGTTAGTATTTTGCAGCTGTGACTTATTAAACTGATAGTTCCGTAATTTTCACATCTGTCAACACCTGCTTTCTTTGGAATTGGAATTATTATATTTTTCTTGAAGTCTGAGGGTATTTCGCCTGTTTCATACATCTTGCTCACCAGATGGTAGAGTTTTGTCAGGACTGGCGCTCCCAAGGCTGTCAGTAGTTCTAATGGAATGTTGTCTACTCCGGGGGCCTTGTTTCGATTCAGGTCTTTCAGTGCTCTGTCGAACTCTTCACGCAGTATCATATCTCGCATTTCATCTTCATCTACATTCTCTTCCATTTCCATAATATTGTCCTCAAGTTCATCGTCCTTGTATAGACCCTCTATATACTCCTTCCACCTTTCTGCTTTCCCTTCTTTGCTTAGAACTGGGTTTCCATCAAAGCTCTTGATATTCATACAAGTGGTTCTCTTATCTCCAAAGGTCTCTTTAATTTTCCTGTATGCAGTATCTATCTTACCCGTAGTGAGATAAGCCTCTACATCCTTACATTTGTCCTCTAGCCATCCCTGCTTAGCCATTTTGCACTTCCTGACGATCTCATTTTTGAGACGTTTGTATTCCTTTTTGCCTGCTTCATTTACTGCATTTTTATATTTTCTCCTTTCATCAATTAAATTCAATATTTCTTCTGTTACCCAACGATTTCTACTAGCCCTCGTCTTTTTACCTACTTGATCCTCTGTTGCCTTCACTACTTCATCCCTCAAAGCTTCCCATTCTTCTTCTACTGTATTTCTTTCCCCCATTCCTGTCAATTGTTCCCTTATGCTCTCCCTGAAACTCTGTACAACCTCTGGTTCTTTCAGTTTATCCAGGTCCCATCGCCTTAAATTCCCACCTGTCTGTAGTTTCTTCAGTTTTAATTCATAACCAATAAATTGTGGTCAGGGTCCGGTTGTCAAAATAGCTCCCGTTTTTGCAGCTGCCCCATCGGTGATCCCTTCTTGCTAGTATTCCGCCTGGCTATTGACCCTTGCTGCTCTGCCTCCAGTATTTCAGGGAAACAACTTTAGAATTTTTCTAGCTGCACCAAGTATACTATTCTCCTATTCAACACTTTTGAAAGGTAATCAACAAGAAACATCCCAGATACCACTCTGCATAATTTTTCTGCCATATGATATCTAATTCCGTTTTTATGCCCGATCACAGGCTTCGACACATAGCTGTGATTATTGTTTCGATTCTGAACTGGTGGAACTACAACTCACTCATAGCAATAAACTGGTATACAAAATCAGTTGGACTCTGTTTGAAACGCTTCAGGCATTGCTGGAAAATTAGTTTTCATATTTGCTTTTTGTGGGACCCTGCCCACTAGTCTCCTATAGGGTGCCTAAAGGATGCTACTTACTCGGATAGCTACACAACGATTCAAAAAAATAACATTAATGTTTTTTATTACAATAAAGTACACCACTGGCCATTAAAATTGATACACCACGAAGATGGCGTGCTACAGACGCGAAATTTTACCAACAGGAAGAAGATGCTGTGATATGTAAATGATTAGCTTTTCAGAGCATTCACACAAGGTTGGCGCCGGTGGCGACACCTACAACGTGCTGACATGAGGAAAGTTTGCAACCGATTCCTCATACACAAACAGCAGATGACCGGCGTTGCTTGGTGAAATGTTGTTGTCACGCCTCGTTTAAGGAGGAGAAATGCGTACCATCACGTTTCCAACTTTGATAAAGGTCGGATTGTAGCCTATCGCGATTGTGGTTTATCGTATCGCGACATTGCTGCTCGGGTTGGTCGAGATCCAGTGACTGTCAGCAGAATATTGAATCGGTGGGTTCAGGAGGGTAATACGGAACGCCATGTTCAAACCCAACAGCCTCGTATCACTAGCAGTCGAGATGACAGGCCTCTTATCTGCATGGCTGTAACGGATCGTGCAGCCACGTCTCGATCCTTGAGTCAACAGATGGGGACGTTTGCAAGACAACAACCATCTGCACGAACAGTTTGACGACGTTTGCAACAGAATGGACTATCAGCTCAGGGACCATGGCTGCGGTTACCCTTGACGCTGCATCAAAGACAGGAGCGCCTGCGATGGTGTACCCAACGACGATCCTGGGTGCACGAATGGCAGAACGTCATTTTTTCGGATGAATCCAGGTTCTGTTTACAGCATCATGATGGTCGCATCCGTGTTTGGTGACACCGCGGTGAACGCACATTGGAAGCGTGTATTCGTCATCGCCATACTGGCGTATCACCCGGCGTGATGGTATGGGCTGCCATTGGTTACACGTCTCGGTCACCTCTTGTTCGCATTGACGGCACTTTGAACAGTGGACGTTACTTTTCAGGTGTGTTACGACCCTTGGCTCTACTCTTCATTCGATCCCTGCGAAACCCTACATTTCAGCGGGATAATGCACGATCGCATGTTGCAGGTCCTGTACGGTCCTTTCTGGATACAGAAAATGTTCGACTGCTGCCCTGGCCAGCACGTTCTCCAGATTTCTCACCAACTGAAAACGTCTGGTCAATGGTGGCCGAGGAACTGGCTCGTCACAATACGCCAGTCACTACTCTTGATGAACTGTGGTACCGTGTTGAAGCCGCATGGGCAGCTGTACCTGTCCACGCCATCCAAGCTCTGTTTGACTCAATGCCCAGGCGTACCAATGCCGTTATTACGGTCAGAGGTGTTTGTTCTGCGTACTGATTTCTCAGGACCTATGCACCCAAATTGAGTGAAAATGTAATCAAATGTCAGTTCCAGTATGATATATTTCTCCAATGAATACCAGTTTATCACCTGCATTTCTTCTTGGTGCAGCAATTTTAATGTCTAGTAGTGTAGATTTAGAATACTTAACTTTGGTTTACAAGAACATGTCGCAAGCGATTTGCGACATGCAAACAGTCAGTGTCCTCTACATACAATGTCCATACAAGCTATTAATATAAGGCACAGGTCTCAGAATAACAGTTAGGATGACAGCTCTACTAGCGTGCGTCTTCTACCTCGCGGTTCCTACTCCGGGTCTGCTATTGCCCGGCCGAGGATGGCAGTGGCGGCGCTTATATTCTCTTCTTGTAGAGGCCGCTCCTGTCGTGGTGCGGTCTTTGTCAGCGGGCTATTGGCTGACATCGTCTCACAGCCTTCTCTGCTCCTGCGTTCTTCATCTTCGTGCAGGCGTCTGTCGTTACGCCGGAACACTTTTAGCCATAATTCAACAAATGTGCTGCCGGCCGCTGTGGCCGAGCGGTTCTAGGCTATTCAGTCCGAAACCACGCGGCTGCAGCGGTCGCAGGTTCGAATCCTGCCTCGGACATGGATATGTGTGATGTCCTTAGGTTAGTTAGGTTTAAGTAATTCTAAATCTAGGGGACTGATGACCTCAGATGTTAGGTCCCATAGCGCTTAGAGCCATATGAACCATTTGAACAAATGTGCTACTAATTTCTTTCCACGAATTTTTCTTGTTGGTATTTCTTCATGTAAAATATATGTCACTCTTTCTTTTGGTAGGTCTATAGTGTCAGCAATTTCATTCATCTTTAATTGCCGGCCATCGAATAATATATCGTTCACTTCCTCATTGTTTTCTTTTGTGGTTACAATTTTCGGAGAGTATTAGTAAATCATGTTCAGTAGGAGCAGTCTCTAGAAAAAAAGAGAGATAGACATTCTGAATGCTCTGCATTCCAGTTCGTCCATTTGAACGAAACTCACTCAATACGACTGCTTAAAAAAAGGCTAGAAAACAAAAGTATTCCACAGATCAACTCAAATCTCTACTTACGTAATTGAGGGACGTGTTGCAACACATTGTGTGAAGTCTAATGAGAATGTCTGGAACAGAAGACTGGTCAATATTCCAGACAAAAGGGCAAGACTAAACGGTGGCTGTTTATATTGAAAAGAAGCGCAAGTTGCGTTTGATTTACGTGAAGGCACTGCAAAATGGTAATCAGGTTTGCAACAGGTTCCGGTCGACTTTGAATGCTGGATTTGCAGATACTAGGGCATTTGAGGCTGTTGTGTGCAAGACATGCTTACAGTAGCATTTATTTATTGCTTATTTCATTCTCTGATAATGTACGCCTAGGCAGGCATAACACTGCAGAATAATAGCACGCCTGCGAAATCCGTACCCGCCGATAACATTACGAGCCGTTAGACTGCAGTTGCTACCGAGGCGGTAGAAAATCAAAATCACTGGCGTTTCTAAAAGTGATGCTGACTTTAAAATCTGATATAGTGTATTAGTCAGGGAAGTACTTCTAGTGCGATATATAGTATTGTCTTTCATGTTGTTTTGTTAAAAGATGATTTTCATTGAACTTCGTCATTTATTAAATCGACATGTCTAAGCTTCAACTTTCTTGGACATTTGAGTCGTAATCTTTAATAGTCACCATCCAGTTAATTAAACTACGATTAATACTGATTAGAATGAAACTAATATCCAGTAATAAGAGTGACGCTAGCCGCAGTTTTGGGCACAAAAAAAATTTCGGGTAGGCAACTGGGGTGTTATCCTGTAGAACTGGTATGAGAGACCAAACGCTTGGGGATTGTGATACTCCATCTATTTTAGAAGAGCTGCACAGCCAAGGTGCTGCATACAATATGTTGTCATGTTCTGGGTGCCAGATATGGTAAGTCCCATAGCAGGAAGAGTCAGAACACGTACGGCGTTCTTTACACGTTGCTTCAATGCCGTGGCTACGAGCAATCGCTTGTCGGCACGTCTCGCGAACCGAGCTGTGCCACTCTCTCCTAGCCTTCCAATTACATCTGCGTACCATGTCTTAACCGGAAAGTTTGAAATCTGGACACATGCTGAGGAACTGCCAAATTCGTAGTTCGTCAGGCGACTACTGGGGCTGTAGCGGACTGCGATCCGCGTCACGGCAGGCGCTGGTTGACAGCGTATCCGTAAACAGATAACACGACTCGGCGCGATGGTTATTTGTAAAGCGAATTTTAGTTTTTGTTGATAGTTTCTCTGAAATAATTGTCTTCAGTCATTGTTCGCTCATATTTACAACTCACTTAATATCCATAATAATTGGTTCAAATGGCTCTAAGCACTATGGGACTTAAGTTCGGAGGTCATCAGTACCCTAGAACTTAGACCTACTTAAACCTAACTAACCTAAGGACATCACACACATCCATGCCCGAGGCAGGATTCGAACCTGCAACCGTAGCGGTCGCGCGGTTCCACACTGTAGCGCCTAGAAGCGCGCGGCCATCCCGGCCGGCCATAATAATTCTCAGTTGCTTTTTTGCTAGCACAAGTGTTAACAATGGAGATGAAACTGAATAAATATTCTTTGTGTTTAACTCTTAATGTTAAGCAGTGTGCAAATCCCTTGATGGTTCGTAAAATTTAACTGTGAACTGTATAGATCGAAGAAAGACTTACACGAAGTAATAAATACGCGCCAAAATGAAATTCGAAAAACTGTGAAAAGAAACCTAACCGAAAGATTTACTGTTAAGTGCGGCCACAAAGCCGAGTTACCCCCCCCCCCCACACACACACACACACATTCATAACAATATAAACCCCTAAAGTTGAATAAATAACATGAACAGCATTTGCTTAGAAGAGTTTTCTAGAAATACTAACGATGTAGAGCTGCTCGTCACCCGAGGAGATCTATGAGACAGGGCCCTCCGAATCGCTGCTGAGATGAACATTGCTGATTTCAGGTCTTCTCCGACCTGTTTAAGCAGAATCAAAAAATCATAGTATATGAAGTCACAAGACCATGAACCTTACTACATGTGCCGGCCGCGGTGGTCTAGCGGTTCAGGCGCTCTGTCCGAAACCGCGCTCCTGCTACGGTCGCAGGTTCGAATCCTGCCTCGGGCATGGATGTGTGTGATGTCCTTAGGTTAGTTAGGTTTAAGTAGTTCTAAGTTCTAGGGGACTGATGACCACAGATGTTAAGTCCCATAGTGCTCAGAACCATTTGAACCTTACTACATGTAAATGTATAGAGGAGGTGCCATTAATTCGTAGCTGACGTGAAGACGAAGCTTGGCGTTACCGCCATATCTGCTGTGTCTGACGCTGACAGTCACGTTCCGTGAAAGAAATGTGAACAAATTGCACTTAATCATTTCGAGGTGAAAAAAGACAGTGTCTGTTGTCCAATCGATTAATGCTACGACAGATTTATATACGACAATGACACTGATAAGTATGAGTGTATTAACTTTTCCGCAAGTTTATATCTGTCTTCAGGGACCTCAAGGCATATTAGTATGCGGTAGTAAAAACTATGCTCGGTATACAATGCAATAAGCAGAGCAACTGCCAGGAATGTTGCTTACTCTGCCTCGGTTCTTTCTAAATAAAACTAATAATTACTGTGACGTGTCTGAAAGCATTAATTTTTCTTTTGTCAGTTTTGCCTGGTGCAAGGAAAATGTTTGTTGTCGTCTTTCAAACAACACTTCGCTTTACTGTGGCGAGTACGGGGAATAAACAAGGAACTGTTTCGTTGATACTACAATATACATTATTAAAAAATTATCATAAGAACTGTCCTACAGAGATTACAATAAGATGTTGTATGTGTAAGGTATATGTCATTTCAACAAATTAATTTCCTTCATTACCCAGTCGGAGATTCCTAAACTATGAGTTCCGTGTTCCATCCAGCTAGTCTTCTCCTTTCGTCTCTAACAGGCAGAACTCGTGCCTCTTGTGCAGTACGTCTAAACCGCTAGCTGGACTCGAGAACAGTTCTGCGCCGAGTATACTAATACATTTTACCTGTTATTTGTTTAACTCAGCTGAGTTGTCCTAGAGGACTGTCCAGGCTTAGCAGTTCGGATGCAGAAAAACTGCAGACCTTGTAATCAGCAAGCGTGGCTTCCCCCAAGCGTGTTTACTGTGGTTGTCCCGAATGTCTCCGAGAGGATATCAGAACGCTCGCCTAAGCAGTGCTGTTGCTGAATTGCAACTAGTCTATGGGTGTAGTGGACAAATATGAAATACTACTTAACTCAACGGAATTTGCTCGCAAAACACTGAAATAGTAGAAAAACTCTTTTTTCACTCCTGCGAGTGCTAAATTTGGCGTTATTTACAACATTCGTGCCGGAAACATACTTCAGTCACCGAATTTCAACTCGGCCGCTTTCTTGAGATTTTGGAGGCATACCACCAAGAAAAGAAAGCATCAGGAGGTCGTAGATCAGACGAAGAAAGTTTACTGGGGCTTCGAGAAAGGCCTGGCCTTTCCTTAGGTTAGTTAGGTTTAAGTGGTTGTAAGTCTAGTGGACTGATGACCTCAGATGTTAAGTCCCATAGTGCTTAGAGCCATTTGAACCATTTTCTTCGAGAAAGACACTTTCCAAGCACCGTCAGTAAACAACACTGACTTGTAAGGAGATGCCTTATATGCAGCAAGAACTAAAAAGGAAAGGAATTGCGTTACTGCTGTAAACAATTGGCCGTGGGACTCTATTTTGCGCCTATTTCGAAATATGCCTATATTACACGAAAAATCTTTCTGGTATGTGTTTCGTTGTACTGTTGTCCAGTATTAGGAACATCGACGATAAGGAATATTCAGATCACAATTTGTTTTAAGAACTTATTGGTGAGAATAAATACGGAAGAACCTGCGATGATAACGACTAAGCGCAGCAGTGCTCAGCGCCGTATAGTGCCCAAGCGGGCGCTGCCGTTGGGAGCTTCCCAACCGCACACGGATGCGCTCACTGTTATGACGCACTCAGCGTTGAAAGGGCTAATAAACACGAAAATCCACCATTTTCTCCTACTATTATCTCTGTTGTTCATCATCTGTTGTCCATGCCTGTTTCAGTAATTGCTGTATGGAACGTCCAGATCCAAAAATCTATTTTGCCGGTAATTCACTGGCTGGCAGTAATAAAGTCACTGACTTAAATTGTGATACTGTAGAAGCGTAAGGAGCAAACGAGAAAACTATTAGTCAGGATCGTATTATAAAGCTTCATTTCTGTTGCAACGGACTTCGGCTGTTATCTTTAAAGGTCAAAGAGCTATTTGACGACACTAAAATCTCCTAATCTGTATGTCGATCTGTTGATAATATTCTTATACGCACTCGCACCGCCTCCACGAAGAGTGCTAGTGACTGCCGTGAGTTGTTTTCTGAGAAATCATATCACATGTTCTCTTCTGAACCGTAAATAAACGGTTTGGTGTCGATTCACTTTGCGTCAATTACTGCGCATCGTTCGTAGTTCCCGCGTTAGCGCGCGCCAACAAACTTCGGTTACCTTCGGCCCAGATCGACCCAAACCGGCACTCTAGCGCCGTCTGTCGCGTAGCGGGTAGCAGAAGCCATTCAATCGATTGGAGCCACGGCGCGGATTGCTTCCTTTACATTTCAGGAGCGAATAGATGCGCCAAGGAGTCTTCATCGTTATCCAAACGACGCATACACATTTCACGATTTGTTACAGTTCGGAACGAAGTAATTGCAAACCACCTCCACTAAGGTCTTATTTAGAAAAGTAAAGACAGATTTCTTTTTTCGCGCTTCAGGCTGGTATGACAGAGAATGGTCCACCGATACACACTAAACAGTTCAAACCAATGTCGAACTTCAATAGCTGCGTCGGTGCTATGGACTGCCAATTTTGTTAAGTAGGTTTGACGTATCGGTATCAAAACTTGATGTTATGGGGTATAGTTGCCCTCCTAATAGAACTAAAACGTTTGCTGTTTGCTTTAATTCCGATTTCGTATGCTCGACTACATTGGCGATGTCACATAGGGTTCTCTGTGTATTGAATTCACAACTACTCTAATCTTTCTAATGCGTTGACACCATAGTGTGTACCACACACGAGTCGCTACTGTCGTAACCATAAAATATATTTCGTCCATAGTTGTTTGATTCCAAATAGTGAAAGACCGAATCTGTGACAACTGAATCTATGAAGCAACACAATTTAAACGTACCTGTCCGTGTACCGCCAACATGAATCGTTATATAGTTATTGAACTTCTGAGCTTGGTTTCATTCGCAGAATCGATAACCCAGTGTTTTTTACATTAAATCTTAAAAGAATTCCCTTATGACAGTGTTCAATGTATGACAACATAGACACCAAGTACTTTATTAAATTCTGTAACTGGCTCAGTTTCTTTTGTGTATCTCACATAGTGGGGAACCTGTCACAATTTGGAGTCTGCGACGCGTCTTTCAGACATCTCTCAGTTCCCCTGTTTTATAGCACGAATGTAACTTTCTTTACTGCAACGTTACTCAGCTCGTTTTAAGTCACGTCGAATTAATACCCTCAGAATAAAATACTGTTAGCAAGTAAAACTAGCCCGACGTGACTTCGTTATTCAGCTATGTATGTGAGCAATTTTACAGGGTGCAGCAGAAACACTGACCTCTTCTGAACTGCGCACCATTGTTGAACACGGCATCCTACAGAGCTGATGTTGGTACCAATGCGTACTGCGGTTCATAGCATTACCAGTCTCTATGAGTCCTTCTATATCGTCGTACCACAAATATGGCAAGCGCAAAGGTGCAGTGTGTCTTCGGATATCATAGGCGGTTTCGGCTACTACGGACTGCTGATTTTCTTGTCAGCAGTTGCTACGTCTGAAGTTGCAGGACGATCGCTCTTAGCTAGAAATGTTAACATCCAAAGAAGAATGAATCCTTTCTCGATGCACAGCAGACTCCATTTCTCCCCTAATTTGTCCGTTGGACTGACATGTCATTGACTAGAAACGTGGTAGATCATGTCTCTTTACGAATGTACGTACTGTATGTGTATCCTGAAATCATATTCATGGAACATCCAAATATTGAGGCAAACAGGATCCGAAAACACGTAAGATACCTATAGGATTCGACGCTTTAACATTAGGGCTTTCTTTAGCATTGGGTAGTGCCTTGAAATATCCGTTGTTTCATGAGTGACGTATCGGTAGTTGTAGTACAACCGAACTTATATCGTTAATTTTTTCGCCGTCGCCTTCTATTCCAGAAACAACGGTATTGTAATTCAAAGAACGCAGGGCAGATTTTTTTTGCCTAGCGTGTAGTGTTATACTGTAATTAATTGATTTAATAATACTCCAGTATTAAGTTCTAAACAAAAATAAATATTTCAAAGTTCTCAAAAACGAAGTTATTAAATTACTTAGAAGTAACATTTTCGTAATTGATTATATTGTGGCGTTAATCGCGCAAACAGCGCTTACACAAAAACAGGGTACCAAAAAGCCATAGTAGCAACATAGGATTAGGAGACAACGAAAGTAATTTTAAATCTACTAGAATGTTATAAGCTATCTGAGCTCCAATATTGTTTCAAACAACAATACAATTGCAAAAAATAGTCTTCATTTACAGACGACTGCGTAAATTTTTCGTCATTTCACATTCAACAACTAGCTCCATATTACATCGATAGATACAATATACCTTAGTTCCAATACTGTAATCAAACTATCGTTCAATTAAAAAACGCCGATCATACATCTTTCATTTTCGTATCTCTGATTGCAATGATTGATACTGTTGGTTGCCGCTATCAGTTGTTTCGGTATTCAAACTAAAACGCCCGCGCGTTTACCACTAAAGTTCGGAGGCCTCACAGAGGTCCAAAAACTCGTAGAAATCTGAAAGAATTTTGTGCTACTTTGTTCACTACGCTGCTTATTTTTGGGACCATATACTGCTATTTTGTATTATTCAGGAACTACAAGATAGCGAGGAAAATTCAATACAAAGTGCTCCGAATTAAGTATTTGTGTGAGGCAAAGAGGAATTAATACGTTGCTTGTTTATTTCCGAGGTACGTATAAGAAGCTACTGTATAAACTGGAGTGCATCTGGCTATGAAGCGTACTATGTGGAATAGCATCTCATACTCAAGATCGAAAGCTGCAAGCATTTTGTGTGATTACAAGAGAAAAGCTACATGAGCGACGTTTCAGTTGGCTACCTTTTCGGCTTTCCTCGTGACTTAGGCCTCATCCACGATGTGATTTGTATAATAATTACGCAAAATTATTGCTCTTAAGTTTTTGTGTATCCATTTCATTATTACTCGGCCTTTTAAATCTTACCGTTTGCTGTGTCATCATGGATGAACAGAAGTATTGTTCTTAAGCGTCTGAGCCGCTTGTATGAGCCGCCAGCTCCCAGTGAACAGTTGGGTTCATAGATACACAGGGTGACCCAAAAGTCCGTTACCTCTCGAAAATGCAGTAATTCACTGAATAATGTAGGCAGAGAGGTAAAAATTGACACACATTCCTGAAATGAGACAATGTTGTATGGATCTATATTTTATACTGCATCGCATATAATAAAGGAACATTTATTGATACAGTTACATTCTTGAGCACTTTACAAATTTTCTGTGAATAATACAATAGAATTTGGTTCTATTCACTTTATTATGTTTTATTTTTCTTCGTGCAATATGCGTATTGGATCAGGGGTGATGACAGTACTGTGAAATGGTCAGCAAACTGTGAGGCTGATGTCTCAGTTTATCACTCCTATCTGCTGTATGTTTTGCGTTCAGTCCAAGGCTTCTTTCACTAGATGATAAAAACATCAGATAAATATCGGAGGTGTACGTCATTAAATCAGGAGGGAAAATATGTAATGACTAAAAGAAAGCATCAGCTAACAAAACTCTTCCTCAGGCATCAAGGAATAGTCAATTTCGTTATGGAGGGAAGTAAAGGAGGTAAAAATTATAGAAGAATACCAAGGCTTGACTACAATTAACTGATTCAAGTGGACATAGGTTGCAATAGCTATGCAAAGATGAAAATACTTGTGCTAGATAGAAGCTGCATCAAACCAGTCTTCAAAGTGAAGACCATGATGAAAAAAATCGTATTTGAGAGTAATATATAGTCTCTGATAACATTTTAGGTACAGAATCACTTTACTTGTTGCCTGCACTGCACATTACAAATGACTGAATTTGATCTCTGTCTGCATAACCATAAAATGGGTGACAAAACAAGTAAAAGAAAATGTGACTCATCGACGAAAGAAGTAGCTTACAAAACGCTTGTTCGTCCGATTCTTGAGTATTGCTCATCAGTATGGGACCCTTACCAGGTTGGATTAATAGAAGAGATAGACATGATCCAGCGAAAAGCAGCGCGATTCGTCATGGGGACATTTAGTTAGCGCGAGAGCGTTACGGAGATGCTGATCAAGCTCCAGTGGCGGACACTTCAAGAAAGGCGTTACGCAATACGGAGAGGTTTATTATCGAAATTACGAGAGAGCACATTCCGGGAAGAGATGGGCAACATATTACTACCGCCCACATATATCTCGCGTAATGATCACAACGAAAAGATCCGAGAAATTAGAGCAAATACGGAGACTTACAAGCAGTCGTTCTTCCCACGCACAATTCGTGAATGGAACAGGGAAGGGGGGATCAGATAGTGGTACAATAAGTACCCTCCGCCACACACCGTAAGGTGGCTCGCGGAGTATAGATGTAGATGTAGATGTAAAGCACTCAAAAGACATGGTCAGATGTCAGTGTAACTTTGTACATGTTGTGATTCTTGAGTTTCTCCCGGCGTATTTGATAATCAAAATATCCACGGGTATGCTGCCGGTCTATAGTGTCCAACGGGCACAATATTTCGGCGATCAAACATGTCGCCATCATCAGGTGAACTGACGGACTGAGCTCCTGTGAACGTGCCGGCACGGAGATCCGTACGCTATGGCTGCTCAGAGGGAACTGGGTTCGGTCGCGGCGGCGGCCGATTTAAATACCCTCCGCCCGCGGCGCGCTCCCTCCGCCGTCCGCGCCCAGCGCCACGGTCGCGTGGTGGAACAGATTGCGACGGCGTCTCAGATGACGTCGGTGTGATGGCTCTGTCCGCCGTGGTCGTCACAACTATACGTCTGCTCGATTTACTCTTGATTAACCCGATCGCTGGTTCCCAAGCCTTGCTAAGATTATAGCCACAGTCACGGTTTACGTCGTGAAACTTGTCGTGCGTTGACGAAATCCAAGCCGATGAAGTCAAATATCAGCAGTAAAGAGAGGGCGGCCATTCGTGATCTGAGGGAGCGCTCTGAAATTGTTGTCTTACCGGCTGACAAAGGCAATGCTACAGTTGTTGTCTCCCATAAGGACTACACTGATAAGATGCAGAGCCTGCTAAATGACGATTCCTACCGGAAGATCAGCGTTGACCCTACAAAGAAGGTGGAGAACAAGACGAGGGCGCTTCTCAAGGACGCAGATTTACCGGAGGGTGACGCTAAGAAATTGTTACCCCAAGGTCCGGTACCGCCTAGACTATATGGACTCCCGAAGGTTCAGAAAGAGGGGGTACCATTACGCCCCATTGTCAGCAACATCAGGGCACCTACATATTTGTTGGCCAAATACCTGACGGGAATATTAAGTCCTTATGTGGGTAAATGCCCTCATCACATCCGTAATTCCGTGGATTTTGTTAAACGCCTTGATAGCTTCAGGTTGGATGAGTCACATATCATGGTGAGTTTTGACGTCGTTTCCTTGTTTACGAGGGTACCCCTGCGAGAGTCACTAGAATTGATTAGTCAGAAGTTTGACGAGAAGACCACTGAACTTTTTAGGCATGTCTTGACTTCCACGTATTTTCTTTTTAATGGAGAATACTACGAACAAACGGAGGGAGTCGCCATGGGTAGCCCACTCTCACCGGTGGTAGCGAATTTGTACATGGAGAACTTCGAGGAGGAAGCCCTGTCGTCATCCGTATGGAAACCTACTTGCTTTTTCCGTTACGTTGACGACACGTTCGTCATCTGGCCACATGGTATGGATAAACTCCTTGACTTCCTTACACATCTAAACTCCATACACCCCAACATCAAATTCACTATGGAGACTGAAACGGAGGGTAAATTACCTTTCCTTGACGTCTTGGTCAAGAGAAGGGCTGACGGCACCCTAGGTCCTGGGGTGTATCGGAAGGCTACGCACACTGATCTGTATTTGCATGCAGACAGCTGCCACCACCCTTCACAGAGGAATGGGGTACTTAAAACTCTAGTACATAGGGCGCGCACTATCTCTGACGCAGAGAGTCTACCCCAGGAATTGGAACATCTGAGAACTGTATTTCGAAAAAATGGGTACTCAGAGTGGCAGATTCAACGTGCTCTCCGCCCAACCACTGCAGCACAACCTGTTGAGATGGATGAAGTCACGAGGGAGGAGGTAGGCACTGCATTTATTCCATACACAGGCGCACTCTCGGGAAAAATCGCCCGCATTCTGAAGAAACACCGGGTCGGAACTGTGTTTTGTCCTCCAAATAAAACTCGTGCACTGGTGGGGAGCGCCAAAGATGACCTCGGTTTGAGGAAGGCCGGCGTGTACCAGATTCCGTGTCAATGTGGCAAGTCGTATATTGGTCAGACGATGCGTACCGTCGAGGATCGATGCCGTGAACACCAGAGGCACACTCGACTGATGTATCCGAGCAAGTCGGCGGTCGCTGAACATTGTTTGTCGGAAAATCACGACATGGAGTATGACCGCACGAGGATTCTGGTACAGACGTCGAGATACTGGGACAGCGTTGTTAGAGAGGCCATCGAAATTCGCACCAATGACGACCTCATAAACCGTGACTGTGGCTATAATCTTAGCAAGGCTTGGGAACCAGCGATCGGGTTAATCAAGAGTAAATCGAGCAGACGTATAGTTGTGACGACCACGGCGGACAGAGCCATCACACCGACGTCATCTCAGACGCCGTCGCAATCTGTTCCACCGCGCGACCGTGGCGCTGGGCGCGGACGGCGGAGGGAGCGCGCCGCGGGCGGAGGGTATTTAAATCGGCCGCCGCCGCGACCGAACCCAGTTCCCTCTGAGCGGCCATAGCGTACGGATCTCCGTGCCGGCACGTTCACAGGAGCTCAGTCCGTCAGTTCACCTGATGATGGCGACATGTTTGATCGCCGAAATATTGTGCCCGTTGGACACTATAGACCGGCAGCATACCCGTGGATATTTTGATTTGTACATGTTCATGCCATCACCAGGTATGTAAATTATTAGCACACAATACTCTCATGTCCTCTGGAGTGCATTAATGTTCTCATGTTTAATGTTGTTAGTATGACTGTTAGGGTATGAACACTTTAAATAGTTGATTGATCACTGTGAAGGATACAGAGATGCTGCATACTCATCTGAGACAGCATTATCAGTTTGAAAAGGACCTTACTGTGGAAGTCCATTTGGCCAGCTAGTTGAATTGTGCAATCATCAAAGGTTTGTGGGGCATTTGAATGTGACAATGGCCCAATGTTAGACTGTATGAAAATGTGGGGGCAGCCACACTCATCAGCGAGGTTTCATGTGACCATATCTAACAACCACAGAAGAGGATAGCTGCATAGTGCACCAAGCGCATCATAATCCTTTCACATCTGTACCTACCATCTGACAGCAGGAAATGAACTGTGTGTGACTTTCTTTGTCATCCCACACCATTGTGTGGAGATTTCTACTAGCCACACTACGGAATTATTTTGCCATAAGCCGCTGTTAATACCACAAAAATCTGATGTGTAGAGTGTCACTGTGTTCAGGGAGCACAGACTACTAACAAATGGTGTCACATTGTGTTCAGTGATGAATTGCGGTTCTGCATTATCCTGGATTCCCATTGTCGGTGAATATTGTAATGATGTGGGGAGGGATATCATTCTTCCATGCCTTGGAGAGGCACAACAGTGTTACTCCTGGTGTCATTATGTGGGAAGCCATTGTTATGACTTCAGGTCATAGCTGTTAGTGATCGAGGGAACTCTGTCAGTACGGTATGTCGTGGATATCCTGTGAGATCATGTGTTACGTCTCATGTGACGGTGTCACAATACCAGTTCTTTGGCAGAATAATGCTTATCCGCAAATTACACAGGCCTCAAGGTACTGTCTGTGTGATGCTGAGGTACTCGCATGGACAGCAGGAACCCCTGTATGGGACCAGCTCGGCCATTAATCTTTCCCCATGCCAGTATTCAGGATATCAATGACCACATAGAACAGTTGTGAGCCAGCTTGCCATTGAAGAGGTAGAATGGTTTTATGACACCTTCCCAACTGAATCAGTGCGTGCAGCCAGGTCAGAGGAGCTGAACTATCATACTGATAAGGGGGCTCATACCGCAAAGTTCTTTGTAAATTTGACTCATTTTCATAGTCACTAAAATAATTTCACATGCTCTCGTAACTCATAAAGTTTCATTTTTTATCCTCCTCCCATTTTTTCTGAGGCAATACTCATTCTTCAGATTACGTGTTTGGACTGTATTAATTCCAGTATGTAATGAACTAAATGATTCTTCAAACTGCCATCATAAATAATTTTCTACACTGAGAAGATAAATGCTCTGATCCATTTTCTGTTTTGAGCTGAATATGTTAATCAATAATTTTATTTCCTGGTAAGTGTTATTTTCTAAAAAAAAATTATTATTTTGTTCTTTGCAATATCCTTTAAAAATAAAATGTGGTGACATCCTTCCTTATTTCAGAAAACCTGTCCTACAAAATGTCTGTATGGGTGATTAATGTAGCCAGAAGGGACTTCAGGCTAATGAAGAGAATACAACAGTTTACTACGAGCAAAGGAAGTTGTTTCTTTAAATACCATATGGGTTAAACATTTAACTGCTGGATGCACTATAAATAAATTTTGCTGCTGAATCAAGCACATGTTTCTTATGAGATGTTGACTGTGATTCCATTTAGTTTCTATTTATGTGTTTACATATATACAAAATGTTATTATGAAGTACAGCATTGCAGTTTTTACTAATGCATATGCTACAAATAGATCAAATTAGCACTTCTAACACCACTTTCATATAAAATGCAAAATATAGTGGCTATGTATATATTCATATATAAAAGAAATGTTCGTATAAAACAAACTTGAGATGTAGTTAACAAAAGATTCACTGCTGAATGTAGCATATATTTCCTTTGCAATGGTCATTGCATTTGCATTCAGTGCATATTCACATGTTTATGTATAAATGAAATGTTCATATGAAATACTATGATATTCATTTAACTATTCTATGTAGAACAAATAAATTATGTATTTAATGCATTTTTCTTCTACATTGTTATACTGTATTTGCATTCAGTACTTGTGTATGTGTCCTTAAACGAATTTAGTGTTCATATAAAGTAAAACGTAAGGTATATTTTGCACTTCTAACTCTTGAACACTCTACAATTAATTTTCATTCCTCAGTCTAGCACGTATATCCTTCAAAATGGTTGTTGTGTTTGCATTCAATGCATGTTTACATGCTTATATATACAGGAAATATTCATATAAATTACAGAATTAGCCTACATAATATACAAAATATATTAAATCAATACATATAGTACATATTTCTTAGACTCCATCCACTGTATTTGCTTCATTGTATATGCAGGTGTTCATATACAAGGGATATATTTGTATGAAGTTAAATTTCACTAGTAAATAAAATACAAATAAACTTCTGTTAAGAAACTGCCGTATAAATATCTTTGATATTATTAACTTTTTATTTTCAATGTATGAATGAGTCTTTAATGTTATGTGGTGAGAATGTAAATCAGTTTATCATATGAACAACCCCATTTCCTCAAATTGTGATTCTTATATCACTGGATGCAGGAATGATTGATGGTTATGATTTCATCTGATACTTTCAGCGTTTAATGTTATGCTACTTTAAAATTACTGTGTGTCAAATGACTGACATGACCAGCTTAGTAAATATAAATTGAAATTTTTTAACAGATATAGCATAGCAATGAGTGTTATGAGAGACATTAAAGAGAGATACAAGTCACTCATAATTTACTTGTTACTCAGTGAGAGCTGTAAGCAGCATGTTGTTATTCATCATGTATGGTAATTATGGAACTTCACTATGACTTTCTTCACAGGAAGCTGGCTGAAGGGTACATTGTAAGCTGAACAGAGATGTACGTTGTATGATAAACATAATTCCTTGGATTATTCTTAGCAGCTTCACCTGTTGTTGCCTCCCCCCCCCCCCCCCCCCCTTATGTTTCCAAGGTGGACTGCATTTAGTGTACATATTCTCCATTGAATATGGTAAGAGATATTCTTGAGACTGTAAGAACACCCCCCCTTCCTCCCAAAATACACACGCACACACAAAAGTCCATTATGCATTAGGCAAGCTACACTGAAATCATAAACAATAGTGAATCTATGTAAAGTTACTACGAATAGTCACTAATTCTGTGTATATAATTAATACACAGGAGAGATAAAAGAGAATTATGATGGTATCATGCACAACATCCCATACTCTAAACAATATCTTGCAGGGTATAGAACTGAAAGCCATATAAACATAAAGCACTATGATCCAGTTCCTAAACATGAGTCCCGTAACCTGGTTATTGCACCACTCTCCCACTGGCAGTGGCTGAATGTGCATTAGAAGTGTGCCAAGGAGATAGATGTAGAACATGATTTTGTAGCTTAATACATTCAAACAGCATTTACAAGGGAGGTGTGTGGGACATTATGTCAGAAGGCAGTTTCATAGCTTTCACATTACTTTTACATTCACTGTGATCCAACAGGTAACTTTGAGTTTGTTTTCAAATGACAGTTTTCTGAGATTATTAATAGAAGTTTTGATGCTGCAGCTGCAGTTAGCTGAAAGTCTCACTGTGATCCATTCTTACTTACTTCCTTTCAGGCATTAGTAATTCTGCAAATTGGTAAAACACATAATACTGGACGCTTTTCAATATCTCTGTTAGTGGTTGTGAATTTGGCTGTCTTCATACTATTAATTGGTTTTATTATCAATGTGGTTGTGTCATTGGGACTGTAAGCTTTAAAGGTATGTTTGTATGCTGCAAAATTCCATATATTTTTGTGGAGCTAATCCTATACTACTCAATTAGCTACATAACTCTCATTATTCATGCATCTGACTGTTGTGTATCTCATCTGCAGGAAGATATTACTGCATTCTCAATCAGTTTTCCTCATGGGACTGATTCTTTGTTGTGTGGACAATGCATGAGAGAAAAGTAGTCATTCTATATTTAGTGAGGATTCTTGGAACTTAGTAATCTGATGCTCTGCTGAGGAGTTATGAAACAAACTTTTACGATACAACTGTTTGCCACACTAACTAAAAAATCTGAGAGAGAATATCTTCTCATCTTGATGACGGAAAACTGTCTATCCTGGACAATATCCCAAGGAGCAGTGTAGGGAATTCTGCATGGTCCTTCAAGGTGAAGCAATGTCTCGTAAGTGGATGATGGAAATGCAGCAGTGGATGTGGATCAAAATGCGCAGGTAGAGAGGGAGCATTCATGGCAGACAGGATCTGTTGCGGCGACATGAGGCAGTCCTTAATCTGTCAAAGTCAAGGACACGTCTGGCTTCCTCTGGGTGGAGCACAGACCTATGTAGCTACCTGGGGAAGGATACAGCATGGTATCACATGAGAATATGAACATGCAGATGTAAGATAGTGACCACTGATTGCAGCACTGTCTGTTACAACTGACATGTCATATAGTGGTGAAACTGGTGACCCTGGATGCTGTGGCAGTTGGTGGCAGCTGGACTGTATACAGTGCCTTTCCTCTTCCATTTACTAACAACCTCTTAGGTGAGGCAGGGGCCACACCTGACCCCCTAAACATAGACAGAAGTGTGGTGGTCAAACTATGCAAGGGGCGACCCTGCCTACATCACATCTGTGAATCACTTAAATATGCATGCCTGAATTAGGTTGACATGATATGTTCTTTGCACTTCATTTATGGGTGGAAGATGCATATACGCTCCTGCCTAAACTTTACTTAAACATAGAGACTGATGACCTCAGCATTTTGATCCCATAAGGTCCTAACTCAAATTTTGAAATTTTACTTAAACAAATTTTACCCTCTCTAATTTATTCTCTTTAATGCCATGGAAGTAGTATGTGAAGAACAGCAGGTTGTTCTAAGATACCAAAGTGAAATTTTTGCTAAAATACTTTAGGGGGTTTTAGTTGGATAACTGGTGCTCTATTGTAACCATTCAACACTCCAGCTTTTCCTTCTACATTTAAAGAAAATCTTTCCAATGGACCAGCTATGTCAACATAGATGTATAATACAGCTTTGATCTGAAATTTAAATGCAGCATAAAAAAGTACTGCAAAACAAGGTTGAAGCCCCTCTAGAATTACACAATTCTGTAGACAAGGAAGGTGGCTGGAATGAATAAGACATATATGCACTGTCCTTATTAGATAACTGTAGCTGTAGTAAAGATTGACTTATAATTGAATTGTTGCTAATGAATTACAGTTTCTGATAGGTTTCCAAGATAAACAGGATAACTTAACCTTATAATGCAGTATTAATTAATTAAATGTAATCTATGGTAAGTAGTAGTTGTGTGAAGTCACTTGCAAATATTCATGCACAGCTGGTGAGACATCTGGGAGATTGTGATTATTCATATCAGAATATCTTTCACTAATATGGTCACTTGTAGCTAATTAAAACCATTACTTCTTGAGAAAACATGACATACAGAATGGCAGTGCAAAATGAAGAAATAGTACCTACACAGAATTTGCACCCTTTTCTAAGAGTCATCACTTAAAACTGCAATACTATACTTAAATAGTTAACTGCTATTTACATAAATAAGTTGGGAAGTTAATTCTGGAGGACTGAATGTCATAAATTAGTGTTCAGTCAATGAACTTCTATAAATTTCTAAACAGCTTGGACCTATGCTAAGGATTTCTCTCAGTACCATGATAAGATAAAAATTTTACTCTAGCAAACACTTATTTTTCATCCCTCAGGTATTAATGTGCTTATTGATTAATAGTGATCATATACGAGTGTGTCAATACCACTTTTGCTATGTTGTACAGTAATGACTTTTGTTAGAATGGATCTATACAGCTCATGCAGCGGAACATTTAACTCCACCACCATTGATTGAGTAAATAATCAGTACTCTTTCTGTCCTTCAAAGCTGAGCATAGCTACTTCATAATGTCTGCTTATAAACAGAGTTGGAGCAGCACATTAAGATAATGTTATCTGGGTGAAAGACAAATTTGTTAGACAAGAACCATATATTGTAGGATCGACTTTCTTACTTGAAATGTTCGCATAATTCTTGTTCATAATTTAGACTCTAAGAGTAATTGTGTAATTGATGGAGTTTGATTAAGTGCCAGCCAGCAGAACCTATTTCATAATCAACCTTTTAAAGTCTTTAATACAACGACTAAGCCCAATGCAAACCATAATGTATAAATACAAGTTGCTTTTCATGAAAAGTGAAGAATCACACAGCAGTTAATAATAATTATAATTCCTGGTCAGTTACAATAGTTTGTTTTAATATCCCTTGTGCCACTGTAGGTTTAATTTCTTTGTGACAACTCACATTAGATATCAGAAACTACACTCACTGCAGATTTTCTCCCTACATATTGTTAGTGAAATATGGCCACAATTATTTATGCTACCATTAGCTCTTTGAATCTTATTCCTCTGTGCATTTGTTGTACAGGCACTTTTCTTTTGGAGTGACCATCGTAGTAGACAAAGTGTCAGATTCAGATGGTTTTGCACTCAGAGTGTGACAAGAACCAATGTTATCTGCAGAAGAACAGTGTAAGTTATATAAGAACAGAAACATATTTAATAACCCATGATGGGTTGAGCAATGAGGACATAAAAAGCAGACTGGCACTTATATGAAGGACATTCCTGGCTAAGAGAAATCTACTAGTATCAAACATAGGTCTTAATTTGAAGGATAAATTTCTGAGACTGTATTTTTGGAGCACAGTGTTGTATGGTAGTGAAACATGGACTGTGGGAAAACTGGAACAGAAAAGCATCAAAGCAGTTGAAATGTTTCGTTATAGAAGAACATTATAAATTAGGTGGACTGGTAAGATAAGGAATGAGGAGGTTATCCAAAAAATTAGTGAGGAGAGGAATATATGGAAAACACTGACAAGAAGAATGGACAAGATGATGGAACATCTGTTAAGACATCATGGAATAAAACTTCGTGGCAGATTAAAACTGTGTGCCAGTACGAGACTCGAAATTGGGACCATTGCCTTTCGCGGGCGAGTGCTCTACCGACTGAGCTACCCAAGCACAACTCACGCCCTGTCCTCACAGCTTTACTTCTGCCAGTACCTTATCTCCTACCTTCCAAACTTTACAGAAGGTCTCCTGCGAACCTTGCAGAACTAGCACTCCTGAAAGAAAGGATATTGTGGAGACATGGCTTAGCCACAGCCTGGGGGATGTTTGCAGAATGAGATTTTCACCCTGCAGTGGAGTGTGTGCTGGTATGAAACTTTCTGGCAGATTTGTTCTGCAAAAAAAATTTTTCTTGGAATCACTGCAATAAAATCATGAACTTTCTCAGCCCATGAAGTTTGGTTCCTTTTTCTCATCCCCTTCTGGGTGATTCACTTATCTGTCAGCCATGATACATGAAAAAGGAATTGAGGAATTTAAGGAAAACTTGTGTAATGTAGACTGGAAATATGTGCTGCTTGCCATTCATGAAAAATATGATGTGTTCTGTAACATAATCATAGGCTACTTTGAAAACTTCTTTTCTAAGAAATTAACCAGTGGTGTCACAAATGTTGACAGGGTTAAATAACATTAAACTTGTGCAGTAAAATTTTATGTAAAGTCATCAGTGCATCACAATGAATTTATCATCAACAAAAAAATAACTTCCTTCAGTAATAAAATAAGAACTGTTAATGCGTCAGGATTGGCCAGGAGGGGAAAGCTGTAGGCACCCATAAAGAAAAAATATTTTTACATGCATGAAAGTTTAATGCTGTAAACAGGCAGGCCTCGAGAAACCACTGAGACTGCAGGGGAGGAGAGGAGGGCATCTGGTTGGTTTGGAAGCTGCCAGCAGAAGAGAGTGAATGGTGTGTCTACTCCCGGCAGCTGGCCGTGGTTCCACCCCCACTTGTTCTGTAGTGTTACCTCACCAGCATCATGTGAGTTTAGCTGCTGATGGTTCAACACGTGAGTTTCAGGGTGGTACTATCCAGTTTTGGGGAACGTAAATGAGACGCTGCAACTTACCGCCAGGGAGAAGGCACAGACAAACATCAAGTGAAAAATAAAAATCAAATTTTTATACTAGTAAACACATTCAGTAACGACCCCCACTGTACACTCTTTTTCCCTCCACAGGAGTGAAGCATGGGGGGATGGTAAATTGACGGTTACTAAGGGGCTCCTGCAAAGGAAGGCCTTACATACTTTTAACAATACATCTTGATTATTTGTGTTTTTGTGTTAGATTTGTATTAAAAAATGACAATAATTAGGTGATGAATACTTGCCCCACAAAATTTGGACGACGGTGGACTGTGCAGCAGTGGTGTGGGAAGCTGCGAGTAGTGTGCTGTTTGCAGCAATCGGCTGTTGGCGGTGGCAGTGGCAGAGGCCACTGACTGTGGCAGGCAGCAGCACGCAACTTCCACCGGAGTGTATAAGCGGTGGATTGCAGAAGGGTCGATGCACAGATCAAGAGTGGGAGGCTGAAAGTGGTTAACACTGGTGGAGCACTTCACACACATATTTCATTACTCACATGTAAAGGAGGCCCATGCCTTTTCTTTTGGGTAGATTTTACTTATTTACTATTCCTTTCTACTCACCACTACCTTTTACTGACTACTACGGTATGGGGGCAGCAAGGAAAACTCTTGCTCCCATTACACAACTTAACATGGTATTCCCCAGGAGATTGCTCTTCAGGGACAACAGAAGGGGGTGACCGAAGTCACGCAAAAAGTCCTTTTCTAAATGATACTCATAGCGATAAACTAATAAAGATAATTTATAAAGGGGTATATACAGAACTAGGACAAGTGTGCAAACACCTCCTCAGGAAGGGAAGTGATATTACAGAGAGAGCTATTAAATAGTGAACTGCTACCATTAAGTACCACACGGTAGGGCTGGGTTGCTCAAAAGTATTTGTAACAGAGTTGTACTCTATATAACACTCTCCGTACATTGTCACTCAAAACTTATATAATGAATGAGGAATAAGTCATATGAAAGTTAGAATTAATTATAGCAGACAAGACGAAGAATAAGGAGGAGGTGGTAGAGTTCGGAGACGTGACTGGCTTAACGCAAGTTGATAGCTGTGCCAGTCTGCATGTTTGCATCATGCTCTGCTTAGAGTAAACGTTCACTGGTAGCATAACATGCAATTTAAATGCCTCCAAAGCTTTGTATCAACTGGAAACTTGCTGCATGGTAAAGTGAATCATGGCTAATGATTTTGCTCTGACCTCAGGGTGGCAGCATAAAACAGACCATTTATCACCTACAACAACACACACACAGGAACTATTGCCTGTACACAAATCAACTTACAGGAGTAAAACAAATCAATTCTTTTCCATCACCAACAAAACTTCACTGCCCTCTGGGGGTCAACAACCAGAAGTCATCTGATAGTGTCGTGCATTGAGTTAACCAATCAAGGAACTACCGCTTACAAAAAAGCAGAAGGCATGGACAGAAAAAGAATAAATGGTTGGGGAAGATTCCAAAGAACTACAGGGATAGGCATTAGTAGCAATGGGGTAATAAGGTGCTGAGGGGAGTATGGTCGTGCTTACTTGTCATCTAGCTCGGAAAGGGTGCAACAATGAGGGGTTGCATTAATAAATGGCTGCAATCAATCTGTAGGTGGAATTCACTGTATGTAGTGGTTTCATAAATGATTCGCTGAATCAGAAGCTTTAGTACCGGATGTTGGGGAAAAAAAGAGATTTGACCAATGGGAAAAAGTGTGTTGCATAAATGCAGAGTTTGTTCTGGATATATTCGTGTACAGCCGTCCGCGATTGCAATGCCAAGTCACAAGACATACTGCCAGTTAGGCCGAGAGGCCAATCCATGGCAAACCGGGAAGGTGTTCACATTAAAGAGTAAGGAATTGAGTTTAATCGGGAACAGGCTCAGGTAATGGGTTTCAGAATAAAATTGATTCAGTGGTGAATAGCCTAAAAGTAGGTAGGGTGCAGGACGAATGCTGCTAGAGGAGCAGGATGCTGAACGCGGAAACAACAGCAAAATTCTAACTGTAGTACTTGTATTGGAATGTAAAAGGCTTCCTTTCTCCTTCCTCTGGGGGGAGACAATGACTAACAGGTGAAAGAGATAGGTAGACGATTGGTTTGCAAAACCGAAAACTGAAAGAATAAACTGATCAGTTGGGAACTCTGTGGGCACTAACTGCAATGTGTAAGCCACACGGGCCTGGAGGAGGGAGGTAGAAAATAATGGTCGAGGTGGGAAAGAGCAACTCAAAGCAAAGGTAGGAACCCGGTGCAAAACATGGGCAAGGAAGACATAGGGTGATTACATCTCGGGGGGGGGGGGGGGGGGAGGGTTAATTACTACAAAATACATAAGTTCCCTGAAGTAACAGGGTGAGTTATGAAAAGAGGGTTGTGAAGTACTGCAATAGTGGTCAATAATCTACTATAGTGTACAATATATTTTCAACTAGATAGCATGTTACCGCTCTTGGGTGATGACATCATGTCATTGGCACTAATCATTAACAAACAAGTACTTATTTCAACGGGAGCTTCCATCTTGGAACATCATGGGCGTGTTTGAATAAACAAACGGGTGTCTCTCACTTCCTAAGTGCATGGTGGGGCACTGTACCCAAAAGGTAGTAGTGTCGATTTTCATGCTCACTTGTAACAACTTCACTTCCTCAATCAATTACTTCGTAAGAAGTAGGGTGAATAATAATGAAACCTTAATTCATCTGGCTGAACTCTTAAATGTGCAACACACATGTGGGATGCTAACTGATATTCTTCATTTACTTGAGTGAAACTTATTCACATCTCTCCTACCACAAATTCTATCTTGCTTACCGCTCTACAGTGAGAGGGTTGTGTACTTCTTTTCAACTTCAAGGGCGCATTCAACTCATCTCTATTGGGTATTTGATATAACTCAGGTGCTTTACTCACTTCTAAACATACCAGTCCGGCTCTGGTCACAAACATGACACATAATAGGATTTCAGAACCCGTAACTCAAAAAATTAATGTATCACGACTTTAGGGGCAGTCTTACATTATGGGAGTATTGTTGTAGTGCAATATATATAAAATCCAGGCTGTGGTGGGTCTTTACATACTGGGGTTGGCGGTGTAAGGTACAAGTACATATTATACAACACATAAACTATAAAAATACATGCAAGTAAAAACATATGGGACATCAAGGCCATTCCTGCGCAGTAAAATGATGATGTAATGTTTAAACCCAACATAAAACCATAAGGGAATAAAAATAAAAGAGAAATATAAGTTATTGGTACCAATTATTAACTAGCTATCAACTGACAATGTGTAGTGGGTCGGACTTCACTCAACACTGTTAAGCATACAAAAGGCATAGAATACAGAGTGGTGAAGCAATTTATCAGACTCTGTACTGGGGAAAACAGGTAGCATTATGAAACTGGCTGGAGGCAGAAACAGACAGAGGACACAGAAGCAGGTTTCAAGTTAGTGCTGAGACTGCAGCATTGCGTACTTGTAGTGCTTAGATAGAGGAACAGCTGCGAAGCATGCGTAACACTGGCCTAGCCAGGAGTGTTGCATTGTAACTAACCAGTTGCAAAATGTAGTCCATAAAAATTAGTAAGATTATAGCAGATTTAGTGATTGCTGGGAATAGTATTGACCAATGAAATGATAAAGAAGGGTTGAATAGTCTGTGAGGAGCACATAATAGTGAAGCCATCTATGAATTTGGAAAAAGAGTAGGTAGTCGGTTATGAAGGTATGTGAGACTAAATGGAGGGTGGGAGGGTGATACTATTCTTCAGGGGAGGTTTGTAACCACAAAGCGCCACCAAACCAAATGTTGATGTACTGGAAGGCACCCCTTTAACGGCGTGATTCATTATTGTGGTGTGTTTCCGCTTCACGATCCATCAGCTGGAGGTCGTTTGTTTCTAAACTTCCCTTGGAGGTATAGCCTGATTAGGAGATATGTTAGAGGCTTAGGAATGCAAATAAATTTATGGGTTGAAGTTACTCAGGCAGTGAGGTGGAAGGATGGAAGAAGTTACGTTTAAAATAGGTATTGCTTAAAAAAAGGTGGTGCCTTTCTGTGCTATGCATTGATAGCGAAGATGGTTCTAGTTTGTGTATCGTAATCTAACGGCGGAAGAAAGATCAGCAGATGGTGAACAGATAGACGGTCAGGAGGGGAAAGGGGGGCCTCGGGCGGCGACAGCTGTGCGTGGCTAGTGAGTCGCTGTGCGTCGGTGGAGGGGCGCGGAGGTACTGCAGTGTCAGATATGTGTCTCCGCCCTTCTACACAATGTCTGCCACGTGTGCAGCTCCCTGGTTGACAGCACCAGCTGATTTTGACAGGCAGAGTGCACTAGTTCACAATTTTGTAGTAGCAATGTTCAAATGAGAGAGTTACTCAATAAAATAATGCCCTTATTTGGAATTAACTGTACTAGTACTGAGAGTAGAGCTGCTGTCCAACCACTAGGCATGTCACAACACATAAATAACATAATCAAAGTAAAATCAATAAAACACTGGTTAGACCTAAGAATTAATTAAGCGAGGCCAGCATTGCAGAACAGGGTGGGCGGGCAAAACTCTGACAGTCTCTTTCAGAGGGGGCTGCTTGGGGACATTTTAGTTATTATAGTAGGGGTAAAATGTTCACTTGCAAAGAGAAAGATAAAAAATAATAAAGAGGTTGCCTGAATCTTGTTACTTTTTCTTTTGATTGATCGAAATGGGAATCTCTTAAGCACAAAATAGCACCTTAGTTTCTAATCTCTAGACTAAAGGCTTAATTCCTCTAGATTTTTTTCTCCCCAGTAGCACCAATATTATAAGCATGCATTTTTTCTGAAGCCACAAAATTCCTCCATTATTTTTCCATTACATTCATCTTTCAATTTGCCTAATGCATTTTATTTAGTTGAGGAATGTAAATATTATCTTTTGGTTAAGCACTTGTTTCAAATTTATCAAACATTTTATTCATATCTTCATAAAAATCTTGCATTTGTATATTATAAATGTAATAGTCAATATCTTGATTTTAGTTTTATTCGTGTTAATTGCAAAATGATTATCATTAAATTGTTGTATATAGTAAAATATTCACTCCTAAGAATAGCAAAATGGATAAGTGGAAAGTATTCAGATCTTATCAGAGAGACAGTTTAGAAACTGCTGCTGAGTGAGAGGCCTGTGAAATATTTGTCTGATATGCTTGAAGCTGCTATGCAAAGCTTGTTCTGCTAACAAGGAGTTTACCCTGGAGCACCATGAGATTTGTAGAAAGCACAACCACCAGATCCTTGGACGGCACAGGCACTAGCACAAGGGGAACACTTACAGAAGACATTGGGCAATATCACATGCTAGCAGCAAGACATGATGTGTTAGCTTCATTACGCTCACGAATGAAACACCTCTCATGGAAAATTCCAGAAGAGTGGTGTCAAGTGCAACCACCCCTTATAAACAGGTGACCCACCAACTGGAGGAGGAGTGCATTTGGGTAGACATCAGGGACACTACCTCTGTGTTGGTCAGTATCAGGAGTAGCAGTTGTCATAATCCATAGAAGAAAGTACTTAGTAAAACTCCACTCACCTCTCCGCAGCAGTCAGGATGTTAACGTCACATACTTATGATACTGGAACATAGTAATGTTATATAGTTATGGAATGTGCCAAGGGGGTACTTCCAAGAAAAGTAGCTACTTGTCTATGAGTAAATGACTTGCATCTGCTAAATGATCAGATTACTACGGAGTCCCACACTCTGCACTAGTCAATAGTCTACTTTTCAGCTGAGGTAGGGGCTAAAAATGGCGGCCCACAAGCAGTGCCTCATCGGAATCACCAACTGACGTAAGATCCCCTGTCTTTCGCAGCGAGTGTTGCTCTTACTCCCTCTCAGGACAAGATGAGATGCAAAAATTTTGGTGTCAGATGTGTGGAGACTAGTTAATTGATCAATAATAGAGGCAATTCAGAATGGAGGAATAGGTATAACAGGAGTGCCGCAACACTCCATCACAGAATCGATAGCGATGTCGCCGAGCATCCCTGAACCACAGGGGTGTAGCAGCATGCCAGCGCAGCTGTGAGAGGGCACTGAACTGCGCTGCTGCCGGGGTATCGCTTCACGCCGGCACGATCACATGACTGAGCAGGCGGCTAGCCACAGCAGAGGACACACATCGCGCCAGCAACGTGATCACTGAGTCCATCCCACCAACCGCAATCGACAAGGTTAGTGACAGTGGAAGACATTGCTTATCCCAGTAGCACAACTGGCAGGGAAGTGACAGATGAAAATTATCTTGATAGTGCTTCAGCAACTGAGAGGGGTCAGGAGTACCTAAGGTACAGTGAAGCAGCTAAATTAGTTCTGAGAAAATTTGATGGAGATAGGGACCAATTATCTGAATTTATAGGCAACTGCGATAATGCCTATATTTTAAAAGAACCTAATGGTAGGACAGTATTCTCAAAACATATCATTGGACAGATAACTGGGTCTGCCTGCAGTAAACTCTTAGTAAGAGATCACACAGAAACTTGGTCCAAAGTGAGGGCTGTGTTATTAGAGAATTATGAGAATAAACATACTATCGATTTCTTTGCATGTCAAATGTTTAACAGTCGGCAACAGAAAGAAGAAGGTGTGGTTCAGTGGGGTTCTCACGTGGACACAATGTAATTCCATTTCAGGAAGACAGCACAACGAGTATTGAAGGACGAGGAATGGTAGGCAGTAACAATGTAATTGGGAAACTAGGCAAGGCAGTCTTTGTTCCAGGATTTTATGATGACAAGAAGAAGACAGTAATAAGGCTCAAGGGAAGAAGTTGACTGTATCGGAGGCCACTGATTTGGTGGCATTGGAAGAATGCACAATTCTGTCTGACAAGAAGAAGCACCAGGTGGTAGGCATGCCCGGGCTAGAATGAAAAGTAGCTGCTAAATGTCTCAACTGCAGCAGGACTGGACATATAGCGTGAGACTGTAGACAGAAGCATACTGTTCATAAGGCAGATACAGTAAAAGAAGCTCCACAAAGACCTGACCACAGTAGGCTGCCAGTTAAAGAGATAGATGTTTAAGAATTCAAGTGAAATGAGTCATGATCCCATTGTCCTGCACTGGCACGACGTTCACAGTGTAATGTAATGGGGCACTCTGCACTGTACCTCAAGGCAAAGCCTGTGGAATCCTTCATGTGTCACCAGTTCAGACATTTTGCCTGGGAATGAGAAGAGAGTAAGTGGGCAAATATACATAGAAGGAACAAGCCAGAAACGCAAAACAGGCATAATGCAGCAGTCTCATTATGCTGCGTCAGGGATAGTACGAACCACTGACTGCACTGGAAAGAGTGATTATGTGTGTTTGCAAAGTAGGGATGTAAATGGAACAGAAACAACGGTATTAATTGATAGCCGTGCTCATGTGAATCTCATAAAGGCGAAGGTCTTGGAAGAGCATGTACAATGGGACACCAGAATGGCAGTTATAAAAAGTATTCCGAACGAACAAATCCGAACAGAAGGGCAAGTATCTATACGGCTCCAGACAAAGACAGGGGCCAAATGGATCTCTCAATTGCAAGCAGTAGGCGCTCAGATCGATTTACTGTTTGACGGACTGTTGGGGCGAGAATTTCTGGAAAAAGAACAAGATCATACTAAATTATGCACACTGCAAAATGTGGATACATGGAGAACGAATCGCATTAAGGGAAGCCAGGGAAGATGTGAATATAGGTCAAATTACAGTGCAAACTAACAGGAATCAGGGGGCCAAACAACCAAAGTGTTCAGCGGTAACGAAAACGAGTTGTAATGAAAGTATGGCAATGTCTTTCAAAGGAAAGGCAAGTCACAGGAGACACACAGAACCCGAAGCAGTAGCAATGCAGCTGGCAACAGGTAACACCGCGCCACGAGTCTTAGTTAAGAGCAAGCAAGTGAGTCCCGTAACTGAACAAACACAGAAGTTACTATCACTTGCCGTCTTGTGTGAGCTGAGAACAGGGAGCTGCCAATGAACTATGTGCTCCAGAAGCAACGAGAAATTATCCAAACAGGAGCCGAGCACTAATGGTCCTGGAATAACCGGAATCAACCTGAAATATTAGTAGTCAACAAAGCATGGGAAGAAAATATTCTATAGTCCGGGTGACACACCGTCTAGGCTCATTGGTAAAAATTCCATGACAAGAAATTAGACCAGTGGTCTACATACTGGAAGCACCAGCAACAGTCAAGGACAGGATGTGTATCACAAGTATAGTGAACACCAGAGAACAGGATGTATGGTTTCCCACACCTGAAGTGTTTGCAGAGAAGGTTCCATCTCTGAGTGGTTATAAAGTCTGACACACCGTGCCCACACGGAAAGAGGAAGTAAAATCATAGCAGAATTTGCTAAAAGAAAATGTGTGCACCATGCATTTGAATGGCGAAGAATCAGGGGCAACAAAAGAGTTACGTGTCGCTTACAACGATGTATTCCACTTACCAGGAGACATGCTCATGCACATCACACTGGTAACACACAAGATCCCACTAATCCCAGAAGCGGAAGGAACCATAATAGAGGGGATATTAGCCAAGGCCATAATATCGGTGAGCATCATTGCTTGGAATTTTGCTCTCATCGTTTTACCAAAAAAACCACATGTGGGCAGCAAACAGAATTGTGGGTAGTGGCAGGTCACAGGACACTAAATGATATATCAAGATTTATGGTATATCCATTACCCAGAATAGATTAGATACTCAGCAGCATAGGAAAGGTGAAGTACTTCTCCATGTCAGACCTTGCCAAAGGATACTATCAAGTACTGATAGACAATAAAGACCGGGAGAAGACTGTGTTCAGTACACCATCAGACCATTATGAACATGATGGTGATGGGCTTGAAGACGGCTCCATCTATGTTTCAGTGACTGATGAACACAGTGGTGATAGATGTACAAGGAAACAAGGTACACTATGTGATCAAAAGTATCCGGACACCCCAGAAACAACCATTTTTCATATTAGGTGCATTATGCTGCCACCTACTGCCAGGTACTCCATATCAGCAACCTCAGTAGTCATTAGATGTTGTGAGACAGCAAAATGGGGTGCTCCGCAGAACTCATGGACTTCGAACGTGGTCAGGTGATTAGTTGTCACTTATGTCATACATCTGTACGCGAGATTTTCACACTCCTAAACATTCCTAGATCCACTGTTTCTGATGTGATAGCGAAGTGGAAACATGAAGGGACATGTACAACACAAAAGTGTACAGCCCGACCTTGTCTGTTGACTGACAGAGACTGCTGATAGTTGAAGAGGATTGTAATGTATAATAGGCAGATATCTATCCAGACCATCACATAGGAATTCCAAACTGCATCCGGATCCACTGCAAGTACTATGACAGTTAGGCCAGAGGTGAGAAAACTTGGATTTCATGGTTGAGTGGCTGCTCATAAGCCATACATCACGCTGGTAGATATCAAACGACACCTAGCTTGGTGTACGGAGTGAAAACATTGGACAATTTAACGGTGGGAAAACATTGTGTGGAATGACGAATCATGGTACACAATGTGGCGATCCAATGGCAGGGTATGGGTATGGCGAATGCCCAGCAAACATCATCTGCCAGAGTGTCTAGTTCCAACAGTAAAGTTCGGAGGTGGTGCTGTTATGGTGTGGTCGTGTTCTTCATAGAGGGGGATTGCAGCATTTGTTTTGCATGGCACTATCGCAGCACAGGCCTACAATGATTTTTTAAGCACCTTCTTGCTTCCCACTGTTGAGGAGCAATTCGAGGATGGTGATTGCATCTTTCAGCATGATCAAGCATTTGTTTATAATGCACAGCCTGTGGAGTGGTTACATGACAATAATAACCCTGTAGAGGCCTGGCCTAAACAGAGGCCTCACCTGAATCCAATAGAACACCTTTTGGATGTTTTGGCACCAACTTCTTTCCAGGTCTCACCGACCGACATCAGCCCTCTCCTTAGTGCAGCACTCTATGAAGAATGGGCTGCCATTCCCCAAGAAACCTTCCAGTACCTGATTGAAAGTAACCGGAATCGCCAAATGAGGTAAGTTACTCTGTCTTGCGCAGTGAGTGTCGGTCTTACTCCCTCTCGTTACATGACAAAATATTGTTCTCCCTGTGAAATTCAGTTTTCTTAAAAGTTCTTCAAACTTTTGCATCAGTAATTAATTTTATATCCATCCTGTTTCTAATATTTTCAATGATTTTCCAGATACTGACTTATTCATGAAGACGAAAAAATTGTTATCTTTTTAGTATCATTTGTTGCTTTATTTCTCATTTCTGTATTGAGGTATACCGCCTCTGATACCTTTTTCAAACCATTAGTATCATGTCATAATCAGCTAACAATTGTATATAACTTTTGTCATTTTAAACTCGAATTCCAACCTAAACCTAGCGCTGTAAAACATCAAGATGGGTTTAAATCATAAGTTTTATAAAAAGTTCCATAAAATTTTCAAAACTCTATAGACAAAAACAATACAATAGTTTTAGTATATATGTCATGATATTCAGCAAGATTTTTTGTATTAAATTTTTCCCAAATTAATTCTGCAAATTCGTAATCTTCATCAGTAGTAACACATTCATTTAACTTATAATGGAATGTTTGTTTTCATGGAAGAAGTCTTTCTTTAAAGTTTTTGAACTATCCATACAGTCATGAGTATAAACACCATTTTAATTACAAAATTTAGTAGATCTTTTGTAAAGGTTTTGTAACTTCTTTCACCTGATCCTTTCTTAAATTTGATGATAATATATCAGTTGAAGTAGCCTTAAATTTGAATATATGAACAACCTCATTTTCAAATTTGCTCTTTTTTTTTATCAAAACTAATGTATCTATCTTCATTGTTATGTATCAAATCTACTTCTTTTTCCTCACAACTGAGTTCCTTTATGGACAAGTCAGTATCATATCCCAAGAGGTTATGTAAATAAGCTGGTGCAAAACATGGATGTTTCTGTTGTTAATTACAGTTATTAGATACCAGCTTTATGTACTTTCCAATTAAATGATGATGAGGATGTACTTTTTGCTTTATTGTGAATAGTGGCTTCTACATAATGAACATATTTTTTAAATTTTTTGTCTTGATTGTTCTTGAAATGCTAACGATTTCATTTCTTCAATTTCAGAATATGAACTTCCAATTTCTTCAACTTCTTTTTACTTACATTCGATAAATTTTTATGACAGTTTGGCCCTCTCTATGTACTCATATTATATCAATTCATATGTTTAATGTAATAACAGAAACCTATTGGTTCACGTTTTTGATATTTGACCATATATGACTTTTCTAGATCAGGCTCACAGTTATCCATTTTTAAAAAGTAA
Source organism: Schistocerca serialis cubense (assembly GCF_023864345.2). Lineage (NCBI taxonomy): Eukaryota > Metazoa > Arthropoda > Insecta > Orthoptera > Acrididae > Schistocerca > Schistocerca serialis. The sequence goes on from NC_064640.1 coordinate 815,900,549, forward strand.
ACTTCCAAAATCAGAAACTTTCATTGTATATTGATAATTTTTAAAACTTATATATGACTTTTGCTCTGGTAATTCCACTTTTAGAGGTATATTTACTAAACAGTTTGAAATATGAATATCTAAATTTTGTTTATTGTTAAAATGTAAAGAACACATATCACAAATAAATTTCATTTATTTATGTTTTGAGATATGATCAATAATGAGTTCAACATTTTTATATTTTGTAACTGCCTCTACATTTTTATCTACAGGATATAATACTGGTTTTATTGGCAACAAAAAATATTTTTGATCATAATTTTGAACATAAACAGAAGCCTTTTTATATTTTTCTGGTAATTCAATGTAAGTTGAACCTCTTAATTCAATATATTTATTAATCGCTAACTGTAATTCAATAACATGATCCAGACTCCAACCAGATCCTTGAATTTGAAATTCAGACATTCATCATGTAAATTCTTTTTTCCAATTTCATAACATTTAATCAAATCTCTTTCATTCATTGTTCTATAATTATGTGTAGCAATTTAATATCCATTGTCTCTTCAGAATCTGATTATTTCATCACATAACCACAAAAATTACAAAATTGACTTTCGAACCATTATGTAATTTTAAATTTTCCATCACTGTTTCCATAATTTCTCATTTTGATACATTAAAAAAATTTGGACCAAGCATGTTTGGATTGTTCTCTAAATTTATAATATATAACCTGTTTCCAAATGCTTTATTAACTAGATGTTAATTAACTGTTTCTTTATTTTTTGTTTCTCTAATAAATTAGCAGAAAATGGAAATATTTCTTTCAAATGTTTATTTTCATCATTCTTAACAAATTATCATCATTTCAAGTTCAAACTCAGGCAAATGTTTTGACATAATTAACTTCATATTAACATGTTTAATAATAAATGCAATTGAAATTTTTTTGCTGAAATTACTGTACCTAGTAAATTAACAATTTTACAATAATCATGAACATTAATTATATTCATCCGTCACAATTTTGTCTCCGTTTATAAGAAAAATAAGTTTAATAAAGTACATGAAAATTAATTATGACACAAAATTAAGTTAAAATGTATAAATTAGGGCAAAGTTAGAAAAATTTAAAAAATACAAAAAAAGAATCAAGAAATTATTAAAACTTAAATGAATATATGATAAATTTAGAGAGTTCAAATTGAAGATAAATTTAACTGTGTTGAAGATAGTTGCAGTTTATTTAAAGTTAAGAAAATGAACTGAGTTCAAGATAAAGACAGATTTTTAGTCAGGTTTAAGAAGATTTTTTAATCGACAGAATTTTTGTTTCCGACAAATTATTCTGTACATTTTTTACATTTGCCTCAATTTTTATCTTTGGATGACATTTTGATAAAAACAACTTCAATCTTTAATTATTTTACAATTAATACATTTTACATCCAGTTCGTTTTCATCATTGTCATATATTTTCAAATATATCTTTGAATGTTCATCACTTTAATTTCGTTTTAAATTATTCTTATAAAAATATGTAGAAATGTTTTTTTCTCATACACAAACAATAAATACTTGAAAAAGAGATGAAAATGCACTATAAAAGAGTAAATATATTCAGAAAAATGGTTAAAATGCACTAAAACAATGGCGATTGTTATTCGTTCATGCCGATTTCACGTTTTTTGTTACCAAAATCTGACATTAGTCAAATTCGTTTTTTTTTAATGAATTTTTAGATCTTTTTCGTGAAATTTACCTGAAATTTGGTGAGGTTTTCAAAATTTGTGATGAAAGAGCCAAAATAGACCAGAAACCCCAAACGTATCTACTGATAAATGTTCACAAGTGTTTACTAAATGTATTGGAAGTCATTTTTCTTATAAACATAGCTTTCTACTACAGCATCTTTCCCCCAGATTTCATTAATCCTTTTCTCTGTACTAATACTGTCTTCTTTGTGGCACGGAGGGGTTGGGGGGGGGGGGGGGGTGTCATCTCACAGCACAGAACTGCTGTGCACCTGGTGGAAGGATACACCATGGCAGTTATGATTTCAGGAAGCTCCTTTTCCAGCACTGCTCGACAAGTATGAAGGCTTAGCCACATCAATGTGCATAAATATCTGCCATGTTGTGGACACGGGTTCAATTCCTTGTACTAGCAAGAATTTCTCCTCAGTAGGGGAACTGGTATGGGGTATACTCTGCCTTGTGATGCCAATTCCTCAATGGGAATTTAGGACTATAAGGTCTGGAAAGTCAGAAAACCAGCAGGGAGAGCAGTTCTGCTGAATGCATGATTGTCTGTACTGCATCCACATGACACTGCATTACAGAGACTGTTACAGAAGCTGGTCAATTTCCATTGGCTCCCAGGGCTTGGATGATGAGCTGTTTTTTATCATGCTCTTGGCATCCAGCAAAAAAGTATTTGATAGTTTACTAATTCAGAATAAGAGAGTCAGAGTAACAACAAGGGCTGATAATATTATAAAGTGAATGATTTTGTTCATTAATATGAAATCAATCTATACATTTTGGCAGTGTTAACTACATATGTCCTGAATTACCTAACATAATTTTAGTAATTCAAATACAAGAGTACAGTGGCAGATCATGTACATCTCTACTCTCACCATAGAAAATATTAGCAAGACCTAACAACAGCACGGTTCATATGACAACAGAAATAGTGCATAAAACACTTTTTCTTAATACAAAGTATGACAAAACAAGTGTTAAAGAAAATGCTGCGCAGTTTCTCGTTAGGAACTCCACTCTATTCATTAGAAGAATTCCAAGAAATGCCCAATAGAACATAACCACATCAAACTATTCACATAAAATTCTGCATTAAAAAGAATTAATATTTCAAGCATTTAGATGAAATCATACTTATTCCAAATGACTAATCTGTAATCTGAATAGTTGGAAAAAAGTATCAGTTATCACATTACTGTCTTCTTAAATGTTCTGAGAGTAACAACAAAGGCATATAACAGAACATACTGTAAGTTTCCATTCACTAAATTGAGTTGGAAACCCGAAGGAACCTACTGTTCTTCTCGTACTGCGCCCATATGTTCAGAGAGAATTATACAGAGGGAACAAAATTTGATTAAGTAGAGTTTGGGCAGAAGTATAGTTCACCCAGGTGTTCCTTTTGTAAGACAAGCAGCAAGAGTACTTCATTTAAATCTTACTCTGGCATGCACAGTGACAGGGTTACATGTTACGAGTGTTGTGTCTAGAAATCCTGCATACTCGGTTTGGTAGACAAACAATCAAACAACTCATATCAATGAGTGTTATTTACAACAAGACAAGTACAAATACTTAACTTTGATCTGAGAATTCTTGTAGTGACTGCTGATCTCTAACTGAGCTACACAGGGTTTGCTGATGAAGAGGCTACAATGCGATGGCTAACAAAGTGGCTAATGTTGAAGCTGCTATGAATGTAGTTGCCATCAGTCAGGTGCAGCGCTTATGTTGTCTTCACCTAGGGGCTGCTGCTGTCACATTGTCGTCCTGGATGGAGGTCAGTCAGCATGCGATTGGCTGACCTCTTCTCACAGCCTTCTCTTCTCTGTCGTTTCCGACTGGCATGCTATCACTTTCTTTATGCCATAACAATGATCATCTTCTCTAAATGTAGAGTGGCTTATTTTCATCTCATCTAGTGCACATATAACAGTGAATCACAGTTATAACAGTGAATCACAGTGCCATGCAGATAATGAATTGTACCAATTATGCAGTGATATGCACAACAGAGCTGGATACGTTACTGGTGACAATGCTGTGACTAATTGAGTAGTATGGAATTGTAAACAGTTCCTCCTACTCCACAGAAATATACAAGACATTATAACACACATACAAACTGTGGCTTCTCTTTGACTGGGAAAGCGTATAGTGACACAGACACATTGACATAATATAACTAATTACTTGCATAATGATCAAATTAACAATCACTAAGAGAGATGCTCAAAATTGCTCTGTATTATCTTATTAATCACTTTGCAGGATTACTAATGTCTGAAAGACTATAAACTAAAGTAACTTTGTGGAGCCCTCAGCTACCCACAGCAAAGCATGATGAAGAAAGTCTCACAGCATCAGAATTTCTAGTAATCAAAGCTGCATTCATCACTATCTCTGAAAAAAATGGTCATTTGAAAAGAGCTAATATATTATTCATTGAGTATAACACAATACTGAACTCATATTCAGCAGAGGGGACAAATTCTAAGACCAGCCTTCACAGTTCATGGTAACATGGTTTTCCACTCAGCACTCTGCAGGGTACAGTATGGAATGTGGGATATGGTACACAGTATCATTACAATTCTCTTCTGCACTTATGTGTGTTAATTATACACAGAGTTACCAGTTGTTCCTTGTAGCTTTACAAGGATTCACTAATGTTGGTAAATTCGGTGTAGCATTTCTTACACATTACTGATTGTATGTGTGTGTGTGTGTGTGTGTGTGTGTGTGTGTGTCAGTCTGCGATTTGCAGGGGGGAGGGGTTGGGGGGGATTTCCCCCCCTCTGCATCAGACCATCCCCTCCTCTGGTTTTAGTTTATGCATCCCAACCTGGGATGTTTGTTTCCCACGCACTGTAGTAAAACTTTACATATAATTTAAATTTGTGGAACCGAACACTGAAAGTTTTTAATAAGTCTTACTATAAATACTATTAATATGTTTCAGTTTTCTATCATCAGAATAAGTACAGCATTTCACAAATTTGCCTCTACTTTTTGAATTCCCCTTGTATACCTGTATGTAGATGATTTTGTAAATAAGCTTTATCTATAATGTACTTTTAAAGAAATAACAAGGGATGGCTTTTCTGATAGTGCATACGCGTGAATAGTGAGTTTCGGCATTAACATCTGTTTATAAATAGCTGTTGAACCATGCGTAATGCCATAGTCCAAGCTAGTAACAAATATAATTCTACTAACCCCCCCTCCCCCCCACTGGTAAAAGCATAAATCGCACCCTGGTGTGTGTGTGTCAGGGGAGGGTGGGCTGTTCATTGTATATTATGATATCCTCTCATAGAAAAGAATTAGCAATCTTAAAAGTATGATGAACTCACCTTGCTTTTACCATTCCTTATCAGAGCCTGTGAAGAAAATGTATATTATACACAGTTCTCTTTTAAATTTTACAAGGGAATGACGGGTAACAACAAGTGAAGAGGATATGAGTAGCTGAAGGAATGTTATTTTGATTGCAATGTAAACCTTAATCAGCTTCCTGACAAAGAAACCATAGAGAAATTTCAGAAGCACATGTTGAACAACTATATATCACATAATTATATTTAGGAGTTACAATTTGAAATGTTGAGTGTTCTGATTATAGCAAACACTACTACTCCACCCAGTGATACAATAATCATTATTCAATGAATTGACATTGTCCTTATGAAAAACTCATTTATTTAATTAATACATTTTTGTTACATAGGTTTAAACAGGCTTTCAACACAAATTGAAAAGAAATGATGTCAAGGGGAATCTCTTTTCCACGGAACTGATTTGTCTGTACTGGTCCACCAGTAATTACAGATAGGTTCCTGTGTACCTGAAACAATATTGGAGCTTTCTCATACACAAAGCAGTGGTTCTATATTTTATTTTTAAAAACACATTGTATACACAGTATCTGTAATACGTGCCAGTTAGAAATTTGGATGTATCAAAGAGGCACATAAAATTCCAATCCACACATTAAATTTAAACTACTATCGGTATCTAGTGTTACTGTACCATGCGGATTTTATCTATCCACAAGAATGAGTTTTGAAAATTTGCTGCTTTGTACCTTTAGAAATTTTCCTTCTCTGTAATCAAGAGTATATAAACAATGGATTTGTAGTCTGTGTAGCACACCTTTGGCAAACATTCTCTTATTGTCTAGTAGCTGCAGATCCAAGTGAGACAATATCATAAGATCATGAAATCCCCCCCCCCCCCCCTCAGCAACAAATAGTTTGGTAAAAGCATTTATATTTTTACATACACTAATTTCTAAATTTCTCAGTGAATTTCAGGGAAGACAGTAGAATGACAACCAAGCACCATGAAAATGACAAATAAGCCTACCGAATAACAAGCTACACTTAACACAGGCCGCTCTTTTGTTGCTAGCCTATAGAGATGGGATGGGTGTCTGACCAGATGCAGAAAACATTCCAGCTGGATGTTGTTGTGTGGTCTTCAGTCCTGAGACTGGTTTGAAGCAGCTCTCCATGCTACTCTATCCTGTGCAAGCTTCTTCATCTCCCAGTACATACTGCAACCTACATCCTTCTGAATCTGCTTAGTGTACTCATCTCTTGGTCTCCCTCTACGATTTTTACCCTCCACGCTGCCCTCCAATATTAAATTGGTGATCCTTTGATGCCTCAGAACATGTTCTACCAACCGATCCCTTTTTCTAGTCAAGTTGTGCCACAAACTCCTCTTCTCCCCAATTCTATTCAATACCTCCTCATTAGTTATGTGATCTATCCATCTAATCTTCAGCATTCTTCTGTAGCACTATATTTCGAAAGCTTCTATTCTCTTCTTGTCTAAACTATTTATTGTCCATGTTTCACTTCCATACATGGCTACACTCCATACAAATACTTTCAGAAATGACTTCCTGACACTTAAATCTACACTCGATGTTAACAAATTTCTCTTCTTCAAAACGCTTTCCTTGCCATTGCCAGTCTACATTTTATATCCCCTCTACTTTGACCATTATCAGTTATTTTGCTTTCCAAATAGCAAAGCTCCTTTACTACTTTAAGTGTCTCATTTCCCAATCTAATTCCCTCAGCATCACCCAACTTAATTTGACTACATTCCATTATCCTTGTTTTGCTTTTGTTGATGTTCATCTTATATCCTCCTTTCAATACACTGTCAATTCCGTTCAACTGCTCTTCCAACTCCTTTGCTGTCTCTGACAGAATTACAATGTCATCAGTGAACCTCAAAGTTTTTATTTCTTCTCCATCGATTTTAATACCTACTCCGAATTTTTCTTATGTTTCTTTTACTGCTTGCTCAATATACAGATTGAACAACATCGGGGAGAGGCTACAACCCTGTCTCACTCCCTTTCCAACCACTGCTTCCCTTTCATGTCCCTCGACTCTTATAACTGCCATCTGGTTCCTGTACAAATTGTAAATGGCCTTTCGCTCCCTGTATTTTACACTTGCCACCTTCAGGATTTGAAAGAGAGTATTCCAGTCAACATTGTCAAAAGCTTTCTCTAAGTCTACAAATGCTAGGAACGTAGGTTTGCCCTTCCTTAATCTAGCTTCTAAGATAAGTCGTAGGGTCAGTATTGCCTCACGTGTTCCCATATTTCTACGGAATCCAAACTGATCTTCCCCTAGGTTGGCTTCTACTAGTTTTTTCATTCGTCTGTAAAGAATTTGCATTAGTATTTTGCAGCTGTGACTTATTAAACTGATAGTTCGGTAATTTTCACATCTGTCAACGCCTGCTTGCTTTGGGATTGGAATTATTATATTCTTCTTGAAGTCCGAGGGTATTTCGCTTGTCTCATACATTTTGCTCACCAGATGGTAGAGTTTTGTCAGGACCGGCTCTCCTAAGGCTGTCAGTAATTCTAATGGAATGTTGTCTACTCCTGGGGCCTTGTTTCGACTTAGGTCTTTCAGTGCTCTATCAAATTCTTCACGCAGTGTGATATCTCCCATTTCATCCTCATCTACATCCTCTTCCATTTCTATAACATTGCCCTCAAGTACATCGCCCTTGTATAGACCCTCTATATACTCCTTCCACCTTTCTGCTTTCCCTTCTTTGCTTAGAACTGGGTTTCCATCTGAGCTCTTGATATTCATACAAGTGATTCTCTTTTCTCCAAAGGTCTCTTTAATTTTCCTGTAGGCAGTATATATCTTACCCCTAGAGAGATAAGCTTCTACATCCTTACATTTGTCCTCTAGCCATCCCTGCTAAGCCATTTTGCACTTCCTGTCGATCTCATTTTTGAGACATTTGTATTCCTTTTTGTCTGTTTGATTTACTGCATTTTTTATTTTCTCCTTTCATCAATTAAATTCAATATTTCTTCTGTCACCCAAGGATTTCTACTAGCCCTCGTCTTTTTACCTACTTGATCCTCTGCTGCCTTCACTACTTCATCCTTCAAAGCTACCCATTCTTCTTCTACTGTATTTCTTTCCCCCATTCTTGTCAATTGTTCCCTTATGCTCTCCCTGAAACTCTGTACAACCCCTGATTTAGTCAGTTTATCCAGGTCCCATCTCCTTAGATTCCCACCTTTTTGCAGTTTCTTCAGTTTTAATCTACAGTTTATAACCAATAGATTGTGGTCAGAGTCCACATCTGCCCCTGGAAATACCTCACAATTTAAAACCTGGTTCCTAAATCTCTGTCTTACCATTACATAATCTATCAGAAACCTGTCAGTATCTCCAGGCTTCTTCCATGTATACAGCCTTCTTTTATGATTCTTGAACCAAGTGTTAGCTATGATTAAGTTGTGCTCTGTGCGAAATTCCACCAGGCGGCTTCCTCTTTCTTTTCTTAACCCCAATCCATATTCACCTACTCCGTTTCCTTCTCATCCTTTTCCTACTCTCGAATTCCAGTCACCCATGACTATTAAATTTTCGTCTCCCTTCACTATCTGAATAATTTCTTTTGTCTCATCATACATTTCTTCAATTTCTTCAGCATCTGCAGGGCTAGTAGGCATATAGATTTGTACTACTGTCGTAGGCGTGGGCTTCATGTCTATCTTGGCCACAACAATGCGTTCGCTGTGCTGTTTGTAGTAGCTTACCCGCATTCCTATTGTTTTATTCAATATTAAACCTACTCCTGCATTACCCCTATTTGATTTTGTATTTATAACCCTGTATTCACCTGACCAAAAGTCTTGTTCCTCCTGCCACCGAACTTCATTAATTTCCACTATATCCAACTTTAATCTATCCATTTCCCTTTTTAAATTTTCTAACCTACCTGCCGATTAAGGGATCTGACATTCCACATTCCGATCCATAGAATGCCAGTTTTCTTTCTCCTGATAACGATGTCCTCCTGAGTAGTCCCCGCCTGGAGATCCGAATGGGGGACTATTTTACCTCCGGAATATTTTACCCAAGAGGATGCCATCATCATTTATCCATACAGTAAAGCTGCATGTCCTCGAGAAAAAATTATGACCGTAGTTTCCCCTTGCTTTCAGCCGTTCGCAGTACCAGCACAGCAAGACCGTTTTGGTTAGTGTCACAAGGCCAGATCAGTCAGTCATCCAGACTGTTGCCCCTGCAACTACTGAAAAGGCTGCTGCCCCTCTTCAGGAACCATATGTTTGTCTAGCCTCTCAACAGATACCCCTCCGTTGTGGTTGCACCTACGGTACGGCTATCTGTATCACTGGGGCACGCAAGGCTCCCCACCAATGGCAAGGTCTATGGTTCATGGGGGGAGGTCCAGCTGGATAAAGAGGCCCATTCACTAAGTGACTGTAAATGGTGCCAACATCAAACCTGACATGGTTTGTTAGCACACAAGCAGAGCGAGCAAACTGTGGAGGAAAGTAAGGAAGGCAAGACAGAAAGGGAAAGGTGCTCCTCTGAGTGATAGATGAGAGGGAGGGCGTGGAGGGGCGAGGGGGGGGGGGGGAGAGAGAAAGAGAGAGAGAGAGAGAGAGAGAGAGAGAGAGAGAGAGAACACACCGGTAACAAATGAAAGAAGCAGCATTCCAATTATTTACATGCCTGTATAGCTATTGTCTCCAGAGTTTTGTTCAAAGTCAAGGTAAAAAGTGAAATAATGTTAATGATGGGTGCAGGCTATAGTTCCATATAACATAAGTTGTCACACTGTCAAAGGTGTGAGATTTTGAAATAGTATCATCACTGGCATGTAGTGACTGCAATATTGACATTAATTAAAAAGGTACAAATGACTAGTTTCAATAATTAAAGCACCATCCTCTAACATAAAATACTTGACTATCATGACTCTGTTGATGTGAAATGTAATATCATAAGCATATTGTACCATAATTCACACTGCTTTGCTGCTGTCATTTGAAAGACATATATCTTCTCCAGGAAGCAATGTAATGCAACTTTCCTTTTCAGATCTATATGGTCTACCGATGTTTTAAATTATACAGGATGTGTCAAAAAGAATCATCCGATTTATGTTATTTGAGATGTATGCATGAACAATGTACTGTTGAAAGGAGCAAATTCTCAAGTTTTACATGATTCCTGCTAGGTACCAGCAGGGTGCACCCTGTCTAGTTCTTGCAGAAATGATGTCAGAACAACAGAAAAGGTTTCCTGTTCTATGTTTTATGCAGTGCAGTTCAATAATAATGGTTCAGCATGACTTTTGTACTGGGATGGTGTGAATCCTCCTACAGTACACAGCATTAGATGATGGCATGAACAATTCCAAGGAACAGGTTGTTTGTGTAAAGGTAAATCGCTGGGCCATCCACAATTGTTTGAGACAGATGTCGAACACATCCCCCATAGTTTCAGCCCCCAATGTCCATCTAGCGTGTGTTGTGTTGATGTTTACACATGAAACTATACAAAATTCAGCAACTGAAAGCTCTTCTTGAAGGTAACACGGCCTTCACTTAATAATCAAGAACAGCAGTGTTTGCTTAGTTGTCAGTGCTAACAGACAGGCAACACTCTGTGAAATAACTGCAGAAATGTTTGTGGCATGTACAACAAACTTATCTGTTAGGACAGTGCAGTGAATTTTGGCACTAATGGATTATGGCAACAGACAACCAAAGCGAGTGCCTTTGCTAACAGCATGACATCCCTTGCAGTGCCTCTCCTTGGCTCGTGACCACATCTGATAATATAAAAACTATGACCTGGTCAGATGAGTCCTGGTTTAAGTTGGTAAGAGCTGATGGTAGGGTTTGAGGGTGGCACAGATCCCATGGAAGCCATGGATCCAAGTTCTCAATGAAGCACTGTGCAAGCTGGAGGCGACTCCACAATTATGTGTGCTGTGTTTACATGGAATGGACAGTGTCCTCTGGGACAGCTGAACTGATCATTCACTGTAAATGGTTATGTTTGGCTATTTGGAGGCCATTTTCTGCCATTTGTGGCCGAATTTTTATGGGTAATAATGCACGATGTAATTGGGCCACAGTTGCTCACAACTGGTTGGAAGAACATTCTGGACAATTTGAGCAAATGGTTTTGCCACTCCAATGCCTCAACATTAATCCCATCAAATATTTATGGGACATCATCAAGAGGGCAGACTATGCATAAGGCCCTCCACTGGCAACATTATCATAATATGGATGGCTATAGAGGCAGCAAGGCTCAATATTTCTGCAGGGGACTTCCTACGAGTTGTTGAGTTCAATGTTGTGTTGAGTTGCTGCACTAAACAGGGAAAATGGAGGTCCAACACAATATTAGGAGGTATCCCATGAGTTTTGTCACCTTAGTGTAGTTAGCTTATCACGGTATGGGCTCAGGAATATCTTTTTGAAACACTATGCAGCTGAAAGCATGAGACTAAAGGCGAACAATTGTTTTTAAAATAAAGAGATCTATTTCTACATCTATAATCTCACTCCCCAAAATACTGTGAAGTACATACTAGAGGGTACTCCCATTATGCCCCATATTAGGTTCTTCTACCATTCCTTTCACATATGTGTCTGTCTGCTCTGTAATAAGTCTCATTTGGGCTATAGAGCCCCACAGGAACAATACACAGGCCCTGAACTATATCTCTACATTTTTCATTTAATACTGTTGCCTGAACCATCAGAAGTGGGCTTTTATAGGATAGTTGATGTCTACCTTCAGGCATCTGTCAGGTCAGGTTTTACAGCATTTCATTATGTAATTTTAGAAAGCATTATAAGGAGAATAGAACAGTAATCTTCATGGAGCACTTTAAAATTAAAATTAAAACAGTTTGGTCATAACTGAACATTTTCTAACAAATTTCAACCAGTTTCAGACAAATAGCAATCACCTTCAGATACAATAAGATAAGTACAAGGTATATTTCCTTCCATATTGGAATTGTACTTACCTATCAGTGTATATGGTCTGAAGATGGTCATTTTTTGGCTGAAATCAGTTGCAGTCTTTTAATCAATGTTCTATTGGGATCAAAACTGTTTTAACTTTAATTTTAAGAACTTTTTATGATTTCCTCTTGTAAGTCAAAAATACCTGTCCCAATACATGCTGTCCTTCTCTGTATACAGTCTGCATTCCCTCATATATGTGAGTGATCTCAGTTGTTACTCATTGAATTTGTTGTTATAGGATACTATGCTTTTGCATTTCTTATCTCTCTTTCTCTTTCCTTCCCCCACCCCCTCTCCTCCTAGAAAGCTGCTGTCTCAAGGTAAGCAGACTGCACAGAAGAAAATGACAATTAAGGGCCACACTGCACATACTGGTTCATTTGAAAAATAAGTCACCTAATTATAATTTTCTTTCTTACTCTAAAAATATATTAATTCATTTGTACCAAGGTGCAGATTCGAACCCAGATCAACTGCTCACTAGGCAGACATGCTACCACTTCACCATCTTGGCACAGTGAGATTACCCAACTGCATGGACAAACCTGCAAGCCTCCCTCCTCGATCCAAATTCCTGTTCACTCCTCAGCTAACTTGGCATTCCTAGTTTAGGGGGAATACTAAGTGGGCTGAGGCATGAAAGAGAATTGGGATTGAGGAGGGAGGCATGCCAGGGTTGGGTGAGTAATTGTGCAAAGCCACTGTACTAGTGTGGCATAGTGTTTAGTACATCTGCATAGTGAGGAGGAGATCCAGGTTCGAACCCTTTCCTCAGGAGAAGTTTTCATTTGTCACTTCGGTATGTATATGAATATCATAGATGTGATTCTGGTGTGAGGTGCTGGTGGTGGTAGTGGTCATGTGTGTATATGGTGTGCTTGCTTGTGGGAGTGTGGTTGTGTGTGTTTACTTTGATGAAGAAGGCTGTGGCCAAAAGCTGTAATGTGTTGTTGTGCCTGTCTGCAACTCAATGGGTCATCTTAACAGCAAGTAGCAATCAGTACTTTTCCTACAATTGTTGATATTCCAAGCTGGAGTTTCATTGTTTGATAGATGTTTGAGAATTGAAATGGTCTCTGGAACCACATAGTTTCATTAGATCAAAACTGTTACTTCTCTTACTACACATAATAACTGCCCCTAATCAAGGCAATGCATTTCTGTAAACTCTTCATTTTTACTGACTGTGTAAGAAAGATTAATAACTGAAAAGGTTATTTTTTGTACCCCATTCAGCTGAGATGCCGAGTCGCAGATAGGCACAAGAAGAAGACTGTCAGGAAGTGAGCTTTCGGACAACTAGCCCTTTGTTGGAAATAGAAAACATACACACACACACACTTATGAAATTGCAACTCACACACACACATGACCACAGTCTCTGGCTACTGAAGCCAGACGCTGGCAGAGGTTAGGGTCTGTGTGTGCATGCTGTCTGTTTCCATTGAAGGACTAATCAGCTGAAAGCTCACTTTCAGACAGTCTCTTTGCTGTGCCTATCTGCGATTCAGCATCTCAACTATAAGGTGAGTACTGACTATCCTTTTCCTAATATTGTTACATTCCATCCTGGACATTCCACTGTTTAAAGATCAACAATTATTTGTATCAACAGTTCCACATATATTTTAAAAGAAAATAAAAATTTGCACATCAGCTGTGTTGTGGGGAATGTTTTTCATAATATCAAGAAGCTATGTTACTCATAGAATTATTAAGCTATGTAAAGAAAGTGAAACATTTGCTATTATCTTTGAATGGATATTGTTTTGAATACAATTATGTGCCAAACTCTGGAGGGAGATTCTCTACAGTAGGACTATTTCAAAGTCCTCTTTCATTTGTACTACAATATTTAAAGGTCTTGACTGCAATAAGTGAAGGCTTCACAGTGTATGAATTCTATAAGTGAAACAGAATGTATAATCATGTAACCAGAACTGCTGATTTATGGTGGTTTACATAATCTATAGCATAATGTCCATTTCAGCCCTTCCATCCTTTACGATGATGTAATTTCCACAAATTTTTATGTAACAGTCAATGATACATAGTGCTATAAGGAACAGTGATATGTGAATATACTGCAGCCATTTTGTAAATTTCTTGCAGTTTTATTTCTATGTTTGTCGAATTAGAAGTTATGTTATGTGTTATGGGTGAGTATGAAGTTTCAAGTATAGGATGAAGTACTGTACAATGTGTAGCCTGTAACTGTTTAGAAGTACTTAATCAGACTGCAACACATACATATCATGGATAAATAATTATCTCATACAATTTATATTATCATTTCATGAAATACTGACAATAGTGTTTAATTAATGTTATGAATAAGATACCAGTAACAGTCTGGTGATAAATGGTATTGCCCCTACACCACTATCACCTACTTGTATTTTGAAGCTGCTACTCATGTCATCTGTGAGTTTTGTGATAACCTTGAATTTCTGCAATTTTGCAATAGCCAATGTTAGTTGCAAGCTTTATAAGAGTGATGGAGGAAACAGTATGGCATCTATAGTGTTTGAGGCTGTGTCCAGCACTTTTACTGAGTGCAATAAATCAAGGAAACTACTAGGTACATGTTTACATTTCATTTAAACCATTGGAAATTATAGTAAATAAGGATTCCAGTCATATTATTAAAAATCAGGAAAGGTGTTTGAAAATCTGTCATGTGTATATTGGAGTTGAATGAATTGCATTCCCAATATCATCCATCAAATGGATACTGATATTACCACCAGGCGATATTAGGATCAATTGTTTTAATTTGTAACCAATAAATGACATAGTTACTTCTGTCTGGCTGTCCAGAAAAAAAGAAATGGGAATGATGAGAGCATTGAAGATGTATGAAGTACCCAGATCAACAATTTGAGAATACATTGTAAGACATGCAAAAGGACAAACTGAAAAGGAAACTCAGTTGTAAGACAGAAACTTGGTAGGAAATATGGAAATGAGCATACAGCATTGTGGGCCAGGAGTCCGTCACTTGGGGAAGTTCGGCAAAGAGGGTAAGTACTTATTGCATTTGATGCCACACTGGGCAACTTGTGCGTCAGAGATGGGAATGAAATGCTGATGAAGACAACACAACACCCAGACCCTGAGTAGAGAAAAATCTCCTACCCCAGCCGGGAATCAAATCCAGGCCCCTTGGTATGGCATTCCACCACACTGACCACTCAGCTAACGGGGGTGGACACTTGGAAGGAAACACATGATGACATGTGAAGTAGAGAAAGAACTGATCTAGTACTATACAGAAGGGGAAAAGATTATTTTTGGTTTGACGCGTAAGGAGTTAAAGCAGATAGTGTTTGAGCTTGCCTTGAACAATCTGCCTCACCCCTCTTATATACCAGTAAATATGGCACATTAAAATTGGATTAACTTATTTTTGAAAAGAAATTGTTCCCAGTTAACAACAGGAACACCACAATCATTGACAAGAGCTGGAAACTTAGGCTTTATTCAAAACAATGTGAAGTCATTTTTCTGTATTTTAAAAGCAGATCAGCTAAAATCAAGTTCAACCCTACCAGAACATTTAACATACACAAAACTGGAATCACAACTGTCCAAAGCAAAAATGTGAAACTTATTTGTGTGTAAGGAAAATTGGCAATTTACAGTGTCATTGGCCGAGAGGGGATATCTGAACACCATGTCAGGTGCCAGCTAGTATGTCACTCCAATATAGCTTACCCCAGAAAAAAGCAGGACTTGAAGCTAATGACGGGTGTTCCTCCTGGAGCTATTCCAAGATTTTGTCCATGTCTGTATTACAACTCATAGCATGCATAGGATGCACCCTCTAGATATTGCTTTCATGAAGCCATTTAAAACTTTATATTCAAGAAATTGAGACGTGGATTTACAGTAACTAGGGTAGAGTTGGGACACAGTGTGAAGTAGCTGAACTCATGGACAAAGCATACGATGGAGCAGCAATCGTGAGAAATGCACTGAATGGTTCTCATGGCACTGGTAACTGTCCTTATAATGACTCAGAATTTACTGAAGTTGACTGTATTCATGAACTGAATGATAACCAACCAAAGCCTATTTCTGAAGATCATTGTGGGCCTTAACTGCTTGCAAATATAGTCACAGCTGATCTAGCACTTAGGCCTGTATCACATTGCACTGACAGCCAGGTTCAGTCTATTGATGAAGATCAACCTCAAATCATGTCACATTCTACATCTGATGCCATCACTATATCCTATAAACTTGCCCATGGATGTAAAAGATGTGCCAAAATTTCAACCAGTGTCTCAAAACTGAGGAGTCCTGAGAAAATGGTGTTGACTAGTACTTCTTGTAAGAAAAACCTGAAAACCTTTTATGCTTCTAAAGGCACAAACACTTCAAATGAGGCTTCAAGATGTGGAGCAACATGAAAGAGTAATTCAGCCAACACTAAGAGGAAAGTTAAAAGAAAGTATAAAAGCTCAAGTTCTAACAATGATTTTGCTCCCGAACCTTGAAAAGTAGACACCAAAGGTGATATCAATCTGGATCTTGATTACTATTCGGTGGTTGCTATCTGTACATTTTGCCATAAGAAGTTCTTTCTGTCTGAATAACTAGCTCTTAAATTTGTTTTACATAATTCTGACAAATAAGCTCATCTAAATATGGAAACGTGTAACAATTTTCCAACAAATTCTAAACTTTTAACTTCCTTTTAATTTAAATCCAGTTACAAAAGCTAATCCAATATGTGCTCTTCCATTTTCAAACAGGAGGTCCTATTGCCTGGTGAGCAAAAGTAGGAATGGGGATTCACAATATTTTGAACCCACTCTTGAAAAATTTTCGCTTATTAAGGTTTCCTAGTTTACTCAAACTAGCATAGCTTAAGAATCAATTTGGCAAATTCAAGCCAAAGGAGCATAGTTTATAGAAATATGCATTAGGTTTCGAGGTCTATTTCACAAACCAGGAGGCTGATAAACAGAGAAATAATTATGATAGACAATATTTGAGGCCCATTACATTTTTAAATATTCTTTCTTCTTGATTTTACTGTGAATCATAGTGAATATTACCAGTCAGACAACTATTTGAATGATGTTTAGTTTACTGTCACTTCTTCCCTGACAAACTATGTAGAAATAATTTGCCGGAGAATTGCTTTTGAATTGCATTATGAATATTTTATTGTAAGACAACAATAACATTGTTTCCAGAAATTAAATTTATAAACTGGGTTTTGAATGCTAACATTGCAGTTCGAAGCAAGATGATTTATTTTGTGGGTTCTAATAATACAACAATAAACAGCAACAACTAAAAAAAGATCACTATAGGTTAATGTCTAACAACATAAAAGTCACTGGATATCCATGCTAGGCAGGACAAAAAGAACGGAGGAATCAGCAATTGCCTCACTGAAAGGAACGTCTTGACAATTCCTGAAAGTAAATTAGATAAACCTAAACTTGGTTGGAACGACTGGCATATGAACTGCACTTCTACTAAATATGAATCCAGTGATGTGACCACAGTGACACATATCTCAATTCAGCTTGAAATGAATAAACTGGCAGTGGACCAAATACTCAATGTGACAAAACAAAAGTGAAGCACTCAGAGGGTATGGTCAAATGTAAATGTAATTTCATATGCGCAGACACCATTGGCAGGTACATAAGTGATTAGAGTTGCAGTTCTCTGTAACAGGCAGAAAGGCCATTAGAGTGCATTACTTTTTGTCACGTTTAGTGTTGTTACCAGGACTGGTAGGGTATATAAGGGGAGTGAACTGTATCAGATGTTTAGTTATTCCTGTGAAGGACTTGGAGATGCCACTTACATGAGACAGAATTGTCAGCACCTGATAGAGCTAGAAAGTAATCTCATTGTGGGTTCTCATCCAGCCAGCTCAGTGAGCTGAGCAGTATCCAGATTTGTGGGGCATTTGGATGTGGCAATAGGCCATTGTTGCACTGCATGGGAGTGTAAGGGAAAGCATACTCAGGATCAGGGTTCCTGTCAACCACATGTAACCACCACAAGGGAGTATCACCATATTGTACATGAAGCACTTCATAACCCTGTCACATTTGCACCTGCCATTTAAGAACAAAAAAGGGCCTACCTACAACATCCTGTGTTATCCTGCACCATTGATCAGAGACTAGTAGCAGTTGGATTAGGCAATTGCTGTCCCTTTTTAGGCTATCACTAAACATCACAACACAAACAGCTACATTTTGAATGATGCTGTGCACAGGAAGACTGGAGTACTGATGAATGGCATTGCATTGTGTTCAAAAATGAATTGTGGTTCTGCACTAACCTAAACGATCACTGTTACTGAGTATGGTGGCAACCTGGAGAGAGGTCACATTCTTTCGATGTTTTATAGAGCCATTTCAGTGTTATTCCTGCCATCACAGTCTGGAGAGCCACCAGGTATGACTTCTGGTTACAGCTGGTAGTCAGTGAGGGACTTCTGATGTCACAATATTTCATCAAGAACTTAGTGCCTCTTCATATGTTACTTCTCAGGCAACATTATTGTGGTGCCAATTTTCCACAGGACACTCATCACTCACACATGGAACATGTCTCTATGAGCTGTCTGCATGATGTTGAGGTAGGCTACTCTTTTGGCCAGCAAGATTCCAGATCTCCCCCAACGAACAAGTGTGGGATCAGCTTGGACATCAGCCCCACACCAATTCCAGTATCAATGATACCAAAGGCTAGTTACAACTGTTTTCCAGCCCTCCCCAGGAGAGGATATAACAGGTTTTATGCACTATTCTCAACATAGTCATACATGCAGGCCAGAAGAGATATAAGATCATATTAATTAGTGAGCTGATGCTGCCAAGTTCAATATCAATTTGAACTCATATTGTAATATCTGAAATAACGTCACATACTGTATCAATCCATGAAGTTTCATTTTGTTTCTTTCTCCCATTCTGGGTGCTTTACACTTTTTGTCAGGTATTGTATAATGTTTCCAAATTAACAAAGCGCATGGGCCATGTGTTTTAATAAACAATCTTTAATTTTTTGCACTCATGTCACACAGAGTGATATCCTAAGAATAAAAGTGTTTATTACTCTAATGCAAATGGTGAATATAATATGACATGATCACAAACTGTCATTTTGTTGGTATCTCTTCTAACATATATTCACTAATGTCATCTGTCTTAAGTAATCCATCACTGTTTGAAATGAATATTAAAACTGACATCTTTATCACTGCAAGAAACTGTATAACTTTATTACTGACAGTTAAAGCTTTCAACAGCTCAGAAACGTTTGAAATATGCTGCCATAAAACTATTTCACCAATTACTCCATAACAACAGGTATATCAAGTGTCAATATAAACTTAAATTGTTTCTTCTCCTTCTATTCTAGAAATGAATACCTATTTACAAACTAGAACCACCATAGAAGACAAGAGAAACATGAATTTGTTGTTGCAATACCTTGCTGTTGTTCACTTAAACATGCCATACAGACATATAAATTTTTACTAAGTGACGCGGCTGAAATGGAGATACAATGAACCAAATATTGCTGAATAAGGCCTTGTTATAAGTTTCAGATTTTGAAACTGGCCTAAGATTATCTTAGGTTTTCTGGAAATTTCTGACATTATCAACTCAGCTGAGTATTGGATCAAATGATTGTACAGCATACTGAAATGCACACTTGAAGCACTTCATGAAATTTCCTTCTTGATAGCATTAAAATTAATCGTAACATGCAGTAGAAGAGAAAGTAGGAGGTACAAGAGTTAAGAACATGTTTCTCATTTCTCAGAGTCTTGCCTTATACAAGAGACTAAAAACTGAAGGAGCATTTGTGATTGAAATAAATAACAAAATTAACAGCCTGTCATTGCCTGAGGAGACATCAAACATAGATCTGAAAAGTAACTAGCAATTTAAATTAAATAACTAATTTCAGAAAAAAGCTTACTACATGAAAGTCACCATCCCTAACACCATCACAGTAGGTGTTACGTAAACCAGATTCAGTAACACTGTAAACTGTTCCTTTTCATTCTGGTCATATATATGACGGATAACTACTAAGTACGAGGGTCTTTTGATAAGACAGGTAAATCTCCATTAAAGAATGGAACATTTTTGTTGAGCTTTCATGACTGATAAGTCTGATTATTCCAAGGATTGTATAAAGAAATTCAACAATGTATAGTGTACAGTCCATTCACCTGGTCCTCCTCAATGCAACATGCCAACTTCCTTGATGTTGACCTTCACCTCAAGGATACATCAGTACTTCTGTCTCCATCAGATAAACAATACCTCCATTCTGACAGCTGACATCCATTTCATACCAAGAAGTCCCTTCCATACAGCTTCAGTACCAATGGTCATCACAATTTTTGTGTCATACAGTCCCTCTCCAAATATGCCAAGAATCTCACTGAGGTCTTCACAGACTGAAATTAATCTCTCAACCTCGCCCAGAAACAGATCTCCCATATGTCGTCTCTCCACTTACATAACATCTCACACATATCTACTGTATAAGAGGATGGATCCCATAGTGGGAAATAACCATCTAGAACTTAAGCACATCAAAATAAATTAATTAACAGACAACAGATTCAGTAGGGTTTAAAGTAGTATTAGTTTTTGGGTAACTCATTAAGAGATTTTTTTGCAGTTTTTTTATTAGCAGATTTAGTTGTGGTACTAAAAGAATTAAATACTAGAAATACATAGTTAATAAATATATTGCTATTGAAGTAAAAGTGATTTGTGTGCCTTGTTTGAGTTTTTCAGGTAATATACTGTAATTATGAAGAAAAAAATATCCACTGTCTGGCCATAATGGAGAGCTATCCTCGAGGCTCAATACCACTAAGGGCTGGAGCAAGTCAATCACATTCTCTGTCAGTGTTCTGAATACCTCTAGCTATGACTGGAAAGTAGAAATGGCCTACCTACTGTACTCACCACCCCTTCCACAGTGGTACCCTGCTGCCCGCCAACCCCACGCAGTACTTCTGCCCATCCCTACTCCGTCCCTTGTCACAAACACTTGCATCAAGGATCATATCCCTGCAATAGACCTAAATGCAAAACCTATCCCATAAATCCTCCCACTACAACCTACTCCAATCAGGTCACAGGCATCTTCTGCATCATAAAAGTAAGGACTACTTGTAAAAGCACCCATGTCATCTACAAACTATGCTGCAACCACTCTGCGGCTATCTGCATGGGCGTGAAACTACCAAGTTGTCTGCATGAATGGCCCTGCCAATCTGTGGCTAAGGTGCAGCTGGATCACTTAGCTGCTGAGTGTTCTACTCAGTATGATGTTCTTTTCTTTAATGACTACTTCACAGCTGGCACCATTTGAATTATTTCCACGTACTCCAGCTTTTTGGAACTGTGCAGCATAACCTCCCCCTAAAACATATCCCTTTTCCACGTAAACTCCTTGGCCTCTGTCTCCAGTAGTCCCTGTCCTAAACCTAGCAATTAACTTCTCCGCTTCCAATCCAATACTGCACATGCTTCCTAATCCACCAATGCAGCTTCCAGTCTTTTCCCCTTCCCTATTTCTCGCCATACTCTTCCCTCTCACTCTCCCCCACCCCTGACAAAGCACAGCCACAAAACGCTAGCAGCCCTATCCTGTCCCCACCACATCCCTGCACTATCCTACAGGTAGCAAAGTGTCTTTCCCCAACCTTTCCTTGCAATCCCTCCTCCTCCCCAGTCTGTGCCTTCCGCTAATCTTGTGGTAGTGTGCCTGGTTTTTATTTCAGAAGATGGACTCAGTCTGAAAGCTTAATATTTTAGCAGTCTTTCCCATTGTGCTTGTGTGTCACTTAGTGACTCCTCTATGTACATACTTTTCTTTATCAGTGTTTCCTTTGCCAATGGCTTCGTCGCTCAACAGATCTAGCAGCTGTATAGTTTGTGGTGCTGTAGTGCTAACAATAAGAGACTCTGACATTTTACGTATTACTCCATGTAAAGCACTAATGGATTCTCAGTCTCAGCACTTAAAGAGTAGAGTAGTGATTTGTTCAGTGGGAACATGTGAGCAATGTGAAGCCCTTACAGTTGGAAAAATATACAATGTTCACATAGCAAGTTGTGACAATTTATACACTACGCAGCTGAACTCAATTAAAAATTTTCTTCTCATTACATTTAATAATTTGTTTTGCCTGGCCTCTGTTGCATAGTGGTTCATACTTAGACTGTCCATTAATCAGTAAACAGAAGAAACTTTACACAAAATAGAAGAAAACTGCATCTGAAAAAAATGCAAACAGTAGTGTCACAATGCTGTAGAATTTTATCATGAAGACGATAAAATATACTTGCCACATGCAGTTTATTATTCTGTATCAGAAAACCAGAAAAAAACAGTTTTCTTTTATTTTAACATATTATTATGATATTAATCTTAAAGTGGCAATTATTACTGACAACAAATTTGGCACAACTACTGCATTATTGTAAATAGTTAAGGATCCTGAATTAATAGACAATGTCTAAAGCATTGTCAGTATTCTATAAATTAAATGAAATCTTAAAATTTTGTTAGTAATTTGATTTCAGATAGTGATAGTGGTAAACTATGTTGTGAGACATAAGAAAGCGTTTTCATAACTTCCAACAGCTCATTTAAAATACATTTCAGAGCACTGTAACCTGTCCAGATAAATGAGCATGTTAAAGCACTCACTTCCAGGACACAGGAAGGCACATCGGCTAAATGTCAAATCCACCTCATAGATTAATAATGGGGTTTATGGGCTATTCTGGCTATGATTTTTAGCCAGTTTCCATACTTTAGCTTGTATATAAAACCATTTAAGAAGATAGGGCAGACTAACAGCAGCCTCTCAACACATTTACTCTCTCATATGAAGTTTGGTATGAGGAACCAGTAACACTTTTGGGAAAAAAATTGGCAGCATTCTTAAATATAAATGTAGGATCAAAAGTACCAGCAACACCTATTATAAGCAAATTTGCCTACTCTAGGACAGAAGGAGGGAAATGCACAGCCCTAAAAATATATCACAGAGTCCTTTTTGAATGAAATGTGCTGGCAGCTAATGAATGACTGAAATAGACATTAAACTCATTTTTCACTTGGAATCTTCTCCTATACCACATATAACTGAGCCTGAAGTAAATATTGACTTATGTAAATGATGAGCATATAGCAATATTTCGACTATACAAACCTACTTCTCTTTCTACATAATTGGAAATGGTCACCAATATACTCCCAGAACATGCAAATAACTACAAAATACTTCTTCAATTCCCATCTAAAAGATACTCTGAATGAGCCCTCATGTTATGTCACTGGAGCCATTCCTAATCAGAACATGTCTGGTGCCAGGATGTCATATGATGTACAAAAAAAGTCCTACACATTTAGAAGAAAATCAATGTGGTATACAATGGGTTTTTATGGATAAACAACTGTAATATATATCTAAGAACACTTATGCTATCTGCCAGACATTTTATATGTTTGGATAGAATATCAAAGAGTTTTATGGCTGAGAATTGCATTCCTTCCTGTGACACAGTTAGATTCACCAAAGGGAAGTGCAGCTCACTTTTTATTCTAGGATTGTATTGGCGAATATCTCTGTTACTTCCAAACTACAGTGAGTTGAGAACAAATATAATGAGTCAATAAATGTGCTGGAAGGATGTGTTTAAAATTCCCTATTACTTAACAGATTCCTCAAAAATTTGAATGTGTTGTCCTCACATTTAATTCTAATTACTTCCTTTTTTGTAGAGAATACTTTTTGCCTAAGTGGAGAGTTATCCTGGGATAAACTGATTAATCACTAAGATTGAACATGAAGAGCAATGGGCCCATAATAGAAGTCTTTGGATTAATCAGTGTAATTTCTCCCCATGAAGGTGATATGTTGTCCCTCTTTGCAATTTCAATACAACAAATAACCAAAATTGCAAAATATCTCTATTACTTGATCATGGCTAGTTTTGGGTTTTTATGCATAACCCATCCTCAAATCATGCATCCAATCAGAATAAATGTTACTCAAGACACCAAAAACTCATTACAGTCAGTTTGCACAGGAGTACAATGAAAACTGGATACATGTTTCATGATCATTTGCACTGTACTCCATTTTGCTAATAATTGTCGTGATTCGTTGCTGTGTGGAGTGGTATTTGTTCTGCTTGGATGGATGATCTGAGAATGAGTTATGAATAAAAACCTAAAACTGGTAATCATCAAGTAATAAAAAGAGCATTTTACAACTTTAGCTGTTTGTCATATGGAAATGGTATCACAAGTTGCTGGCCCTTCAAGAACCTAGCATGCTGGAAACTTATGTCCCTCTTTGTATTACCCACAAGCCTAGTGTAAAATTTTTCATCCTGATTCATAAATAGGAACTAAATCTCGCATGTGCTGAACAAGCTATCCCATAAAAACTTAATTTCTCTTACGGTACATTGTGATTGAACAATAAAATGTCTTTAATAACTCAGAGACATTTTCAACTGATGATCCTCTACCGTTTAAAAATTTTAAGTGAAGATATTATCAACTTTATCAGTAGAGTGATTCTTATGAGATCCCAACTGTGATTTTGTAAGTATCCCATTCTATTCGGGTGGATGACAACAATTAAGAGAGTTAGGATATGGGCATTTCTGGTATCAGACATTACGGGCTACACAACAAAAAACCTATATTTCTATTAATTTGTGAAATTTTAAGAGAGTTCAAGGAGAAAAAGTGATCAAGTAGCTTTCCTTTATAAATTTTAGCAAGAATTGGGATAGTGAACATTTGACTAGAGAAAATTCTGTGTTACAGTACTACAGCTATCATTCTTGCACAGTTGGAGTTTTACATCATGTCATGCAAATGAGTGCTCACACTCATGGGTATACGAGGGGATCCCTTAAATATCAGAATAACGTTGCTGTGGGTGGACCTTGTGTAGTATGTATTTCTGCCAATAGGCATGTATAGTGGAGCTTATTGCCAGTTCAGTACTACCTGTGTTGTCATTTGGCTTGTTCTGTTCATCTGCAGTGATTGTTTTTGCTGGTACTGTTTTGTTCTTGTTTTACTTTTATGATGACAAGTTTAAGTGAACAACACTTTGCAATCATTTCAGAAATGTAGAACTCGTAAATGTTAATAATATTGGGCGTAGATTCCACACATTACATGGATTGCACGTTAACAACATGGGGAAAAAACTGCTCGTCGGAAAAATTGAAGAAATTATCACCAAGAGGCATCAAACACTAAAAAGCAAAATCATCCTGGATTGGCCCCCCAAATATTCGAAGGAAACAATGCCAGAAATACCTCACTCACCAACATCAACAACAAAAGAAGGAACTAGGTGCCTCCAATATTCAGGCACAATGAATGCAGTAACAGCTCTACCAATTGCAGACCCAGCTCTAACACCAGCAGCAATATTATCAACATTAGGAGCAGCAGCTGAACAACTACCAGGGGAGCCAGACACAGAAGAAAATTCTGCTGCAGATGATAATAGAAGAATAGGTGCAGTCGGGAAAAGAAAAGCAGTACTTCCAGCACACCTGAATGATTTTTTATTGACAAGGTAAAGGTAAGTGATCAATTAAATATGCCAGAGTCTAACAATATGCCAAAGCCTAACAAACCTTTTAATTTCATGCTGATTCATCAAAATGTCCAATCATTGCTAAACAAATTAAGTGAAGGTGAAATTTTATGTGCTGATGAGCTAAAAACGTTTCTGTAGTGTGTATAACTGAACACTGGCTGCCTAAAGATGCAATGTCAGTCACAAAACTTGCAGACTTCAATCTTTCTTCATCATTTTCTAGAATTACATTCAGTCATGGAGGGTCATGTATGTTTGTTAAAAGTGGCATTGATTATTGTAACATAAAACCCATTGAACTGTTAGCTGAAGAGAAAATTTTTGAAGTATCCGCAGTTGAACTCTCTGCATTAAAATTAATAATCATCTGTGTATATTGGAGCCCTGATGGGAACTTAAATGATTTCTGTCACCAACTAGAAGCAGCTTTAAATACTATAAAAAACTTCAACAAACCAGTGATCATATGTGGAGATTGTAATATTGATTTTCAAGAAATCTCAAAAGACCAGCAAAGCTTGATGACATATAACATAAAAGCCACCATAGACTCTCCTACAAGAGTTACACCAACAACTAGCTCAACACCTGGTCATTAAAAAAATAAAGTAACCCTAAATGTAAAGAAAACTAACTATATTAACTTCCAATTGAACAAAAAACACAATGCCACTAGAATAAAAGTTAATAATAATGAATTAGAATGTGTAACAAGTACCAAATTCTTAGGGATGAATGTAGACAGCCAACTGAAATGGACAAACCATGTCAACATTTTGGCAAAGAAATTATCCACAGCATGCTATGCTCTTAGAATCCTTGCACCGGTTTGCAATAATACCTGTCTTAAAATAACATATTACGGATATCTACACTCAGTCCTCAGCTATGGGATCATGTTTTGGGGAACAAGTGCCAGTAACATACAAACTGTGTTCAAAGTACAAAAAAGAGCCATAAGGATAATAACAAATAGCAACAACAGGGCCCACTGTCTAGAATTATTTAGAAAGCTAGGAATTCTAACTGTTTCTTGTGAGTATATCTTTCAGAACATAATGTTCATTAAGAAAAATCTTAACATGTGCAACACAAACAGCCTAATACATGACCATGAAACAAGAGCTTGTCACCACATCCATCTAGATAGAAAGAACAAGGCAAAGACGCAAAAAAGTATATTTTACAATGGGATAAAACTGTACAACAAATTACCACAAGAAATTAAAGAAATAAATGAGCCCCTCACTTTCAGACAAAAGCTTAAAACCTTTTTAGTAAGTAAAAGTTTTTATACTGTAAAAGACTATTTAACATAGATGTAGATTATTAGCAACATATGACATTATCACCAAAATATTATGTAATTATAAATATGTGTATGACTAGTTATAAAAACTACACAAAATATGAGAAACCTGTTTAATTGTAAATGTAAATGTGTGCTCATGTGTTGTAATCTGACGACATCCATACAATATTTATTGTTCTATGGATGAATAAATAAATTAATAAATAAATAAATAAACAATTGATCAGATATTAATAAACACAAATGTAAATCACAATTTCTGTGCTAGAAATCTTAATACTGGCTTCAGTGATCACTATGCACAGTTTATTGCTTTGCACACCCCAAGTGAAACAACTGAGAAAGAGGAACTTGTAAAAGAAGCAAGGAAATTCACTAACAAACAAATAAACCTTTTTGTACAGAGACTAAGTGAAGAAACTTGGTATGAAGTGTATACTTGTGAAAATACTATCAAAAAGTTTGAAAAATTCATGGAAATCTTCATGTCATACTTTGAAGCTACATTTCCATTAAAAAAGCAAAAATGTCAACCTAACTTCAAAAAGAACAAATGGATTACAACAGGTATTAGAATATCTTGTGCAGAGAAAAGAAGATTACACGATATAGCAAAGACACAGAACATGCCTCATGAATTTCATTTGTACCTGAAGAATTACAAGAGGATCCTCAAAAATGTTGTAAGGAAAGCTAAAACAATGGCAAATGACAAATACATTGAAAATTCAAAAAACAAATCTAAAGCTATATGTGAAGTTATAAAAAATCAAACAACAAGTGAAACTAAAGAATATAAAAATATGAACTTATGTTATGAAGGACAAATGATTTCTTGCCCAACAGAAATTGCAGGGACCTTCAACAAATATTTTGCAAACGTAAGTGAACAGTTGGTAAGTGGACTGGAAGAACACAACAAAATATCACCTCCACCATGCAATAGTGTGAGAAATGTGTCTACATCTTTGTTCCTTTCACCCACAAATTCTGAAGAAATTTTATCAGTTATAAAAACCTTGAAAACAGGATACTCATGTGGAATTGATGGAATACCAGATGCAATTATTAAAAAATGCTGTCTTGCCTTAGCTGAACCCTTGACACATTTGTGCAACAGCTCACTGGCATCAGGAACCTTCCCTTCGTGCTTAAAAACAGCAAAGCTGAAACCACTGTTCAAAAAAGGAAATCCAGAATATCTTTCAAATTATAGACCAATAGCCCTACTGCCTGTATTTTCTAAAATTTTAGAAAAAGTTTTTTATAAGAGATTATCTGATTTCCTAAATAAAAATAAAATTCTCTCTCCTTCACAGCATGGCTTCAGGAAAGGCTATTCAACTGAAAGTGTAATATTTGAACTTCTTAATGAAATCTATACTAAACTGGATGCAAGTGAGTATGTGACAGGCATATGTCTTGATTTATCTAAAGCTTTTGACGTCATTGACCATACTGCCCTACTGCAGAAGCTTGAGCAGTTAGGAATTAGAGGTATATCCAATGAGTGGCTCAAGACATACCTATGTGGTCGCAAACAGGTGGTTGAAGTGCAATATACTGACCATAACAAAATCAGCTACTACTATACGGGATATGAAAATGTGAAATATGGTATCCCTCAAGGTTCAATATTAGGACCCATTCTGTTTCTCCTCTATGTCAATGATCTTATGTACAACAAGTATTGCCAAACTACCCTCCAGTTTGCAGACGATACAAGATTCCTTATTAGTGGTAAAACAGAAGAAAAACTAAAAGACTCTGCTATCCAAACAATGAACAGTGTAGAACAGTGGTTCAGCTACAACAAGCTAATTATAAACAAAGAAAAGACAGTAGCACTGAACTTCTATAATGTAAAATGCAGACACCACCCAAACATAGAAATAGAACTTAGGGACAGAGTTCTTGAAACTGTTGACAGCACTAAATTTCTGGGACTCTGGCTCCAGAACAACACAAAATGGGAAGTACATATTGAATATTTGCAAAGAAAACTAAGCAAAACCTGTTACATGATACAGATCTTAGAAACTTGTTGCAGCAAAGCCAGCCTGTTAAATGTATACTACTCCTATGTGCATTCTGTAATTAAATATGGCATAATCTTCTGGGGCAATACTACAACAAATATTAAACTTTTCAGGATGAAAAAGAGAATACTAAGAATTATTGAAGGGGTAAACAATACGAAATTGTGCAGTCCCATATTATAAAAACTGTCAGTTCTTCCTCTTCCTCGCATTTTTATCTACGAAACATCAGTTTTCATCAAACAATATATCGATATACACCCAGATATCTTATTAAAAAATTAAGATATACATGCACACAATACAAGGCAAAAATCTGACCTTCATGTGATACAGGTGAGAACATCATTGTGCCAAAAAGGCACACTACATACTGAGATAAAGATTTTCAATAATCTACCTAAACATATTAAATCAATAGGTAAACTCTGTAGTTTTAAGGCTGAAGTAAAGGCATATTTAATTGATCATTGCTTTTACAGTCTGACAGAATATATAAAAGCCAAACAACAAAAATAAAGATGCATTATTAATATTCTACTTTGTATGTTGCCTGTAATGTTTGTTGTATTTATGAATCTGTGCTACATTTCTTCAATATCTAGTCCATAGGATTACAATACAAACTGTATTTTATCTTGTAAATACCTAACCATGTCCAATATCCTTGTATATATTCTATACATATAGGATTTGAAGGACTAAATAAATAAATATGAAATTTTATTTTCTACTTGGTAAATATGTTGCTGAAAGTGTTTTAATGTTGAAAACAGTTTACCAAGATGAAGCTATGGGAAAAACTCATGCGTACAAGTAGTTTGCTCAATTTAAAACTGGTTACATGTCAATTGATGTTAAACCTTTTTCTGGACATCAGTCAACTGCCCAAATCAATGATAGTTTATGCCATCGGGTCAGACCATTAATTAAACCTTTACTTCTAAGTTTTAAACACAACAGTGTTTGTCAAAAAAGACTTGATTTGTGGAAGACAGGAAATGGTTCTTCCAACACGACAATGCACCTGCACACACAGCCATCTCTGTTAGACAGTTTTTGGGTAAAAACAGCATGCACCTTACTCACCTGACTTGGTTCTCTTCAACTTTTTCTTATTTCGACGCATGAAAAGGCGCATGAAAGACACCAATCTGACAACATTAAAGAAGTCAAAGAAGGGGGTAGGAGCTGTCAGCCATTTCTAAAGATGACTACAAAAAATGTTTCAAACATTGGAAGCGACAGTGGGAGAAAAGTATTAGTTATAATGGAAAGTATTTTATAGGGGATCAGGTTATTTTGTACCCAATTTGAAAATATATAGTTTCTAAAAAGTAATTCCAGTTTTTCTTTTTGGGTATCCCATAATATTAGACAGAATAAGTATTTACTTGCACTTTGATCATATTTGTTGGATCCTAAGGTTGATGAGGTTGTTGCCTTTGATACATTTAAGTGAGCTAAAAGAGACATTAACATTCAACATTTAGGTGCTTGTGCATTTATCTTCAACAAAATATAGAGTTAATAAAGAAATTAGTTTCTGAAATAACACAGTTTTATCAATCATGAAATTAAACACAAACACAATTTCCAAATATATTTTGTCTGATTCTTCTCTAACATTTTACTCTAGTGTATAAGTTGTCAGAAATATATTATTTTGTCTTCTGGCATTCAAAACCAAAATAAAACCATGTGTTATAGCAAACTCCAGGAAGAGAGACAGATTTGGGCACTGAAGGTAAAAAAGGAAGGCAGTTCACCCAGGCCCCAACATCAGATTAATTCACCTGTAGGAGATCCTCATCATCAGGTCATAGTGACCTGTGTTTACTTTCTAACCTTCTACATCTACTTTTATTTCACAATCCACTATGGTGGAAGGTACCTTGTACCACAACTAATAATTCCCTTTCCTATCCCACTCACAAAACAAAGAAGGGAGAAATGACTGTCTGTTTGCTTAAATCTGAGCACTAATTTCTTTTTTCTTCTCTTTATGATCTTTATTGTGGCAGTAAAATTGTTCTGTGGTCTGTCACAGGGGCTTATTCTCTAATTTTTTTTCAATAATTGTTTCATGACAAGAACATAATTTTCCCTCCAGAAAATTGTGAAAGAGTTGCTGATGCAGGATTTTTGTACATGAACTGACCTCTCAATTACGTCCCATAAATGTTTGACAGGTTTCATGTCAGGCAGTCTGGGTGGCTAAATGATTTGGTCAAATCATCCAGAATGATCTTCAAATGAATCACAAACAACTTGGGCCCAGTGACATGGTGCATTTTCATCCATAAAAATTTTATCATTGTTTGGGAACATGAAGTCCATAAATGGCTGCAAATGGTCTCCAAATAGCCAAACAAAACCATTTACATTCAATAACTGGTTCAGTTGTATCAGAGGACCCAGTCCGTTCCATGTACACCCAGCCCACACCTTTATGGAGCTGCCAACAGCTTGCACAGTGCCATGTTGACAAGTTTGGTCCATGGCTTTGTGGAGTCTGTGACACACTCGATCCCTACCATCAGCTCTTAAAAAGTGAAATTGGGACTCATCTGACCAAGCCTTGGTTTTCCAGTCATATAGTGTCCAAACGATATGATTAAGAGCTCAGAAGAGGCACTGCGGGTGATTTAGTGCTGTCAGCAAAGGTATTGGCATTTGTCATCTCTCCCACAGCCCAATAATAGCAAATTTCATCACACTGTCCTAACAGATATGTTCGTCATATACTCCACATTGATTTCTGGGTTGTTTTTGTTTTTTTTTTTTTAATCCAGTGTTGCTTGTCAGATTAGCACTGACACTCTACCCAAATGCCACTGCTCTCCGTCATTAAGTGAAGGCCATTGGAAATTGCATTGTCTGTTGTGAAAGGTGATGCCAGAAATTTGGTATTGCCAGCAAACGCTTGACACTGCAGATCTTGGAATATTGAAGTCCATAATGATTTCTGAAATGGAATATCCTATGAGTCTAGCTCTAACTACTGTCCTATGTTCAGTCTCTTAAATCCAATCATTCAGCCATAATCATGTCGGAAACCTTTTCATTTGAATTACCTGAGTACATATGACAGCTCCACCAATATACTGCCCTTTTATACCTTGTGTACACGATTCTACTGCCATCTTTACATTTCCATATCACTATCCCATGACTTTAGTCACCTCTATGTACAACACAATATACACTGATCTAACACATACTGTTATCTACTACCCACGATATGCTCAGATGTTGTGATATGAATGTACAGTTACGTCATATTTTTTACATGATGTGCTTACTGCTCATATTTCATTAATTTTATTGTTATTACAGCAATGTTGAAGAGAAACTCACTGTCAGTTAATAAGATGAAATAAGTATGATTCTGTGAATTTGCAGCTGCAGAATTTTTCAGCGTGAGTAGTAGAAAGATTTCCACCCTGGAGCATTAATTAAAGGTTAGTCTCACTTTTTCTTTTTGTTAAATACAAGCAGCAAAAAGTAATAACTCTTACAAATATCCGTTCAATTTTCTTGCTAATGAATATACTACTTCCCTTTCCAGTTTTGATTTTGATT
This sequence comes from Schistocerca serialis cubense, assembly GCF_023864345.2. Lineage (NCBI taxonomy): Eukaryota > Metazoa > Arthropoda > Insecta > Orthoptera > Acrididae > Schistocerca > Schistocerca serialis. The sequence continues at coordinate 815,933,268 of NC_064640.1, forward strand.
TACAGTATTCATACAACATGAAAATTTCACAAAAAAACTTTTGTACATTAATGGAATTCCTAAGTTTTTCTCTCAGTTTTTGATCTACTTGGTTGAGGGGTATCCAAGGTTCATCCCAGAACCACATTAGAGCTCCAGGTTTGCCATCATGAGAAATATTGCAGTGTCCAGAGTAGCCTGGTAGGCACTGGAAATCACAGGTTTTGTGTGTAGGTCTATGCCATAATGTACGGTGGGTATGTTTTGGAAATTTGGCCTGACAAGATTTATAATCTAACGGAACATAGAGTTCTCAGATGTTGTTAAATTAAGTGTTACTCGAGAATGTAATACAATGCTGTAAGAAAAGAAAATGTTTACATCTTTTTTTATATATATAACTATATATATGACGGTAGTATCTGTTCCCGAAAGAACAGTTACCGTGGATGACCATGCAGCTTTGCTAGAAATGAAATGATAATTAAATAGACACCCTAGCTGCGATGAAGTGTATCAACGCCTGCTTGCAGCTAGGGTGTCTATTTAATTATCATTTTATATATATAGTGGAGAAGAGGGAGTGGTGCATAAGCTACTATTATTACCATCAAATAATTTGATTTCCAGTTCCATGAAAATAAGGGTAAATTTGAAGAATTCCATATGAGCTAGGAGATAAGTGATACTTCTGCTGTGGTTCTCCCTCATGCTTGCTCCTTATGTAACACCTTCGACTATTCTTGTCAGCTCGCTCAAGAGACTGATAATGCTACAGATCTGGTCCAACCAGACCAGAAGATGAATAACAGCGATTCTCCAGGAATGTTTTTCAGTCTAATCTACTATTTTTTAGACTATGCCTTACAGGCTACCCTGCAAGACAGGCATGTTGTGTAGGGGTAATTTTGGCCTGTGTTATCAACATAATTTTCATGACAGCCTATAAGTCAGAGGCAAGAAAAGGTTTCCCAAGCCCCAGATATGTAGGCTGTCTCACTCACACATGAGAGGTGTTTTGTGGGAGTAGTATTGACCTGCTTTTTTGACCTGTTGTACAGGAGCCATACAGGCGTATGGGCACACATGGGGGAATGTTGAAATGAATAGAGCAGGAGATGGACAGAGATAGATAGCAGGAGAGAATAGGTAAGGACAGAGTGAGCAGGAAGGGAGAATGAGGTGGACACAAGGACAGCAGGATGAAGAGTTAGAGATGGGAAGGGAGGTGGAAGAAATGTATACAATATACAGGGTGTTACAAAAAGGTACAGCCAAACTTTCAGGAAACATTCCTCACACACAAAGAAAGAAAATATGTTATGTTGACATGTGTCCGGAAACGCTTGCTTTCCATGTTAGAACTCAATTTATTACTTCTCTTCAAATCACATTAATCATGGAATGGAAACACACAGCAACAGAACGTACCAGTGTGACTTCAAACACTCTGTTACAGGAAATGTTCAAAATGTCCTCCGTTAGCGAGGATACAAGCATCCACCCTCCGTCGCATGGAATCCCTGATGCGCTGATGCAGCCCTGGAGAATGGCGGATTGTATCACAGCCGTCCACAATACGAGCACGAAGAGTCTCTACATTTGGTAACGGGGTTGCGTAGACAAGAGCTTTTAAATTTCCCCCATAAATGAAAGTCAAGAGGGTTGAGGTCAGAAGAGCATGGAGTCCATGGGATTGGTCCACCTCTACCAATCCATCGGTCACCGAATCTGTTGTTGAGAAGCGTACGAACACTTCGACTGAAATGTGCAAGAGCTCCATCGTGCATGAACCACATGTTGTGTCGTACTTGTAAAGGCACATGTTCTAGCAGCATAGGTAGAGTATCCCGTATGAAATCATGATAACGTGCTCCATTGAGCGTAGGTGGACGAAACTAAAATGAGCTCTAACATGGAAATTAAGCGATTCCGGACATGTGTCCACATAACATCTTTCCTTTATTTGTGTATGAGGAATGTTTCCTGAAAGTTTGGCTGTACCTTTTTGTAACACCCTGTATGTGTAAAATGCGTATATGGTCAAGGCCACAGGTGAAACGCTAGTCATAAAATACTTTCATTATTCTTCTGCAGTTAAAAATCTATTTTTTTATCAAGTATTGAGTGCAAATGGTGCACCAGAATAACGTTTACATAATTCCTTAACACTGATTAGCCAGAACATTATGACCAATAACCCACTATCTATATAAACCCTTCCAGGTGACAGCAGAGCGATGTGCAAGGAAAGACTACTAGTCAGACATACACACACAGTGCATGTAGTATCAGTGAGTGTGCTGAATATGTTCAGACTGAGTAAGGCACACCACCTGTCTGAGTTTGACTAAGGGCAGATTGTGATAGCCTGGAAGCTCAGCATGAGCCTTTCAGAAACTGCATAACTCCTAAATGTGGCAAAACCAAGGTAAATTCACGTCCAGACACTGTGTGGTTGTGCGACCACCCCTCATTACAGGTGTCAGACTTCATGGGCATCCATGGGTCCATGATGGCCAAAGATTAACGTACACTGGTTGCAGACCATGCACACTGATTGATAAGGATCATGTTTCCTGACAGTAGTGGCATACTGGGGAAATAGGACACATGGTGGACTGTGGCGGAACTAACATCAGACTCTAATACTGGGCAGAATACAAGTGTGTCTGAACACACAGTGGACTGGACACTCCTAATGATGGCAGTCTGCAGGGGAACACTCACGTGGGCATCCATGGGTCCATGATGGCCAAAGATTAAAGTACACTGGTTGCAGACCATGCACACTGATTGATAAGGATCATGTTTCCTGACAGCAGTGGCATACTAGGAAAATAGGACACATGGTGGACTGTGGTGGAACTAACATCAGACTTTAATACTGGGCAGAATACAAGTGTGTCTGAACACACAGTGGACTGGACACTCCTAATGATGGAAGTCTGCAGCCAACGACACATACATGTGCCAATGTTAACATCATGATGTCGACAACTGAAACTGAAATAGATAAGGGATCATTGGTACTGGATGGAGGGGCAGTGGCAGGGTGCCACAAGGTCTGATGCTGATGAATCCTGATACCTTCTTCATCATGTCAAAGGAGGGTGCAAATCAGTCATCTTCCAGGGGAACAGCTTCTTGACAGCTGTATTGCAGGATCAAGACAGGGCGGTGACAGCTCCATTATGCTCCGGGGAACATTCACGTGGGCATCCATGGGTCCATGATGGCCAAAGATTAACGTACACTGGTTGCAGACCATGCACACTGATTGATAAGGATCATGTTTCCTGACAGCAGTGGCATCTTGCAGCACGATAATGTGCCATGTCACAAAGCTAGGAATGTGACAGAGTTGTCTGAGGAACACATAGCGATTTCCAGTTAGCATGCCGGCCCCCAACTTGCCAGATCTGAGCCAGAACAAAGACATCCAGGATATTATTGAACGTGGCATCGGAGGACATCACCCCACCCCCTCCCAGTAATTTATGGGAATTAGGTGACTTGTGTGTGCAGACATTGTGTCAGCTCCCTCCAACGATCTAGCAAGGCCTCGTTGATTCCATACCATGATGTATCATTGTTGTTATCAGTGCCAAAAGTGGACATACCGGCTTTTAGGTAGGTGGTCATAATGTTCTGACTGATCAGTATATGTCAGTAATGTCAATTTACTTACAAAATGGGTGCCTAACAAAATCCACTACTGTAAAAGTAACTTCCATCATAGGACGCACTTCAACTGAACACTTCATAAAAATGACTCTCAATTTGGAGTACCAATAAAAACGAAATAACTTACTTTAAGTTGACACATAAAGTTGGTTTTCTAAGGTCAGTCACAGTTAAAAGAAATGATGAAAACCTATGTACTTGTGAAAGTTTTGAAGAATCTGCAGCATTTTCTACACTCTCAAATTCGTCATGTTCATATTAAAAGTTGTAAAGCAGTTTTTATTTACTTTAACATCCTTCATTAGAAAAGTTGCTCAGAAAATTATAATGAAGCCTCTACCAGGTTAATGCAGAGTGTCCAATGTATCCAGATGAGGCTGGCAATGGATAGATGAAATGGGAAGAAAGGTTGTTTTAGTGGTGATACTTTTGTTTCCCTGCAGAAAAAAAAAACATATCAAGTACTAGATGCATGAAAAGGTGACCAATTATCTGTCTATAAAAAAAATCTGTTTCAGTAAATTCTAAATCTAATTTCCGCTGAATATGCCAATAACATCCGTAAGTTCCTCACAATACACATCAGTGGGGGATGTGAACATAAAATTATTTTAATTAAACTTTGAACTGATGCATATACTCATTCATTTCTTTCATAATCTGCCCTTCGCTGGATAAAGAAGGGCATTTATCGTTAGGAAGATATTCAGACGTCATAATTCCTACAGTGAAATGTTGAAGTCTACACCTATTAAAGTATAATGTCATACCCAAACGTAAAAGGCACATAACTGTGTCACAGCAATAGTTTATTTAGGAAGGACTATTTAAGGAGCGTGTAGCAGCATGAATGTAACACAACTGCAGTGAAAACTCCATTTACAGGGTTTAATTAATCTGTCTCATCAAAAATATATAAGTTAAAACTGTTGATCAGTAAATAAACTGACAGAGATTCTGAACATTTCATGGGCAGCGTCATCAACACATTGCATTACTTGCTTGAGCAGCACCTACACTAGGTCAGAAGTGCACTTGTTCAATAGTATATAATAATGGGGTTTTATTAGAGGCTACTTATAGCTAAAATTGGTTAGAATTCTCTCATTCCCACTACTATTATTGTTGAAAGTAGCCTTTATCATTACCATTAGGCCTATAAAATCAATTATGAAGACACAAATTAGAGAGCATCTGGTTTTATATCAGCTTTGAGTGGCATAAAATCGCATTTCTAGCATTCATTTCCCCACAACGAGTGGTTAAAACATGACAGAACACATAACTGTTGCTAAACTTAGGGGGAAACATCTATGTCAGTATCTCACACTGAGAAATCCTTCATCTAAGCTATAGTTGTTCCCTTTCTCCACGCTTCTACAACTAAGCCATGACTCCTTTTCTAATTAACTCAATGACAGTGGGATGCTAAATTAGCTTCTCAGTGTTAGCTGAAACGCTCTTGAAGATGATTTTAGGAATGTTTTGAAGTAAATGACACATATCAGATTCCTAAAATGGAGTGTTACAATTCTGGATGGTATGGTGGTGCATATTAGAGATGGTGTCTGCCAGGGAGTTATCACGTAAAAGTGTATTTCTTAAACAGAAATGAATATGTGTGTTTGTTTGTAAGTGTGTGGGACTGGATGGTTCAAAAATAGTTCAAATGGTTCTGAGCACTACGGGACTTAACATATGAGGCCATCAGTCCCCTAATCTCAGAACTACTTAAACCTCACTAACCTAAGGACATCACACACATCCATGCCCGAGGCAGGATTCGAACCTGTGACCCTAGCAGCAGCGCGGTTCCGCACTGAAGTGCTTAGAACTGCTCAGCCGCATTGGCCAGCTGGGACAGGATGCGTGGTGGTAGTGTATGGTGAGAGAAAACTTTATATAACATTTATCCCCTCACAGAAGGTAGAGTCTCATGATCTAAAAATACCCTGTATGTTGATCTGGATGATCCATATTGGTTACCTCTGTAAAGCTCACACACTGCTTGGAGAGTAAATAAGGGACGAAATATCATAACAGATATTGGATACCAATAATAAATTAAAACATTTCAAGGCAGTTAAAGTAAATCATAACTTTAAATAATAATGGCAGCAGGATCCTGGTGTGTTGGAAGCAGTACTGTTATGACAAGTGGCCATTGGCACGATCAAATAGTATTAAGTTCCATGTCAGAGACAGTAATGAAAATAATTTTTTTATATTACTGAAAAATTAAACAAATATGTGTAAAAACACCTGCATGATGTTCTCTTCTGCTTTTGATGCACTGCATCTAACTGGCTGTGAGCCTAGTGTGGCATAGTATTTAATATCTGTAGTTAGATTAAAATTTGCACCTATGTATGGGCAGTGGAATTGTATGGTAGTAAAATCTATATTCATTCTCTGTAAGCCACTGCTAACTGCATGGCAGAGGGTATGTCCCATCATACCAACACCAGTTACTAGGGCTTTTGACTGTTCCACTCACACATGTAATGTGGGAAGAATGACTCTTGAAATGCAACTGTGTGTGCCGTGCTTAATCGATAAGTTTGTCCTCACGATCACTATACAAGTCATAAGCAAGGGATTTTAGTATATTCTTCAGGCCATCATTTAAAGCCTCTTCTCAAAACTTTGCAAGCAGACTTCTGTGGGCTACTTGATGTCTATCCTCAAGGATCTGCCAGTTCAGTCCTTTCAACATCTCTGTGACATTCGTCCAGAGATAAAGCAAATCTGTGACCATTCCTGCGGCCAATATCTGTATACATTCACTATCGCCTGTTAGTCCTGTTTCGTATACAGGTTCCATACACATGAGTAATATTCTGTGATGGGTTGCACGAGTACTTTACAAGCTATTAGTGTTTCCTTTGTAGACTGACTGCATTTCCCTAGTATTCTACCAATAACCAAAAGTCTGCCACCCGCTTTACCCATGACTGAGCTTATGTGATCGTTTAATTTCATGTACCTACAAAGAGCTATACCCAAGTATTTGTATGAATTCACGGATTCCAACTTTTACTCAAGAATGTTAGTGTCATAAACTGCTTCCAAGATCATGACGAATACATGATGAGACTACACATAAACAACTGCAGTAAACAGAAATCCCATAAATACATATCCTTGACGCTTCTGCAACTAGGTGAACTTACCTGGCCCTATTTCAAATAGGAAGAGAACTTGAATGTGGGTGAGAATTACAGCAGATAATGCTTTACTGACAGGACTGTGTGAATTGTGCGGTTTTTTATAGACCTACGTACCTTGCATAGCATAATAGTAAAGGAAAAACTCATTCCCTTTTTTCTTCTTCATTTGGATGTGTGTCTTCTTGAGGCTTTTGGTCCCTTGGCTGACCCAAGAAATATTGGAGAACGATTTTAAATCTTCTGTGCGAGAAGAAAACTCCCCAAGCAGTGACAAACAAAGCCATTGCGTACATAGTTATTTCCATAAACATGATTCTACGTTACGTAAATAGCACCTGTCCCAGCACGAGTACCTAAGGCCTACCGCTGGAGTGGTGAATGTCGGTTGGAATTTTGAAACAGTTGATAGCAGTCTGCGATAGTGAAGGGTCAGAGAAGTAAAAACATTTTGCGCGATGGTTGGACTCGAAAGAAAATACAGTTTTCTTATTCATTTAATGAAAACCACTCCAGTTGCTATTGGAAACTAATGCGTCCACGTTGCCGCACTGCACAAAATTTTTCCGAAGAACTTAAAAACGGCCTGATGCAAAATACGAAACCGGTAGTGGACGCAATAAAGTTCTCAATGCCAACTTGAGCGATCTTCATTAAAAAAGGAAGAGGGTTGCGGATTCAGCACATCTTCCGAACATGGAGCAATTAATTGTTTTATTAGTACAGACCCATCTCTCTTTTGATGTACCGGTAACATAGTAATTGTAGCCATCTTCCTGAAGCAGCTGTTTTGTCTATACAGCTTGCTTCCATGGCCATTCAGCTTTAATTCATGCACAATTGTCCCACATGAATATGAATCAAATGTCACATACAGCACTGTAGCCGTAATTCATGAAACAAGACTCAAATCATCATGCAGTAATGATACGGCGCAAATTTTATCCCGCAACCGAAAATTAGAATTATCGGTACACAATCTGTCATTTAGTGTCACATTTTTCGTTACGGATATGTACGACGTTAATATGAATGAGTGGTGTCTGTTCCTTTGGACATGTCTGAAAGAACTGACACCACATAGGATTCGCCGCTGTGATACACATTATGTAGAAGAGAAAGGAAAGGAACTATTGGTGGCAGCTGCATTAGTGCTTTATGCGGAATTAGCAGTGATGAAAGAAAATGTGTGCCAATCCAAGACTCAAACACAGGATCTATTGCTTACTAGGCTCTTGCTTTAGAAATTGCGCCACCCAGACACATTGTTCATCGCGATTGCCTGGCTGTCTCAGCACATATACCGGCTTACCTACACTGCCATGGAGTGCTACCTTACTGCAGTCCTCCTCCATGTCATCCATGCTCACTACTCTTAGATTTCCGCAGAAGGTTGAACGTAATTGTGCATCCACACTGAAGGTAGAAGATTCATTACGCATCAAGTGAGTCAGTTATATGAATGATGAATGCATAGTGTCCATTCTGTCGGTCACATTGAGAACGACAGACACCAAGCGGGATCTGCAGCTGTAAAACACATTATGTAAATTGAAGGTAAAGGGAGGAGAACAAAAAGGAAAATGAGGAACTATTGATGTCAGCTGCATTGGGAATTTATGTGGAATCAGAGGCGATGAGCGGAAATGTGTGCTGAAAAGTTCAACATGGAATGTCCTGCTTACTAGGCAGGTGCATTAACAACTGCACCCCACACACACTGTGTTTATCACAGCTGCACAGACTATCTCGGCACACCTTCTGGCCAAACCACACTCCCACCCAGTGCCACCTATATGCAGTCCCCGTCCATGTCCTCCACGCTCGCTATTTTGAGATTCCTGCAGAAGGTTGAGCGTAATTGTGTATGTGCACTGAAGGTGATGGATACGAATCAGTTATATGAACGCATGGTGTCTGTTCATTCAGAAATGACAAAGATGACAGACACTAAGTGGAATCCGCAGCTGTGACAAATATTATGTAAACTGAAGGTGGAGGGGGTAGAAAGAAGGAAAAGGAAAGGAGCTATTGTTGTCAGCTGAATTGGGACTTTATGTGGAATCAGAGGCAATGAGCAAAAATGTGTGCCAGACTGAGATTCGACAAAGGATCTCCTGCTTACTAGGCTGTTGTGGTAACAACTGGGCCACCTTCTTTTTTGCTTTCTTTTTCGCCCCTAGACAAGAAAGGGAAAACTACAAAAAAAATCTACTTGCCATCGCCACTTGTGTCCTAACAAAAAATAAAAAAAATAAAATAAAAAAAATAAAAAAATGCACCTCTTCAGGCGTTGGCGCCTATCTAGGCCTATCCCAAAACAGCTAACCTATTCTTAGAAGGGTGTAGGAAAAGAAGAAAGTAAGGGGGATGAACATAGAGAGTAGCGATGAAAATGAAAGTAGTTGTGTATGGGCTTCTTTTTGTTTAGGTTCTTTTATTGCATTTTTATGTTTTTTTTTTGTTTTCTTTGCGTTTATATACAGGGTGGTCCATTGATAGTGACTGGGCCAAATATCTCACGAAATAAGCGTCAAACGAAAAAACTACAAAGAACGAAACTCGTCTAGCTTGAAGGGGGAAACCAGGTGGCGCTATGGTTGGCCCGCTAGATGGTGCTGCCCTAGGTCAAACGGATATCAACTGCGTTTATTTTTTTTAAATAGGAACCCCCATTTTTATTACATATTCGTGTAGTACATAAGGAATTACGAATGTTTTAGTTGGACCACTTTTTTCGCTTTGTGATAGATGGCATTGTAATAGTTACAAACGTATGAGTACGTGGTATCACATAACATTCTACCAGTGTGTACGGTATTTGCTTCGTGATACATTACCCGCGTTGAAATGGACCGTTTACCAATTGCAGAAAAGGTCGATATCGTGTTGATGTATAGCTTTTGTGAACAAAATGCCCAACGGGCGTGTGCTATGTATACTGCTCAGTATCTTGGACGACTTCATCCAAGTGTCCGGACCGTTCGCCGGATAGTTACGTTATTTAAGGAAAGAGGAAGTGCCGAGCGGTTCTAGGCGCTTCAGACTGGAACCGCGCGACCGCTACGGTCGCAGGTTCGAATCCTGCCCCGGGCATGGATGTGTGTGATGTCCTTAGGTTAGTTAGGTTTAAGTAGTTCTAAGTTCTAGGCAACTGATGAGCTCAGAAATTAAGCCTCATAGTATTCAGAGCCATTTGAACCATTTTTTGAAACAGGAAGTGTTCAGCCACATGTGAAACGTCAATCACGACCTGCAATAAATTATGATGCCCAAGTAGGTGTTTTAGCTGCTGTTGTGGCTAATCCGCGCCGGCCGAGTTGGCCGAGTAGTTCTAGGCGCTACAGTCTGGAGCCGCGCAACCGCTACGGTCGCAGGTTCGAATCCTGCTTCAGGCATGGATGTGTGTGGTGTCCTTAGGTTAGTTAGGTTTAAGTAGTTCTAAGTTCCAGGGGACTGATGACCTCAGAAGTTAAGTCCCATAGTGCTCAGAGTGATTTTGCTAATCTGCACATGAGTAGCAGACAAATTGCGCGAGAATCGGGAATCTCAAAAACGTCGGTGTTGAGAATGCTACATCAACATCGATTGCACCCGTACCATATTTCTGTGCACCAGGAATTGCCTGGTGACGACTTTGAACGTCGTGTACAGTTCTGCAACTGGGTACAAGAGAAATTACGGGACGATGACAGATTTTTTGCACTCATTCTATTTAGCGACGAAGCGTCATTCACCAACAGAGGTAACGTAAATCGGCATAATATACACTACTGGGCAACAGAAAATCCACGATGGCTGTGACAAGTGGAACATTAGTGACCTTGGCGGGTTAATGTATGGTGTGGCATTATGGGAGGAAGGATAATTGGCCCCTATTTTATCGATGGCAATCTAAATGGTGCAATTTATGCTGATTTCCTATATAATGTTCTACCGATGTTACTACAAGATGTTTCACTGCATGACAGAATGACGATGTATTTCCAACATGATGGATGTCCGGCACATAGCTCGCGTGCGATTGAAGTGGTATTGAATAACATATTTCATGACAGGTCAATTGGTCGTCGAAGCACCATACCATGGCCCGCACGTTCACCAGATCTGACGTCCCCGGATTTCATTCTGTGGGGAAAGTTGAAGGGTATTTGCTATCGTTGTCCACCGTTAGCGCCTGACAACATGCGTCAGCGCATTGTCAATGCATGTGCGAAAATTACGGAAGGCGAACTACTCGCTGTTGAGAGGAATGTCGTTACACGTATTCCCAATGCATTGAGGTTGATAGACATCATTTTGAAGATTTATTGCATTAATGTGATATCTATATGTAATTACGCTGTAACAGCATGCATTCTCAGAAGCGATAAGTTTGCAAAGGTACATGTATCACATTGGAACAACCGAAATAAAATGTTCAAACGTACCTACGTTATGTATTTTACTTTAAAAAACCTACCTGTTATCAACTGTTCGTCTAAAATTGTGAGCCATATGTTTGTGACTATTACAGAACCATCTATCACAAAGCGAAAAAAGTCGTCCAACTAAAACATTCATATCTCTTTACATACTACACGAATATGTAATAAAATAATGGGGGTTCCTATTTAAACAAACGCAGTTGATATCCGTTTCACCTATGGCAGCGTCATCTAGTGGGCCAACCATAGTGCATCTGGTTTCTCCCTTCAAGCTAGACAAGTTTCGTTCTGTGTAGTTGTTTCGTTTGACGCTTATTTCGTGAGATATTTGGACCGATCACGATCAATGGAAAACCCTGTATATATATTTTTATTTTCTTTTACTTATTTACTATTTTTTTTTTTTAATTTTTAAATTTTTTATCTTAAATTGGTATGTACCAGCATTCCAGAAGTCACTAACGCCTTCTGATTGGCGGAACGTCCACATGTGTCTTCTCGAAAATTTAATGGAGATTCTGTTTGTAGTGGTTTCAGAACATCATGTCGGGAAAAAGGTATCAGCATCTCATGGCTTGGACGTTTCAGCTGGAAGGCGGGTCATGAAAAGCGCTCTCTAGAAAACTGGAAAAGAACTGCTTGTATCTGGGGTTGTAAACATGTGTACAGTGTCGATCGTTAAGGTACGTCCAGTAACCTAGTTCTGTTTCCTCGTCGGGGCCAAAAAGGTAGCGGTCCGAATGGCTGTGTATCCAATTCACAGCAATAGTTTTTGGAGTTTGGTGCAGGGTAGTGAATCACATCCAGGAATAAAAGCATCAGGAAAATGATCTGAGCAGGTGTGTGTTGGGTAAGGAAAGCTAATATATGCTGCACGAGCCTCCAGACATCAGACAATGGACCATATGAGAACTGATGAGCGTCTGTGTCCTCCACACCACAGTGAACGCAGGTGGGTGTGCAGTGAGGCGGATGTGGTGCAAATGAAACTGGTTGACCTGTTTGCCATTGATGGTGATATACCAGGTGGACTGGACGCTGATATCAAGATAACCAGCATGTTGTGCTTACCACACACTACGCCATGTGATCTGGGGAAATGTGTTCAATGAAATTGGGGGATCGACAAATTTGTAATTTGTCGTCCACAGTCTTTGTCCGGAGTATACGTAAAAGGGGTAAGGAGTGTAGGGTGTAACTTAATTCAAGAATGAAGTGCCGAAAGTGATAAAAGGGGGTGGAATGTCTGATAACATGACTGGGGCTGACATGGAGACCAGTGTGCATACATGCAAAAGTAGTAACGTCAGGCTCGTCAGGCAGCGATGCCAGACTTTCAGTCAGGAGTTAACAAAAAGTGCCATAACTCTGTCTGGCACATGGAATAAGCCCACTCCACCATGCTCCTGTGGGAGGTCAAGGAGGGATACTGAACTTTAAATAACATCCTGATACAGACAAAGGATCCCATCACCATCAACTTATGACGTGTGAGGGTAATCAGGACCAGGAACACTTGTGCCACATGGGGGATGCGTGAGGCATGGTAAACATTTACATACTTCCCATGCTGTACAATGTCGAGGAATCTAAACCAGTGGTCCACGAGGATAGCCCTGATCATTTGGATGAGACGTCTACTGTTGGTTGCCGCTGAACACCTGGACAAAGTGTTTATCACAGTGTTTATTGCAGCTTCATGACTATCTTACAATATCTCATAGCTAACCCACACACACATCTATCCACAGCCCATCATATCCTCCATGCTCATTACCTTGAGATTCCTGCAGAAGCTTGAACATAATTGTGCATCTGCTCTGAATGTGGTGAATTGGTTGTCCATCAAGGTGAATCAACTATACAGATGCCAATAGAATAGACACCATACATTCGTTTAACTTATTTACCTCAATGGAGAATGAATCCACATCTTCAGTGTGGATGCACAATTACATTTGTCCTGCAGAAATCTCAAAGTAGAGATAGAGAGTGTGGAGGACACAAATAGTGGCTCCTGATAGGATTGTTCTGGTGTGAGTGTGGGTCAGCCGCGGTGGAGGGGGAGGGGGGCAAGATAGTTCGCCCAGTTGCCAGAAACACTGTGTACAGGTGGTGCAGTGGTTAATGCAACTTCCTAGCAAACAGTAGATCCCTGATCGAATCTCGGTGTGACACACATTTTCACTTGTCGCTGCCGATGCTGCATGAACTCCCGGTGCAGCTGACATCAATAGTTCCTTTCCTTTCCTTTCCCTTCCTCTCCCTCTACCTTCAGTTTACATAATATGTATCATAGCGGCATATTCCGCATGGTGTCTGTTCTTTCAGACATGGGCGGGGGTTTTGGTTAGATGGGAGGCATGGCGAGACAGTCCGTACAATTGTGTTAAACAGTGTGTCTGGTTGGTGCAGTGGTTAATGCAACTACCTCATAATCAAGAGAGCACAGGTTCAAATCCTGATCTGGCACATGTCTTCATTCGTTGCTACTGATTCCGTATGAAGTCCTGATGCAGGTGACATCAGTGGCTCCTCACCTTTTCTTTCCGTTCTTCCCCATCCACCTTCAATTTACATAATATGTATGACATATCAATGAAATTATGACGTTTTTGGGTGCCTCAATATTTTAGAGTTCATAGAATTTGCTGAAGAAGCTAGTTACATAGTAAGGATTAGGTCGTATTTAGAGTAGGGCTATTTATGAGAAAGTGTTGGCGTTGCCAAGCTACATTTCTCTGTGGTGCTATGTTTCCCTGTTTTGGGAAATAGTTGAGTTCGTTAATACAACATAACAATGTCTACAGCAAACAGCTACCTAAATATCTTTGTTAGCACTAATGGGTACTATGTGTCCCTCCTAATAGTTGTCAGACACATTGTCTACGGCGCTTTGGGGAATATTTGCTATTTCATTTTGGCAATGTGTAGCTGGACTCAGCACAAAAAATTCTGCTCATCACATCAACCATGTGACGCCAAGCGTCGACAGATAGCGTCGGTTTATTTCCCATTGCAAAAAAAAAAAATGATTTTTAAAGCGAAATTTTTCATGCTCATTGATAAAAAGGTTCCAAATTACTATAATGCGATATTGATACTATCAGTATGTAATACTAGCAGCATTATAAGACGACGAATAATGATCCATGCAAGTGCACATATCAATAATTATGACACTCACCTATCTTTGCTCAGAGATTTCTTCGACCAGCCTGGCCACCGCTGGCGATGAGAAAGAAGTTCCCGACTATGGACAGTTTTCCTCGTAGCTGCTGGCTAATCACAATACTGGTAGACGTCTTTGCCGGTGAAAGTGTGCAATGGGGCTACAGGGTATAGGCAAAATAATGTGAACAGTGGTAGTAATTAGATGGTTTTGTTTGACGGTCAACAACACATGTAGGGCACGTGTCACACTGGACTGTGCTTGTTCAGTACCGGCTATGCATCAGTGCAGGTTGTTTACGAATAATGCACACTTCGTATTTGCATTCAGAGGTCGAGTTCGACGTGCAATGAAAGACCTAATAGAGTTCCAAAGAGGGTAGATTGTGGGGGCCTGATTAGCTGGGGCATCAGCAGCCAAGATAGCGAAATTATTGAGTGTTTCAAGGGCAACTGTTTCAACAGTCATGACAGCCTACACGAAACATGGAAAGACATCATCGTGTAAACGTAATAGTGGGCGCAAATTAAAACCAAACGACAGAGATCATTGTACTCTAACACGAATTGTGTCAAAACAACATAAAACTGCGGCGGCTAGGTGACTGCAGAGCTCAATAGCCTTCCTCGGGACTCCATACTATCGACACTTTCTGCCGAGAACTTGATAAAGTGAATATTCACGGACGAGCTGTAATAACGAAACCATCAGAGACGACAAACAACGCAAAGAAGCGTAAAGCATGGCGTCAGGAGCATAAATCCTTGATGGCTGATCAGTAGAAACAAATCGTATGGTCTGACGAGTCAGCATTCGTTATTTCCAACATCGGAATGGGTTTATGTCTGCAGAACGCCAAAAGAAGCCTACAGTCCTGATTGCTTGATTCCAGCGGTTTAGCATGGAGGTGGAAGTGTGATAGTGTGGGCAGCTATATTATGGTATTCTACTGGTCCTGTCACTATTCTCAAAGGCCCTGTTACAGCCAACGATTATATGAACATTTTAGGTGATTAGGTGCTCCTCATGATGCAGATGTTGTTCCCCAACAGTGACGCCATTTTTCAGGACTATAATGCACCCATTCACACAGCCAGGACAGTACAATCGTGGTATGAGGAGCCTGCAACTGAACTGAAGAGTCTTCCTGGGCCAGCACAGTTCCCGAACTTGAACATTATCGAACCCTTGTGGGCGGCATTGGAGCGCAGATAGTTAGAAGAGGTTCTGATCAAAGAGTGGCATAACATTCCACTGGAGATTAATCATTATATCCCAGTAATACAAGAAGGATCACAGCTGTATTAGAGGCAAATGGGGTACAATACCTTGTTAATAAACCATTCCCAAGTAGGTACAGGTGTTCACATTATTTTCCCTATCCCCTGTACACTGGAGTTTATTTCCTAGCGGCACTGGCTACACTGAGTGACAAAGGCCGTGGGATATTTCCAGATATTGTGTGAGACCTCCTTTCGCCCAGCGTAGAGCAGCTACTCCAAATAACGTGAACTCAACAAGTCGTTGGAAGCCCCCTGCAGAAATATTGATCCACATTGCCTTTATAGCCGTCCATAAACGCGGAAGTGATACCTGTGCAGGATCTTGTGCACGAACCGACCTCTCGATTATTACAATACAGTTCAGTACAGTAGAGCGTGAGTTTCTGACAGTAGTATGGGCTGTCACATATTTTCGGCCATACTTATTCGGACGACAATTTAAGATAGTCATGGGGCATAAACCACTGGTGTTGTTGGGCAGTATATCTGATCCGTCGTCTAGGTTGTTAAAACTCCGCCTAAAGCTAGAGGAGTAGGACTACCAGATACTGTACAAGGAAGGTAAACAGAATCGACTAGCCAATGCGCTTTCCTGTATCCGTAGCGTGTTAGGTGGGGACGCACAACAGAGAGTACTGACAAGGGAACCTCCACATCGCACCCCCCTCAGATTTAGTTATAAGTTGGCACAGTGGATAGGCCTTGAAAAACTGAACACAGATCAATCGAGAAAACAGGAAGAAGTTATGTGGAACTATGAAAAAATAAGCAAAATATACAAACTGAGTAGTCTGTGGGTAAGATAAGCAACATCAAGGAAAGTCTGAGTTCATGAGCGACGTGGTCCCGTGGTTAGCGTGAGCCGCTGGGGAACGAGAGGTCCTTGGTTCAAGTCTTCCCTCGAGTGAAATGTTTACTTCCCTTATTTTCGCAAAGTTATGAGCCGTCCGTTCGTTCATTGATGTCTCTGTTCACTGTAATAAGTTTAGCGTCTGTGTTTTGCGACCGCACCGCAAAATCGTGCGATTAGTAGACGAAAGGACGTGCCTCTCCAATGGGAACCGAAAACATTTGATCGCAAGGTCATAGGTCAAACGATTCCTCCACAGGAAAACACGTCTCATATATTCTATACGACACTGGTGACGGCATGTGCGTCACATGACAGGAATATGTTGTCGACCCACCTAACTTGTACACTTGGCGAATGGATAAAAAGATTCTTCTATCTTTCCCCATTTAGGTTTTCTTGTGGATCTGATAATCACTCACAAAAATGTGATGAAAACATAAGAGTTTGTCACATAAACTGCAACTAATGAATGCAACAGTTTCAAAGTCGCACAGTTTTGCCTGTGCTCTGTCAAAACATATGGTTTTAACGTTTTCAAATTTTTCCGTGTCTAGCGTCCCCATACTACGGCGCAGTTACTTCGCATCGGACAGACGGACGGACAGATAATAATTGTCTGAAAATAAAAAATTAAACTTTTCACTCGAGGGAAGACTTGAACTAAGGACTTCGCGTATCACAGCTGCTGACGCTAATCACGTGACCAAGGCGTTCATGACCTCGCACCCTCCTTGATGTTGCCTATATTGCGCATGGACTACTCAGTTTGTACATTTTGCTTATTTTTTTCATAGTTCCACACAACTTCTTCCTGTTTTCTCGATTGATCTGTGTTCAGTTTTTCAAGGCCTATTCACTGTACCAACTTATAACTAAATCTGAGGGGGGTGCTATGGGGAGGTTCCCTTGTGAGGAGCCAGCCAGGAACAGTGACAAGAGTAAAGATAAGCCGGCCGAGGCCACGTCCGTGGAGACGCAAGCCGAGCTAGCTAGAGCAGAGATAACGGCTCCGACACAGAGCGCTGAAGAACAAACCAGTGACGTAGGAGAAGAATCACTGGAAACAAGCGAGTACCAAAGAAAAGCTGGCAGTGCTAAGGCAAATGCACATATCCACTTTCGGCGGAAATCAGGGAATGGGGATGATATATGATTAGTAAAACAATACTGTACTTGGCCTGGGATGAAGTTAGACATAGAGAATTTCATAAGGAAATGCCATAAAAACAAAATACTGCAGATAAAGACGAAGCAGCCAATGGAATTAACACCAATCCCAGAGTTTATTTTTGAAAGATGCGTTATTGACATCATAGGTCCCTCACCATTAATCCAGTTCGGTAATCACAAAGTTTGTTATAGCCGAGCCAATTGACCGCCAAGCCACTGACACTGTCGCGCGTAAGTTGGTAGATAACATAATTCTGAAGTTTCGGATCCCTGCAGTTTACTTAGTGAAATGGGAAGTAATTTTATAAACTATACTACGAAGCGTTTATGTAAACTATTGAGAATATATAAAATACAGATGACAGCTTACCATCTACAAACAAATGGTTCACTGGAGCGTTCACATCGTGCGCTAACCGAAATGTTATGGCACTACATTAGCCGAGTTCAGGACGATTGGGACCAATGGATTTCTTTTGTGACATTTGTGTAATACACAACTCCGCACTGTACGTCTGCGTACACACTTTTCGAATTTTTTTGGGGTGGTTACTGAGGAAATCAGCAAACGTAGTTTATAAGTACGAGGATTACGTGACTGAGGTTCGACGACAGATGCAACTGCTGCATCAAGCTGCCCGCGAGGCGACCCACGAAAGCAAGGAGAAGAATAAGGTTAACTATGACCGGACGCAGAACCCAAAAGAATTTAGAAGGCATGACTGGATGTTGTTGTATGATAGAAGCGTGCGAAGAGGACGCAGTCAGAAGCTGGACAGTCAGTGGCAAGAATTGTAAGTTGTTTTCGATTGAAGGAACTACACGAAAATTTCGGGCAGACGCAAGCATTAGCTGATAGCGAAGTAGCGCATTGCCTCCATAGGTTGCACCAGGCAAAGGTGAACGTTGAGGAGTGTGAGAACGTTCAAAAGACAACACCATGGCATGTTGGAAAAATTACAGAGACAAGAGGTTTATTTGAGCAGTTCACCTGGCATGAAACACCCAGACCTAAATGGGTTATATTATACTTTAATGTGGAGACTAGAAAGATACTATTTGGCACAGTAGACGAAGATGATGCGACATTTTCAGTGCAAAAATAGACGCATTAGAGGATTAACAGAGAGAGCTGTTGCGATTGTCCTAGGAGTAATTGACGATAGTCAGGGCGTCATTGACAGGGATTAATCAGACTCTAAACAGGGTAATTAAGAAAGCTCAAATTATTGCAGATAGAATAGCGAAACGAACAGAAAGGTACAACAGGCCTTGATTGTGATAACCATCACGGAAGAGTTAGAGCAACTTAGGGCCACGTTTAATATATTAGAGCGAGAGTATGACTTCTTGATTTCCGCCATAATGAATGGGCAGAAGGGTCTCCTAGAACCGCAGTTGATAAATTATGTGCAGGTAGTTAAGTATTTGGAACTAATCAAAGGAGAACTAAAACACAAAAGGTGTCCTGTGGAACTCACGAAGGTCAAGGATACTTGTTGTTAGGAATAATAGATTTAGAAGTATTTTTAGCAGGTGACACCTTAAATTATCTATTAAATGCACTTTCTGTTGATAGTTATGTATATACACTGTATAAGGTATGTCCACTACCAACTGAGTACGGTCTGGTGAAGACATTATTCTCTTATATAGTACCAGAGAAGGAATTCAAATGGTTCAAATGGCTCTGAGCAGTATGGGACTTAACATCTGAGGTCATCAGTCCCTTAGCATCTAGAACTATTCAAACCTAACTAACCTAACGACATCACACACATCCATGCCCGAGGCAGGATTCGAACCTGTGACCGTAGCAATCGAGCGGTTCCAGACTGAAGCTCATAGAACCGCTCGGCCACCGATGCCGGTAGAAGGAATTCCTCATAATAGATGAAATGAAGCGACAGTATGCGCAACTGTCTAGTGATTAGTTACCTTGTAAAAGAGTCACGATGAGAAAACAGATCTGTAAACAATATTTCCCCCTATTGACCACTTAACGATCACGAGCGATGTGAAGCTCTTACGTTACAACCAGTTCAAGAATGCAATCTTAAATACATCATATTAAACGAAAGTATCCAGACTATGTAATGATACACCACTCAGCAACATCATTGTGGGAGGGACTTGTAGATTTAATCTCTTAAGTAGGTGTATGGGTTATGGTGCACATGTAAGGTTGCAAGCTGACCATGTCATTGTATAATAGATGGCCGGGCGAGTGGCCGAGCTGTTCTAGGTGCTTCAGTCTGGAACCGCGAGACCGCTACGGTAGCACGTTCGAATCTTACCTCGGGCATGGATGAGTGTGATGTCCTTAGGTTAGTCAGGTTTAAGTAGTTCTAAGTTCTAGGGGACTGATGACCATACATGGTAAGTCCCATAGTGCTCAGAGCCATTCGAACCATTTTTGAGGTACTTCCTGGGAAATAACTACTTGTCTACGAATAGATGACTTGTAGCCGCTAACTGACCAGATTCCTACCCAGTTCCACACTCTACACTAGTGAATAGTTTAGTTTTCAGCCAAGGTTGCTGCTACAGTACGCGGCTCACAACGAATGTCTCATCAGAATCGCCGACTGAGATAAGTTCCTCTGTCTCATGCAGCGAATATCACTCTTACTCCCTCTCAACACACAACAAAATATTGTTCTTTCTGTGAAATTCTGTTTTGTTAAAAGTTTTTCACACTCTATTTGCATCAGTAATTAATTTTACATGTATGCTGTTTCTAATATTTTCAATCGATTTTCCAAATACTGAATTATTCATAAGGTTTAACATATCGGTTTCGTTTTTAGTATCATTTGTCGCTTTATTTCTCACTCCTGTATTCAGGTATACCGCCTCTGATACCTTTTTCAAAACATTAGTATCATGTCATAATCAGCTAGGAACGGTAAATAACTTTTTTCACATTAAAATCGAATTCCAATTTAAAACTAACACTATAAAACACCAAGATGGATTCAAATCATAAGTTTTATACAAATTTTCATAAAATTTTCAAAAATGTCACACAGAAACAAAACACTAGTTTTAATATATATATCACGATATTCAGCAAGATTTTTTTGCATTAAATTTTTCCCAAATTAATTCAGCACATTTGTAATCTTCATCAGTAATAGCACATTCATTTAACTTATAATAAAATGTTTGTTTTCCTGGAAGAAATCTTTCTTTAAATTTTTTGAACTATCCATACAGTCATGAGCATAAACATCATTTTAATTACGAAATTTAGTAGGTCTTTAGTAAAAGTTTTCTAACTTTTTTTGTATGACTCTTTCTTACTTTT
Organism: Schistocerca serialis cubense; assembly: GCF_023864345.2. NCBI lineage: Eukaryota > Metazoa > Arthropoda > Insecta > Orthoptera > Acrididae > Schistocerca > Schistocerca serialis. Next base: position 815,954,316 of record NC_064640.1, read on the forward strand.
GATGATAAATTATCATGTGAAGAAGCCTTAATTTAAATATATCATAACCTCATTTTCAATTTTGCTCTCTTTTTTACCAAAACTAGTATATGTATCTTCATTGTTACATATCAAATCTATTTCTTTTTCCTCAGAACTGAGTTCTTTTGTGAACAAATGAGTATCATATTCCGAGAGGTTATGTAAATAAGCTGGTGCACATGGAAGTTTCAGTTGTTAATCACGATTATTAGATAACAGATTTATATACTTTCCAGTTAAATGATGATGAGGATGAACTTTTGGTTTTATTGTGAATAATGACTTCTACATAATGAACTTATTTTTTATGTCTTGATTGTTCTTCAAATGTTATGATATCATTTCTTCTGCTTCAGTATATAAACTACCAATTTCTTTAACTTCTTTTTACTTACATTCGATAAATTTTTATGACAATTTGGTCCTCTCTATACATTTCTATTATATCAATTCATATGATTATGTAATAACAGAAACTTCTTCATTCATGTTTTTTGATTTTTGACTTTATATGACTTCTGTGGATCAGGCTCACAGTTATCAGTTTTTAATAAGTAACCTTCCAAAATCAGCATAAGAACAGAAGTAACTTTCATTGTCTATTGATAGCCTTTAAAACTTATATATCAATTTTTCTCTGGTAATTCCACTTTTAGAGGCATATTTGCCAAAGAGTTTGGAATGTGGATATCTAATTTTTCTTTATAGTTAAAATCTAATGAACACATATTACAAAATATTTCATTTCTTTATGTTTTGAGATCTCAACTGAACTGAGCCAAGATGAATCTTTAATCTAACTATTATGTGAACATAGTTCCCAGCCTGTTACAGTTACTTTTATCTTTAAAATCTGATAGAGTAATATGTTTTTCTTTCTGACGACTAGCAATTTTTAATGGAGACATCTAATACTTTTCATCAGACGAGTAAACGTTAATAGATACATTAATTTTACTCCCAGTATTATAAATACCTTCAGCTGCAATTGGAAATGTAAATTTGTCAAATTTCTCATCAATAATGACTTCTACATTTTTATATTTTTTACAACCTCTACATTTTTATCTACAGGATATAATACTAATTTTATTGGCAACAAAATATAGTTTTGATAATCATTTTGAACATTAACACAAACACTTATTTTTTATTTTTTTGGTAATTTGGTGTAAGATAAACCTTGTTAATTGCTAACTGTAATCCAAAAATGTGATCCAGACTCCAACCAGATCATTGAGTTTGAAATTCAGACATTCATTATGTAAATTCTTTTTTTCCAGCTTCATAACGTTTAATCAAATCTCTATCATTCGTTGTTCTATAATTATGTGTTGAAATTTAGTACCCATTGTCTCTTCAGAATCAGATTATTTCCTCATATAACCACAAAAATTAGAAAATTTACTAACAACCCCTTATGTAATTTTAAATTTTTCTTCACTGCTTCCATAATTTCTTGTTTCGAAACATTAACAAAAATTTGGACCAAGCAAGTTTGGATTGTTCTCTAAATTTGTAATATATAATCTGTTTTCAAATGCTTTGTTAACTAGATATTAATTAACTGTTTCTGTAATAAATTAGTAGAAAATAGAAACATTTCTTCAATATGCTTATTTTCATCATTTTTAACAAATTATCGTCATTTTCAAATTCAAAATAAGGTTACTGTTTCGAAATAATGAACTTCATATTAAGATGTTTAATAAAGCAATTAAAAATTCTTTTCCAAAATTACTCTACCCAGTAAATAGATTTAATTCACAATAATCATGAACATTAATGGTAGTCAGGCTTCACAATTTTGTCTCCATTTATAAGAAAAACAACTTTAATAAAGTAAATGAAAAGTAATTATGATAGAAAATTAAGGTAATAATGTATAAATAAGTGCAAAGTTAGAAAATAAAAAAATAAAAATCAAAGAATTAAAAAATTATTGAAACTGAAATGAATATATGATAAATTTAGAGAGTTGAAATTGAAGATAAATTTAAATGTGTTCAAGATAAATACAGTTTATTTGAAGTTAAGAAAATGAACTGAGTTCAAGAAAAAGATAGATTTTTGGTTAGGCTAAAGCAGCTATTTTTATCACCAAAATTTTTATTTCCGATATATTATTCTGTAAACTTTTTACATTTTCCTCAATGTTTCTCTTTGCACAACATTTTGATGAAAATAATTTCAATTTTTAATTTCTTTGCAATTAATACATTTTACAACCAGTGTGTTTTCTCTACAGTGTCATTATAGTTCATCAACAACAATATTTTCCAATATATCTTCGAATGTTCATTATTTTAATTTTGTTTTAAATTATTCTTATAATAATATGCAGAAATATTTTTTTCACAAACACATAAATAAATATTCGAAAAAGAAATGAAAATGCATTAGAAAACAGTGAAAATGTTCAAAAACGGTTAAAATGCTTTAAAACAACGATGATTATTTTTCGTTCATGTTGATTTCACTTTTTTGTTACTAAAATCTAACATTTGACAACATCATGTTTTCTGATGAATTTTTGGATCTTTTTCGTCAAGTGTACCTGACACTGGGTGGGTTTTCAGAATCTGTGGTGAAAGAGTCAAAATTGACCATAAATTCCTAAAGGTATATACTGAGACACGTTCACAAATATTTATTAAATGTTTTGGATGTCAATTTTCTTCGATGCATAGCTTTCTACTACAGTATCTTTCCCCCAGTTTTCGTTAATCCTTTACTCTGTATTACTTTTTGGGGGGTCATGGGGGGGGGGGGGGATGGGGGTGGAGGGGTGTCATCTCACAGCACAGAACAGCTGTGCACCTGATCGCAGGATACCCCTTGGCACTGATGATTTCAGGAACTCATTTTCCGGCTCTGCTCGACAAGTATGAAGGAAAGTAGCCACATCAATGTGCATTATATGTCTGCCTTGTTGTGGACCCAGGTTCAATTCCTTGGTACGGGAACTGGTATGGGGTACACACTGTATGTGATGCCAATTCAGGAGCTACTTCAATGGATAGTTACGACTATAAGGTCTGTGTTATGCCGTCGTCAAGGTAGCACCTGCGGACCGGCAACACTTCTAACACCACACAGGACCGAGGTTGTCTATGCCCAAGACGTGAGCAATGGTAAACCAATGCTGTTTTGAAAACAGACATTCCGCGGGCTACGTCCTGCAGAGGGAGTTCGAGATGGCCTGCAGCAAGTATTACTACACCAACATCTGACTGGCTGGTCAATATTATTTAAAGGATAGAAAAAGCACCGAACGTCAGTTCACGCCAAATACCGGCCTCAAGAACGTCTCCACGGAAGACTGCGTCTTCGCAATCGGAATAGGACTTGGAATTAACTGTATGTTTGTAACCGCGGACTCTTGTGGGAAACTTAGAAGTTATCTTTTATTGCCTTTAGTAGGAAATTCTTACTGGCTTTGTGATTGTGACTTTTCGTTGTTATTCAGTCATTTCCATGTAGACTCACGTTAATAAAAGTTGTTTTGTAAGAACTTTCGAATTGTCAGTTACAACACAAGTGGCGACGAGTTTGTGCCAGTGTGTGTCTTCATCATGGCGGAAATAGTGCTTCAGCAGCTAATTCAAAGTGTGCACGACTTACTACAAGGTTTTCAATAGTTTTGGCAGAAATCTCAGGATACACAGGAACGTTGCTTTAAGAATCTCTTGAAAAACCAACTGATTCCGCCACCCCCTTCGTTTCCCGCTTTCAACGATGATACTGAAGACTGGGAAACATACAAGAAGCAGCTCCTGCAGCATTTTCACATCCATCAGGTTGTCCAAGAGGCTGCTCGTCGTTCCTACTTTTTGTCCTGGAACCAGTCAAAAGTGTATGTTCTCTTGACGAAACTACAACCTCGACCTCCGGATTCTTTGACTTCCTCACACGTTTGTGAGTTTCTTGTGGCCTGCTACCGACGAGGGTTCCACTTGTTGGCTGCCCAGGTCGAATTTTACCAGTGTCGCAAGAAGGCAGGACAATCTTATCGCCAGTGGACAGCGGAACTGCAAGGTCTCAGCCGGAAGTGTCAATTCACCACACGGGTCTCCAAAGAGTCCTACCACCTCATGCAGGCCGCCCCTGACGCTACTTTCCAATGCGACGCCCTCAGACTCGACGATCCTACTCTGGACCATATCATTGATTTGGTATTCAAGTGCGAAGTCCCTACGGTAGCTGACAAGCGTTTGGAATCCTGGGCGGAAGTGGCGTCCCTCTGAGACCACGAAGCATCGGAGCTCGTCGCACAGCTGGCGGAGGTCAAAGACGTTGCTGACGTCCGTTCCGATGACTGGCGCCGGCCTCCAGGTTCAGCACAGCGTCGGCAGGGCAGCCGCCCATCCAGGACTTCGCACCCTCGGCTGGCTCCGCGGGTCCAGTGCAGACTGTTGGTACACAGAGGCCCCTGTGCCCTCGCCAGTACCACCAGCCCCTCTGGATTCCGTCATGCCCAGCATGCTTTCAGGACCATGCACGGGAAGACTGCCCTGCTAGGTGGGCATATTGTACAGTTGTGCACCCGTAACAGACATGTGGGTACGGTCTGCCACTCTCGCCAGCATCCTCCTCCTCCTCCGGCCAATTACTGTGGGGGCCGCTACCCATGGACATAACCAGGTGTATTCTTTGGTTCTTCCAAGCTGATGATCAACGTTCAGATCAACGGTCGGCTGTTGCACATGCAGGTGGATACCGGAGCAGTGGTCTCACTGATCAACTATTCCTCTTATGCAAAGACTGGGCATCCCCCCTGGCGCCCATACCTCGACGCCTCCTTACTTATAATAAGCAACTGATCGCTCTCTTGGGTGAGTTCACGGCTTCCGTCCTATTTAAATTGGTTCGCCAGGAAGTTACCTTCCTTGTGGTCAACAATGCAGCCACTGCAGACCTCTTTGGGTTGGAAGCCTTCAGTGCCTTTGGCTTCGCAATCGACGACAGTGATCATCTGGTGTCATCCCAGGTTCCGTTTCCGGCACTCGATACCTTGTGCACAGAATTCCTGGACCTCTTCTCACTGGGAGTCGGCTGTGCTCAAGATTTTCAGGTGTCACTCCAGCTGAAACAGTCTGCCCACCAAAAGTACTTCCAGGCTCGGCAATTTTCCCTCGCTCTCCAGCATCCTCTTAAACAGTAACTGGACCGTCTCACCACGGAGGGAGTCGTCACTCCGGTCCGTTGCAGTTCCTGGGCGACGCCCTTGGTCGTCCTCAAGAAACTAGATGGGCATGTTCGGGTTTGTTGCGACTTCAAGGCTACGCTAAACCCTCAGCTACAGGTTGATGATTATCCCCTTACCCATCCCAAGGACCTGTTCTCCAAGCTCGCTGGGGGACAACGTTTTTCGAAGATCAATCTTGCCAAGGCCTACTTCCAAATAGCTTTTTATGAGCCTTCTACTCACTTGGCCGTCGTCAACACACCATTTGGACAGTTCCGGTTGAACCGCCTCGTGTATGGCATCACTAGTGCAACGGCCATCTTTCAGCTTTGCTTGGAACAGCTCTTGCGAGATGTGCCCAGATGTATCAAAAATCTCGACATCATCGTCACTGGCTGTACTGCGGATGAGCATCACAGTCATTTGTGACAATTGTTCCTGCGCCTGTGGACTACGGGCATAAAATGCAACATTGTTAAATGCTCCTTTTTTCAACCTGGTATCTCCTGCCTGGCTGACACCATTTTCCGAAATGGAATATCGCCTACCTCCTCCCATGTCGCCACTATAGAGGCCCTTCCTTGTCCAAGCAACGTCCACCAATTGTGGTCTTTCCTAGGTAAAATTGTGTACTATCGAGAGTTCATTCCCTCCACTGCTGGATTGGAACACCCGATTGCGTACATATCTAAATCCCTCACCAAGGCCCAAAGCAAATATTCCCAAATTGAGGAGGAGGCCCTCGTTATCCTGTTTGCCTGTACCAAATTCCTCCTGTACCTTTATGGTACGTCTTGTCGTTTAATCACTGACCATAAACCCCCCCTGGCCTTATTTTCACCAGCAGCCCCGTTACCCACGAAGAGTTCCCACCACCTGCAGCGATGAGCCCTATTCCTTTCACATTTTAGGTTGTTGTTGTTGTTATGGTCTTCAGTCCTGAGACTGGTTTGATGCAGCTCCCCATGCTACTCTATCCTGTGCAAGCTTCTTCATCTCCCAGTACCTACTGCAACCTACATCCTTGTCAATCTGCTTAGTGTATTCATCTCTTGGTCTCCCTCTACGATTTTTACCCTCCACGCTGCCCTCCAATGCTAAATTTGTGATCCCTTGATGCCTCAGAACATGTCCTACCAACTGGTCCCTTCTTCTCGTCAAGTTGTGCCACAAACTCCTGTTCTCCCCAATTCTATTCAATACCTCCTCATTAGTTATGTGATCTACCCATCTAATCTTCAGCATTCTTCTGTAGCACCACATTTCAAAAGCTTCTATTCTCCTCCTGTCCGAACTATTTATCGTCCATGTTTCACTTCCATACATGGCTACACTCCATACAAGTACTTTCAGAAACGACTTCCTGACACTTAAATCTATACTCGATGTTAACAAATTTTTCTTCTTCAGAAACGATTTCCTTGCCATTGCCAGTGTACATTTTATATCCTCTCTACTTTGACCATCATCAGTTATTTTACTCCCTAAATAGCAAAACTCCTTTACTACTTTAAGTGTCTCATTTCCTAATCTAATTCCCTCAGCATCACCCGATTTAATTTGACCACATTCCATTATCCTCGTTTTGCTTTTGTTGATGTTCATCTTATATCCTCCTTTCAAGACACTGTCCATTCTGTTCAACTGCTCTTCGAAGTCCTTTGCTGTCTCTGACAGAATTACTATGTCATCGGCGAACCTCAAAGTTTTTACTTCTTCTCCGTGAATTTTAATGCCTACTCCGAATTTTTCTTTCGTTTCCTTTACTGCTTGCTCAATATACAGATTGAATAACATCGGGGAGAGGCTACAACCCTGTCTCACTCCCTTTCCAACCACTGCTTCCCTTTCATGCCCCTCGACTCTTATAACTGCCCTCTGGTTCCTGTACAAATTGTAAATAACCTTTCACTCCCTGTATTTTACCCCTGCCACCTTCAGAATTTGAGAGTATTCCAGTTAACAATGTAGAAAGCTTTCTCTAAGTCTACAAATGCTAGAAACGTAGGTTTGCCTTTTCTTAATCTTTCTTCTAAGATAAGTCGTAAGGTTAGTATTGCCTCACGTGTTCCAACATTTCTACGGAATCCAAACTGATCTTCCCCGAGGTCCGCTTCTACCAGTTTTTCCATTCGTCTGTAAAGAATTCGCGTTAGTATTTTGCAGCTGTGACTTATTAAACTGATAGTTCGGTAATTTTCATATCTGTCAACACCTGCTTTCTTTGGGATTGGAATTATTATATTCTTCTTGAAGTCTGAGGGTATTTCGCCTGTCTCATACATCTTGCTCACCAGATGGTAGAGTTTTGCCATGACTGGCTCTCCCAAGGCCATCAGTATTTCTAATGGAATGTTGTCTACTCCTGGGGCCTTGTTTCGACTCAGATCTTTCAGCGTTCTGTCAAACTCTTCACGCAGTATCATATCTCCCATTTCATCTTCATCTACATCCTCTTCCATTTCCATAATATTGTCCTCAAGTACATTGCCCTTGTATAAACCCTCTATATACTCCTTCCACCTTTCTGCCTTCCCTTCTTTGCTCAGAACTGGGTAGCCATCTGAGCTCTTGATATTCATACAAGTGGTTCTCTTCTCTCCAAAGGTCTCTTTAATTTTCCTGTAGGCAGTATCTATCTTACCCCCAGTGAGACAAGACTCTACATCCTTACATTTGTCCTCTAGCCATCCCTGCTTAGCCATTTTGCACTTCCTGTCGATCTCATTTTTGAGTCGTTTGAATTCCTTTTTGCCTGCTTCATTTACTGCATTTTTATATTTTCTCCTTTCATCAATTAAATTCAATATTTCTTCTGTTACCCAAAGATTTCTATTAGCCCTCGTCTTTTTACCGACTTGATCGTCTGCTGCCTTCACTACTTCATCCCTCAAAGCTACCCATTCTTCTTCTACTGTATTTCTTTCCCCCATTCCTGTCAATTGTTCCCTTATGCTATCCCTGAAACTCTCTACAACCTCTGGTTCTTTCAGTTTATCCAGGTCCCATCTCCTTAAATTCCCACCTTTTTGCAGTTTCTTCAGTTTCAATCTGCAGTTCATAACCAATAGATTGTGGTCAGAATCCATATCTGCCCCTGGAAATGTCTTACAATTTAAAACCTGGTTCCTAAATCTCTGTCTTACCATTATATAATCTATCTGATACCTTTTAGTATCTCCAGGATTCTTCCAGGTATACAACCTTCTCTTATGATTCTTGAACCAAATGTTAGTTATGATTAAGTTATGCTCTGTGCAAAATTCTACAAGGTGGCTTCCTCTTTCATTTCTTCTCCCCAATCCATATTCACCTACTATGTTTCCTTCTCTCCCTTTTCCTACTGACGAATTCCAGTCACCCATGACTATTAAATTTTGCTCTCCCTTCACTACCTGAATAATTTCTTTTACCTCGTCATACATTTCATCTATTTCTTCATCATCTGCTGAGCTAGTTGGCATATAAACTTGTACTACTGTAGTGGGCGTGGGCTTCGTGTCCAACTTGGCCACAATAATGCGTTCACTATGCTGTTTGTAGTAGCTAACCCGGACTCCTATTTTTTAATTCATTATTAAACCTACTCCTGCATTACCCCTATTTGATTTTGTATTTATAACCCTGTAATCACCAGACCAAAAGTCTTGTCCCTCCTGCCACCGAACTTCACTAATTCCCACTATATCTAACTTTAACCTATCCATTTCCCTTTTTAAATTTTCTAACCTACCTGCCCGATTAAGGGATCTGACATTCCACGCTCCGATCCGTAGAACGCCAGTTTTCTTTCTCCTGATAACGACGTCCTCTTGAGTAGCCCCCGCCCGGAGATCCAAATGGGGGACTATTTTACCTCCGGAATATTTTACCCAAGAGGACGCCATCATCATTTAATCATACAGTAAAGCTGCATGTCCTCGGGGAAAAATACGGCTGTAGTTTCCCCTTGCTTTCAGCCGTTCGCAGTACCAGCACAGCAAGGCCGTTTTGGTTAATGTTACAAGGCCAGATCAGTCAATCATCCAGACTGTTGCCCCTGCAACTACTGAAAAGGCTGCTGCCCCTCTTCAGGAACCACATGTTTGTCTGGCCTCTCAACAGATACCCCTCCGTTGTGGTTGCACCTATGGTGTATCGCTGAGGCACGCAAGCCTCCCTACCAACGGCAAGGTCCATGCATCATGGGGAAGACATTTTAAGTACACCATGCATTTCCAGCCCCCTGCCCAGCATGCCACCGTCAATGCCTAGTCTCGGCGCCCCTCCAGCCAGGATTCGGCATTCTATTCATTGGACATTCTAATTTTTTAGGTTGATGAAGACATTCAGGCAGCGTTGGCGGCATTCCCCGTCACAGCTGCGCAGGTGGCCGCAGCGACGGCCGCAAATTCGCTCCTGCAACTGGTGCACCGCTATATTTTCTGCGGCCGGCCGACGCTTCCTGCAACTTGTGCCCAGGCTGACTTCCAATTCTTTTAATCCAACCGCCATCAATTGGTAGCCATCGATGGGGTGCTCCTCCATGTGGAACATGACACCAATCCATGAGTCATCGTATCAACATCCCTGCAGTCACAGATTCTCAGTGTCTTACATCAAGGTCAATGGGGTATTGCCCAAATGAAAACCCTAACACCCCACCGTGTCTTCTGGGTCGGCATGACAGCGGACGTGGAGCGCATCGTTCGGGGTTGTCAGCAGTGTACCAAGGTCCTTCTCGCTCTGCACTAGTCCTTCCAATCCTGACCTGCAGCTTCCCTCCCATGGGAATGCATCCATGTCGATTTTGCGTGATCCTTCCTCGGTGTTTACTGGGTGCTCGTCACGGATGTCTACTCCCACTTACCTTTCACTGTCCAATGCTCCTCTATCACCACGGAGACTACTATCATGGCCCTGTCCAAAATATTTCCCATTGAAGGCCTACCAGTCACCTTGGTCACTGATAACGGCTCGCAATTTCGCAGTCAAGAATTCGGCAGATTCTGCCACGATAATGGTACCCACCACGTCTTTACCTCGCTTTTAATCCACAAACCAAAGGCGGGCAGAGCACCTTTTTCGCACCTTTAAAACTCAGATGCAGAAGAACATGGAGGACCGTTCTCTGGAAGATGCTCATACGTTATTTCTCAGTTCCTACAGGACAATGCCGGTGGGTGATGACAGTCCAGCTGAACTGTTCCATTGTCACCTGCCACGGACCCTACTCCATCTCCTCCTGCCTCGCACCAGACCTGGCGCTTCCAGATATTCATCCAGCTCCAAGGCGTGGGAGGGCGGTTTCGGGTCCCAGCCCCGCTGGCTGCCGGAGGTCATTCTCTGGCATTGTAGTCGACAACTGTTTGATGTCTGTCTGGATGACAGGGTGGTTTTGCGTCACCCCAACCCGGGATCCACTTCCCAGCCCCTCTTTGGCACCATCCTGGTTGGATAACACAGACGTTCCCATGCCACTTGCCCAACCCACTGACGCCTCGCGACCGCCACTGCTTTGACGTTCCCTCCTCATCATGTGGAAGGCGGCGCCCTACTGACCAGTGGCCGGTTTTCACTACCTCCTTCAGGACAACTTAGCTGCCAATCAGCCTACGGCACCAGGCTACATTGTTGCTCTCTCCCCAATAGTCGCCCGTGCCACTCCAGACCTTCCAAGGGGGGAGGGGCATTACGCCGTCGCCAAGGTAGCCTGTGCAGGCTGGCAACACATCTAACACCACACAGGACTGAGATTGTCTACGCCCAAGGGGTAAGCAGTGGTAAACATTGGCTGTTTTGGAAACAGACATTCCGCATACTACATCCTGCAGAGGGAGTTCAAGATGGCCTGCAGCAAGTATTACTACACTAACATCTGATTGGCTGGTCAATACTATTTAAAGGCTAGAACGAGCACCAGGCATCAGTTCGCACTGAATACTGACCTCAAGAATGTCTCCATGGAAGACTACGTCTTCTCCATTGGAACAGGACTTGGAACTAACTGTATGTTTGTAATCGCAGACTCTTGTAGAATACTTAGAAGATATCTTTTGTTGCGTCTAATAGGAAATACTTACTGCCTTTGTGATTGTGACTTTTCATTGTTATTCAGTCATTTCCATGTAGACTCACGAAAAACTTTGTAATTGTCAGTTACAACAGTCTGGAAAGTCAGCAAACTGGCAGGGAGGGCAGTAATACTAATTGCATGCCTGTCTGCACAGCATCCACATGACACTGCATTACAGAGACAGTTACAGAAGCTGGTTAATATCCTTTGGACCCCAGAGGCTGGCTGAAGAGCTGATTTTTTTTATCATGCTCTTGGCATACAGCAAAAAAGTAATTGATATTCTTGTAATTCGGAATAAGAAAGTCAGAGTAATCACAAGGGCTGATAATATTATAAAGTGTATGATTTTGTTCATTAATATAAAATCTTAATAGTGATCAATTTATACATCTTGGGAGTGTTAATTACATGTATCCTGAACTACCTAACATAAATGTAACAATTGAAAGACATGAGTACAGTGGCAGATCATGTACATCTCTACTCTTACCGCAGAAAATATTAGCAATGTGTAACAACAGCAGAATTCTTATGGCAACTGAAACAGTTCATAAACCACTTTCTCTAAACACAAAGAATGCCAATAAAACTGTTAAAGAAAATGCTGCACAGTTTCTCATTAGAAACCCCATTCTATTCATTAGATGAATTCTAAGAAATGCCCAATAGAACATAACTGCATCAAATTATTTACATAAAATTTCGTATTAAAAAGAATTAATATTTCAAGCATTTACATGAAATAATACTTATCCCAAATGACTAATCTGAAATCTGAACAGTTGGAAAAAAGTATCAGTTATCACATTACTGTCCTCTTAAAATGTTTTGACAGTAACAACAAGGGCATATAACAGAACATACTGTAAGTTTTCAATCACTAAATGCAGTTGGAAACCAGAAGGAACCTGCTCTTCTTCTCATACTGCATCCACATGTTCAGAGAGAATATCGAGGGAATAAAATTTGATTAAGTAGAGTTTGGGCAGAAGTATAGTTCATCCAGATGTTCCTTCTGTAAGACGAGCAGCAAGAGTACTTCAATTAAATCTAACTCTGGCATGCACAGTGACAGAGTTACATGTTACGAGTGTTGTGTCTAGTGATCCTGCATATTCGGTTCACTAGACAAACAATCAAACAACTCGTATTAATGAATTTTATTTACAACAAGACAAGTACAAATACTTAACTTTGATCTGAGAATGCTTGTAGTGACTGCTGATCTCTAACTGTGCTACACAGAGTTTGCTAATAAAGAGGCTACATTGTGATGGCCTCCGAAGTGGCTAATGTTGAAGCTGCTATCAAAGTAGTTGACACCAGTCAGGTGCGGCGCTTATGTTTTCTTCACCTAGGAGCCGCAGCTGTTGCGTTGTCTTCCTAGAGTGAGGTCAGTCAGCATGCGATTGGCTGACCTCTTCTCAGAGCCTTCTCTTCTCTGTCGTTTCAGACTGATGCGCTGGCACTAAATTTATGCCATAACAACGAGCATCTTCACTAAATGCAGAATGACTTCTTTTCATCTCATCCAGTGCACATGTAACAGTGAATCACAGTGCCATGCAGACAGTGAATTGTACCAATTCACCAGTGAGATGTACAACAGAGCTGGTTATATTACTGATGATAATGCTGTGACTAATTGAGTAGTATGGAACTGTAAACAGTTCCTTTTACTCAACAGATATATACAAAACATTATAGTTCACATACAAACTGTTGCTTCTCTTATACTGGGAAAGCACATAGTGACACAAACACATTGATATAATGTAACTAATTACTTGTATAATGTATAAATTTACAATTACTAAGAAATATGCTCAAAATCACTCTGTATTATTTTTTTAATCACTTTGCATGATTACTAATGTCTGAAAAACTATAAAGTGGACTTTGTGGGGCACTCAGCTTTGCACAGCAATGGATGATGTGGAAAGTCTCACAGCATCAGAATTTCTAGTAATAAAAGCTGCATTCATCACTACCTCCAAAAATGGTCATTCGAAACCAGCTGTCATATTACTCATAACACAATACCGAACTCGTATTCAGTAGCGGGTTCAAAATCTAAGACGAGTCTTCACAGTTTATGGTAACATGGTTTTCTACTCAGCACTCTGCAAGGTACAGTATCAAATGTGGGATATGGTACACAGTATCATTACAATTCTCATCTGGAAATCATGTGTGTTAATTATACAGAGAATTTTGTGTGTGTGTGTGTGTGTGTGTGTGTGTGTGTGTGTGTGTGTGTGTGTGTAGACCCTGTGAAGAAAATGTATATTATACACAGTTCTCTTTTAAATTTTATAAAGGAATGATGGGTAACAACAAGTGATGAAGATATGAATAGCTGAAGGAAATTATTTTGTTTGCAATGTAAACCTTAATCAGCTTCCTGACAAAGAAGCCATAGAGAAATTTCATAAGCATAGGATGAACAACTATATGTCACATAATTATATTTAAATGTTACAATTTGAAATGTTGAATGTTCTGATTATAACAAACCACTGATACTCCACACAGTGAAATCATCATTCAATGAATTGACATTGTCCTTATGACAAACTCATTTATTTAATTAATACATTTTCTTTACATAACATTAAACCACCTTTCAACACAAATTACAAAGAAATGACATCAAGGGGAATCTCTTTGCCATTGAACTGTTGACCTGTACTAATCCACCAGTAAGTAGATAGCTTGCTGTGTACCTGAAACATGAAACAATATTGGAACTTTCTCATACACAAAGCACTTGTTCTATATTTCATTTTTAGAAACACAAGAATTGAGAAAAGGCAACAACTGAAGAAACCAGAGCACCTTATTGAAATTATACTGCCTAAAATAAATGAGTCAAAGTATGATACAGAGGCTATTAATTCTGCAGACCATGAACGCTGGGGAAGAGTAATGGAGGAAGAAATGAGCACATTGCTCTTCTCCAGTGCTCATGGTCTACAGAATTAATAGCGTCTGTATAATTCTTTGGCTAATTTACTTCAGCCAGCATAATTTCAGTAAGGCGCTCTGGTTTCTTCAGTTGTTGCCTATTTCTCAATTCTCTTTCAGTAGAACTTTCTTTTGTTGAAGTGAAACACTAATATTAATCTCTCGGCTGTGTACTATATCTATGTCTTTGGTTGGTGTCATAAAATAAAATACATGTGTCTTTTCATAGCAACTACATCATGTGTATGCTTTATGTAGTGTACTTTAGTTCTTTCCTGAAGTTTCTGTAATAGGTTTTGGGCCCAGTACATGATTCAATTTTACATTTCGTGACATGGGAAATGTGTTAGTGTGTGTTGTGTGCTACACATGGTTCGTATTGTATATACGAAAACAATTGCTGCACTTTTCTCTTGTGGAATTTTTGTGGTTGTAAATCTGAACTGTTTTACTGGACTGCAATGGATTTTCATGGTATAGAGAAGCTGTGTGGGGTTGAAAATTGGACTATTTGGAAGTTCGCAGTACGAAATTTGTTACGTGCGTCAGATGGTGCATACAAAGTGTGTAGTGGCTTTGCCAGCAGATGCAACATCGGCACAGATAGAGCCAAGGAATCATGCAGAGGCTATTAATTCTGTCGACCATGAACAATGGAGAAAAGCTATGGAGGAAAAAATGACTTCACTGAAAGAAAATGGTACGTAGACTTTAGAACCTCTGGCACAAGACCATAAGCCCATTACAAACCGTTCAGTTTGTAGAAGTAATCATAAGGCTGATGGTCAAATTGACTATAATGAAACGTTCAGTCCTGTTGCTAGATACAATACAATTAGAGCAATTTTGAGTGTTTCTGCTAGTGAGCAACTTCATTTGGCACAATATGATTTAAAACCTGCTTTTTTGAATGACTTCTTAAAAGAAGAGATATTTATGGAGCATCCAGAGGGATTTAGTGATGGACCAAATTGGGTATGCAAACTTCATAAAAGTTTATATGGACTAAAACAATCTCCAAGGTGCTGGAACCAACAGTTCGAGGACTTCCTAATAAATCTTGGGCTTGTGGAAAGTAAGGCAGACCTGTGTTTGTTCTATTGAGAAAACTGGAATGACAAGTTGATGGCAGTTCTGTATGTTGATGATGGATTAATATCTGCAAGGAAGAAGAAGGATATTGAAGTTTTCCCATGGAAATTCAATATGAGTTTAAAATTGTTGTTGAGCCAGTAGGTTATTTCTTAAATATTAATGTTGTATGTCATGATAATAGATCAATAGAGATTAATCAAGAAAGTTATGCTAAAGATATTCATTGACGGTTTAACATGACATAGGGAAATCCTGCGACAACATTAATTGAGCAGTATCTGCAGCCAAATGAGTTAACCAGTGATAAACCATCTAATGCTCCATATCGAGAAGCAGTTGCCTGTCTTATATAATTATCTGTTGGTACAAGGCCTGATACAGTATTTGCAGTGAGCTATGTGTCAAAATTTTTAGAGAATCCTTGAGAAAATCAGTGGTCTGTGGTAAAAAGAATCCTAAAGTATATAATAGGTTCAGTGTCATTGGAAATAAAATATGATGCTAGCCATGCAAACAGAAGGCTGGAGATATATACTGATGCTGATTATGCCAGTGATCCAGCAACCTGACACTTAGTTAGTGGAGTGGTTGCAAGATTTTGTGAAGGAGCAGTTACCTGGGCTAGTAGGTGGCATCATTGCATATCACTGTCAACAACATAGTCAGAGTATGTGGCTGCCAATGAAGGGGCAAGAGAAAGAATAAGGCTATTTAAGTTCTATGAAGAAATTTCACCACTGGAGAGTGTTCCTGTTCCAAGAGCTCTTAAACTGGCCAAAAATTCTGAATTTCTCAAGAGGTCAAAGCATACTGATGTTCACATGCACTACATCTGTGAGAAAATTCTAGGCCAGCTAGGCATTGAGCATGACCAGCAATCAGCAAGCTGCAGATATTCTCACCAAACTATTGCCACATGTTCAGCTTAAATATTTAAGACCATTAATTAGAATGTGTTAAGTACTGCATTTAGCAAGAAATATCTTTAGAAATTTTCCTTTTCTGTAATCAAGTCAGAGTAAACAAACAATGGATTTTCAGTTTTTGTAGCAAACCTTTGCCAAAAGGTCTCCTATTGTCTAGTTGCTGCAGATCCAAGTGAGACAATATCATAAAGTCATGAACCCCACCCCCCCAAAAAAATAGTTTGGTAAAAACGTTTATATTTTTAGATATACCATTTTCTAAATTTCTCAGGAAACTTTCAGAGAATAAATCAGAATGACAACCAAGCACCTTTAAAATGACAAATAAGAGTAGGGAATGACAAGCTGCATTTAACACAGACTGCTCTTTTGTTGCTAGCCTATAGAGATGGGATGGGGGTTTGACCAGAAGCAGAGAACATTCCAGCTGGATAAACAGGCCAGCTCACAAACTGACTTTACCTGGTGCCAACGTCAAACCCAACATGGTATGTCAGAACACAAGCAGAGCCAGCAAACTGCAGGAAATTTAGGAACGTAAGACAGAAAGAGAAAGGTGCCCTCTGAGTGATATATATATATATATATATATATATATATATATATATATATATATATATATATATATATATATATATATATATAAACAAAGATGAGGTGACTTACCGAACGAAAGCGCTGGCAGGTCGATAGACACACAAACAAACACAAACATACACACAAAATTCAAGGTTTCACAACAAACTGTTGCCTCATCAGGAAAGAGGGAAGGAGAGGGGAAGACGAAAGGAAGTGGGTTTTAAGGGAGAGGGTAAGGAGTCATTCCAATCCCGGGAGCGGAAAAACTTACCTTTGGGGGAAAAAAGGACAGGTATACACTCGCACACACGCACATATCCATCCACACATACAGACACAAGCAGACATATTTAAAGACAAAGAGTTTGGGCAGAGATGTCAGTCGAGGCAGAAGTGTAGAGGCAAAGAAGTTGTTGAAAGACAGGTGAGGTATGAGTGGCGGCAACTTGGAATTAGCGGAGATTGAGGCCTGGCGGATGACGAGAAGAGAGGATATACTGAAGGGCAAGTTCCCATCTCCGGAGTTTGGATAAGTTGGTGTTGGTGGGAAGTATCCAGATAACCCGGACGGTGTAACACTGTGCCAAGATGTGCTGGCTGTGCACCAAGGCATGTTTAGCCACAGGGTGATCCTCATTACCAACAAACACTGTCTGCCTGTGTCCATTCATGCAAATGGACAGTTTGTTGCTGGTCATTCCCACATAGAATGCATCACAGTGTAGGCAGGTCAGTTGGTAAATCACGTGGGTGCTTTCACACGTGGCTCTGCCTTTGATCGTGTACACCTTCCGGGTTACAGGACTGGAGTAGGTGGTGGTGGGAGGGTGCATGGGACAGGTTTTGCATCGGGGGCGGTTACAAGGATAGGAGCCAGAGGGTAGGGAAGGTGGTTTGGGGATTTCATAGGGATGAACTAACAGGTTACGAAGGTTAGGTGGACGGCGGAAAGACACTCTTGGGGGAGTGGGGAGGATTTCATGAAGGATGGATCTCATTTCAGCGCAGGATTTGAGGAAGTCGTATCCCTGCTGGAGAGCCACATTCAGAGTCTGGTCCAGTCCCGGAAAGTATCCTGTCACAAGTGGGGCACTTTTGTGGTTCTTCTGTGGGGGATTCTGGGTTCGAGGGGATGAGGAAGTGGCTCTGGTTATTTGCTTCTGTACCAGGTCGGGAGGGTAGTTGCGGGATGCGAAAGCTGTTTTCAGGTTGTTGGTGTAATGATTCAGGGATTCCGGACTGGAGCAGATTCGTTTGCCACGAAGACCTAGGCTGTAGGGAAGGGACCGTTTGATGTGGAATGGGTGGCAGCTGTCATAATGGAGGTACTGTTGCTTGTTGGTGGGTTTGATGTCGACGGACGTGTGAAGTTGGCCATTGGACAGGTGGAGGTCAACGTCAAGGAAAGTGGCATGGGATTTGGAGTAGGACCAGGTGAATCTGATGGAACCAAAGGAGTTGAGGTTGGAGAGGAAATTCTGGAGTTCTTCTTCACTGTGAGTCCAGATCATGAAGATGTCATCATTAAATCTGTACCAAACTTTGGGTTGGCAGACTTGGGTAACCAAGAAGGCTTCCTCTAAGCGACCCATGAATAGGTTGGCGTACGAGGGGGCCATCCTGGTACCCATGGCTGTTCCCTTTAATTGTTGGTATGTCTGGCCTTCAAAAGTGAAGAAGTTGTGGGTCAGGATGAAGCTGGCTAAGGTAATGAGGAAAGAGGTTTTAGGTAGGGTGGCAGGTGATCGGCGTGAAAGGAAATGCTCCATCGCAGCGAGGCCCTGGACGTGCGGAATATTTGTGTATAAGGACGTGGCATCAATGGTTACAAGGATGGTTTCCGGGGGTGACAGATTGGGTAAGGATTCCAGGCGTTCAAGGAAGTGGTTGGTGTCTTTGATGAAGGATGGGAGACTGCATGTAATGGGTTGAAGGTGTTGATCTACGTAGGCAGAGATACGTTCTGTGGGGGCTTGGTAACCAGCTACAATGGGGCGGCCGGGATGATTAGGTTTATGGATTTTCGGAAGAAGGTAGAAGGTAGGGGTGCGGGGTGTCGGTGGGGTCAGAAGGTTGGTGGAGTCAGGTGAAAGGTTTTGCAGGGGGCCTAAGGTTCTGAGGATTCCTTGAAGCTCTGCCTGGACATCGGGAATGGGGTTACCTTGGCAAACTTTGTATGTGGTGTTGTCTGAAAGCTGACGCAGTCCCTCAGCCACATACTCCCGACGATCAAGTACCACGGTCATGGAACCCTTGTCTGCCGGAAGAATGACGATGTATTGGTCAGCCTTCAGATCACAGATAGCCTGGGCTTCAGCAGTGGTGATGTTGGGTGTAGGAGTAAGGTTTTTTAAGAAGGATTGAGATGCAAGCCTGGAAGTCAGAAATTCCTGGAAGGTTTGGAGAGGGTGTTTTTGAGGAAGAGGAGGTGGGTCCCACTGTGACGGAGGACGGAACTGTTACAGGCAGTGTTCAATTTGGATGGTGTCTTGAGGAGTCAGATCATTAGGAGTAGGATTAGGATCATTTTTTTTGTGGCAAAGTGATACTTCCAGCAGAGAGTACGAGTGTAGGACAGTAAATCTTTGACGAGGGCTGTTTGGTTGAATCTGGGAGTGGGGCTGAAGGTGAGGCCTTTGGATAGGACAGAGGTTTCGGATTGGGAGAGAGGTTTGGACGTTGACGACCTCCACCTGTCCAATGGCCAACTTCACACGTCCGTCCACATCAAACCCACCAACAAGCAACAGTACCTCCATTATGACAGCTGCCACCCATTCCACATCAAACGGTCCCTTCCCTACAGCCTAGGTTTTCGTGGCAAACGAATCTGCTCCAGTCCGGAATCCCTGAATCATTACACCAACAATCTGAAAACAGCTTTCGCATCCCGCAACTACCCTCCCGACCTGGTACAGAAGCAAATAACCAGAGCCACTTCCTCGTCCCCTCGAACACAGAATCCCCCACAGAAAAACCACAAAAGTGCCCCACTTGTGACAGGATACTTTCCGGGACTGGACCAGACTCTGAATGTGGCTCTCCAGCAGGGATACGACTTCCTCAAATCCTGCCCTGAAACGAGATCCATCCTTCATGAAATCCTCCCCACTCCCCCAAGAGTGTCTTTCCGCCGTCCACCTAACCTTCGTAACCTGTTAGTTCATCCCTATGAAATCCCCAAACCACCTTCCCTACCCTCTGGCTCCTATCCTTGTAACCGCCCCCGATGCAAAACCTGTCCCATGCACCCTCCCACCACCACCTACTCCAGTCCTGTAACCCGGAAGGTGTACACGATCAAAGGCAGAGCCACGTGTGAAAGCACCCACGTGATTTACCAACTGACCTGCCTACACTGTGATGCATTCTATGTGGGAATGACCAGCAACAAACTGTCCATTTGCATGAATGGACACAGGCAGACAGTGTTTGTTGGTATTGAGGATCACCCTGTGGCTAAACATGCCTTGGTGCACAGCCAGCACATCTTGGCACAGTGTTACACCGTCCTGGTTATCTGGATACTTCCCACCAACACCAACCTATCCAAACTCCGGAGATGGGAACTTGCCCTTCAGTATATCCTCTCTTCTCGTCATCCGCCAGGCCTCAATCTCCGCTAATTTCAAGTTGCCGCCACTCATACCTCACCTGTCTTTCAATAACTTCTTTGCCTCTACACTTCTGCCTCGACTGACATCTCTGCCCAAACTCTTTGTCTTTAAATATGTCTGCTTGTGTCTGTATGTGTGGTTGGATATGTGCGTGTGTGCAAGTGTATACCTGTCCTTTTTTCCCCCAAAGGTAAGTTTTTCCGCTCCCGGGATTGGAATGACTCCTTACCCTCTCCCTTAAAACCCACTTACTTTCGTCTTCCCCTCTCCTTCCCTCTTTCCTGATGAGGCAACAGTTTGTTGCGAAAGCTTGAATTTTGTGTGTATGTTTGTGTTTGTTTGTGTGTCTATCGACCTGCCAGCGCTTTCGTTCGGTAAGTCACCTCATCTTTGTTTTTATATATAATTTTTCCCACGTGGAATGTAATAAACAGTTTGTTGCGAAAGCTTGAATTTTGTGTGTATGTTTGTGTTTGTTTGTGTGTCTATCGACCTGCCAGCGCTTTCGTTCGGTAAGTCACCTCATCTTTGTTTTTATATATAATTTTTCCCACGTGGAATTTTTCCTTCTATTATATTGATATCATTAATTTGAATCCAACAATTACGTTTGTTATTGTCACTGTTGCATTTCGAAATCTTTTCTGTCGTCTTATTTTCCTCTTTCTGTTTTTGCCAGTAGTTTCACTTTGTATTCACCTTCTCCTTTTTACCGTAATCTGCTATACTATTTTATCCCGCCTATATATATATATATACTCAATAATACGTAACCCACTTCCAAACCATAACCAAAAAAAATTTTTTTTTTTTGCCGCTTTCAGCACTACCGCCGCTATAATATCCACCGTTTCTAGTTCACAAACAGCTCCTTTCACCTTTTAAACAACCATTTCGGCCAGTTCTAATAACTTTCGCTTTATTTCCATTTCCGTTTTCCCCACATCACTGATCATTTTTAGCCGCTTCCCACGGGTTTTAACGCCATGATTTCTTCGTCAGACAATTGTTAGCCTCATTTTCATAATCTGCCACCACAATACCACTCCTTTTAATATACTACACGCAGTTTTTTCGAAATTTTCCCGAATTTCTCCGTCCTTTAACGTGTTTTGGCGGCAACACAACCACCTAACCCTTACGCACATCGTTGTCTACCAACCCAAGTCCAACATAGCCCAGCTGTAACCAACACCTTTCCGCCTTTTTTCATTCCAGATCTCCAGTTACTTTCCGGTTCACCTTTATCTCTCCCCATATATTTTTATTTTCATTTTCATTTCACCTCATGTTACACTTTCCACCTTCTAATACCATGTCACCCTCACAACACCCCCACAACGACCCCATTAAGTTTTATTTACATTCCCTCCGCAAACATGCCTTCGCCCTAGCCAGATTACGCTCCCATATTCTATTTTCTCGGGCTTGTCTGACATTTGGCATCACCCCCAAAGGCCTCACACTTAAAGTTCCCATCTCTGGCTGCAACCCTTCCTTCCACCAGTCCCTATACCAGTTCCAAACTGAACAATCCATTGCCCTCACCCACCTAATCCTTCACCTACACATCAACTCAGCCAATGAACACACCCGTCAACTCCTATCCTTAATAAAAGTCCTTAATCTTTCCTCCCCCACATCCACACCGGCTGTTCAGAGCATCCTCCTACAGGCCAACCGTAAATTAGAACAGCATGCCACCCTCCACCTCAAAAAACTATCCAATCTCCTGGTTTCCCACCTCCGAAAAGGCAACTCACTCACCCTTCACAACCTTTCCAGCAAACCTCAACCTCCTCTCATTGCACACAAACCCAGTCTCTCCCATCTACCCAATCTCCCACTTCCAGCTCCACTCCCTCCAAAACCCCAAAATTCCAAGCAAACAATCTGGAACCACAACACCCTAATTCAGTAGTTAACCTTTCCTCCAAACCTCTCTCCCAATCCGAAACCTCTGTCCTATCCAAAGGCCTCACCTTCAGCCCCACTCCCAGATTCAACCAAACAGCCCTCGTCAAAGATTTACTGTCCTACACTCGTACTCTCTGCTGGAAGTATCACTTTGCCACGAAGAAAAATGATCCTAATCCTACTCCTAATGATCCGACTCCTCAAGACACCATCCAAATTGAACCCTGCCTGTAACAGTTCCATCCTCCGTCACAGCGGGACCCACCTCCTCTTCCTCAAAATCACCCTCTCCAAACCTTCCAGGAATTTCTGACTTCCAGCCTTGCATCTCAATCCTTCTTAAAAAACCTTAATCCTACACCCAACATCACCACTGCTGAAGCCCAGGCTATCCGTGATCTGAAGGCTGACCAATCCATCGTCATTCTTCCGGCGGACAAGGGTTCCACCACCGTGGTACTTGATCGTCGGGAGTATGTGGCTGAGGGACTGCGTCAGCTTTCAGACAACACCACATACAAAGTTTGCCAGGGTAACCCCATTCCCGATGTCCAGGCGGAGCTTCAAGGAATCCTCAGAACCTTAGGCCCCCTGCAAAACCTTTCACCTGACTCCACCAACCTCCTGACCCCACCGACACCCAGCACCCCTACCTTCTACCTTCTTCCAAAAATCCATAAACCCAATCATCCCGGCCGCCCCATTGTAGCTGGTTACCAACCCCCACAGAACGTATCTCTGCCTACGTAGATCAACACCTTCAACCCATTACATGCAGTCTCCCATCCTTCATCAAAGACACCAACCACTTCCTTGAACGCCTGGAATCCTTACCCAATCTGTCACCCCCGGAAACCATCCTTGTAACCATTGATGCCACGTCCTTATACACAAGTATTCTGCACGTCCAGGGCCTCGCTGCGATGGAGCATTTCCTTTCACGCCGATCACCTGCCACCCTACCTAAAACCTCTTTCCTAATTACCTTAGCCAGCTTCATCCTGACCCACAACTTCTTCACTTTTGAAGGCCAGACATACCAACAATTAAAGGGAACAGCCATGGGTACCAGGATGGCCCCCTCGTACGCCAACCTATTCATGGGTCGCTTAGAGGAAGCCTTCTTGGTTACCCAAGTCTGCCAACCCAAAGTTTGGTACAGATTTATTGATGACATCTTCATGATCTGGACTCACAGTGAAGAAGAACTCCAGAATTTCATCTCCAATCTCAACTCCTTTGGTTCCATCAGATTCACCTGGTCCTACTCCAAATCCAATGCCACTTTCCTTGACGTTGACCTCCACCTGTCCAATGGCCAACTTCACACGTCCGTCCACATCAAACCCACCAACAAGCAACAGTACCTCCATTATGACAGCTGCCACCCATTCCACATCAAACGGTCCCTTCCCTACAGCCTAGGTCTTCGTGGCAAACGAATCTGCTCCAGTCCGGAACCCCTGAATCATTACACCAACAACCTGAAAACAGCTTTCGCATCCCGCAACTACCCTCCCGACCTGGTACAGAAGCAAATAACCAGAGCCACTTCCTCGTCCCCTCGAGCCCAGAATCCCCCACAGAAGAACCACAAAAGTGCCGCACTTGTGACAGGATACTTTCCGGGACTGGACCAGACTCTGAATGTGGCTCTCCAGCAGGGATACGACTTCCTCAAATTCTGCCCTGAAACGAGATCCATCCTTCATGAAATCCTCCCCACTCCGCCAAGAGTGTCTTTCCGCCGTCCACCTAACCTTCGTAACCTGTTAGTTCATCCCTATGAAATCCCCAAACCACCTTCCCTACCCGCTGGCTCCTATCCTTGTAACCGCCCCTGATGCAAAACCTGTCCCATGCACCCTCCCACCACCACCTACTCCAGTCCTGTAACCCGGAAGGTGTACACGATCAAAGGCAGAGCCACGTGTGAAAGCACCCACGTGATTTACCAACTGACCTGCCTACACTGTGATGCATTCTATGTGGGAATGACCAGCAACAAACTGTCCATTTGCATGAATGGACACAGGCAGACAGTGTTTGTTGGTAATGAGGATCACCCTGTGGCTAAACATGCCTTGGTGCACAGCCAGCACATCTTGGCACAGTGTTACACCATCCGGGTTATCTGGATACTTCCCACCAACACCAAACTATCCGAACTCCGGAGATGGGAACTTGCCCTTCAGTATATCCTCTCTTCTCGTCATCCGCCAGGCCTCAATCTCCGCTAATTTCAAGTGGCCGCCACTCATACCTCACCTGTCTTTCAACAACTTCTTTGCCTCTACACTTCTGCCTCGACTGACATCTCTGCCCAAACTCTTTGTCTTTAAATATGTCTGCTTGTGTCTGTATGTGTGGATGGATATGTGCGTGTGTGCAAGTGTATACCTGTCCTTTTTTCCCCCAAAGGTAAGTCTTTCCGCTTCCGGGATTGGAATGACTCCTTACCCTCTCCCTTAAAACCCACTTACTTTCGTCTTCCCCTCTCCTTCCCTCTTTCCTGATGAGGCAACAGTTTGTTGCGAAAGCTTGAATTTTGTGTGTATGTTTGTGTTTGTTTGTGTGTCTATCGACCTGCCAGCGCTTTCGTTCGGTAAGTCACCTCATCTTTGTTTTCTATTTTTATATATATATATATATATATATAAGATGCTGTGACTTACCAAACAAGAAAGCGCTGGCTGATACACACAATAAAAAACACACAAACACACGCACAAATTTCAAGCCTTCACAACCCACGGTTGCTTTATCAGGAAAGAGGGAAGGAGAGGGAAAGATGAAAGGATGTGGGTTTTAAGGGAGAGGGTAAGGAGTCATTCCAATCCTGGGAGTGGAATAACTTACATTAGGGGGAAAAAGGGACAGGTATACACTCACACACACACACACACATATCCATCTGCACATATACAGACACAAGCATACATATGTAAAGGCAAAGGCACATATACAGGCACAAGCCGACATATGTAAAGGCAAAGGCAAAGAATTTGCCTTTGCCTTTACATATGTATGCTTGTGTCTGTATATGTGCAGATGTGTGTGTGTGTGTGTGTGTGTGTGTGTGTGTGCGTGAAGAGCATACCAGAAGGTACTCCTATATTCCCCGTACTAGATTCTCCTAGGATTCCATTCACTTATGTCTCTGTCTGCTCTGTAATAAGTCTCATTTGGGCTATAGAGCTCCACAGGAACAATACAAAGGCCCTGAACGATATCTCTACATTTTTCATTTAATACTGTTGCCTGAAACATGATAAGTAGGCTTTTATAGGATAGTTGATGTCTATCTTCAGGCATCTGTCAGGTCAGGTTTTACAGCATTTCTATTATGTAACTTTAGAAAGCATCTTAATGGAGAATAGAACAGTGATCTTCATGGAGCACTTTAAAATTAAAATTAAAACAGTTTAGATCATAACTGAACATTTACTAACAAATTTCAGACAGTTTCGGTCAAATAGCAATCACCTACAGATACAATAAGATAAGCACAATGTATATTTCCTTCTATGTCTGAATTGTACTTACGTATCAGTGTATATGGTCTGAAGATGCTCATTTTTTGGCTGAAATGAGTTGCAGTCTTTTAATAAATGTTCTATTGGGATCAAAACTGTTTAAGTTTAATATTAAGAACTTTTTATGATTCTTTCATGTAAGTCAAAAATACCTGTCCCAATTCATGCTGTCCTTCTCTGTATACAGTCTGTATTCCCTCATATATGTGAGTGGTTTCAGTTGTTACTCATTGAATTTGTTGTTATAGAATACTATGCTTTTGCATTTCTTATCTCTCTTTCTCTTTCCTCCCCCCCCCCCCCCTTCCCCCCCTCCCTCTAGAAATCTGCTGTCTTAGGGTAAGCATACTGCACAGAAGAATATGACTATTAAGTGCCACACTGCACATACTGGTTCATTTGAAAGATAGGTCACCTAATTATAATTTTCTTTCTTACTTTAAAAATATATTAATTCATTTGTACCAAGGTGCAGATTCGAACCCAGATCACCTGCTCACTAGGCAAACATGCTACCACTTCACCACCCTGGCACAGTGAGCTCACCCAACTGTGTGGACTACCCTGCAAGCCTCCCTCCTCAATCCAAATTCCCGTTCACTCCTCAGCTAACTTGGTTTTCCTAGTTTCGGGGGAACACTAAGTGGTCTGAGGCATGAAAGAGATTTGGGATTGAGGAGGGAGGCACACAAGGGTTGGGTGAGCAGCTGTGCAAAGGCACTGTACCAGTGTGGTGTAGCGGTAAGTACATCTGCATAGTGAGGAGGAGACCCAGGTTTGAATCCTGGCCTCAGTACAAATTTTCATTTGTCACTTCGGTATGTATATGAATATCATAGATGTGATTCTGGTGTGAGGTGCTGGTGGTGGTAGTGGTCATGTGTGTATATGGTGTGCTTGCTTGTGGGAGTGTGGTTGTGTGTGTTTACTTTGATGAAGAAGGCTTTGCCCAAAAGCAGTGGTGTGTTGTTGTGCCTGTCTGGAACAGAATGGGTCATCTTAACAGCAAGTAGCAATCTGTACTTTTCCTAAAATTGTTGATGTTCCAACCTGGAGTTTCATTATTTGATAGATGATTGAGAATTGAAATGGTCTCTGGAACCACATAGTTTCATTAGATCAAAACTATTACTTCTCTTACTACAAATAACAACTGCTCCTAATCAAGGCAATGCATTTCTGTAAACTCTTCATTTTTACTGACTGTGTAAGAAAGATTAGTAACTGAAAAGGTTAGTTGCTACACCCCATTCAGCTGAGATGCCGAGTTGCAGATAGGCATTTGCAACTCACACATACATTACTGCAGTCTCTGACTACTGAAGCCAGACTCTGGCAGAGGTTAGGGTCTGTGTGTTCATGTCTGTTTCCATTGAAGGCCTAATCTGCTGAAAGCTCACTTTCAGGCAGTCTCTTTGCTGTGCCTATCTGCGACTCAGCATCTCCACTATAAGGTGAGTACCGACTATCCTTTTCATAATATTGTTACACTCCATCCTAGATATTCCACTGTTTAAAGATCAACAATTCTTTGCATCAACAGTTTCACATATATTTTAAAAGAAAATAAAAATTTGTGCACCACCTGAGTTGTGGGGAATGTTTTCCATAATATCAATAAGCTATATTACTCATAGAATTATGAAGCTACGTAAAGAAAGTGAAACATCTGCTATTATCTTTGAATGAATATTGTTTTGAATACAATTATGTACCAAACTCTGGAGGGAGATTCTCTACGCTAGGACCATATCAAAGTCCTCTTTCATTTGTACTACAATATTTAAAGGTCTTGACTGCAATAAGTGAAGGCTTCTCAGTATATGAATTCTATAAGTGAAACAGAATGTATAATCATGTACCCATAACTGTTGATTTATGGTGTTTTGATAATCTATAGCTTAACGTCCATTTCAGCGTCTCCATCCTTTATGATGATGCAATTTTCAGAAATTTTTATGTAAGAGTCAACGATACATAGCGCTATAAGTAACAATGATATTTGAATATTCTGTAGCCATTTTGAAAATTTAAATTTACATCGGCGTAGGGCATTTCTTGCAGTTTTATTTCTATGTTTGTCAAATGAGAAGGTATGTTATGTGTCAAGGGTTCAAAATGGCTCTGAGCACTATGGGACTTAACATCTGAGGTCATCAGTCCCCTAGAACTTGGAACTACTTAAACCTAACTAACCTAAGGATGACACACACATCCATGCCCGAAGCAGGATTTGAACCGGTGACCATAGCAGTCACGCGATTCCGGACTGAAGCGCCTAGAACCACATATGTGTTAAGGGTGAGTATGGAGTTTCAAGTATTGGATGAAGTACTGTACAATGTGTAGCCTGTCACTGTTTAGAAGTACTTAGTTAGTCTGCAACACACACATATCATGGATAAATAATTATCTTATATAATTTATGGTATCATTTCATGAAATACTGACAATAGTGTTCAATTAATGTTATGAATAAGATACCTGTAACAGTCTAAAGTTAAATGATATAGCCCCTACGCCACTATCACCTACTTGTATTTTGAAGCTCCTACACATGTCATCTGTGAGTTTCTGTGATAACCTTGAATTTCTGCAATTTTGCAATGGCCAGTGCTAGTTGCAAGCTTCCACAGAGTGATTGAGGAAACAGTATGGCATCTTTAGTGTTTGAAGCTGTGTCCAACACTTTTATTGACTGCAATAAAAAAAGGAAACTACTAGGTAAATATTTACATTTCATTTAAACCATTGGAAAGTATATTAAATAAGGATTCCAGTCATATTATTAAAAATCAGGAAAGGTGTTTTGAAGAGCTGTCATGTGTATATTGGTGTTAATGAATTGTGTTCCCAAAATCACCCATCAAATGGATACTGATATTACCTCCAGGCGATATTAGGATCAATTGTTTTAATTTGTTAACCAATAAATGACATAGTTACTTCTGTCTGGCTGTCCAGAAAAAAAGAAATGGGAATGATGAGAGAATTGAAGATGTATGAAGTACACAGATCAACAAGTTGAGAGTACATTGAAAGATGTTCAAAAGGACAAACTGAAAAGGATACTACAGTTGTAAGACAGAAACTTGGAAGGAAAAATGGAAATGACACACAGCATTGTGGTCCAGGAGTCCCCCATTCGGGGAAGTTCAGCTGCAGAGGGCAAGTACTCATTGCATTTGATGCCACACTGGGCAACTCGTGTGACAGAGATGGGGATGAAATGATGATGAAGATAACACAACACACAGTCCCTGAGTGGAGAAAAATCTCCAGCCGCAGCCAGGAATGAAACCCGGGCTCCCTGGCATGGCATTCCACCGCATTGACCACTCAGCTAATGGGGGTGGACACTTGGAAGGAAACATGTGCCAACATGTGAGGTAGAGAAAGGACTGATCTAGTACTATACAGAAGGGGAAAAGATTATTTTTGGTTTGGCACATAAGTAGTTAAAGCAGATGGTGTTTGAGATTGCCTTAAAGAACAATCTGCCTCACCCCTCTTCTGAACCAGAAAATATGGCACATTAAAAGTGGATTAACTTATTTTTGAAAAGAAATTGTTCCCAGTTAACAATAGGAACATCACAATCATTGATAAGAGCTGGTAAAGTAGGCTTTATTCAAGATAATGTGAAGTCATTTTTCTGTATTCTAAAAGCAGAGCTGCTAAAATCAAGTTCAACCTTACTAGAACATTTAACATACACAAAACTGGAATCACAACTGTCCAAAGCAAAAATGTGAAACTTATTTGTGTGAAAGGAAAATGGGCTATTTACAATCTTTCATTGGCAGAAAGGGGATATCTGAACACTGTCATGTCAGGTGCCAGCTAGTATGTCACTCCAATATAGCTTTCTCCAGAAAAAAGCAGGACTTGAAGCTAATGAAGGGAGTTCCTCCTGGAGCTATTCCAAAATTTTGTCCATATCTGTATTACAACTCATAGCATGCATAGGAGGTAGCCTCTAGATATTGCTTTCATGAAGCCATTTACAACTTTAAATTCAAGAAATTGAGAGGTGGATTTACAGTAATTAGGGAAGAGTTGTGACACAGTGTGAAGTAGCTGAACTCATGGGCAAAGCATACATTAGAGCAGCAATTGTGAGAAATGCACTGAATGGTTTTCAGGACACTGGTATCTGTCCTTATAATGACTCAGTATTTACTGAAACTGACTGTGTTCATGAACTGAATGATAACCAACCAAAGCCTATTTGCCTATTTCTGAAGCTCAATGTGGGCCTTAAATACTTGCAAATACAGACACAGTTCACCTAGCACTTAGGATTATATCACATAGCACTGACAGCCAGATTCAGTCTATTGGTGAGTATCAACCTCAACCCACGTTGCATTCCACATCTGATGCCATCGCTCTATCCTATAAACTTGCCCAAGGATGTAACAGCTGTGTCAAAATTTCAATCAGTGTCTCAAAACTGGAGGGTCCCGAGAATATGGTGTTGAATAATTCTTCTTGTAAGAAAAAGCTGGAAAACTTTTACGCTTCTAAAGGCACAAACAATTCAAATGAGGCTTCAAGATGTGGAGCAACATGAAAGAGTAATTCTGCCAACACAAAGATGAAAGTTAAAAGAATGTGTAAAAGCTCAAGTTCTAACAATGATTTTGCTCATGAACCTTCACAAGTAGACACCGAAGATGATATCAATCTGTTTCTTGATAACGATTCTGTGGATGCTATTTGTGCATTTTGTCATAAGCAGTTTTCTGACAATTTCACTGGAGAACAATGACTTATGTGCTCTTTGTGTTTCAACTGCAATCACAAATTTCGTGATGCAGTGAATAGTGAATTGAAATGCTACACATGTACTTTCTGTCTGAATAACTAGCTTTTAAATTTGTTTTACATAATTCTGACATAATTAAGCTCCTCTATTTATGGAAATGTGTAACAATTTTCCAATAAATTCTAAACTTTTATCTTACTTTTAACTTAAATCCACTTACAAAAGCTAATCCAATATGTGTTCTTCCATTTTCAAACAGGTGGTCCTATAGCCTGGTGAGCAAAAGTGGGAATGGGGGTTCACAATAGTTGGAACCCACTCTTGATAACATTTCGCATGTTGAGGTTTCCTAGTTTACTCAAACTAGCATAGCTTAAGAAGCAATTTGGCAAACGAAAGCCAAAGGAGGATAGTTTATAGAAATATGCATTAGGTTTTGAGCTCTATTTCAAAAAAGCAGGAGGCTGATAAACAGAGAAATAATTATGATAGACAATATTTGATGCCCAATTAATTTTAAATCATCTTTCTTCTTGATTTTACTGTGAATCATAGTGAATATTACCAGTCAGACAACTATTTGAATTATGTTTAGTTAACTGTCACTTCTTTCCTGACAAACTACGTAGAAATAATTTGCCGGAGAATTGCTATTGAATTGCATTATGAATATTTTATTGTAAGACCACAATAACATTGTTTCCAGAAATTAAAATTATAAACTGGGTTGTGAATGGTAACCTCGCAGTTCCAAGCAAGATGATTTATTTTGCAGATTCTAATAATACAAAAAAAAAAAACAGCAACAACAAAAAAATATCACTCTAGGTTAATGACTAACAACATAAGAGTCACTGGATACGCATGCTAGACAGGACAAAAAGAAAGGAGGAATCAGCAGTTGCCTCACTGAAAGGAATATCTTGACAATCCTGAAAAGTAAATTAGATAAACCTAAACTAGGTTAGATTGACTGGCATATGAATGGCACTTCTACTAAATATGAATCCAGTGATGTGACCACAGTGACACAGATCTCAATTCACCTTGAAATGAATAAAGCAACAGTGGACCAAATACCCAGTCTGACAAAACAAAAGTGAAGCACCCAGAGGATATGGTCAGATGTAAATGTAATTTCATATGCGCAGACACCATTGGCCGGTATGTAAGTGATAAGAGTTGAAGTTCTCTGTAATAGGCAGAAAGGCCATTAGAGTGCATTAGTTTTTGTCACGTTTAGCGTTGTTACTTTGACTGGTAGGGTATATACATGGGAGTGAACAGCATCAGATGTTTAGTTATTCCTGTGAAGGACATGGAGATGCCACTTACATGAGACAGAATTGTCAGCACCTGACAGAGTTAGAAAGTGATCTCATTGTGGGTTCTCATCCAGCCAGCTCAGTGAACTGAGCAGAATCCAGATTTGTGGGGCATTTGGATGTGGCAATGGGCCATTGTTGCACTGCATGGGAGTGTAAGGGAAAGCATACTCATCATCAAGGTTCCTGTCAACCACATGTGACCACCACAAGGGAATATCACCATATTGTACATGAAGCACTTCATAACCCTGTCACATTTGCACCTGCCATTTGAGAACAAAACAAGTGCCTACCTACAACATCCTGTGTTATCCTGCACCATTGATCAGAGACTTGTAGCAGCTGGATTAGGCAATTACTGTCCCATTTTTAGGCTATCAATAAACATAACAACACAAACAGCTGCATTTGGAATGATGCTGTGCACAGGAAGACTGGAGTACTGATGAATGGCATTGCATTGTGTTCAGCAATGAATTGTGGTTCTGCACTAACCTAGATTATCACTGTTACTGAGTATGGTGGCAACCCGGAGAGAGGTCATTTTCTTATGATGTTTTATAGAGCCACAGCAGTGTTATTCCTTGCATCGCGGTCTGGAGGGCCATTAGGTATGACTTCTGGTTACAGCTGGTAGCCAGTGAGGGAATTCTTATGTCACAATACTTCATCAAGAACTTCCTGCCTCTTCATGTGTTATTTCTCAGGCAACACTATTGTGGTGCCCATTTTCAACAGGACATTCACCACTCACACATGGAATATGTCTCAATGAACTGTCTGCATGATGTTGAGGTAGGCTACTCTTTTGGCCAGCAAGATTCCAGATCTCTCCCCAATGAACAAGTGTGGGATCAGCTTGGACATCAGTTCCATACCAGTTCCAGTATCAACGATACCAAAGGCTAGTTACAACTGTTGTCCAGTCATCCCCAGGAGAGGATGAAACAGGTTTTTTGAAGTTTTATTTTGTTTCTTTCTCCCATTCTGGGTGCTTTACACCTTCTGTCAGGTAGTGTATACTGTTTCCAAATTAACAAAGCACATGGAGCACGTGTTTTAATAAACAATCTTTCATTTTTTGCACTCATGTCACACGGAGTTATATCTTAAGAATGAAAGTGTTTATTAC
Source organism: Schistocerca serialis cubense (assembly GCF_023864345.2). Taxonomy (NCBI): domain Eukaryota; kingdom Metazoa; phylum Arthropoda; class Insecta; order Orthoptera; family Acrididae; genus Schistocerca; species Schistocerca serialis. Next base: position 815,987,451 of record NC_064640.1, read on the forward strand.
TTTAATGCAAATGGTGAATATAATACATCATGATCACAAACTGTCATTTTGTTGGTATCTCTTCATAACATATATTCACTAATGACATCTGTCTTCAGTAATCCATCACTGTTGGGAAGGATATTAATACTCAGATCTTCATCACCACTAGAAGCAGTACAACTTTATTACTGACAGCTAAAGCTTTCAACATTTCAGAAATGTTTGAAATATGCTGCCATAAAACTATTTCACCACTTACACCAGAACAACAGGTATATCAAGTGTCAATATAAACTGAAATTGCTTCCTCTACTTCTATTCTAGAAATGAATACCTATTTACAAACTAGAACCACCTTAGAAGAGAAGAGAAATATGAATTTGGTGTTGCAATACCCTGCTGTTGTTCACTTAAACATGCCATACAGACATATAAATTTTTACTAAGTGACAAGGATGAAGTGGAGATACAATGAACCAAATATTGCTGAATAAAGCCTTGTTATAAGTTTCAGATTTTTAAACTGGCCTAAGATTATCTACGGTTTTCTGGAAATCTCTGACATTATCAACTCAGCTGAGTATTGGATCAAATGATTGTACAGCTTACTCAAATGCACACTTGGAGCACTTTATGAAATTTCCTTCTTCATAGCTATAAAATTAATCATAATATGCAGTAGAAGAGAAAGTAGGAGGTACAAGAGTTAAGAACATGTTTCTCATTTCTCAGAGTCTGGTGCTCCAGGATATATGAAGTTGGTAAGTCGAAGTCTTGCGTGTAGGGGAACGATGCGGGAGACCACCGTACTAGGCAAGGTCCTAGTGGAGGTGGTTTGCCATTGCATTCCTCCAACCATAATGAGGATGAATGATGATGATGAAGATGACACAACAACACCCAGTCATCTCGAAGCAGGGAAAATCCCTGAACCCGCCGGGACCCGGGACCCCGAGCTCGGGAAGCTAGAATGCTACCGCAAGACTCAGTTATCATTTGTAATGATCATGTGTAAATTATATCTGAGGTTCCAAGTAAACAGGTGCAACTGAAGAACTATTGAACACTGTAGTCTCTGCTGCAGCAGTGCTTTCTGAATCGTTCATTGTTTATGACTGCACACCAAGAATAATCTTATTACATTTTTTTAAATTATAAAACTGAAGAAAATGTCAAACTACAATGCTGAAATGCTTCTAAAATATGACTAACTTGACTGCATATCTTGCTGTGCCTTATTATTTTAATGTTAACTTTGGCATGACAAGCATCCAAGGAACATATAGGGCACACTCACTGTGAGACTGAAATATCTACACTACTGGCTATTAAAATTGCTACACCAAGAAGAAATGCAGATGATAAACGGGTATTCATTGGACAAATATATTATACTAGAACTGACATGTGATTACATTTCCACGCAGTTTGGGTGCATAGATCCTGAGAAATCAGTACCCAGAACAACCACCTCTGGCCGTAATAACGGCCATGATAAGCCTGGGCATTCAGTCAAAAAGAGGTTGGATGGCTTGTACGGGTACAGCTGCCCATGCAGTTTCAACACGATGCAACAGTTCATCAAGAGTACTGGATGGCTTATTGTGACAAGCCAGTTGTTCGGCCACCATTGACCAGACGTTTTCAATTGGTGAGAGATCTGGAGAATGTGCTGGCCAGGGCCGCAGTCGAACATTTTCTGTACCCAGAAAGGCCCGTACAGGACCTGTAACATGCGGTCATGCATTATCCTGCTGAAATGTAGGGTTTCGCAGGGATCAAATGAAGGCTAGAGCCACGGGTCGTAACACATCTGAAATGTAACGTCCACTGTTCAAAGTGCCGTCAATGCAAACAAGAGGTGACTGAGATGTGTAACCAATGGCACCCCATACCATCACGCCGGGTGATACGCCAGTAGGGCTATGATGAATACATACTTCCAATGTGCGTTCACTGCGATGTCGCCAAACATTTATGCGAAAGTCATGATCCTGTAAACAGAACCTGGATTCATCCGAAAAAATGACGTCTTGCCATTTGTGCACCCAGGTTTGTCGTTGAGTACACCATCGCAGGCACTCCTGTCTGTGATGCAGCGTCAAGGGTAACCGCAGCCACAGTCTCCAAGCTGATAGTCCATGCTGCTGCAAACGTCGTCAAACTGTTCGTGCAGATGGTTGTTGTCTTGCAAACATCCCCATATATTGACACTGGGATCTCAATGTGGCTGCACAATCCGTTACAGCCATGCGGATAAGATGCCTGTCATCTCAACTACTAGTGATACAAGGCCATTGAGATCCAGCACGGCATTCTGTATTACCCTCCTGAACCCACCGATTCCATGTTCTGCTAACAGTCATTGTATCTTGACCAACACGAGCAGCAATGTCACAATATGATAAACTGCAATCACGATAGGCTTCCTCCTTACACGAGGCATCACAACAATGTTTCACCAGGTAACGCCGGTCAACTGCTGTTTGTGTATGAGAAATTGGCTGGAAACGTTCCTCATGTCAACACATTGTAGGTGTTGCCACCGGAGCCAACCTTGTGTGAATGCTCTGAAAAGCTAATCATTTGCATATCACAGCATCTTCTTCCTGTCGGTTAAATTTCGTGTATGTAGCACATCATCTTCGTGGTGTAGCAATGTTAATGGCCAGTAGTGTAGTACATAAAGTCTTTGTCAGTATGAGCATGGTGAGGTAACATTCACCATATTCCTCATCAAGAAAACCAACATTATATCCACAGCAAGAACCTCACTCCATCACTTAAAATCTGATCCCAAGCTTATGATCCTACCAGCCAACAAAAGCTCCACCACTCTGGTTATGAACTGCAGGTATTACCTAGCAGAGGGGTTCCACCAGCTGTCTGATATACCCACCTAAAAACCCTGTCACAAAGAGTCTATTCCAGAAATCCAGCATGTTCACTAGTCCCTCCTCATATACTTAAGTCCATCCCAGAGGCTCTCACATGAGTCTGTCTCTCTCCTCAACACCACCGCTCCCCACACTACCTTCTACATTCTTTCTGAAGTCCATAAACCCAACCACTCAGGGTGCCCTACTGCCACACAGAGGGCACCTCTCCTCTTGTGCAGCAGTACATGTAGCCTATAGCCTGTAACCTACCCTGTAATATAAAAGACACTAACAGCATCCACTGCCAACTCTGCACAGTTCCTTTTCCTTTACCACTCAGAGCCCTGCTCACCTCCATCAATATCACCTCCCTCTACACTAACATCCCAAATGACAATGGCCCTGCTACCATTGAACATTGACTTTACCAATGCCAAACCAACTCCAAACCTACAATCTCCTTTCCAGTCATCGTGATCAATTTTATTCTCACCCACAATTATTACTCCTTTGAAGGGATCAACTACAAATGAACCTGTTGTACAGCAATGAACAACCACAAGTAAGCGTTCTATGCCAACCTATTCACAGGCTATCAAGGGGAGTGCATCCTAACCACTCAGAATCTAAAAACAGTCACTTGGTTCAGATTAACTGATGACATTTTTGTGATCTGGACCAAGGGTGAAAAAAACCCTGTTCACATGCTTCCAGAATCTCAACACCACCTCTCCATTCAGTTCACCTGGTCCTCCTCAATGCAACATGCCATTTTCCTTGATTTTGACCTTGACCTCAAGGATACATCAGTACCTCTGTCTCCATCAGATGTGTCAACCACAAACAATACCTCCATTCTGACAGCTTACATCCATTTCATACCAAGAAGTCCCTTCCATAAAGCTTCAGTACCAATGTCATACACAGTCCCTATCCAAATAAGCCGAGAATGTCACTGAGGCCTTCACACACCGAAATTAATCTCTCAACCTCATCCAGAAACAGATCTCCCATACGTCGTCTCTCCACTTACCTAATATCTCTCACATATCCACTGTATACGAGGATGGATCCCATAGTGGAAATAACCATCTACAACTTAAAAACATCAAAATAAATTAACCAACAGACAACAGATTCTGCGGGGTTTAAAGTAGTATTAGTTGTTGAGTAACTCATTAAGAGATTTTTTTGTAGTTATTTATTAGCAGCCGTAGTTGTGGCACTAAAAGAATTAAGAACTAGAAATACATAGGTAATAAATGTATTGCCGCTGAAGGAAATGTGATTTGTATGCCCTATTTTAGTTTTTCAGGTAATAGACTGTAATTATGAAGAAAAAATATCCACTGTCTGGCCATAAAAGAGAGCTATCCTCGAGGCTCAATACCACTAAAGGCTGGAGCAAGTCAATCACATTCTCCGCCAGTGTTCTGAATACCCGCTAGTCATGACTGGAAAGGAGGAATATCCTACCTACTATACTCACCACCCATTCCACAGTGGTATCCTGCTGCCCACCAACCCTACACAATACCTCTTCCAATCCCTACTCCTTCCCTTGTCCCAAACCCTTGCATCAAGGATCATATCCCTTCACTAGACCTAAATGCAAGACCTATCCAATACATCCTCCCACTACCACCTACTCCAGTTCTGTCACAGGCATCTTCTGCATTATAAAAGTCAGAACTACTTGTAAAAGCATGTCATCTACCAACTATGCTGCAACAATTCAGCAGCTATCTGCATGGGCATGAAACTACCAAGTTGTCTGTCTGCACGAATGGCCACCGCCAATCTGTGGCTAAGGTGCAGCTGGATCACTTAGTTGCAGAATATTCTGCTCAGTATGATGTGCTTTACTTTAATGACTACTTCACAGCTGGCACCATCTGAATTATTTCCACCTACTCCAGCTTTTTGTAAATGTGCAGCATAACCTCCCCCTAAAACATATCCCTTTCCCACGTAACCTCCCTGGCCTCAGTCTCCAGTAGTCCCTGTCCTAAACCTAGCCATTAACTTCTTCACTTCCACTCCAATACTGCACATGCTTCCTAATCCACCAATGCAGCTTTCTGTCTTTTCCACTTCACTATCTTTCTCTACACCCTTATCTCTCACTCTCCCCCACCCCTGACAAAGCACAGCCACAAAACACTACACCTAGCAGCCCTATCCTGTCCCCACCATATCCCTGCACTCTCCTACAGGCTGAAAAGTGTCTTTTCCCAACCTTTCCTTGCAATCCCTCCTCCTCCCCATCTGTGCCTTCCCCTAATCCTCACCATCCACACACATCAGACACAGCTGCAGTCATGTCCCTGCACCTGGAGGCAGTGGCCATGGGTTTGTGAGTTGTGGTAGTGTGCCTGTTTTTTATTTCCGAAGAAGGACTCAGTCTGAAAGCTTGATATTTTAGCAGTCTTTTCCATTGTGCTTGTGTGTCACTAAGTGACTCCTCTATGTACAAACTTTATGTTATCAATATTTATTTTTGTTTTTATTTATTTATTTATTTATTGTTCTGTGGGACCAAATTAAGGAGAAGTCTCCATGGTCATGGAACGAGTCAATACAAGAAATTGTAACACGATAGTAGAAACAGATAAAATGAAATATAAGAAATGTATTCAGGCGACAATTCGTAAGTTTAAATAAAGAAAATCAACAATGTAACACTGGAATTTGGTTAATTTTTCAGTTCTTCCAGGAGCTCCTCAACAGAATAGAAGGAGTGAGCCATGAGGAAACTCTTCAGTTTGGACTTAAAAGTGTTTGGGCTACTGCTAAGATTTTTGAGTTCTTGTGGTAGCTTATTGAAAATGGATGCAGCAGAATAGTGCACTCCTTTCTGCACAAGAGTCAAGGAAGTGCATTCCACATGCATATTTGATTTATGCCTAGTATTAACTGAGTGAAAGCTGCTAACTCTTGGGAATAAGCTAATATTGCTAACAACAAATGACATCAAAGAAAATATATACTGTGAGGGCAATGTCAGAATTTCCAGACTATTGAATAGGGGTTGACAAGAGGTCCTCGAACTTACACCACATATAGCTCTAACAGCCCGTTTTTGAGAAAAAAATACCCTGCTTGAATCAGAAGAATTACCGCAAAAAATAATACCATATGACATAAGCATATGAAAATACACAAAGTAGACTACTTTTGTGTTGAACTGTCGCTTATTTCAGATACTGTTCTAATGGTAAATAAAGCAGCATTTAGTTTCTGAACAAGATCCTGAAAATGGACTTTCCACAACAGCTTACTATCTATCTGAACGCCTAGGAACTTGAACTGTTCCATCTTGCTTACAATAAGCCCATTCTGTCCGATCAAAATATCGGTTCTTGCTGAATTGTGAGTTATAAACTATAAAAACTGAGTCTTACTGTGGTTTAGCATCAAATTATTTTCCACAAGCCACGAACTTATTTGATAATGTTTCAATATTACACACAAGATCCTTCTTTACCAAACTGGTGTAATCAGCAAACAGAAATATTTTTGAATCACCTATAATACAAGAAGGCATATCATTTATATAAATAAGAAACAGCAGTGGCCCCAGCACTGACCTTGGGAAACGCCCCACTTAATAGTGCCCCATTGGGACTGAACATCACTACCACTCTCAATATTGTGGAGAATTACCTTCTGCTTTCTGTTCTTAAAGTAAGCTACTCTCCTTACTCCATAATGGTCCAATTCCTGCAGTAATATTTTCTGGTCAACACAGTCAAAAGCCTTCGTTAAATCAAAGAAAACACCTAGCATTCGTAACCTTTTATTTAATCTGTCCAAAACCTCACAGAGAAAAGAGAATATAGCATTTTCAGTTGTTAAACCATTTCTAAAACCAAACTGTACATTTGACAGCAAATTATGTGAATTTGAATGCTCCAGTAACCTTGTATATACAACCTTCTCGATAACTTTAGCAAACACCAATGGCATAGAAATAGGTCCTTAATTGTCAACATTATCCCTGTCTCCCTTTTTATAAAGTGGCTTCACTGTAATTTAATCGGTCAGGAAACCAACCACTCGTAAAGGAAAAGTTACAGATATGGCTAAGTACTGGGCTAACATACATAGAACAATATTTCAGTATTCTGCTAGATACCCCGTCATATCCATGAGAGTTCTTGGTCTTTAGTGATTCAATTATTAACTCTATCTCCCTCTTGTCAGTATCAAGGAGGAGCATTTCAGGTAACAGTCTTGGAACACTTTTTTCTACAAGCGCTATATGATTCCCTGTTGGGACTAGGTTTCTATTTAGTTCACCTGCTACATTCAGAAAGTGATTATTAAATACTGTACATATATGTGACTTATCAGTAACATGGACATACCCACTACACACTGATTCTATATCCTCGATCTGTCTCTTCAGACCAGCCACTTCCTTTACGACTGACCATATGGTTTTAATTTTATCCTGAGACTTAGCTATTCTATCTGCATACCACATACTTTTTGCATTCCTAATAACTTTTTTAAGCACCTTACAATACTGTTTGTAATGGGCTGCTGCATTTAGATTTTGACTGTTTCTAATGTTTTGATATAATTGCTACTTTGTTCTACAGGATATTCTTATTCCTCTGGTCAGCCACCCAGGCTGCCTGTTTGTGCTAGTACCCTGTTTTGAATGTTCTAATGGAAAGCAACTTTCAAAGAGCACAAGAAAAGTCTTGAGGAAAGCATTATATTTATCGTCTACTGTATCAGCACTATAAACATCTTGCCAGTCTTGTTCCTTGATAAGGTTATAAATGGGTCTCTACAGCAACTGGATCAGCTTTCCTAAAAAGTTGATAGCTATATTTTTTGTGGCGGCATTCGTAGCGACAAGCAATTCGTTGTAGAAACGGCTTACGAAGTCACCGCCACACTTTTAATAGCGGGCCGACCGGTCTGCTGGAACAGTGAACAGAAAGATGAAAACCCAAACACTCTGATTAAATAAAAGTCAGTACTTATCTTTATTAATGAAGATACAGAAACACAGTAGTGAACTCCGTGTCTACAGAAATCTGTCTAGTTTGAGTCGGAGCGGCTAGGTCAGCGTCGGCTGACGACAAACAACAACTCTGCTGCGATGAACACACAACTGACTAGCAAGTACACAATTCGGTGGCAAGTATACAACTGAGCGGCGAATACAGAACTGTCCTAGCGCTCGCGACTCCAGCGCTTAAGAAACCAGAAGCCAGCGGTGGCGCGCGCAGACTTGCGGCGATTTCCTGTCTCACTGGCGCTGCTTATGTGGACAGCGTCCGGACTTCGATGCTGCCAACCTTTTGGCAGCGGGCTCGGGTGGCATTACTGGCTAGGATATAACAATATTTAACATGTGTTGCAGCACAAAAATCTTTTAGAGTTAAAACTTGTGCATCATGATCTGAAAGGCCATTCATCTTTTTGCTAACAGAATGCCCTTCTAGTAAAGAGGAATGAACAAAAATGTTGTCTATGGTTGTTCTACTGTTCCCTTGCACTCTTGTTGGAAAGAATACGGTTTGCATAAGATTATATGAATTAAGGAGGTCTACCAGCATACTTTTCCTTGCACAATCACTTATACAATTAATATTGAAGTCACCACATATAACTAACTTTTTGTATTTCCTATAAAGTGAACCAAGAACCTCCTCTAGCTTTAGCAAAAATGTTGTGAAATCGGAGTCTGGGGATCTGTAAATAACAACAGTTAGATGTTTAACTCCACTAAATTTAACCACACCAGCACAACATGTGAACACCTTTTCAGTGCAGTACTTTGAAACATCAACTGACTCAAATGGCATACCGTTTTTCACATACATGGCTACGCCCCCACACCGCAAAGAGCTCCTAGAAAAGCTGCCAGCCAACCTGTATCCTGGTAAAGGAAGCCTCTGAATTATCTCCTTACTTAAGAAGTGTTCAGATATACCAATAATTTCAGAGTCAACATCTATAAGCAGTTCACTAACTTTATCTCTAATACCTTGTATATTTTGATGAAATATACTAATTCCCTCATTACTCGGATACCTAAGCTTTGCCGAAAGTGGTTTCTTTGTTAAAGAGACTTCCCTTAAGCAGGAATACCTATCAGCTGACTTCAATCTAAAAAAGGTGCAGCTCTAACACCCACTAGTACAGGAAGTTTCCCATGAGTGATCCCACCACCCACACCTATGCTGTCACCTATAAGCTTTGCCAGCCTCCCCTTTCCATACCTGTTGAGGTGCACGCCATGTCTAGTAAAACCCATCCTGCTGATAGACTCCACCAACACCACTGAAATGTGACTTATGCCTTCTGTCATCAGCACACCCCCAAGTCTCATGTTATTATGCTTGATGGCTGTATTAAGATGAGGCCGATCATGACGCTGAAACAGTTCCATGAAATGCACATTCGTGTTGCCAGTCTGAGTGGCTATCTTTACCAGGTCACCATCTATGTCATACTCCCCATCCCTATCAATACTATTACCAGCCCCACACACAATCACTACCTGATCCTCTTTAGTGAAATCCCTACATAACCCCCCTATGTTAACAGTCACCTGAACCAATCCTGCATTATGTTTCACAATGCTGGAGACCTGGTACTCACTCCCCAACACTTCTTGCAACTGTTAGCCTACACTTCTACCATGAGAACTACCAAACAGCAGAACCTTCTTCTTTCTCTTACAAGGGGAGGCTGCCAATTGTGAAATTCAGATTCAATTCATACTGCGCATAATAAAAGCTCATGGCCGGAGGTGTAATGTGGCAAAGCACGAAGATGTACTTCTCAGCCGTTGTCGAGAAAATCGACAGTTAAAAATAAACCATTGCTGTGAAATACTCTCTACGACTAAGAATTTTCTACAGCGTCATGGCGCAGCGGTAAGCGCTCGGGTTCGTAATCCGAAGGTCGCCGGATCGAATCTCGTGCCATGCAACCTTTTTTTTTTTTTTTTTAGTATTTGTTTTTTCTAATTCAAATGTGTGTATATATATGCACACACACACACACACACACACACACACACACACACACACACACACACACACACATATATATAATCCCCGGCAATCAGTTGCAACAATTATGCATATAATAAGTTGTTGAAAGTCGTTTGTCATGGAAAAACTGGCGACTTCGAACATCATTATGTTTTCCCCAAACAAAGTTGTATTTCACAAATGTTATTAATTGTCTTCATAATGTTAACCACGTATAGTTAACAGAAGACGTAGAAACGATATTCCGAAACGAATACGTATAGCGTAAGTCAAACGTTCGAATTAGAATAGAAACCCCACGAACACAAATTTGCTGTGGCAGGTATCAAATATAAACTCCGTTACTTGTTCGTTACGCTTGAAGGACAGATGTTGAATGGGCCGAAACGAGTCGCTGCATAACAGCGTAGTTGCCTGATAACTTCGAAAGAAGGTAGATGCGGTCCCTAGCGCAACTTATAACATCGTCGAAAATCAGTGCGGATGTGAGAGCTTTGGTACACCCTGTTAAACAAACGGAAAAATGGAAGCGGTACAATTGGAAAGCGATCCGCCTTCACCAACATGCATAAGCAATTCATTAATAGTTATTTTTATATATATATATATATATATATATATATATATATATATATATATATATATGATAGTCACATAGCAAGTTGTGACAATTTATACACTATGCAGCTGAAGTCAACTAAAAATTTTCTTCTCATTACATTTCATAATTTATTTTGCCTGGGCTCTGTTGCATACAGGTTCATTCTTAGGCTGTCCATTAATCAGTGAACATAAGAAACTTTACACAAGACAGAAGAAAACTGCATTTGAAAACATTGCAGCCAGCAATGTCAAAATGCTGTAGAAATTTATCATGAAGATAATATAATAAACTTGCGACGTGAACTTTATTATTCTGTATCAGAAGAACCAGAAAAAAACAGTTTTCCTCTATTTTAACACATTATTATGATATTAACCTTAAAGTGGCCATTATTGCTGACAACAAATTTGGCACAACTGCTACACTATTGCAAATAGTTAAGGACCCCGAATTAATAGACAATACCTAAAGTGTTGTCAGTATTCTATAAATTAAATGTAAGCTTAAAATTTTGTTACTAATTTGATTTCAGATAGTGATAGGAGTAAACTACATTGTGAGACATAAGAAAGTATTTTCATAACTTCAAACAGCTCATTTAAAACACACTTCAGAGCACTGTAACCTGTCGAGATAAATGAGCATGTTAAAGCACTCACTTCAGGGCACAGGAAGGCACATCACCTAAATGTCAAATCCACCTCATGGATTAATAATGGGGTTTATGGGCTATTCTGGCTATGATTTTTAGCCAGTTTCCATACTTTCCCTTGTATATAAAACCATTTAAGAAGATAGGGCAGACTAACAGCAGCCTCTCAACACATTTACTCTCTCATGTGAAGTTTGGTATGAGGAACCAGTAACACCTTTGGGGGAAAAAATGATGGCATTCTTAAATATAAGTGTAGGAACAAAAGTAGCACTTACTATAAGCAAATTTGCCTACTGTAGGACAGAAGAAGGGAAATCCACAGCCCTAAAAATATCTGAGAAAGTCCTTGGTGAGTTAAATGTGATGGCAGGTAATGAAAGACTGAAATAGACATTAAACTCATTTTTCACTTGGAATCTTCTCCTATACCACATATAATTGAGATTGAAGTAAAGATTGACTTATGTAAATGACAAGCATATAGCAATTTTTCGACTATACAAACCTACTTCTCTTTCTACATAATTGGAAATTGTCACCAACATACTCCCAGATCATGCAAATAACTACAAAATACTTCTTCAATTCCCATCTAAAAGATACTCTGAGTGAACCCTCATGTTATGTCACTGGAGTCATTCCTAACCAGAACATGTCTGGTGGCAGGACGTCATATGAAGTACAAAAAAAATCCTACACATTTAGAAGAAAATCAATGTAGTGGGAATTCCTCTATGGTATACAATGGCTTTTTACTGATAAACAACTTTAATATATATCTGAGAACACTTTAGCTATCTGTCAGACATTTTGTACCTTTGACTAGAATATCAAAGTCTTTTATAGCTGAGAACTGCATTCCTTCCTGTGTCACAGTTAGATTCACCAAAGGGAAGTGCAGATCACTTTTTATTCTAGCATTGTATTGGCGAATATCTCTGTTACTTTCAAACTACAATGAGTTGAGAATGAATTTAATGAGTGAATAAATGTGCTGCAAGGATGTGTTTAAAATTCTTTATTGCTCAATAGATTCCTCGAAAATTTATATGTGTTGTCATCACATTTAATTCTAATTACTTCCTTTTGTGTAGAGAATACTTTTTGCCTAAGTGGAGAGTTATCCTAGGATAAACTGATTAACCACTAACATTGGACATGAACAGCAATGGGCCCATAATAGAACTCTTTGGATTAATCAGTGTAATTTCTCCCCATGAAGGTGATATGGTGTCCCTCTTTGCAATTTCAATACAACAAATAACCAAAGTTGCAAAATATCTGTTTCTATTACTTGATCATGTCTAGTTTTGGGTTTTTATTCATAACCCACTCAAATCATCCATCCAATCAGAATAAATGTTACTCCAAACACCAAAATTCATTACAGTCAGTTTGCACAGGAGTACAATGAAAGTGATCACAAAACTGGATACATGTTTCATGATCATTTGCACTGTATTCCATTTTGCTAATACTTGTCATGCTTTTTTGCTGTGTGGAATAATATTTGTTCTGCTTGGATGGATGATCTGAGAATGAGTTATGAATAAAAACCTAAAACTGGTAATCATCAAGTAATAAAAAGAGCATTTTGCAACTTAAGCTGTTTGTCATATGGAAATAGTATCACAAGTTGTTAGCCCTTCAACAAATCAGCATGCCGGAAACCTGTGTCCCTCTTTGTATTACCCACACACCCTAGTGTAACATTTTTCATCCTGATTCATAAATAGGAACTAAATCTGACATGTGCTGAACAAGCTATCCCATAAAAAATTAATTTCTCTTACAGTACATTTTGATTGAACAATAAAATGTCTTTAATAAGTCAGAGACAATTCCAACTGATGATCCTTTACCATTTAAAAATTTTACTATCTGTTAAGTGAAGATATTATCAGCTTTGTCAGTAGAGTGATTCTTTTGAGATCCCAACTGTGATTGTGTAAGTATCCCATTACTATTCATGTGGATGACAACAATTAAGAATGTTACCTTCTCAAAAGTTATGTAAGAGGTGTGAGTTGTCAATATTTAGTAACATCTGTGAAGTCAGCTTTCCTATAAAATATGCCCAACAATGATGTACATTAACCTGTCTGAGAAAGTTTGCTCTGAACTAATGAAATAACTGCAGCCACAAACCTGAGTTATGTATACAATACACAATGGATCAATAACACGATATGATTCAAACAAAGAGAAAATATTCACCAAATGAAACAACCACACTGACGATATGGATGGCAATGGAAAATGAGATCTAATCTACATCTAAATCCATACTCCGCAAGCCACCTGACGGTGTGTGGCGGAGGGTACTTTGATTACCTCTATTTGTTCTCCCTTCTATTCCAGTCTCGTATTGTTCGTGGAAAGAAAGATTGTTGCTATGCCTCTGTGTGGGCTCTAATCTCTCTGATTTTATCCTCATGGTCTCTTCCGGAGATATATGTAGGAGGGAGCAATATACTGCTTGACTCCTCGGTGAAGGTATGTTCTCGAAACTTCAACAAAAGCCCATACCAAGCTACTGAGCGTCTCTCCTGCAGAGTCTTCCACTGGAGTTTATCTATCATCTCTGTAATGCTTTCACGATTACTAAATGATCCTGTAATGAAGCGAGCTGCTCTCCGTTGGATCTTCTCTATCTCCTCAATCAACCCTATCTGGTACTAATCCAACACTGGTGAGCAATATTCAAGCAGTGGATGAACAAGTGTACTGTAACCTACTTCCTTTGTTTTCAGATTGCATTTCCTTAGGATTCTTCCAATGAATCTTAGTCTGGCATCTGCTTTACTGACGATCAACTTTATTTGATCATTCCATTTTAAATCACTCCTAATGCCTACTCCCAGATAATTTATGGAATTAACTGCTTTCAGTTGCTGACCTGCTATGTTGTAGCTAAATGATAAAGGATCTTTCTTTCTATGAATTTGCAGCACATTACACTTGCCTACATTGAGATTCAATTGCCATTCCCTGCAACATGCATCAATTTGTTGCAGATCCTCCTGCATTTCAGTACAATTTTCCATTGTTACAACCTCTCGATATACCACAGCGTCATCCGCAAAAAGCCTCAGTGAACTTCTGATGTTATCCACAAGGTCATTTATGTATATTGTGAATAGCAATGGTCCTATGACACTCCCCTGCAGCACACCTGAAATCACTCTTACTTTGGAAGACTTCTCTCCACTGAGAATGACATGCTGTGTTTGTTATCTAGGAACTCTTCAATCCAATCACACAATTGGTCTGATAGTCCATATGCTGTTACTTTGTTCATTAAACGACTGTGGGGAACTGTATCGAACACCTTGCGGAAGTCAAGAAACATGGCATCTACCTGGGAACCCATGTATATGGCCCTCTGGGTCTTGTGGACGAATAGCGCGAGCTGGGTTTCACACGATCGTCTTTTTCGAAACCCATGCTGATTCCTACAGAGTAGATTTCTAGTCTCCAAAAAAAGTCATTATACTCTAACATAATACGTGTTCCAAAATTCTACAACTGATCGACGTTAGAGATATAGGTCTATAGTTCTGCGCATCTGTTTGATGTCCCTTCTTGAAAATGGGGATAACCTGTGCGCTTTTCCAATCCTTTGGAACACTATGCTCTTCTGGAGACCTACGGTACACTGCTACAAGAAGGGGGGCAAGTTCCTTCGTGTACTCTGTGTAAAATCGAACTGGTTTCCCAGCAGGTCTAGCGGCCTTTCCTCTTTTGAATGATTTTAATTGTTTTTCTATTCCTCTGTCATCTATTTTGATATTTACTATTTTGTCATCTGTGCGACAATCTAGAGAAGGAACTACAGTACAGTCTTCCTCTGTGAAACAGCTTTGGAAAAAGACATTTAGTATTTTGGTAATTAGTCTGTCATCCTCCATTTCAGTACCATTTTGGTCACGGAGTGTCTGGACATTTTGTTTTGATCCACCTACCATTTGACATAAGACCAGACTTTCTTAGGATTTTCTGCCAAGTCAGTACATAGAACTTTTCTTTCGAATTCATCGAATGCCTCTCGCATAGCCCTCCTCACACTACATTTCGCTTTGTGTAATTTTTGTTTGTCTGCATGGCTTTGGCTACATTTGAGTTTGCTGTGAAGTTCTCTTTGCTTCCGCAGCAGTTTTCTAACTTGGTTGTTGTACCACGGTGGCTCTTTTCAATCTCTTATGATCTTGCTTGGCACATACTCATCTAATGCATACTGCACAATGGTTTTGAACTTTGTCCACTGATCCTCAACACTATCTATACTTGAGACAAAACTTTTGTGTTGAGGCGTCAAGTACTCTGAAATCTGCTTTTTGTCACTTTTGCTAAACAAAAAAAATCTTCCTACCTTTTTTAATATTTCTATTTATGCCTTAAATCATCAATGCAGTAACTGCTTTATGATCACTGATTCCCTGTTCTGCGTTAACTGTTTCGAATAGTTCGGGTCTGTTTTTCACCAGAAGGTCTAATATGTTATCACCATGAGTTGGTTCTCTGTTAAACTGCTCAAGATTTGTTCATGTGTTGATAAGAGATTAACCACATTCTAGGAAAGGGTATAGGAATTTCTGGCATCAGACAGTAAGGGCTACACAACAGAAAACCTATATTTCTAACAATTTATGAAATTTTAAGACAGTTCAAGGAGAAAAAGTAATCAAGTAGCTTTCCTTTATGAATTTTGGCAAGAATTAGGATTTGGTAGTGGACATTTGACTAGAGAAAATTCTGTGTTACAGTACTACAGCTATCATTCTTGCACAGTTGGAGTTTCACATCATGTCATGCAAATGTGTGCTCACACTGATGGGTATACGAGGGGGTCCCTTAAATACCAGAACAACGTTGCTGTGGGAGGACCTTGTGTAGTATGTATTTCTGCTACTAGGCGTTGTTGTCATTTGGCTTGTTCTGTTCATTTGCAGTGATTGTTTTTGCTAGTACTGTTTTGTTCTTGTTTCATTTTTTATAATGGCAAGTTTAAGTGAACGACATATAGAGGTGAAATTTTATTTTCTACATGTCAAATATGTTGCTGAAACTGTTTTAATGTTGAAAACAGCTTACTAAGTTGATGTTATGGAAAAAACTCATCGTATGGGAAGTTCGCTCAATTTAAAAATGGTGACATGTCGATTGATGTTAAACCTTTTTCTGGACATCAATCAACTGCCCAAATCAATGATAGTTTGCGCCATCGGGTCAGACCATCAATTACGCCTTTACTTGGAAGTTTTAAACACAACAGTATTTGTCAAAAAAGGCTTGATTTGTGGAAGACAGGAAATGGTTCTTCCAACACAAAAATGCACCTGCACACACAGCCATCTGTGTTAGACAGTTTTTGGGTAAAAATGGCATGCACCTTCCTCACCTGATTTGGCTCTGTTTGACTTTTTCTTATTTCCATGCATGAAAAGGTGCATGAAAGGGCACCGATCTGGCAACATTAAAAAAGTCAAAAAAGGAGGTAGGAGCTGTAAGCCATTTCTAAAGATGACTACGGAATATGTTTCCAACAGTGGAACCGTGAGTGAGACAAATGTATTAGTTGTAATGGAAAGTATTTTGAAGGGGATCAGGTTATTTTGTACACAATTTGAAAATATGTAGCTTCTAAAAAATAATTCCAGTTTTTTTTTGGGTATCACCTAGTATTAGATGGAATAAGTATTAACTTGCACTTTGAACATATTTGTTGGATCCTAAGGTTGTTGAAGTTGTTGTCTTTGATACATTTAAGTGAGTTAAAAGAGACATTAACATCCGACATTTAGGTGTTTGTGCATTTATCTTCAACAAAATATAGAGTTAATAATGAAATTAGTTTCTGAAATAACACAGTTTTATGAATCATGAAATTAAACACAAACACAATTTCCAAATATATTTTGTCTCATTCTTCTCTAACATTTTACTCTAGTGTATAAGTTGTCTGAATAAATTATTTTTTCTTCTGGCATTCAAAACCGAAATAAAACCATATGTTACAGCAAATTACAGGAAGAGAGACAGATTTGAGTGCTGAATGTTAAAAAAGGAAGGCAGTTCACCCAGGCCCCAACATCAGAGGAATTCACCTGTAGGAGATCCTCATCATCAGGTCATAGTGACCTGCCTTTAATTTCTATACTTCTGCAACTTGTTTTATTTCATAATCCACTATGGTGGAAGGTACCTTGTACCACAACTAATAATTCCCTTTCCTATCCCACTCACGAATCGAACAAGGGAGAAATGACTGTCTGTTTACTTAAATATGAGTACTAATTTCGTTTTTCTTCTCTTCATGATCTTTACTGTGGCAGTAAAGTTGTTCTGTGGTCTGTCACAGGGCTTATTCTCTAATTTTTTCAATAGGTGTTTCATGACAAGAACATGATCTCTCCAGAAAATTGCCAGCACTGAGGATAGGTATTCAACAAGTCATTCGAAGTCACATGCAGAAATACTGAGCCATCCTGCCTCTATACCCATTCTTAATTGTGAAAGAGTTGCTGATGCAGGATTTTTGTACATCAACTGACCTCTCAATTGCGTCCCATAAATGTTTGACAGAATTCATGTCAGGCAGTCTGGGTGGCCAAATCATTTGGTCAAATCATCCAGAATGTTCTTCAAATGAATCACAAACAACTGGGGCCCAGTGACATGGTGCATTTTCATCCATAAAAATTTTATCATTGTTTGGGAACATGAACTCCATGAATGGCTGCAAATGGTCTCCAAATAGCCAAACAAAACAATTTACATTCAATAATTCGTTCAGTTGTACCAGAGGACCCAGTTCGTTCCGCGTAAGCCAAGCCCACACCATTATGGAGGCACCAACAGCTTGCACAATGCCTTGTTGAAAACATTAGTCCATGGCTTTAAGGGGTTGTGACACACTCGATCCCTACTTCAGCTCTTACAAACTGAAATTGGGACTCATCTGACCAGGCCTTGGTTTTCCAGCCATCTAGTGTCCAAACGATATGATTACAAGCCCAGAATAGGCACTGCAGGTGATTTAGTGCTGTCACGAAAGGCATTCACATGGGTCATCTCTCCCACAGCCCAATAATAGCAAATTTCACCACACTGTCCTAACAGATACAGTCGTCATATGTTCCACATTGATTTCTGCGGTTTTTTTATGCAGTGTTGCTTGCCTGATTACCACTGGCACTCTACCCCAATGCCACTGCTCTCGGTCATTAAGCGAAGGCCATTTGAAATTGCATTGTCTGTCGTGAAAGGTGATGCCTGATATTTGGTATTGTCACCAAACGCTTGACACTGTGAATCCCGGAATATTGAAGTCCATAATGATTTCTGAAATGGAATATCCTATGAGTCCAGCTCCAACTACTGTTCTATGTTCAGTCTGTTAAGTCCAGTCATTCAGCCACAATCATGTCAGAAACCTTTTCATTTGACTTACCTGAGTACATATGGCAGCTCCACCTTTTATACCCTGTGTACATGATTATACTGCCATCTTTATATTTCCATGTCGCTATCCCATCACTTTAGTCACATCAATGTACAACACAATATTCACTGATCTAACACATACTGGTATCTACTACCCATAATATGCTCAGATGTTGTGATATGAATGTGCAGCTACATCATATTTTTTACATGATGTTCTTACTGCTCATATTTCATTAATTTTAATGTTATTACAGCAATGTCAAAGAGAAACTTCCTGTCATTTAATAGGATGAAATAAGTATGATTCTGTGAATTTGCAGCTGCAGTAGAAAGCAGCTGTAGTAGAAAGATTTCCACCCTGGAGCATTAATTAAAAGTTAGTCTCACTTTCTCTTTGTGTTAAATTCTAGCAGAAAAAGTAATATCTCTTACTAATATCCGTTCAATTTGCTTGCTCATGAATATACTACTTCCCTTTCCAGTTTTGAGTTCGATTTACAGTATTCACACAACATGAAAATTTCACATAAAAACTTTTGTACATTAATGGTATTCCTAAATTTTTCTCTCAGTTCTTGATCTACTTGTTTGAGGGGTATCCAAGGTTCATCCCAGAACCACAACAGAGCTCCAAACGTGCCATCATGAGAAATATTGCAGTGTCCAGAGTAGCCTGATAGGCACTGGAAATCACAGGTTTTGTGTGTAGGTCTATGCCATAATGTATGGTGGGTATGTTTTGGAAATTTGGCCTGACAAGATTTATAATTTAACGAAACATAGAGTTTTCAGATGTTATTAAATTATGTGTTACTCAAGAATGTATCACAATGCTGTAAGAAAAGAAAATGTTTTCATCTTTTTTTATTGGGGAGGAGAGGGAGTGGTGCATAAGCTGCTATTATTACCATCAAATAATCTGATTTCCAATACCATGAAAATAAGGGAAAATTTGAAAAATTCCACATGAGTTAGGAGATAAATGATACTTCTACTGTGGTTCTCCCTCAAGCTTCCTCCTTATGTAACACCTTTGACGATACTTGTCAGCTCACTCAAGAGACTGATAATGCTACAGATCTGGTCCAACCAGACCAGAAGATGAATAACAGCGATTCTCCAGGAATGTTTTTCAGTCTAAACTAATATTTTTTAGACTGTGCCATACAGGCTGCCCTGCAAGACAGGCATGTTGTGTAGGGGTAATTTTGGCCTGTGTTATCAACATAATTTTCATGGCAGGCTATAAGTAAGAGGCAAGAAAAGTTTTCCCAAGCCTCAGATATGTAGGCTGCCTCACTCACACATGATACATGCGTTGTGGGAGTAGTATCGTCCTGCTTTTTTGACCTGTTATACAGGAGCCATACATGCGGATGGGCACAGTCAGGGGAATGTCGAAATGAATAGAGGAGGAGATGGACAGGGAGAGACAGCAGGAGAGGATAGGTAAGGACAGAGGTAGCAGGAAGTGAGAATGAGATGGCCAGAAAGACAGGAGGAGGAAGAGTTAGGGATGGGAAGGGAGGTGGAGGAAATGTATGCAATATATGTGTAGATTGCATACAGGGTCAAGGCCACAGGGGAAAGGCTAGTCATAAAATACTTTCATTAAACTGCTGCAGCTATTAAATCTAATTTTTTTAAATCAAGTATTGAGTGCAAATAGTGCACCAGAGTAACGTTTACATAATTCCGAAACACTGATTAGCCAGAACATTATGACCAATGACCAAATGAACCACAGGCGACAGCAGAGAGACCTGCGAGGAATGACTAGTAGTCAGACACACACACAGTGCTTGTAGTATCAATAAGTGTGCTGACTATGTGCAGAATCAATAAGGCACATCACTTCTCTGAGTTTGACCAAGGGCAGATTGTGATAGCCTTGAAGCTCAGCATGGGCATTTCAGAAACTGTATAACTTGCCAGGTGTTTGAGAAGTGCTGTGGTGAGTGTCTTTAACATGTGGCAAAACCAAGGTAAATTCACGTCCAGACACTGTGCAGTTGGGCGACCACCCCTCTTTACAGGTGTCATACATCATAGAGTGGGCATGCTGGTTAAATGGGACACATGGTGGACTGTGGCGGAACTAACATCAGACCTTAATACTGGGCAGAATACAAGCGTGTCTGAACACACAGTGGACTGGGCATTCCTAATGATAGGAGTCTGCAGCCAACGACGTATACATGTGCCAATGTTAACATCATGATGTCGACAACTGAAACTGAAATAGATACGTGATCACTGGTACTGGATGGTGGGGCGGTGGCAGAGTGCCACAAGGTCTGATGCTGATGAATCGTGATACCTTCTTCACCATGCCAATGGGAGGGTGCAAATCAGTCATCTTCCAGGGCAACAGCTTCTTGACATCTGTATTGCAGGATCAAGACTGGGTAGTGATGGCTTCATTATGCTCCGGGGAACATTCACATGGGCATCCATGGGTCCAGTTGAGCTGGTGCAAGGCAAAATGATGGCCAAGGATTAACGTACACTGGTTGCAGACCATGCACACTGCTTGATGAGGATCATGTTTCCTGACGGCAGTGGAATCTTCCAGCAAGATAATGTGCCATGTCACAATGCTAGGAGTGTGACAGAGTTGTCTGAGGAACACAGTAGCGATTTCCAGTTAGCATGCTGGCCCCCCAACTTTCCAGCTCTGAGCCCGAACAAACACATCCAGGATAGGATTGAACGTGGTGTCGGAGGACATCGCCCCACCCCCTCCCAGTAATTTATGGGAATTAGGTGACTTGTGTGTGCAGACATGGTGTCAGCTCCCTCCAACGATCTAGCAAGGCCTCGTTGATTCCATACCATGATGCATCATTGTTGTCATGAGCGGCAGAGGTGGACATACCAGCTTTTAGGTACGTGATCATAATGTTCTGACTGATCAGTACATGTCAGTAATGTCAATTTACTTCCAAAATGGGTGCCTAACGAAATCCACTACTGTAAAAGTAACTTCCATCATAGGACACACTTCAACTGAACACTTCATAAAAATGACTCTCGATTTGGAGTACCAATAAAAACGAAATAACTTACTTTAAGTTGACACATAAAGTTGGTTTTCTAAGGTCAGTCACAGTTAAAAGAAATGATGAAAACCTATGTACTTGTGAAAGTTTTGAAGAATCTGCAGCAAATTTCTACACTCTCAAATTAGTCATGTTCATATTATAAGATGTAAAGCAGTTTTTATTTACTTTAACATCCTTCATTAGAAAAGTTACTAAGAAAATTATAATGAAGCCTCTACCAGATTAATGCACAGTGTACACTGTATCCAGATGAGGCTGACAATGGATAGATGAAATGGGAAAAAAGGTTGTTTTAGAGGTGATACTTTTGTTTCCCTGCAGAAAAAAAATCATGTCAAGTAGTAGATGCATGAAAATGTGAGCAATTATCTGTCTATAATAAATCTGTTTCAGTAAATTCTAAAACTAATTTTCGCTGAATATGCCAATAACATCCTAAAGTTCCTCGCATTACACATCAGTGGGGGACGTGAACATAAAATTAGTTCAATTAAACTTTGAACTGATGCATATACTCATTCATTTCTTTCATAATCTGCCCTAGGCTGGATAAAGGACATTTATTGTTAGGAAGATATTCAGACGTCATAAATCATACAGTGAAGTGTTGAAGTCTACACCGATAAAAGAACAATGTCACACCCATATGTAAAAGGCACATAACTGTGTCACAGCAATAGTTTATTTAGAAAGGACTACTTAAGGAACGTGTAGCAGCATGAATGTAACACAACTGCAGTGAAAACTCCATTTACAGGGTTTAATCAATCTGTCTCATCAAAAATCAATAAGTTAAAACTGTTGATCACTAAACAAACTGACAGAGATTCTGAATATTTCCTTGGGCAGTGTCATCAACACATAGCATTACTTGCTTGAGCAGCAGCTACACTAGGTCTGAAGTGTACTTGTTCAATAGTAGATAAGACTGGGGTTTTATTACAGGCTACTTATACCTAAAATTGGTTAGAATTCTCTCATTCCCACTACTATTAGTGTTGAAAGTAGACTTTATCATTACCATTAGCCCTATAAAATCAATTATGAAGACACAAATTAGACAGCATCTGGTTTTCCATCAGCTTTGAGTGGCATAAAATCGCATTTCTAGCATTCATTTCCCCACAACCAGTGGTTAAAACATGGCAGAACACGTAACTGTTGCTAAACTTAGGGGGAAACATCTATGTCAGTATCTCACACTGAGAAATCCTTCATGTAAGCTATAGTTGTTCCCTTTCTCCACGCTTCTACAACTAAACTGACTCCTTTTCTAAAGAACTCAATGACAGTGGGATGCTAAATTAGCTTCTCAGTGTTAGCTGAAACACTCTTGAAGATGATAGTATGAAGGCTTTCACGACCGGATGACATATCTTCTGTTAAACCTTCCGGGATGTAAGGTCGTGGTCCATGAAACTCTTCAGCTCCTAACGTTTCGTCCAGAGCTGCGCTGGACATCTTCAGAGGGGTGTTTCTCCTCCGGTGAGTCTTGCCGACTGATGGGTCGGACGTCTGAGAGCGACTTATGTATCGTAGAAAGTGGGCGTGACCAGAGTTACACGTGATATGCAGAGATAACCTTTGTCAGAGATAAAACTTAACTATCGATCGTAATCTCGTCACGGATAAAACTGTCTAGCAATTCTGTAGTGCTACTGTCCAAATATCACTAAGTTTCATGGTCTCTTCTTTCCGATTAAAATTATCCCTATGTTTATATATTTCAATTGCTTCTCTACAAAGCCGTGGGTAATAGTTCGTCGTCGTAGATAAAATTTTTGTTTCGGAAAACTTCACTTGATGATTTCCTGGCTGAAAAGCGTGTTCTGCTACAGCCGATTTATCTGTTTTTCCTAA
The DNA here is from genome assembly GCF_023864345.2 of Schistocerca serialis cubense. Taxonomy (NCBI): domain Eukaryota; kingdom Metazoa; phylum Arthropoda; class Insecta; order Orthoptera; family Acrididae; genus Schistocerca; species Schistocerca serialis. The sequence continues at coordinate 816,010,970 of NC_064640.1, forward strand.
TCGGCAAAGACTTCTGTGTTCTTTTAACCGTGTATTTACGCTTCTTTTTGTTGTTCCAACATAAACTTTACCACATGTACACGGGATTTTATATACGCCACTGGCTGATAGAGGAGCGCGTTTATCTTTTACAGACCGAAGAACATGACAAATTTTCTTCGTTGGTCTAAAAACAGGTCTAATATCATGTTTACTTAAAATCTTTCCAATCTGATCCGTTACTTTCTTTATAAAAGGGAGAGAGACTGTATTCTTCCATCGTTTTTCGGACTTGTCCTTAAGCTTTTTGTTGTTTGGGTGCAGAATTCTGCTTACTTCTTTCTTTGAGTAGCCATTTTTCTCAAAAGCGTGCTTCAGATGTTTTAATTCGTCGTCTAGATACTCCGGCGTGCAAATCCGTCTGGCTCTGTCAACGAGACTTGTAATCACACCTCTTTTTTGTTTTGGATGGTGGTTAGAGTTTTTATGTAAGTATCTGTCTGTGTGCGTTATTTTTCTAAAAATCTGTTGTTTCAAGCTTCCATCCGTCTGTCTCATAACTAAAACATCCAAAAACGGTATTTTGTTATCATTTTCTCTCTCCATGGTAAACTGGATTCTTGGATTTATATTATTAAGGTAATCAAAAAATTCGCCTAAGGCTTCTCTACCATGTGGCCAGACCACAAATGTATCGTCTACATACCGATACCAGCGAGATGGTTTCTTATCTGCTTTTTCCAAGGCTGACTGTTCGAATTTCTCCATGTAGAAATTAGCTACTGCAGGACCCAATGGGTTACCCATTGCTACGCCATTAAGTTGTTCGTAAAACTCATTATTCCACTGGAAATGACTGGAAGTAAGACAGTGTCTGAAAAGAGCAGTCAGATCTTCTGGAAATATATCCGTTATAAAATCCATAACTTCATTAACTGGAATCATAGTAAATAAAGATACTACATCGAAACTTACTAAAATATCTTCAGGAGTCAGAATTAAACCTTCAATTTTCTCTATAAAATGACGTGAGTCCTTTATATATGAGTCCGTTTTTCCGAAATATGGTTGTAAGCGAGTTGTTAGATATCTTGCTATTTCGTACGTAGGAGAATTGATAGTACTAACAATCGGTCTCAGAGGTAGGTCCTTCTTATGTACCTTGGGTAGGCCATAGAGTCTAGGACACATAGCTTCAGTCTTCAATGAAGCTCTTTTTTCTTCTTTTTGAATAGAAGTGGCCGATTTTATCAAATTATTTGTTTTCCGTAGTACGCTGGCTGTAGGATCTTTCTTAAGTTTTTTGTATTGCCCTGCCGTTAAAAGATTCAAAATTTTGCTTTGATAATCTTCTGTATTTAAAACGATCGTAGCATTCCCTTTATCAGCAGGAACAATCACTATGTCTTCATCTGCATTTAAATCTCTCAGAGCCTTTCTTTCGCCATTGGTTAAATTACTTTCCAGAGGTTTACTGCGGCATAATACTCTGGTGGTTTCGATCCGGATTGCATTTGCAGTTTCTTTGGGGAGAGTACGTATACCTGCTTCTACATTTGCAATAATATCCTCAACAGGAACTTTCGGAGGTGTTATAGAGTAGTTTCCTCCTTTTGCAAGAACTGAAATTTCGTCTTGAGATAAAACTCTGTCTGACTTATTAATAACAGTTTCGGACATCACTATATTATTTGTAGATTCTGCATAAGTTTGTAACTTTTCGAACTTCTTCTTATGCCTTGTAGTAGTCGTATCCATCATGGTTTCCATAGATCGAAATGTAAGGCAATCTATTTTATTCCATAGGTCTCTCTGTATGTTACTAGCAAGGAATAAATGTAACTGCAGTAACTTACGGTCAACAGAATCCATCTCACGTCTTGTATAATGTATCCGAAACTGTTATTAATAAGTCAGACAGAGTTTTATCTCAAGACGAAATTTCAGTTCTTGCAAAAAGGAGGAAACTACTCTATAACACCTCCGAAAGTTCCTGTTGAGGATATTATTGCAAATGTAGAAGCAGGTATACGTACTCTCCCCAAAGAAACTGCAAATGCAATCCGGATCGAAACCACCAGAGTATTATGCCGCAGTAAACCTCTGGAAAGTAATTTAACCAATGGCGAAAGAAAGGCTCTGAGAGATTTAAATGCAGATGAAGACATAGTGATTGTTCCTGCTGATAAAGGGAATGCTACGGTCGTTTTAAATACAGAAGATTATCAAAGCAAAATTTTGAATCTTTTAACGGCAGGGCAATACAAAAAACTTAAGAAAGATCCTACAGCCAGCGTACTACGGAAAACAAATAATTTGATAAAATCGGCCACTTCTATTCAAAAAGAAGAAAAAAGAGCTTCATTGAAGACTGAAGCTATGTGTCCTAGACTCTATGGCCTACCCAAGGTACATAAGAAGGACCTACCTCTGAGACCGATTGTTAGTACTATCAATTCTCCTACGTACGAAATAGCAAGATATCTAACAACTCGCTTACAACCATATTTCGGAAAAACGGACTCATATATAAAGGACTCACGTCATTTTATAGAGAAAATTGAAGGTTTAATTCTGACTCCTGAAGATATTTTAGTAAGTTTCGATGTAGTATCTTTATTTACTAAGATTCCAGTTAATGGAGTTATGGATTTTATAACGGATATATTTCCAGAAGATCTGACTGCTCTTTTCAGACACTGTCTTACTTCCAGTCATTTCCAGTGGAATAATGAGTTTTACGAACAACTTAATGGCGTAGCAATGGGTAACCCATTGGGTCCTGCAGTAGCTAATTTCTACATGGAGAAATTCGAACAGTCAGCCTTGGAAAAAGCAGATAAGAAACCATCTCGCTGGTATCGGTATGTAGACGATACATTTGTGGTCTGGCCACATGGTAGAGAAGCCTTAGGCGAATTTTTTGATTACCTTAATAATATAAATCCAAGAATCCAGTTTACCATGGAGAGAGAAAATGATAACAAAATACCGTTTTTGGATGTTTTAGTTATGAGACAGACGGATGGAAGCTTGAAACAACAGATTTTTAGAAAAATAACGCACACAGACAGATACTTACATAAACACTCTAACCACCATCCAAAACAAAAAAGAGGTGTGATTACAAGTCTCGTTGACAGAGCCAGACGGATTTGCACGCCGGAGTATCTAGACGACGAATTAAAACATCTGAAGCACGCTTTTGAGAAAAATGGCTATTCAAAGAAAGAAGTAAGCAGAATTCTGCACCCAAACAACAAAAAGCTTAAGGACAAGTCCGAAAAACGATGGAAGAATACAGTCTCTCTCCCTTTTATAAAGAAAGTAACGGATCAGATTGGAAAGATTTTAAGTAAACATGATATTAGACCTGTTTTTAGACCAACGAAGAAAATTTGTCATGTTCTTCGGTCTGTAAAAGATAAACGCGCTCCTCTATCAGCCAGTGGCGTATATAAAATCCCGTGTACATGTGGTAAAGTTTATGTTGGAACAACAAAAAGAAGCGTAAATACACGGTTAAAAGAACACAGAAGTCTTTGCCGATTAGGAAAAACAGATAAATCGGCTGTAGCAGAACACGCTTTTCAGCCAGGAAATCATCAAGTGAAGTTTTCCGAAACAAAAATTTTATCTACGACGACGAACTATTACCCACGGCTTTGTAGAGAAGCAATTGAAATATATAAACATAGGGATAATTTTAATCGGAAAGAAGAGACCATGAAACTTAGTGATATTTGGACAGTAGCACTACAGAATTGCTAGACAGTTTTATCCGTGACGAGATTACGATCGATAGTTAAGTTTTATCTCTGACAAAGGTTATCTCTGCATATCACGTGTAACTCTGGTCACGCCCACTTTCTACGATACATAAGTCGCTCTCAGACGTCCGACCCATCAGTCGGCAAGACTCACCGGAGGAGAAACACCCCTCTGAAGATGTCCAGCGCAGCTCTGGACGAAACGTTAGGAGCTGAAGAGTTTCATGGACCACGACCTTACATCCCGGAAGGTTTAACAGAAGATACTCTTGAAGATGATTTTAGCAACGTTTTGAAGTAAATGACACATATCAGATTCCTAAAATGGAGAGTTACAATTCTGGATGGTATGGTGGTGCATATTAGAGATGGTGTCTGCCAGGGAGTTATCACGTAAAAGTGTATTTCTTAAACAGAAATGAATATGTGTGTTGGTTTGTAAGTGTGTGGGACTGGATGGTTCAAAAATAGTTCAAATGGTTCTGAGCACTATGGGACTTAACATATGAGGCCATCAGTCCCCTAATCTTAGAACTACTTAAACCTAACTAACATAAGGACATCACGCATATCCATGACCGAGGCAGGATTCGAACCTGTGACCTTAGCAGCAGCACGGTTCCGGACTGAAGTGCTTAGAACCGCTCGGCCGCAGTGACCAGCTGGGACAGGATGAGTGGTGGTAGTATGTGGTGAGAGAAAACTTTATATGCCATTTATCCCCTCACTGAAGGTAGATTCTCATGATCATACAATACCTCATATATTGATCTGGATGATCCATATTTGCTCAAACTCCATTGGCTACCTCTGTAAAGCTCACACACTACTTGGAGAGTAAATAAGGGTCGAAATATCATAACAGATATTGGATACCAATAATAAATTAATACTTTTCAAGGTAGTTAAAGAAAATCATAACTTTAAATAATACTGGTAGCAGGATACTAATGTGTTGGAAGCAGTACTGTTATGACAAGAAGTGGCTATTGACATGATCAAAGAGTAATAAGCTCCATGTTAGAGACAGTAATGAAAATAATTTTTTATAGTACTAAGCAATTAAACAAGTAAGTGTAAAAACATCTGCACAGTGTTCTCTTCTGCTTTTGATGCACTGCATCTAACTGGCTGTGAGCCTGGTGTGGCATCTGTATTTGGATTAAAATTTACACCTACATATGGGCAGGGGAATTGCATGGTACTAAAATCTATATTCATGCTCTGTAAACCACTGCTAACTGCATGGCAGAGGGTATGTCCCATCATACCAACGCCAGTTACTAGGGCTTTCGACTGTTCCACTGACACATGTAATGTGGGAAGAATGACTCTTGAAATTCCACTGTGTGTGCCGTACTTAATCGATAAGTTTGTCCTCACAAGCACTATACGAGTGATAAGCAATGGATTGTAGTATATTCTTCAGGCCCTCATTTAAAGCCTCTTCTCAAAACTTTGTAAGCAGACTTCTGTGGGCTACTTGATGCCTATCCTCAAGGATCTGCCAGTTCAGTTCTTTCAACATCTCTGTGACATTCATCCAGAGATAAAGCAAATCTGTGACCATTCCTGCTGCCATCATCTGTATACGTTCATTACCGCCTGTTAGTCCCGTTTGGTATACAGGTTCCATACACATGAGTAATATTCTATGATGGGTTGCACGAGTACTTTATAAGCTATTAGTGTTTCCTTTATAGACTTACTGCATTTCCCTAGTATTCTACCAATAACCAAAAGTCTGCCACCTGCTTTACCCCTGACTGAGCTTATGTGATCGTTTAATTTCATGTACCTACAAAGAGTTACACCCAACTATTTGTATGATTTCAAGGATTCCAACATTGACTCATGAATGTTAGTGTCATAAACAGTTTCCAAGATCATGATGAATACATGATGAGACTACACATAAACATCTGCAGTAAACAGAAATCCCATAAATACATATCCTTCACGCCTCTGCAACTAGGTGAACTTACCTGGCCCTATTACAAATAGGAAGAGTACTTGAATGTGGGTGAGAAGTACAGCAGAGAATGCTTTACTGACAGGACTGTGTGAATTGTGCGGTTTTTTTATAGACCTACGTACCTTGCATAGCATAGTAGTAAAAGAAAAACTCATTCCCTTTTTTTTTCTTCATTTGGATGTGTGTCTTCTTGAGGCTTTTGGTCCCTTGGCTGACCCAAGAAATATTGGAGAACGATTTTAAATCTTCTGCACGAAAAGAAAACTCCCCAAGCAGTGACAAACAAAGCCATTGCGTACATAGTTATTTCCATAAACATCATTCTACATTAAGCACCTGTCCCAGCACGAGTACCTTAGGCCTACCACTGGAGTGGTGAATGTTGGTTGGAATTTTGAAACAGTTGACAGCAGTCTGCGGTAGTAAAGGATCAGAGAAGTAAAAACATTTTGCGTGATCGTTGGACTCGAAAAAAAATACAGTTTTCTTATTCATTTAAAGAAAACCACTCCAGTTGCTGTTGGAAACTATTGCGTCCACGTTGCCGCACTGCACAAAATTTTTCCGAAGAACTTAAAAACGGCCTGATGCAAAATACGAAACCGGTAGTGGACGCAATAAAGTTCTCAATGCCAACTTGAGCGATCAACATTAAAAAAGAAAGAGGGTTGCGGATTCAGCACATCTTCCGCACATGGAGCAACTAATTGTTTTATTAGTGCAGTCCCATCTCTCTTTTGATGTATCGGTAACATAGTAATTGTAGCCATCTTCCTGAAGCAGCTGTTTTGTCTATACAGCTTGCTTCCATGGCCAGTCAACTTGAGTTCTTGCACAATTGACCCACATGAATATGAATCAAATGTCACATATAGCACTGTAGCCGTAATTCATGGAACAAGACACAATTCACCATCCAGTAATGATACGGCGCAAATTTTATCCCGCAACCGAAAATTAGAATTATCGGTACACAATCTGTCATTTAGTGTGACAATTTATCGTTATGGATATGTACGACATTAATATGAATTAGTGGTGTCTGTTCCTTAGGACATGTCTGAAAGAACAGACACCACACAGAATTCATAGCTGTGATACACATTATGTAAAAAGAAAGGAAAGGGAACTATTATTGTCAACTTCATTAGGGCTTTATGCGGAATCAGCAGTGATGAAAGAAAATGTGTGCCAAACCAAGACTCTATTGCTTACTAGGCACTTGCTTTAGAAATTGCGCCACCCAGACGCATTGTTCATCGTCATTGCGTGGCTGTCTCAGCACACATACCGGCTGACCCACACTGCCATGCAGTCCCCCTCCATGTCATGCATGCTCGCTACTCTTAGATTTCCGCAGAAGGTTGAACGTAATTGTGCATCCACACTGAAGGTAGAAGACTCATTACCCATCAAGTGAATCAGTTATATGAATGCATAGTGTCCATTCTTTCGGACACATTGAAAACGACAGAAACCATGCGAGATCTGCAGCTGTAAAACACATTATGTAAATTGAAAGTAAAGGGAGGAGAACAAAAAGGAAAAGGAGGAACTATTGATGTCAGCTGCATTGGGAATTTATGAGCGAAAATATGTGCTGAAAAATTCAACATGGAATGTCCTGCTTACTAGGCAGTTGCATTAACAACTGCACCCTACGCACACAGTGTTTATCACAGCTGCACAGACTATCTCGGCACACCTTCTGGCCTAACCACACTCCCACCAAGTGCCACCTATATGCAGTCCCTGTCCGTGTCCTCCATGCTCGCTATTTTGAGATATCTGCAGAAGGTTTAGCGTAATTGTGCATCTGCACTGAAGGCGATGGATACGAGTCAGTTATATGAACGCATGGTGACTGTTCTTTCAGAAATGACCAAGATGACAGACACTAAGTGGAATCGGCAGCTGTGACAAATATTACGTAAACTGAAGGTGGAGGGGGTAGAAATAAAGAAAAGAAAAACTCAAATCGCTTGATACGGGCAAGATTGTATACCGATTAGGTTCCTTTCAGATTACACTGATACAATAGCTCCCGACTTATCAATCATATACAACTGCTCGCTCACCGATAGATCTGTACCTACAGATTGGAAAATTGCGCAGGTCACACCAGTTTTTAAGAAGGGTAGTAGGAGTAATCCATCGAACTACAGACCTATATCATTGACGTCGGTTTGCAGTAGGGTATTGGAGCATATACTGTATTCAAACATTATGAATCACCTCAAAGGGAACGATCTATTGATACGTAATCAGCATGGCTTCAGAAAGCATCGTTATTGTGCAACGCAGCTGGCTCTTTATTCGCACGAAGTAATGGCCACTATCGACAGGGGATCTCAAGTTGATTCTGTATTTCTAGATTTCCGGAAAGCTTTTGACACCGTTCCTCACAAGCGACTTCTAATCAAGCTGCGGGCCTATGGGGTATCGTCTCAGTTGTGCGACTGGATTCGTGATTTCCTGTCTGGAAGGTCGCAGTTCGTAGTAACAGACGGCAAATCATCGAGTAAAACTGAGGTGATATCAGGTGTTCCCCAGGGAAGCGGCCTGGGACCTCTGCTGTTCCTGATCTATATAAATGACCTGTGTGACAATCTGAGCTGTTCTCTTAGGTTGTTCGCAGATGATGCTGTAATTTACCGTCTAGCAAGGTCATCCGATGACCAGTATCAGTTGCAAAGTGATTTAGAAAAGATTGCTGTATGGTGTGGCAGGTGGCAGTTGACGCTAAATAACGAAAAGTGTGAGGTGATCCACATGAGTTCCAAAAGAAATCCGTTTGAATTCGATTACTCGATAAATAGTAAAATTCTCAAGGCTGTCAATTCAACCAAGTACCTGGGTGTTAAAATTACGAACAACTTCATTTGGAAAGACCACATAGATAATATTGTGGGGAAGGCGAGCCAAAGGTTGCGTTTCATTGGCAGGACACTTAGAAGATGCAACAAGTCCACTAAAGAGACAGCTTACACTACACTCGTTCGTCCTCTGTTAGAATATTGCTGCGCCGTGTGGGATCCTTACCAGGTGGGATTGACGGAGGACATCGAAAGGGTGCAAAAAAGGGCAGCTCATTTTGTATTATCACGTAATAGGGGAGAGAGTGTGGCAGATATGATACGCGAGTTGGGATGGAAGTCATTAAAGCAAAGACATTTTTCGACGCGGCGAGATCTATTTACGAAATTTCAGTCACCAACTTTCTCTTGCGAATGCGAAAATATTTTGTTGAGCCCAACCTACATAGGTAGGAATGTTCATCAAAGTAAAATACGAGAAATCAGAGCTCGAACAGAAAGGTTTAGGTGTTCGTTTTTCCAGCGCGCTGTTCGGGAGTGGAATGGTAGAGAGGTAGTATGATTGTGGTTCGATGAACCCTCTGCCAAGCACTTAAATGTGAATTGCAGAGTAATCATGTAGATGTAGATGTAGATGTAGATGTAGGAACTATTGATGTCAGCTGAATTGGGACTTTATGTGGAATCAGTGGCAATGAGCGAAAGTGTGTGCCAGACTCGGATTCGACAAGGGACCTCCTGCTTATTAGGCAGTTGTGGTAACAACTGGGCCACCTTCTTTTTTTGTTTTCTTTTTCGCCCCTGGACAATAAAGGGAAAACTACAAAAAATATTTGCTTCCCATCGCCACTTGTGTCCTAACAAAAAAAAAAATGCAACCCTTCAGGCGTTGGCGCCTATCTAGGCCTATCCCAAAACAACTAACCTATTACTACAAGGGTGTAGGAAAGTGTAGGAAAAGAAGAAAGTAAGGGGGAAGAACATAGAGAGTAACGATGAAAATGAAAGTAGTTGTGTATGAGCTTGTTTTTGTTTAGTTTATTTTATTGCTTTTTTACCTTAATTTTGGTTTTCTTTGCGTTTATATACAGGGTGGTCCATTGATAGTGACTGGGCCAAATATCTCACGAAATAAGTATCAAACGAAAAACTGCAAAGAACGAAACTCGTCTAGTTTGTAGGGGGAAACCGGATTGCGCTATGGTTGGCCCGCTAGATTGCGCTGCCCTAGGTCAAACGGATATGAACTTCGTTTTTTTAAAAATACGAACCCCCATTTTTATTACATATTCGTGTAGTACATAAGGAATTATGAATATTTTAGTTGGACCACTTATTTTGCTTTGTGATAGATGGCACTGTAATAGTCACAAACGTATAAGTACGTGGTATCACATAACATTCCGCCAGTGTGGACGGTATTTGCTTCGTCATACATTACCCTCGTTGAAATAGACCGTTTACTAACTGCGGAAAAGGTTGATATCGTGTTGATGTCTGGCTATTGTGAACAAAATGCCCAAAGGGCGTGTGCTATGTATACTGCTCAGTATCCTGGACGTCTTCATCCAAGTGTCCGGATCGTTCGCTGGATAGTTACGTTATTTAAGGAAACAGGAAGTGTTCAGCCACATGTGAAACGTCAATCACGACCTGCAATAAATGATGATGCCCAAGTAGGCGTTTTAGCTGCTGTTGTGGCTAATCCACGCCGGACAGAGTGGCCGAGTGGTTCTAGGCGCTATAGTCTGGAACCGCGCAACCGATATGGTTGCAAGTCGAATACTGCTTCAGTCATGGATGTGTGTGGTGTCCTTAGGTTAGTTAGGTTTAAGTAGTTCTAAGTTCAGGAAACTGATGACCTCAGAAGTTAAGTCCCATAGTGCTCAGAGTGATTTTGCTAATCCGCATATCAGCAGCAGACAAATTGCGCCAGAATCGGGAATCTCAAAAACGTCGGCGTTGAGAATGCTACATCAACATCGATTGCACCCGTACCATATTTCTATGCACCAGGAATTGCATGGTGACGACTTTGAACGTCGTGTACAGTTCTGCCACTGGGCACAAGAGAAATTACGGGACGATGACAGATTTTTTGCACGCATTCTATTTAGCGACGAAGCGTCATTCACCAACAGCGGTAACGTAAATCGGCATAATGTACACTATTGGGAAACGGAAAATACATGATGGCTGCGACAAGTGGAACATTAGTGACCTTGGCGGGTTACTGTGTGGTGCGGCATTATGGGAGGAAGGATAATTGGCCCCTATTTTATCGATGGCAATCTAAATGGTGCAATGTATGCTGATTTCCTACATAATGTTCTACTGATGTTACTACAAGATGTTTCACTGCACGACACAATGACGATGTACTTCCAACATGATGGATGTCCGGCACATAGCTCACGTGTGGTTGAAGCGGTATTGAATAGCATATTTCATGACAGGTGAATCGGTCGTCGAAGCACCATACCATGGCCCGCGCCTTCACTGGATCTGACGTCCCAGGATTTCCTTCTGTGGGAAAAGTTGAAAGATATTTGCTATTAAGATCCACCGACAACGCTTGACAACATGCGCCAGCGCATTGTCAGTGCATGTGCGAAAATTACGGAAGGCGAACTACTCGCTGTTGAGTTGAATGTCGTTACACGTATTGCCAAATGCATTGAGGTTGATGAACATCATTTTGAGCATTTATTGCACTGATGTAGTATTTACAGGTAATCACGCTGTAAGAGCATGCATTCTCAGTAATGATAAGTTCACAAAGGTACATGTAACACATTGGAACAACTGAGATAAAATGTTCAAACGTACCTACGTTCTGTATTTTAATTTAAAGAACCTACCTGTTATCAACTGTTCCTCTAAAATTGTGAGCTATATGTTTGTGACTATTACAGCACCATCTATCACAAAGTGAAAAATGTGGCCGAACTAAAACACTCATATTTCTTTACATACTACACGAATATGTGATAAAAAAAATGGGGCTTCCTATTTAAACAAACGCAGTTGATATCCGTTTGACCTATGACAGCGCCAACTAGCGGGCCAACCATAGTACCATCTGGTTTCTCCCTTCAAGCTAGACAAGCTTCGTTCTTTGCAGTTCTTTCGTTTGACGCTTATTTCGTGAGATATTGGGACCGATCGCGATCAATGGAACACCCTGTATATATATATTTATTTTCTTTTACTTATTTTTTTAATTTGTAAATTTTTAAATTAAATTAGTCTATGTACCAGAATTCCAGGAGTCACTAACGCCTTCTGATTGGCAGAACGTCCAAATGTGTCTTCTAGAAAATCTAATGGAGATTCTGTTTGTAGTGGCTTCAGAACATCATTTCGGGAAAAAGGTATCAGCATCTCATGGCTTGGACGTTTCAGCTGGAAGGCGGGTCATGAAAGGCGCTCCGTAGAAAACTGGAAAAGAACTGCTTGTATCTGGGGTTGTGAACAAGTGTATAGCGTCGATCGTTAAGGTACATTCAATAACCTTGTTCTGAATTCTCATCAGGACCAAAAAGGTACCGGACCGTATGGCAGCGTATCCAATTCACAGCAATAGCTTTTGGTGCAGGATAGTTCATCACATCCATGAATAAAAGCATCAGGAAAATGATCTGAGCAGATGTCTGTTGGGTAAGGAAAGCTAAGTTATGCTGCACGTGACTCCAGTCATCAGACAATGAACCTCATGAGAACTGATGAGCGTCTATGTCCTCCACACCACAGTGAACGCAGGTGGGTGTGCAGTGAGGCGGATGTGGTGCAAATGAAACTGGTTGACCTGTTTGCCATTGACGGTGATATACCAGGTGGACAAGACGCTGATGTCAAGATAACCGGCATGTTACGCTTCCCACACATGACGCCATATGACCTGAGGAAATGTGTTTAATGGAGTTGGGGGTTCGACACATTTGTAATGTGTCGTCTACAATCTTTGTCCAGGGTATATGCAAAGGGGTAAGGAGTGCAAGATGTAACTTAATTCAAGAAAGAAGTGCCGAAAGTGATAAAAGGGGGGTGGAATGTCTGATAACATGACTGGGGCTGACATGGAGACCTGTGTGCATACATGCAAAATTAGTAACGTACGGCTCGTCAGGCAGCGATGCCAGACTTTCAGTCGGGAGTTAACAAAAAGTGCCATAACTCTGTCTGACACATGGAATAAGTCCACTCCACCATGCTCCTGTGGGAGGTCAAGGAGGAATACTGAACTTTAAATAACATCCTGATACAGACAAAGGATCCCATCACCATCAACTTATGATGTGTGTGGGTAATCGGGACCAGAAACACTTGTGCCACATGGGGGATGCATGAGGCGTGGTAAACATTTACGTACTGCACATGCTGTACAATGTCGAGGGATCCAAACCAGTGCTCCACAAGGCTAGTCCTCATCATTTGGAGGAGACGTCTACTGTTGGTTGCTGCTGAACACCTGGACAAAGTGTTTATCACAGTGTTTATTGCAGTTGCATGACTATCTCACAATATCTCATAGCCAACCAACACACTCATCTAGTGCCACCTATCCACAGTCCCCATCATTTCCTCCATGCTCATTACCTTGAGATTCCTGCAGAAGCTTGAACATAATTGTGCATCTGCCCTGAATGTGGTGAACTGGTTGCTCATGAAGGTGAATCAATTATACGGATGTCAAAAGAACAGACACCCTACATTCATTTAACTTATTTACCTCAATGGACAATGAATCCGCGTCTTCAGTGTGGATGCACAAGTACATTTGTCCTGCAGAAATCTCAAAGTAGAGATAGAGAGTGTGGAGGCCACGAACAGTGACTGCTGATAGGCTGGTTCTGGTGGGAGTGAGGGTCAGCCACAGAGGAGGGGGAGGGGCGCAAGATGGTTCGCCCAGTTGCCAGAAACACTGTGTACAGGTGGTGCAGTGGTTAATGCAACTTCCTAGTAAACAGTAGATCCCTGATCGAATCTCGGTGTGGCACACATTTTCACTTGTCGCTGCTGATTCTGCATGAACTCCCGATGCAGCTGACATCAATAGTTCCTTCCCTTTCCTTTCCTCTCCCTCTACCTTCAGTTTACATAATATGTATCATAGTGGCATTTCCGCATGGTGTCTGTTCTTTCAGACATGGGCGGGGGGTTTTGGTCAGCTGGGAGGCATGGCGAGAGAGACCGTGCAATTGTGGTAAACAGTGTGTCTGGTTGGTGCAGTGGTTAATATAACTACCTAATAAGCTTGATTCCAACGGTTAAGCATGCAGGTGGAAGTGTGATGGTGTGGGCAGCCATATCATGGTGTTCTATTCGTCCTATCATTATTCTCAAAGGCCCTGTTACAGCCAACGATTATATGAACATTTTAGGTGATTAGGTGCACCCCACGACACAGATGTTGTTCCCCAACAATGATGCCATTTTTCAGGACTATAATGCACCCATTCACACAGCCAGGACAGTAAAATAGTGTTATGAGGGGCATGCAACTGAACTGCAGTCTTCTCTGGCCAACACAGTTCCCGAACTTGAACATTATCGAACACTTGTGGGTGGTATTGGAGCGCAGAGAGTTAGAAGAGGTTCTGATCAAAGAATGGGATAACATTCCACTGGAGATTAATCGTTATATCTCAGTGTTACAAGAAGATCACAGCTGTATTACGGGCACATGGGGCACAATCCCTTGTTAATAAACCATTCCCAAGTAGGTACAGGTGTTCACGTTATTTTGCCTATCCCCTGTAGACTGGTGTTTATTTCCTAGCGGCTCTGGCTACACTGAGTGACAAACGTCATGGGATATTTCTGAATATTGCGTCCGACCTCCTTTCTCCCAGCATAGTGCAGCCACTCGACATAACGTGGCTCAACAAGTCGTTGGAAGCCCTCTGCAGAAATATTGATCCACGTTGCCTTTATAGCCGTCCATAAACGCGGAAGTGATACCTGTGCAGGATCTTGTGCACGAACTGACCTCTTGATTATTACAATACAGTTCAGTACAGTAGAGCGCGAGTTTCTGATAATTGTATGGGCTGTCAAATATTTGCGCCCATACTTATTCGGACGAAAATTTAAGATAATCATGGAGCATAAACCACTGGGGTGGTTGGGTAGTATATTTGATCCGTCGTCTAGATTGTTAAAACTCCGACTAGCGCTAGAGTGGTATGACTACCAGATACTGTACAAAGAAGGTAAATAGAATCGAGTAGCGAATGCGCTTTCCTATAACCGTAGCGTGTTAGGTGGGGACGCACAACAGAAACAGATACTGTGGAGCCAGCCAGGAACAGTGACAAGAGTAAAGATAAGCCGGCCGAGGCCACGTCCGTGGAGACGCAAGCTGAGTCAGCTGGAGCAGAGATAACGGCTCCGACACAGAACACTGAAGAACAAACCACTGACGTAAGAGAAGAAACACTGGAAACAAGCGAGTAATGAAGAAAAGCTGGCAGTGCTAAGGAAAATGCACATATCCCCTATCGGCGGACTTCAGGGGATGGGGAGGACATATGAGAGGGTAAAACAGTACTTGGCCTGGGATGAAAGCAGACATAGAGAATTTCATAAAGAAGTGTTAGAATTGCCAGAAAAACTAAACAACGCAGATAAAGACGAAGCAGCCAATAGAATTAACACCAACCCCAGTGTTTATTTTTGAAAGATGCGATATTGACATCATAGTTCCCTCACCACTAACCTAGTCCGGTAATCATGAAGTTTGTTATAGCCGAGCGAATTGCCCGCCAAGCCGCTGACACGGTCGCGCGTAAGTAGGTAGATAACATAATTCTGAAGTTTCGGATGCCTGCAGCATTACTTAGTGACTTGGGGAGTGATTTTATAAGCTATACTATGAAGCGTTTATGTAAACTATTGAGAATAGATAAAATACAGACGACAGCTTACCATCTACAGACAAATGGTTCACTGGAGCGTTCACATCGTGCGCTAACTGAAATGTTATGGCACTACATTAGCCGAGATCAGGACGATTGGGACCACTGGATTTCTTTCATGACATTTGTGTAACACACAACTCCACACTGTACAACTGGGTACACACTTTTCGATTTTTTTTTTTTTTGGGTTGGTTACTGAGAAAACCAGCAAACGTAGTTTATAATTACTAGGATTACGTGACAGGTTCGACAACGGATGCAACTGCTGCATCAAGCTGCCCACGGGACGACCCAGGAAAACAAGGAGAGAAATAAGGTTAATTATGACCGGACGCAGAACACAAAAGAATTTAGAAGGCGTGACTGGATATTGTTGTATGATGAATGCGTGCGAAGAGGACACAGTAAGAAGCTGGACGGTCAGTGGCAAGAATTGTACGTTAGTTTCAATTGAAGGAACTACACGAAAATTTCGAGTGGACGCAAGAATTGCCTGATAGAGAAGTAGCGCATTGTCTCCATAGGTTGCACCAGGCAAAAGTGAACATTGAGGAGTGTGAGAACGTTCAAAAGACAACAGGATGGCATGTGGCAAAAATTCCAGAGGCAAGGGGGTTAACTGAGTAGTTAGCCCGGCATGAGACACCTAGAACTAAGTGGGTTATATTAAACTTTATTGGGGAGACTGGTAAGGTACTAGTTGGCACACTAGACGAAGACGATGCGGCATTTTCAAGGCAAAAATAGATGTATTAGAGGAGCAACAGAGAGAGCTCTTGCGATTGTCCAAGGAGTAACTGACGATAGTCAGGGCGTCATTGATAATGATTAATCAGACACTAAACAGACAATTAAGAAAGCTCAAATTATTGCAGATGGAATAGCGAAACGAACAGGAAGGTACAACCGGCCTTGATTATGATAACCATCACGGAACAGTTAGTGCAAGTTAGGACAAAATGTGTCCCGTTGAACTCACTAAGGTGAAGGATACCTGTTATTGTGAACAATAGATTTAGATGTATTTTTAGCAGATGACACCTTAAGTTATGTATTAAATATACTTTTAGTTGATAGTTATGTATATACACTGTATCAAGTATGGCCATTACCGACTGAGTACGATCTGGTGAAGACATTATTCTCTTATATAGCACCAGAGAAGAAATTCAAATGGCTCTGAGCACTATGGCACTTAAAATCTGAGGTCATCAGTCCCTTAGAACCTAGAACTACTTAAACCTAACTAACCTAAGGATATCACACACATCCATGCCCGAGGCAGGATTCGAACCTACGACCGTAGCCGTCATCGGTTCCGGAATGAAGCTTCTAGAACCGCTCGGCCACCGCGGCCGGCAGAAGGAATTCCTTATAGTAGATTAAATGAAGCGACAGTATGTGCAACTGTCTAGTGATAAGTTACTTTCTAAAACAGTCACGATGAGAAAACAGATCTGTAAACAAAAATTCCCACTAATGACCACTTAACGTTCACGAGCGATGTGAAGCTCCTACGTTACAACCAGTTCAAGAATGCAATCTTAAATTCATCATTTTAAACAAAAGTATCCAGACTATGTAATGATTCATCATTCAGCGACATCATTGTGCGAGGGACTGGTAGATTAAATTTCTTAAGTAAGGGTAAGGGTTATGGTGCACATATAAGGTTGCAAGCTGACCATGTCATTCGCATCAACATAGATAAAGCAAACATAGTTCCTAAGCTAAACACGGATATAGATTGTTGTATAATAGATGGCCAGGGGAGTGGCCCAGCTGTTCTAGGCGCTTCAGTCTGGAGCCACGAGACTGCTACGGTCACACGTTCGAATCTTGCCTCGGGCATGGATGTTTGTGATGTCCTTAGGTTAGTTAGTTTTAAGTAGTTCTAAGTTCTAGGGGACTGATGACCTCAGATGTTAAGTCCCATTGTATTCAGAGCCATTTGAACCATTTTTTATGATAGATGAGAAAGTGCAAAACATGACGCAAATCCTCATACTACTACCATTATAGCATATAGTTAGACAACTTGACGATTTAAAGATAGCAGGTCGCAAAATGGATGACTTACAAGATGAAATATAGTACCAGCAGAGAAAGCCATTTAAAGTTTGTTCAAGCAGTATGTATTCCTTGTGGGGATATGGGAGTTCAGTGCTGCTTTATACCTGTTGTATGTGTATTTATTTAAATGTTGTAGAAAGTGTGGAAGACGGTTTGTGAAGTAGGAGGAAAACGTTGAAGTAACAAATACGGTTGTAACAGATAGCATTCCTAGAAGTATGGCAAGTTATACTCCCTCTCACTAGACTGTACAGTGCGGAGAGGAGGAAGAGATAGTAGAGTATGAATGAGGGCTGTACAACGTACCCCTCATGCTGCCAGAGTGTTATGGAGAGAACGTGGTCAGACACTGCAACACAGCAGAAAGATGGACGTAAACACGCCTATGTGGGAGTCGCCAATTCTGTGTGCTTACAAAAGATAAGCTAACTCAAGCCCTTTGATATAAACAATGAAGGGAAAATATATGTTAACTTGTCCAAGTCTTGGAAACTCATGTGGTGGAAAGTATATTAAATTTTTGACACAATGGCATCAAAATGCGAGTGTTATAACCATTCCAAAACGACAGAAAGACTGGAGGTATGTGAGCTCAAATAACGGATTTTTGTGAAATTGTAACTTATGTGACAACTGAAAATGCAAATTCTCTTAATGAACCACGTACTCTCACAGAATATGTCACACAATAAAGAACCTTTAACATTTAGGATGTGCAAAGACAAAGTTGACAATAAAAGCTGACAATGTTCACTTGCACACGGTATCAGTTGACGGAAATTTTGCAACCTCTGAGGTCCAAGCTTACAAAATTTATCCTGGGAGATGGGAGGTGTCGTATATGGTAAAATATTAAGTCCTAAGAATTGTAAAATAACTAATTGGGGAGTATTCAGATTTAGCCAGAATGAAAGTTTATAAACCGCTGCTGAGTGAGAGGCCTGTGAAATATTTGTCTGACACACAGGAAGCCGCTATGCAAAGCTTGTTCTGCTAACAAGGACCGGACCCTGGAGCATCACAAAGTTTGTAGCAAACGCAGCCGTCTGACACTTGGATGGCACAGGCACCAGCACAAGGGGAGCACTTACAGGTGACATTGAGCAAAATTACGTGCTAGCAGCAAGAAGTGATGCGTTAACCTAATGATGGTCACCAATGTAACAGGCTTCATGGAACATTCCAGAAGGGTGGTATCGATTGCATGATATTCATTGGGAGAGTCCTTAGAAAATGTAGTCCATCAACAAAGAAGGTGGCTTACAAAACACTCGTGCGACCTATACTTGAGTATTGCTCATCAGTGTGGGGTCCGTACCAGGTGGGATTGAAGGAGGAGATAGAGAAGATCCAAAGAAGAGTGGTGCATTTTGTCACAGGGTTATTTGGTAAGCGTGATAGCATTATGGAGATGTTTAGCAAACTCAAGTGGCAGGCTCTGCAAGAGAGGCGCTCTGCATCGTGGTGTAGCTTGCTGTCCAGGTTTCAAGAGGGTGCGTTTCTGGATAAGATATCAAATATATTGCTTCCCCCAACGTATACCTCCTGAGGAGATCACGAATGTAAAATTAGAGAGATTCGAGCACTCACAGAGGCTTTCTGGCAGTCGTTCTTCCTGTGAACCATACGCTACTGGAACAGGAAAGGGAGGTAATGACAGTGGCACGTAAAGTGCCCTCCGCCACGCACCATTGGGTGGCTTACAGAGTATAAATGTAGATGTAGAAAAGTCAGAAAACTGGCAGGGAGAGCAGTATTGCTGTTTGCATGCCTGTCTGCACTGCATCCACATGACACTGCATTACAGAGACAGTTACAGAAGCTGGTCAATATCTTTTGGAACCCTGGGCCTGGCTGAGGAGCTGATTTTTTTTATCATGCTCTTGGCATACAGACAAAAAGTAATTGTTATTCTTGTAATTCGGAATAAGACAGTCAGAGTAATGACAAGGGCTGATAAAATTATAAAGTGTATGATTTTGTTCGTTAATATAAAATCTTAATAGTGATCAATTTATACATCTTGGGAGTGTTAATTACATATGTCTTGAACTACCTAACATAATTGTAACAATTAAAAGACATGAGTACAGTGGCAGATCATGTACATCTCTACTCTTGTCACAGAAAATATTCGCAAGACCTAACAACAGCAGATTTTATACGGCAACTGAAATAGTGCATAAAACACTTTGCTAAATACAAAGAATGGCAATAAAACTGTTAAAGAAAATGCTGCACAGTCTCTCATTAGAAACCCCATTCTATTCGTCAGAAGGATTCTAAGAAATGCCCAATAGAACATAACCACATCAAACTATTTACATAAAATTTTGTATTAAAAAGAATTAATATTTCAAGCATTTAGATGAAACCGTAGTTATTCCAAATGACTACCCTGACATCTGAATAGTTGAGAAAAAGTATCAGTTATCACATTACTGTCCTCTTAAATGTTTTGAGAGTAACAAAAAGGGCATATAACAGAACATACTGTAAGTTTTCATTCACTAAATTCAGTTGGAAACCCGTACGAACCTGCTCTTCTTCTCATACTGCACCCATATGTTTAGAGAGAAGAATATCGAGGGAATAAAATTTGATTAAGTAGAGTTTGGGCAGAAGTATAGTTCATCCAGATGTTCCTTTTGTAAGACGAGCAGCAAGAGTACTTCAGATAAATCCTACTCTGGCATGCACAGTGACAGAGTTACATGTTACGAGTGTTGTGTCTAGTAATCCTGCATATTTGGTTCACTAGACAAACAGTCAAACAGTTTTATTTACAACAAGACAAGTAAAAATACTTAACTTTGATCTCAGAATTCTTGTAGTGACTGCTGATCTCTAACTGTGCGACACCGAGTTTGCTAATAAAAAGGCTACAGTGTGATGGCTAACAAAGTGGCTATTGTTGAAGCTACTATCAAAGTAGTTGCCACCAGTCAGGTGCGGCGCTTATGTTGTCTTCACCTAGTAGCCGCTGCTGTTGCATTGTCGTCCTGGAGGGAGGTCACTCAGCATGAGATTGGCTGACCTCTTCTCAGAGCCTTCCCTTCTTTGTCGTTTCAGACTGATGCGCTGGCACTAAATTTATGTCATAACAACGAGCATCTTCACTAAATGCAGAATGACTTCTTTTCATCTCATCCAGTGCACACATAGCAGTGAATCACAGTGCCATGCAGAGAGTGAATCGTACCAATTCTGCAGTAAGATGTTCAACCGAGGTGGATACGTTACTGATGATAATGCTGTGACTAATTGAGTAGTATGGAACTGTAAACAGTTCCTTTTACTCCACAGATATATACAAAACATTATAGTTCACATACAAACTGTTGCTTCTCTCAGACTGGGAAAGCACATAGTGGCACTAATACATTGATATAAAGTAACTAATTACGTTCATAATGATCAAGTTTTTAAATTACTAAGAAAGATGCTCAAAATCACTCTGTATTATTTTTTTAATCACTTTGCAGGATTCCTGATGTCTGAAAGACTATAAACGAAGGTGGACTTTGTGGAGCCCTCAGCTATGCACAGCAAAGGATGTTGAGGAAAGTCTCACAGCATCAGAATTTCTACTAATCAAAGCTGCATTCATCACTATCTCTGAAAAATGGTCATTTGAAAACAGCTGACATATTATTCATTGAGTATAACACAATACCAAACTCATATTCAGTAGAGGGATCAAAATCTAAGACCAATCTTCACAGTTTATGGTAACATGGTTTTCTACTCAGCACTCTGCAAGGTACAGTACGAATGTGGGATATGGTACACAGTATCATTATAATTCTCTTCTGGCACTCATATGTATAATTATACACAGACACAGATTTAGCAGTTGTTCCTTGTATCTTTACGAGGGTTCACTAATGTTGGTAAATTCTGTGTAGCATTTTTTATACATTACGGATTATGTATGTGTGTGTGTGTGTGTGTGTGTGTGTGTGTGTGTGTGTGTGTGTGTGTGTAAAGGGGTGGGGGGCTGTTCACAGTTTATTATGATATCCTCTCATAGAAAAGAGTAAGCAATCTTAACAATATCATGAACTCACCTTTCTTTTACCATTTCTTATCAGACCATGTGAAGAAAGTGTATATTATACACAGTTCTCTTTTAAATTTTATGAGGGAATGACGGGTAACAACAAGTGATGGAGATATGAATAGCTGAAGGAATGTTATTTTGATTGAAATGTAAACCTTGTAAATGTAAACAAAGAAGCCATAGAGAAATTTCATTAACACAGGATGAACAACTATATATCACTTAATTATATTTAAGAGCTTTACGTGACTGCAATGGATTCTCATGGTATAGAGAAGCCATGTGGGGCTGAAAATTGGACTATATGGAAGTTTGCAGTACAAAATTTATTACATGCATCGGCCGGTGCATATGAAGTGTTTATTGGCAACGTAGAAAAACCGGCGCTTTTGCCAGCAGATGCAACATCGGCACAAATAGATGTGTTTACCACTTCTTATCAGACCCTGTGAAGAAAATGTATATTATACACAATTCTCTTTTAAATTTTACAATGGAATAAGAGGTAACAATAAGTGATGAAGATATGAATAGCTGAAGGAATGTTATTCTGATTGCAATGTAAACCTCAATCATCTTCCTGACAAAGAAGCCATGGAGAAAATCCATAAGCATAGGATGAACAACTATACATCACATAATTATACTTAAGAGTTACAATTTGAAATGTTGAATGTTCTGATTGTAACAAACCACTGATACTCCACACAGTGATATAATAATCATTATTCAATGAATTGACATTGCCCTTATGACAAACTCATTTATTTAATTATTACATTTTCTTTACATAACATTAAACCACCTTTCAACACACATTACAAAGAATTGACATCAAGGGAAATCTCTTTGCCATTGAACTGATTGATCCGTACTAATCCATCAGTAAGTAGATACATTCCTGTGTACCTGAAACATGAAACAATATTGGAGCTTTCTCATACACAAAGCACTTGTTCTATATTTCATTTTTAAAAACACAAGAATTGGGAAATAGGCAACAACTGAAGAAACCAGAGCACCTTACTGAAATTATACTGGCTAAAATAAATGAGTCAAAGTATTATACAGAGGCTATTAATTCTGTAGACCATGAACACTGGAGAAGAGCAATGGAGGAGAAATGACTTCATTGCTCTTCTCCAGTGTTCATGGTCTACAGAAATAAGAGCCTCTGTATAATTCTTTGGCTCATTTATTTCAGCCAGCATAATTTCAGTAAGGTGCTCTGGTTTTTTCAGTTGTTGCCTATGTCTCAATTCTCCTTCTCTACAACTTTCTTTTGTTGAAGTGAAATGTTTATATTAATCTCTCGGCTGTGTACTATATCTATGTCTTTGGTTGGTGTCATAAAATAAAGTACATGAGTCTTATTATAGCAACTATGTTGTGTGTATGCTTTATGTAGTGTACTTTAGTTCTTTACTGAAGTTTCTGCAACAGGTTATGGGCCCAGTACACGATTCAAGAAAGGAATTGGGTATTACAATTTTACATTTCGTGACGTGAGAAAAGTGTTAGCGTGTGTTGTGTGCTATATTCATATTGTTTGTTGCATATACAATATAGTTCATATTGTATATACGAGAACAACTGCTGCATTTTACTCTTGTGGAATTTTTTTGGTTGTAAGTCTGAACGTTTTAAGGGACTGCAATGGATATTCATGGTATAGAGAGGCTGTGTGGGGCTGAAAATTGGACTATTTGGAGGTTTGCAGTTCAAATTTTTTTATGTGCATCAGACAGTGCATACAAAGTGTGTATTTGCTTTGTCATTGGATGCAACATCAGCACAGATAGATGTGTCTAATGCTCCTCTAAAAACATGGGACAAAGCTGATAGTGCAGCGAATCAGATTATTGTTAGAACTGTGGAAACAAAAGTCATGGCATTGTTGGTTGCATGTGAGACTGCACGGGACAAGCTACATCCCATGTTTGAATGGAAAACAAAGCAAGCTGCATATTCTGTTCAGTCAGAATTCCTAAATTTTTACAAGAGTTCAGGCGATGACATGGTGACACATCTTACTTGCTTTGAAAACTTAGTTCTTCGAATGCAACAACACAATGTGAAACCTGATGAATCATTGTTAATGGTTCGACTACTTGACACACTGCCTGACAGTTATGAGAGTCTGTGACATTCATGGTGAACAAGATCTGAAGATCAACAAACACTAAAGCATTTGATGGACATGTTAACTTCTGATGACAGTCGTCATGCTTGTTGGAGGGAGAAATGAGACAAGGTAGTTGCACTTTTTGTTACCAAAGCAAACATTAAAAATGCTGACTGCACCATTATGAGGAATGTTACTTTGTTAAACAAATACAAAAAGTCTACAAACAAAATGAAGCTCAATATTTCAGTTGTGGTGGATTTCGCCATACTAAAAAAATATGTCCAAATGGGAAACACAAGCAAAAAAAATCATCCACAACCAAAATAAAAGTAATTGCCTAACCAGGCTTTGATTGGTGAAGTAATAAGTGCAGAATAGAGCGAGGGCACATGGATCGCTGATTGTGGAGTGACGAATCACATGCTAAGAAAATTGAGTGGTATATATCATTTACTAAGTTTGCAACACCACTGCAGATATGCCTGGGCAAATATTCGACTATGAACACACTAGGAAAAGGGACTATTTATTTTGAAGCTTCTGTCAATGGAAAATGGAAGTTATGCCATATGGATAATGTTTTGTATACTCCAGAAGGGTGAAGAAATCTCTCTTCTGTGTCATCTGCTATGGACAAGGAATTGGACTTTTATTCATTGAAAGACAAGTGTGAGTTCCGAAACAATGGCATTGTAAATGCATGTGGCATATGTAGTGGCAACCTATTGAAGATGTCGATTCAAGTGACAAAACAAATTCAGCCTTGTGATCCTGAGGTAAGTCTTGCATCAAAGGACTCTCTGCAAATTTGGCATGAACACTTGGGTCATCGAAACAAATGTCAAATGGCTCTGAGCACTATGTGACTTAACTTCTGAGGTCATCAGTCGCCTAGAACTTAGAACTAATTAAACCTAACTAACCTAAGGACATCACACACATCCACGCCCGAGGCAGGATTCGAACCTGCGACCGTAGCGATCACGCGGTTCCAGACTGAAGCGCCTTTAACCGCACGGCCACACTGGCCGGCGAAACAAATGTCATGTCCAACAATTCTTGAAGCAGCATGGTGTTGAAGTTGAAGATGTTGGTGAAGAATTATGTGAGGCATGTGTTAAGGGGAAGCAGCATCACAGCAATTTTCAGTTATGACAGCAGCATGCCACACAACCTGGACAAGTGATTCATGCTGATCTGTGTGGACCTATGGAGTGTAAATCGCTGGTAGGAGCAGAATATTTTCTTTGCTTCACTTGTGACTTTTCAAGACTACACTTGATATATTTTCTCAAGCAGATGTCTGAGACTGCAGAGAAGATTGCAGAAATGGTGAGTATTGTGAAGAATTTTTGTGGTCAACTACCAAAAGCATTTCAATGTGATGGTGGACGAGAATTTGATAATACTGAAGTTAAAGATTTGATGAAATTAAATGGCATACAACTCATCTTTACAAATCTTTATACTTCAGAGCAGAATGGATGTGCTGAGCGCACTAACAGAACAGCTGTGGAACTGGCTTGGACCGTGTTGCAAGCTCGGGGCCTGCCTTAGTTTTTGTGGGTAGAAGTAGTAAAAGCAGCTGTTTATGTGTTAAACAAAAGTGGTAAAAGTCATGTGGATGGCAAAACATCTTACGAGGTACTCACTGGAAAGACGATACAGCTAAATAAACTTCATATTTGTAGAATGAAGTGTTTAGTTCATATTCTGAAGGAAAAGCTAAAGAAATGGTATCCAAAGGGAAAACCAGAAATGCTAGTTGATTATTCTGATGGCATTGATGGCTTTTGAGTGTGGATTGAATGAGAAAAATGGATTATTTGGAGTAAGGATGCCGGCTGGTGTGGCCGAGCGGTTCTAGGCGCTTCAGTCTGGAACCGAGTGACCGCTATGGGACTGATGACCTCGGTTATTGAGTCCCATAGTGCTCAGAGCCATTTGAACCATTTTTGGGGTAAGGATGTTGTTTCTGAACCTAAGAAAACTGGTACGACAATGGTGTTACTCCCAAGTGAAGCAGGCAATTAAAATTGAAGAATTATAAGATGCAAATGTGTTTAAGGAACCTACAAAGGAAAGTTCTAGTGAAAGAGATATAGGCAACAATTGAAGCCCATTACAAACCGTTCAGTTTGTAGAAGTAATCATAAGGCTGATGGTCAAATTGACTATAATGAAACATTCAGTCCTGTTGCTAGATACAATACAATTAGAGCAATTTTGAGTGTTTCTGCTAGTGAGCAACTTCAGTTGGCACAATTTGATGTAAAATCTGCTTTTTTGAATGACTTCTTAGAGGAAGAGATATATATGGAGCAGTCTGAGGGATTTAGTGATGGACCAAATCGGGTATGCAAACTTCATAAAATATTATATGGACTAAAACAATCTCCAAGGTGCTGGAACCAACAGTTATAGGACTTCCTACTAAATCTTGGGCTTGTGGAAAGTAAGGCAGACCTGTGTTTGTTCTATTGAGAAAACTGGAATGACAAGTTGATGGTAGTTCTATATGTTGATGATGGATTAATATCTGCAAGTAAGAAGAAGTATATTGAAGTTTTCCTAAAGGAAATTCAAGATGAGTTTAAAATTACTGTTGAGCCAGTAGGGTATTTCTTAAATATTAATGTTGTATGTCACGATAATGGATTAATAGAGATTAATCAAGAAAGTTATGTTAAAGATATTCTTCGATGGTTTAACATGACAGAGGGAAATCCTATGACAACTCCAATTGAGCAGTATCTGCAGCCAAATGAGTTAACCAGTGATAGTGTAACTAATGCTCCATATCGAGAAGTAGTTGGCTGTCTTACATATTTATCTGTTGGTACAAGACCCAATATAGCATTTGCAATGAGCTATGTGTCGAAATTTTTAGAGAATCAAGAAAATCACTGGTCTGTGGTAAAAAGAGTCCTAAAGTATACAAAAGTTTCAGTGTCATTGGGTATAAAGTATGATGCTAGCCATGCAAACAGGAGGCTGGAGATGTTTACTGATGGTGACTATGCCAGTGATCCAGCAAACTGACGCTCAGTTAGTGGAGTGGTTGCAAGATTTTGTAAAGGAGCAGTTACCTGGGCTAGTAGGCGGCAACATTGCATATCAATGTCAACAACATAGTCAGAGTATGTGGCTGCCAATGAAGGGACAAGAGAAGGAATATGGAAGGGGCAAGAGAAGGAATACGGCTATCTAAGCTCTATGAAGAAATTTCACCACTGGAGAGTGTTTTCTTCTTGTTGATAATGCAAGAACTATTAAACTGGCCAAAAATTCTGAATTTCACAAGGGGTCAAAGCATATTGATGTTCACATGCACTACATCCATCAGAAAATTCTAGAAGACCAGCTAGCCATTGAGCATGAACCAGGCAATCTGCCAGCTGCAGATATTCGCACCAAATTTAAGATCATTATTTGGAATGTGTTAAGTACTGCATTTAGCAAGAAAAACATTTAAGGGACGTGTTGAAGCGAAAGGTTTATATTAATTTCTCTTCTGTGTACTATGTCTTTGGTTGGTGTCATATAATAAAATACATGTGTCTTGTTATAGCAACTATGTCATGTGTATGCTTTATGTTGTGCCCTTTAGTTCTTTCTTGAAGTTTCTACAATACTGTACACAGTATCTGTAATACGTGCCAGTTAGAAATTTGGAAAATTTCCAACCCACACATTAAATTTAAACTACTGTTGGTATGTAGTGTCACTGTACCATGCAGATTTTAATCTATCCACAATAATGAATTTTGAGAATTAGCTGCTTTATATCTTTAGAAATTTTCCTTGTCTGTAATCAAGTCGCAGTATACAAACAATGGATTTTCAGTTTTTGTAGCAAACCTTTGGCAAACGTTCTCCTATAGTCTAGTTGCTGCAGATCCAAGTGAGACAATATCATAAGGTCACAAACCCACCCCCAACAAAAAATAGTTCAGTAAATACATTTATATTTTTACATTTACTTATTTTTAAATTTCTTGGAAAACTTTCAGGGAATAAAAGGCTAGGGAATGACAAGCTGCATTTAACACAGACTGCTCTTTTGTTGCTAGCCAATAGAGATGGGATGGGGGTTTAACCAGAAGCAGAGAACATTCCAGCTGGATAAACAGGCCCGTTCACAAACTGACTTTACCTGATGCCAACATCAAACCCGACATGGTTTGTTAGCACACAAGTAGAGCCAGCGAACTGCAGGAAAGTAAGGAAGGCACGACAGAAAGGGAAAGGTGCTCCTCTTGAGTGTGTGTGTGTGTGTGTGTGTGTGTGTGTGTGAGAGAGAGAGAGAGAGAGAGATTGAAACAAATGAAAGAAGCAGCATTCCAATTATTTACATGCCTGTATAGCTATAGTCTCCAGAGTTTTGTTCAAAGTCAAGGTGCTAAGTGAAATACTGTTAATGGTGGGTACAGGCTATAGTTCGATATTACATAAAATATCACACTGTTACAGTTGTGAGATTTTGAAATTGTATCATCAGTGGCATTAAGTGACAGCAATATTGATTTTAATTAAAAAGATACCACCTGAAATACAAAGCATTTATATTAACATATGACTAGTTTCAATAATTAAAGCACCATCCTCTGAGATAAAATACTTGACTATCAGTACCCTGTCAATGTGAAATGTAGTATAATATGCATATCATACCATAATTCACATTGCTTTGCTTCTGTCATGTGAAAGACATATATCTTCTCCAGGAAGCAATGTAATGCAAGCTTCTTTTTCAGGTCTGCAAGCAAACTTTGGCCTAACTATGTTTTAAATTACACAGGGTGAGTCAAAAAGAATAATCCGATAAATAAAAAATAAAAAAAAAAAAAAAAAAAAAAACAACATGATGACTGTTGTGTTATTTGATATGTATGCATGAGCAACTTACCATTTAAAGGAGCAAATTCTCAAGTTTTACATGGTTACTGCTAGGTAGCAACAGGGTGCCCTCCTACTCCCCCCCCCCCCCCCAAATTCTTCTAAAAATGGTGTCAGGACAACAGAAAGGGTTTTCTGTTCTATGATTTGCGCAGTGCCGGTCAATAATAACGGTTCAACATGACTTTCGTATTATGTATGATGTGGATCCTCCTACAGTACAGAGCATTTGATGATGGCATGAACAATTCCAAGGAACAAACTGTTTGTGTAAACGTAAATCACTGGACATCCCCAAGTGTCTGAGACAGATCTTGAACACATCCGACATAGTTTCACAAGAAGTTCATAGAAATCAGTTCACCTTGTACCTCAACAGCTCAACATGCCTCCAATGTCCATCTGGCATGTGTTGTGTTGATGTTTACACATGAAACAAAACAAAATTCAGCAAAGTACAAGCCCTTCTTGAAGATGACAAGGCATTTACTTAACGATCGAGAGCAGCATTGTTTGCTTATAGTTGTCAGTGCTGACAGACAGGCAACACTGTGTGAAATAACTGCAGCAATGTTTGTGGGATGTACAGTGCAGCAAAATTTGGTGTTAATGGGTTATGGCGACAGCCAACCAACGCGAGTGCCTTTGCTAACAGCATGACATCACCTGCAGTGCCTCTCCTTGCTCATGACCACATGAGATTATTGCAAAACTATGATCTGATCAGATGAGTCCCAGTTTCAGTTGGTAAGGGCTGATGGTAGTGTTCGAGTGTGGCATAGATCCCACAGAAACCATGGATCCAAGTTGTGAATAAGGCACTGTGCAAGCTGGACGTGACTCGATAATTCTGTGGGCTGTGTTTACATGGAATGAATTGGGTCCTCTGGTGCAACTGAACCGATCATTCACTGGAAATGGTTATGTTTGGCTACTTGGAGGTCATTTGCTACCATTTGTGGACGAATTTTTATGGGTAACAATGCACCATATCATTGGGATACAATTGTTCACAAATGGTTTGAAGAACACTCTGGACAATTTGAGCAAATGATTTGGCCACTCCAATGACTCAACATTAATCCCATCAAAGATTTATGGGACATCATTGAGAGGTCAGACCATGTATAAAGTCCTGCACAGGCAACATTCTCATAATTATGGATGGCTATAGAGGCAGCATGGCTCAATATTTCTGCAGGGGACTTCCTATAAGTTCTTGAGTTCTATGTCATGTTGAGTTGCTCCACTACGCAGGGCAAAAGGAGGTCCAACATAGTATTAGGAGGTATATTATGACTTTTGCACCTCAGAATAATTAGCTTCTCACAGTATGGGCTCAGGAATATCTTTTTGAAACACAATGCACCTGAAAGCATGAGACTAAATGTGCACAACTGTTTTTAAAATAAAGAGATCTATGTATACATCTGTAACCTCACTCCCCAAAATGATGTGAAGTACATAACAGAGGGTACTCCCATTAGCCCCGTATCAGGTTCTCCTGCCATTCCTTTCACTTACGTCTCTGTGTGCTCTGTAATAGTCTGATTTAGGCTATAGAGCCCCACAGGAACAATGCACAGTCCCTGAACTATCTCTCTAGATTTTTCACTTAATGCTGTTGCCTGAAACATGATAAGTAGGCTTTTATAGGATAGTTGATGTCTATCTTCAGGCATCTGTCAGGTCAGGTTTTACAGCATTTCCATTATGTAACTTTAAAAAACATTTTAATGGAGAATAGAACAGTGATCTACATGGAGCACATTAAAACAGTTTTGACCATAACTGAACATTTTCTAACAAATTTCAACCAGTTTCAATCAAATAGCAATCACCTTCAGATACAATAAAATAGGTACAAGGTATATTTCCTTCTATATTTGAATTGTACTTATGAATCAGTGTATATGGTCTTCAGACTGTCTTTCTTTCAGTCACTTTTTAACTGAAATCAGTTGCAGTCTTTTAATAAATGTTCTATTCTGACCAAAACTGTTTTAAGTTTAATTTTAAGAACTTTTTGTGATTCTCTCTTGTAAGTCAAAAATACCTGGCACAATTAATGCCATCGTTCTCTGTAAACAATCAGCATTCCCTTATATATGTGAGTGATTTCAGTTGTGACTCATTGAATTTGTTGTTATAGGATACTATGCTTTTGCATTTCTTATCCCTCCTCCTCTTTCCTTGCCCCCCCCACCCCACCCCTTCATAACCCGCCAGAAATTTGCTGTTTCAGGCTAAGCAGGCTGCACAGAATAAAATGACAATTAAGAGCCACACTGCACATACTGGTTCATTTAAAAATCAGTCACCTAACTATAATTTCCTTTCCTACTTTACAAATATTGTACTTCACTTGTACCAAGGCTGGGATTCGAACACAGGTCACCTGTTCGTTAGGCAGACATGCTACCTCTTCACCACCTCGGCACAGTGAGTTTACCCAACTGCGTGGGCAAACCTGCAAACCTCCCTCCTAAATCCTAATTCCCGTTCACTCCTCAACCACCTTGGTGTTCCTAGTTTAGGGGGAATACTAAATGGGCTGAGGCATGATACGGAACTGGGACTGAGGAGCGAGGCACTCCAGGGTTGTGTGAGCAGCTGTGCAAAGGCACTGTACCAGTGTGGCATAGCGGTAAGTGCATCTGCATAGTGAGGAGGAGACCCAGGTTCGAATCCCGACTTCAGTACAAATTTTCATTTGTCACTTCAGTATGTATATGTACACCATAGATGTGAATCTAGTCTGAGCTGCTGGTGGTAGTGGCCATGTGTGTATGTGGTGTGCTTGGTTGTGCGAGTGTGGTTGTATGTGTTTACATTGCTGAAGAACTCTTTGGCCAACAGCTGTAATGTGTAACAGACTTTCTGTTGTGCCTGTCTGAAACTCGATGGGTCATCTTAATGTGTTGCATGAGTTTGTGTGCATGTTGTCTGATTCCATTGAAGGCCTAATTGGCCGAACGCTCACTTTCTGACAGTCTTTTTGCTGTGCCTATCTGCGGCTAAGCATCTCCACTATAAGGTGAGTACCGACTATCTTTTTCATAATATTATTACATTCCATCCTGGATATTCTACTGTTTAAAGAACAACAATTATTTGCATCAACAGCTCCACATTTATTTTATAAGAAAATAATAATTAGCACACCACCTGGGTTGTGGGAAATCTTTTTGGTAATATTAATAAGCTATATTAGACATAGAATTATTAAGCTGTGTAAAAAAGTGAATCATCTGTTATTATCTTTGATTGAATATTGTTTTGAATACAATTATGTGGCAAACTCTGGAGGGACTATATCAAAGTCCTCTTTCATTTGTACTACAATATTTAAAGTTCGTGACTGCAATAAGTGAAGGCTTCACAGTATATGAATTCTATAGGTGAAACAGAATGTATGATCATGTAGGCATAACTGCTGATTTATGGTGGTTTACATTATCTATAGCATAATGTCCATTTATGATGATGTAATTTTCACAAATTTTTATGTAACAGTCAATGATACATAGTGCTATGAGTAACAATGATACATGGATATACTGCAGCCATTTTGAAAATTTAAATTTACATCAGTGGAGGCCATTTCTTTCAGTTTTATTTCTATGTTTGTCAAATGAGAAGTTATGTTTTGTGTTAAGGATGAGTATGGAGTTTCAAGTATAGGATGAAGTACTGTACAATGTGTAGCCTGTCACTGTTTAGAAGTACTTAGTTAGTCTGCAACACACACATATCATGGATAAATAATTATCTCATACAATTTATATTATCATTTCATGATATACTGACAACAGTGTTTAATTAATGTTATGAATAAGATGCCTGTAACAGTCTGGTGTTAAATGATATTGCCCCTACACCACTATCACCTACTTGTATTTTGAAGCTGCTACCCATATCATCTGTGGGTTTCTGTGATAACCTTGAATTTCTGCAATTTTGCAATGGCCAGTGTTAGTTGCAAGCTTCCGAAGAGTGATGGAGGAAACAGTATGGCATCTATAATGTTTGAGGCTGTGTCCAACAATTTTACTGACTGCAATAAATCAAGGAAACTACTAAGTAAATGTTTACATTTCATTTAAACCATTGGAAAATATATTAAATAAGGATACCAGTCATAATATTAAAAATCAGGAAAGGTGTTTTGAAGAGCTGTCATGTGTAAATTGGTGTTGAATGAACTGTGTTCCCAACATCACCGATCAAATGGATACTGATATTACCACCAGGCGATATTAGGAGCAATTGTTTCAATTTGTTAACCAATAAATGTCATAGTTACTTCTGTCCGTCTGTCCAGAGAAAAAGAAATGGGAATGATGAGAGCGTTTAAGATGTATGAAGTACCCAGATCAACAATTTGAGAGTGTATTGAAAGATGTGCAAAACGACAAACTGAAAAGGAAACTACAGTTGTAAGACAGAAACTTGGAAGGAAAAATGGAAATGAGCATAAAGCAGTGAGGGCCAGGAGTCCCCCATTTGGGAAAGTTTGGCAGCAGAGGGCAAGTACTTGTTGCATTTGATGCCACATTGGGCAACTTGTGCGTCAGAGATGGGGATGAAATGATGATGAAGAGAAAAATCTCCTGCCCCAGAAGGGTACCAAACCCGGGCTCCTTGGCATAGCATTCCACCACACTGACCACTCAGCTTACGGGGGTGGACACTTGGAAGGAAACATGATGACATGTGAAGTAGAGAACGAATTGATCTAGTACTATACAGAAGGGCAAAAGATTATTTTTGGTTTGACACATAAGGAGTTAAAGCAGATGGTGTATGAGCTTGCCTTAAAGAACAATCTGCCTCACCTCTCTTCTAAACCAGAAAATATTGCAGATTAAAAGTGGATTGACTTATTTTTGAAAAGAAATTTTTCCCAGTTAACAACAGGAACACCACAATCATTGACAAGAGCTGGAAACGTACACATTATTCAAAACAATGTGAAGCCATTTTTCTGTATTTTAAAAGCAGAGCTGCTAAATTCAAGGTCAACCCTACCAGAACATTAACATACATAAAACTGGAATCACAACTGTCCAAAGCAGAAATGTGAAACTTATTTGTGTGAAAGGAAAATTGGCAGTTTACAATGTCATAGGCAGAAAGGAGATATCTGAACACCATGTCAGGTGCCGACTAGTATGTCACTCCAAAATAGCTTTCCCGAGAAAAAAGCAGGACTTGAAACTAATGAAGGGAGTTCCTCCTTGAGTTATTCCAAGATTTTGTCCATGTCTGTATTACACCTCATACCATGCATAGGATGTAGCCTCTACATATTGCTTTCATGGAGCCATTTAAAACTTTATATTCAAGAAACTGAGAGGTGGATTTACAGTAACTAGGGTAGAATTGTGACACAGTGTGAAGTAGCTGAACTCATGGACAAAGCATACATTAGAGCAGCAATCGTGATTAATGCACTGAGTGGTTTTCATGTCACTGGTATCTGTCCTTATAATGACTCAGTATTTACTGAAGCTGACTGTATTCATGAACTGAATGATAACCAATTAAAGCCTATTTCTGTAGCTCAATGTGGGTCTTAAATACTTGCAAATACAAACACATTTGATCTAGCACTTAAGATTATATCACATAGCACTGACAGCCAGATTCAGTCTATTGGTGAGGATCAACCTCAACCCACGTTGCATTCCACATCTGATGCCATCACTCTATCCTATAAACTTTCCCAAGGATGTAAAAGATGTTCCAAAATTTCAACCAGTGTCTCAAAACTGAAGGGTCCCGAGAATATGGTGTTGACTATTTCTTCTTGTAAGAAAAAGCTGGAAATCTTTTATGCTTCTAAAGGCACAAACACTTCAAATGAGGCTTCAAGGTGTGGAGCAGCATGAAAGAGTAATTCTGCCAACACTAAGATGAAAGTTAAAAGAAAGTATAAAAGCTCAAGTTCTAACAATGATTTTGCTCACAAACCTTCAAAAGTAGACAAAAAAGGTGATATCAATCTGGAACTTGATTGCGATTCTGTGGATGTTTTCTGTACATTATGTCTTAAGAAGTTTTCTGACAATTTCACTGATGAACAGTGACTTACGTGCTCTTTGTGGTTCAACTGGAATCACAAATTTTGTGATGCAGTGAATACTGAATGGAAATGGTACAAATGTTCTGTCTGTCTCAATAACTACCTCTTAAATTTTCCAATTCTAAACTTTTATCTTCCTTTTAATTTAAATCCACTTACAAAAGCTAATCCAATATGTGCTCTTCCATTTTCAAACAGTGTAAGGGAAACATACTCATCATTGCGGTTCCTGTCAACCACAAAAAAATGGTTCAAATGGCTCTGAGCACTATGGGACTCAACTGCTGTGGTCATAAGTCACCTAGAACTTAGAACTACTTAAACCTAACTAACCTAAGGACATCACACACATCCATGCCCGAGGCAGGATTCGAACCTGCGACCGTCACGGTCGTGCGGTTCCAGACTGTAGCGCCTTTAACCGCTCGGCCACTTCGGCTGGCCCGTCAACCATATGTAACCACCACAAGGGAGTATCACCATATTGTACGTGAAGCACTTCATAACCCTGTCACATTTCACCTGCCATTTGAGAACAAACAAGGGCCTACTTACAACATCCTGTGTTATCCTGCACCATTGATGAGAGACTAGTAGCAGTTGGATTAGGCAATTGCTGTCCCATTTTTAGGCTATCAGTAAACATCACAACACAAACAACTGCATTTGGAAAGATGCTGTGCACAGGAAGACTGGAGTACTGATGAATGGCATTGCATTGTGTTCAACAATGAATTCGATGTTTTATAGAGTCACAGCGGTGTTATTCCTGGCATCACAGTCTGGAGAGCCATTAGGTATGACTTCTGGTTACAGCTGGTAGTCAGTGAGGGAATTCTGATGTCACAATATTTCATCAAGAACTTCCTGCCTCTTCATGTGTTACGTTCAACAATGAATTCGATGTTTTATAGAGTCACAGCGGTGTTATTCCTGGCATCACAGTCTGGAGAGCCATTAGGTATGACTTCTGGTTACAGCTGGTACTCAGTGAGGGAATTCTGATGTCACAATATTTCATCAAGAACTTCCTGCCTCTTCATGTGTTACTTCTCAGGCAACACTCTTGTGGTGCCACTTTTCAACAGGACACTCATCACTCACACATGGAGCATGTATCTATGAACTGTCTGCATGATGTTGAGGTAGGCTACTCTTTTGGCCAGCAAGATTCCAGATCTCTCCCCAATGAACAAGTGTGGGATCAGCTCGGACATCAGTTCCATACCAGTTCCAGTATCAACAATACCAAGGGCTAGTTACAACTGTTGTCCAGCCCTCCCCAGGAGAAGATATAACAGGTTTTATGCGCTATTCTAAACATAGCCAATGCATACATGTATGCCAAAAGAGATATAACTTCATACTGATTAGTGAGCTCATACTACCAAGTTCTATATCAATTTGAACTCATATTGTAATATCTGAAATAACGTCACATACTGTATCAATCCATGAAGTTTCATTTTGTTTCTTTCTCCCATTCTTGGTGCTTTACACTTTTTGCCAGGTAGTGTATACTATTTCCAAGTTAACAAAGCACATGGGCCACGTGTTTTAATAAACAAACTTTCATTTTTTGCACTCATGTCACACAGAGTTATATCTTAAGAATAAAAGTGTTTATTACTCTAATGCAAATGGTGAACATAATATGACATGATCCCAAACTATCATTTTGTTGGTATCTCTTCTAACATATATTCACTAATGGCATCTGTCTTGAGTAATCCATCACTGTTTGAAATGAATATTAAAACTGACATCTTTATCACCACAAGAAACAGTATAACTTTATTACTGACACTTAAAGCTTTCAACAGCTCAGAAACGTTTGAAATATGCTGCCATAAAACTATTTCGCCATTTACTCCATAACAACAGGTATATCAAGTGTCAATATAAACTTAAATTGTTTCTTCTCCTTCTATACTAGAAATGAATACCTATTTACAAACTAGAACCACCTTAGAAGAGAAGAGAAATATGAATTTGGTATTGCAATACCTTGATGTTGTTCACTTAAACATGCCATACATACACAAAATTTTACTAAGTGACAAGTCTGAAATGGAAATACAATGAACCAAATATTGCTGAATAAGGCCTTGTTATAAGTTTCAGATTTTTGAACTGGCCTAAGATTATCTTAGGTTCTCTGGAAATTTCTGACATTATCAACTCAGCTGAGTATTGGATCAAATGATTGTACAGCTTACTGAAATGCGCACTTGAAGCACTTGATGAAATTTCCTTCTTCATAGCATTAAAATTAATCATAACATGCACTAGAAGAGAAAGTAGGAGGTACAAGAGTTAAGAACATGTTTCTCATTTCTCAGAGTCTGGTACTCCAGGATATATGAAATTGGTAAGTCGAAGTCTTGCCTTATACAAGAGACTAAAAAGTGAAGGAGTATTTGTGATCGAAATAAATAAAAAAATTAACATCCTGTCATTGCCTGAGGAGACATCAAACATCGATCTGAAAAGTAACTAGCAATTTAAATTAAATTATACACTTAATGTTGAAAATAACTAATTTCAGAAAAAAGCTTACTACATGAAAGTCACCATCCCTAACACCATCACAGTAGGTGTTATGTAAACCAGATTCAGTAACACTGTAAATTGTTCCTTTTCATTCTGGTCATATATGTGACGGACAACTACTAAGTACGAGGGTCTTTTGATAAGACAGGTAAATCTCCATGAAAGAATTGAACATTTTTGTTGAGCTTTCATGACTGATAAGCCTGATTATTCCAATGATTGTATAAAGAAATTCAACAATGTATAGTGTACAGTACTGTTGAAATCTGTCTAAATTGGTCAGTGTGTCGATTATAATTAAAAATAGAGAACACTGAGTTTTGTGCTGCTATTAAACACTTCCATTTGATGAGATGGGCTGCCACACAAATCAAAACAGGATTGGATGAAGTCATGTAGTCTCAACACCATCATAGGAGACAATTTAATTTTGGATTAATGATCTTAAATGTGGTCAAATAAGCACTGAATATGAAGTACACTCCTGCTGTCTAATGGAGGTCGCAACAAAGGAATACACTGATAAAATCCACGATATGGTAATGCAAGACCATCAACTAAAAATTTGTAAGCTTTCTGAACTTTTAGGCATCTCAACCGAGCAAGTGAATATTGTTCTGTACAGAGAATTGGCTATGAAGAAGCTGTGTGCAAAGTGGACTCCGCAATTGTTCACAGTTGAGCAAAATTGCATTTGGCACAACATCTCAACACAATGTCTGGTGATGTCTGCAAGACTTTTTGTGTTGATGTGTGACTGTTTATGTAACCTGGATCCCAATTTACACACCAGAGTCAAAACAATGAATGACGGCTTGTGAAAGTGCATTAAAAAAGGCAAGGACAATTTTGACAGCTTGTATGATGATCGCCACTGTTTTATGGGATTCCCAAGGAATAATCCTTATAGATTAATTGGAGAAAGACATTACCATAACTAGACCCTATTATGATTCATTGTTGGACCATTTGAGTCTTGTTGAGACTGAAAAAAAAAACAAGATTGGCATGCACGTTAGTGGTGTTTCAGCAGGATAATGCACCATCCAACACATCAGTGGTAACAACGGCGCAAGTGCATGAATTGGGCTTTGACATAGTTCCTCATCCACCCTGTTCACCAGACTTAGCCACAAGTGACTTCTTCCTATTACCTAACTTGCAACTCTGGCTTGCTAGGAAGAAATTGTCACCAACTGATGAAGTGATAGTTGTCGTCAATGAGTAATTTGTAGATTTTGACAAAACATATTTTTATTATGGAATAAAAAAGCTGGAGCATCACTGGACCAAGTGTATATCCATCAAAGGAGACTAAGTCCAGAAGTAAAGTGAGTTGTTTATGAAACAAACATTTTTTTCTCATTTTTTTACCAGACATACCAAAACACCATTTCAGATTCTTCTCATATTTTGTAACATGATGAAGTCATTTAGGGTGTAGTGCTACATCCTTCTTATCACATTATTTTGGAATAGTTCTATATTTCAGATGACAGCCCTTTGACATATCCTCAAATGTGGATCCTACAGTTGTATAATGGTCCTGTTGGGCTGTTGAAACATAAACAGAGGTAGATGTACCTTAACCTTTACTAACAGGAGTTCCTTGTGAAGAATATCTCACAGTGCCCTTACTCTCTGCATTTCTCATGATACACTATCCTGTAGGAATATGTTAAGTATGGTAAACAACATTGTTTTTTCAGCAGGCTGGTTTTAATATTTGGCAGTTATTTTGTTTTCCACAATCACCTTTTTTACTTGTACACAGCAGTTTACCTCATTAACAATTAACATTTTTACGAGAATAATAGTCTCCAGTTGATGATGATGATCACGATGTCCCATACTCCGTGACACAGTGTAAGGGAACGATGCAGGAGACCTGCACCGCCATACTAGGCAAGGTCCTAGTGGAGATGGTTTGCCATTGGCTTCCTCCAACCATAAAGGGGGTGAATGATGATGATGAAGACGACACAACAATATCCACTCATCTCGAGGCAGGGAAAATCCCTGACCCCGACGGGACCCGGCACCCCGTGCTCGAGAAGCTAGAATGCTACCGCAAGGGTCAGTTATCATTTGCAATGATCATGTGTAAATTATATCTGAGGCTCCAAGTAAACAGGTGCAACTGAAGAACTAATGAACACTGTAGTCTCTGCTGCACCAGTGCTTTCTCATTCATTCATTGTTTATGACTGCACACCAAGAATAATCTTATTACATTTTTTAAATTATAAAACTGAAGAAAATGTCAAACTATGCTGCTGGAATGCTTCTAAAATATGACTAACATAACTGCATATCTTGCTGTACCTTATTATTTTAGTGTTAACTTTGGCATGACAAGCATCCAAGGAACATACAGGGCCCACACTCACTCTGAGACTGAAATATCTACACTACTGGCCATTAAAATTGCTACACCAAGAAGAAATGCAGATGATAAACGGGTATTCATTGGACAAATATGTTATACTAGAACTGACATGTGATTACATTTTCATGGAATGTGGGTGCATAGATCCTGAGAAATCAGTACCCAGAACAACCACCTCTGGCCGTAATAATGGCCTTGATACACCTGGGCATTGAGTCAAACAGAGCTTGGATGGCGTGTACAGGTACAGCTGCCCTTGCAGTTTCAACACAATACCACAATTCATCAAGAGAAGTGACTGGCGTATTGTGACGAGCCAGTTGCTCGACCACCATTGACCAGACGTTTTCAATTGCTGAGAGATCTGGAGATTTTGCTGACCAGGACAGCAGTCAAACATTTTCTGTATCCAGAAATCCTCATACAGGACCTGCAACATGCGGTCATGCATTATCCTGCTGAAATGTAGGGTTTCGCAGGGATCAAATGAAGGATAGAGCCACGGGTCGTAACACATCTGAAATGTAACGTCCACTGTTCAAAGTGGCGTCAATGCGAACAAGAGGTGACTGAGACGTGTAACCAATGGCACCTCATAGCATCACGCCGAGTGATACACCAGTAGAGCTATGATGAATACACACTTCCAATGTGTGTTCACTGAGATGTCGCCAAACATGGATGCGAAAATCATGATGCTGTAAACAGAACCTGGATTCATCCGAAAAAATGACGTTTTGCCATTCGTGCACCCAGGTTCATCATTGAGTACACCATCGAAGGCATTCCTGTCTGTGATGCAGCGTCAAGGGTAACCGCAGCCACAGTCTCCAAGCTGATAGTCCATGCTGCTGCAAAATGTCGTCAAACTGTTCGCACAGATGGTTGTTGTCTTGCAAACATCACCATCTATTGACTCTGGGATCAAGACGTGGCTGCACGATCCGTTACAGCCACGTGGATAAGATGCCTGTCATCTTGACTGCTAGTGATACTAGGCCATTGAGATCCAGCATGGCGTTTCTTACTACCCTCCTGAACCCACCGATTTCATATTCTGCTAACAGTTGTTGGATCTCGACCAACGCGAGCAGCAATGTCACGATGTGATAAACTGCAATCGCAATATGCTACAATCTGACCTTTATCAAAGTTGGAAACGTGGAAATGTGATGGTACGCATTTCTCCTCCTTACACGAGGCATCACAACAATGTTTCACCAGGCAACGCCGATCAACTGCTGTTTGTGTATGAGAAATTGGTTGGAAACTTTCCTCATGTCAACACATTGTAGGTGCTGCCACTGGCGCCAACTTTGTGCGAATGCTCTGAAAAGCTAATCATTTGCATATCACAGCATCTTCTTCCTGTCGGATAAATTTCGCGCCTGTAGCACGAGATCTTCGTGGTGTAACAATTTTAATGGCCAGTAGTGTAGTACATCAAGTCTTTATCAGTACGAGCATGGTGAGGTAACATTCACCGTATCCCTCATCAAGGAAACTAACATTTGATTCACAGCAAGAACCTCACTCCATCACTTAAAATCCGATCCCGAGCTTATGACCCTACCAGCCAACAAAATCTCCACCACTCTGGTTATGAACTGCAGGAATTACCTAGCAGAGGCGTTCCACCAGCTGTCTGATATACCCACCTAAAAACCTTGTCACAAAGAGTCTAATCCAGAAATCCAGCATGTTCACTAGTCCCTCCTCATATCCTTAAGTCCATCCCAGAGGCTCTCCCTCGAGTCTGTCTCTCTCCTCAACACAACCACTCCCCACACTGCTACCTTCTACAGGCTTTCTGAAGTCCATAAACCCAACCACTCAGGATGCCCTACTGACACACCTCTCTTCTTGTGCAGCACTACATGCAGCCTATAATCTGTAACCTACCCTCTAATATAAAAGACACCAACCACATCCACTGCCAACTCTGCACAGTTGTTTTTCCTTTACCACTCAGAGCCCTGCTCATCTACATCAATGCCACCTCCCTCTACACTAACGTCCCCAATGACAATGGCCCTGCTACCACTGAACATTAACTTTACCAATGCCAAACCAACTCCAAACCTACAATCTCCTTTCCAGTCACCATGATCAATTTTATTCTCACCCACAATTATTACTTCTTTGAAGGGATCAACTACAAATGAACCTATTGTACAACAATGAGCAATCACAAGTAAGCATCCTATGCCAACCTATTCACAGGCTATCAAGGGGAGTGCATCCTAACCACCCAGAATCTAAAAACAGTCACCTGGTTCAGATTAACTGATGACATTTTTGTGAGCTGGACCAAGGGTGAAAAAACCCTGTTCACATGCTTCCAGAATCTCAACACCACCTCTCCTATCATTTCACCTCCTCAATGCAACATGCCAACTTCCTTGATGTTGACCTTCACCTC
Organism: Schistocerca serialis cubense; assembly: GCF_023864345.2. NCBI lineage: Eukaryota > Metazoa > Arthropoda > Insecta > Orthoptera > Acrididae > Schistocerca > Schistocerca serialis. The sequence goes on from NC_064640.1 coordinate 816,053,048, forward strand.
AAGGATAAATCAGTACCTCTGTCTCCATCAGATGTGTCAACCACAAACAATACCTCCATTCTGACAGCTGACATCCATTTCATACCAAGAAGTCCCTTTCATACAGCTTCAATACCAATGGTCATTACATCTTTAGTGTCATACAGTCCCTCTCCAAGTATGACCCCACTCACCTAATATATCTCACACATCCATTGTGTATGAGGATGGATCCCATAGAGGAAATAACCATCTACAACTTAAGCACATCAAAATAAATTAACTAACAGACAACAGATTCAGTAGGGTTTAAAGTAGTATTAGTTGTTGGGTAACTCATTAGAGAATTTTTTGTAGTTTTTTTATTAGCAGACATAGTTGCGGTACTAAAAGAATTAAGTACTAGAAATACATAGTTAATAAATATATTGCTATTGAAGGAAATGTGATTTGTGTGCCCTAATTTAGTTTTTCAGGTAATAGTCTGTAATTATGAAGAAAAATATATCCACTGTCTGACCATAATGGAGAGCTAGCCTCGAGGCTCAATACCACTAAGGGCTGGAGCAAGTCAATACCATTCTCCGCCAGTGTAGTGAATACCTCTACCCATGACTGGAAACTAGAAATATCCTACTTACTACACTCACCACCCCTTCCTCAGTGGTATCCTGCTGCCTGCCAACCCTACACAATATCTCTTCCCATCCCTACTCTGTCCCTTGTCCCAAACCCTTGCATCAAGGATCATATCCCTGCAATAGACCTAAATGCAAAACCTGTCCCATAAATCCTCCCACTACAACCTACTCCAGTCCTGTCACAGGCATCTTCTGCATCATAAAAGTAAGGACTACTTGTAAAACCAGCCATGTCATCTACAAACTACGCTGCAACCACTCTGCGGCTATCTGCATGGGCATGAAACTACCAAGTTGTCTGAATGAATGGCCACCGCCAATCTGTGGCTAAGATGCAGCTGGATCACTTATTTTCTGAGTATTCTGCTCAGTATGATGTGCTTTACTTTAATGACTAATTCACAGTTGGCACCTTCTGAATTATTTCCACCTACTTCAGCTTTTACGAACTGTGCAGCATAATCTCCCCCTAAAACATATCCCTTTTCCATGTAAACTCCCTGGCCTCAGTCTCCAGTAGACCCTGTCCTAAACCTTGCCATTAACTTCTCCGTTTCCACTCCAATACTGCACATGCTTCCTAACCCACCAGCGCAGCTTCCAGTCTTTTCCCCTTCCCTATTTCCCTCCATACCCTTCCCCTCACTCTCCCCCACTCCTGATGAAGCACAGCCACAAAACTCTACACCTAGCAACCCTATCCTGTCCCCACCACATCCCTGCACTCTCCTACAGGTAGCAAAGTGTCTTTCCCCAACCTTTCTTTGCAATCCCTCCTCCTCCCCAGGTTGTGCCTTCCCCTAATCCTCACCATCCACGCACATCAGACACAGTTGCTGTCATGTCCCTGCACCTGGAGACACTGGCCATGTGTTTGTGAGTTGTGGTAGTGTGCCTGTTTTTTATTTCAGAAGATGGACTCTGTCTGAAAGCTTAATAATTTAGCAGTCTTTTCCATTGTGCTTGTGTGTCACTAAGTGACTCCTTTATGTACATACTTTTCTTTATCAATGTTTCATTTCCCAATGGCTTCCTTGCTCAAAAGATGTAGCAGCTGTATAGTTTGTGGTGCTGTAGTGCTAACAAGAAGAGACTCTGACATTTTACGTATCACTCCACGTAAAGCACTAATGGATCCTCAGTCTCAGCAACTTAAGAGTAGAGTAGTGATTTGTTCAGTGGGAACATGTGCGCAATGTGAAGCCCTTACAGTTGGAAAAATATATAATGTTCACATAGCAAGTTGTGACAATTTATACACTATGCAGCTGAAATCAACTAAAAGTTTTCTTCTCATTACATTTAATAATTTGTTTTGCCTGGGCTCTGTTGCATACTGGTTCATACTTAGACTGTCCATTAATCAGTAATCAGAAGAAACTTTACACAAGATAGAAGAAAACTGCATTTGAAAACATTGCAAACAGTAGTGTCAAAATGTTGTAGAATTTTATCATGAAGACGATACAATACACTTGCCACATGCACTTTATTATTCTGTATCAGAAGAACCAGAAAAAAAAAACAGTTTTCTTCTATTTTAACATATTATTATGGTATTATTCTTAAAGTGGCAATTAATACTTACAACAAATTTGGCACAACTACTGCATTATTGTAAATAGTTAAGGATCTTGAATTAATAGACAATGTCTAAAGTATTGTCAGTATTCTATAAATTAAATTAAATCTTAAAATTTTGTTACTAATTTGATTTCAGATAGTGATAGGAGTAAACTACGTAGTGAGACATGAGAAAGTGTTTTCATAACTTTAATGAAAGACTGAAATAGTCATTAAACTCATTTTTCACTTGGAATCTTCTCCTATACCACATATAACTGAGATTGAAGTAAAAATTGATTTATGTAAATGATGAGCATATAGCAATATTTCGATTATACAAACCTACTTCTCTTTCTACATAATTGGAAATGGTCACCAATATACTCCCAGAACATGCAAATAACTACAAAATACTTCTTCAAGAACCATCTAAAAGATACTCTGAGTGAACCCTCATGTTATGTCACTAGAGCCATTCTTATTTAGAACATGTCTGGTGCCAGGACAAAAGAATTCCTACACATTTAGAAGAAAATCAATGTAGTGGGAATTCCTCTGTGGTATACAATGGGTTTTTATGGATAAACAACTGTAATATATATCTAAGAACTCTTACACTATATGTCAGACATTTTATATCTTTGAATAGAATATCAAAGAGTTTTATGGCTGAGAATTGCATTCCTTCCTGTGCCACAGTTAGATTCACCAAAGGGAAGTGCAGATCACTTTTTATTCTAGCATTGTATTGGCGAATATCTCTGTTACTTTCAAACTACAGTGAGTTGAGAACAAATATAATGAGTGAATAAATGTGCTGCAAAGATGTGTTTAAAATTCCCTATTGCTTAACAGATTCCTCGAAAATTTATATGTGTTGTCATCACATTTAATTCTAATTACTTCCTTTTGTGTAGAGAATACTTGTTGCCTAAGTGGATAGTTATCGTGGGATAAACTGATTAATCACTAACATTGGACATGAACAGCAATGGGCCCATAATAGAACTCTTTGGATTAATCAGTGTAATTTCTCCCCATGAAGGTAATATGGTGTCCCTGTTTGCAATTTCAATATAACAAATAACCAAAATTGCAAAATATCTCTATTACTTGATCATGTCTAGTTTTGGGTTTTTATTCATAACCCATCCTCAAATCATCCATCCAATCAGAACAAATGTTACTCCGGACACCAAAAATTCATAACAGTCAGTTTTCACAGGAGTACAATGAAAGTGATCACAAAAGTGGATACACGTTTCATGATCATTTTCACTGTATTCCATTTTGCTAATAATTGTCATGATTTTTTGCTGCGTGGAATAATATTTGTTCTGCTTGGTTGGATGATCTGAGAATGAGCTATGAATACAAGCCTGAAACTGGTAATCATCAAGTAATAAAAAGAGCATTTTGCAACTTTAGCTGTTTGTCATATGGAAATGGTATCACAAGTAGCTGGCCCTTCAACAACCCAGCATGCTGGAAACTTATGTCCCTCTTTGTATTACCCACAAGCCTAGTGTAACATTTTTCATCCTGATTCACAAATAGGAACTAAATCTGGCATGTGCTGAACAAGCTATCCCATAAAAACTTAATTTCTCTTACGGTACATTGTGATTGAACAATAAAATGTCTTTAATAAGTCAGAGACAATTCCAAGTGATGATCCTTTACCATTTAAAAATTTTACTATCTGTTAAGTGAAGATATTATCAGCTTTATCAGTAGAGTGATGCTTTTGAGATCCCAACTGTGATTTTGTAAGTATCCAATTACTATTCAGGTGGATGACAACAATTGAGAATGTTACGTAAGAGGTGAGAGTTGTCAATATTTAGTAACATCTGTGAAGTCAGCTTTCTTATAAAATATGCCCAACAATGGTGTACATTAACCTGTCTGAGAAAGTTTACTCTGAGCTAATCAAATAACTGCAGATTCAAACCTGAATTATGTATACAATACACAATGGATCAGAAATATATGATTAATACCAAGAGAAAACACTCACCAAATGAAACAACCACACTGACAGTATGGATGGCAACTGGAAATGAGATTTGTTCATGTGTTCAATAACAGATTAACCACATTCTAGGAAAGGGTATGGGCATTTCTGGTATCAGACAGTAAGGGCTACACAACAAGAAACCTATATTTCTAATAATTTGTGAAATTTTGAGAGAGTTCAAGGAGAAAAAGTAATCAAGTAGCTTTCCTTTATAAATTTTGGCAAGAATTAGGATTTGGTAGTGAACATTTGACTAGAGAAAATTCTGTGTTGCAGTACCACAGCTATCATTCTTGCACAGTTGGAGTTTCACATCAAGTCATGCAAATGAGTGCTCACACTGATGGGTATACGAGGGTGTCCCTTAAATACCAGAAAAACAATACTGAGGACGGATCTTGTGTCGTATGTATTTCTGCCACTAGGCACGTATAGTGCAACTTATTGCTAGTACAGTGCACCTGTGTTGTCATTTGGCTTGTTCTGTTCATCTGCAGTGATTGTTTTTGCTGGTATTGTTTTGTTCTTGTTTTACTTTTATGATGACAAGTTTAAGTGAACAACACGTAGCTGCGAAATTTTATTTTATACCTGGTAAATGTGTTGCTGAAACTGTTTTAATGTTGAAAGCAGCTTACCAGGATGAAGCTATGGGAAAAACTCAAGCGTACGATTAGTTTGCTCAATTTAAAACTGGCGACATGTCAATTGATGTTAAACCTTTTTCTGGACATCAATCAACTGCCCAAATCAATGATAGTTTGTATCATCGGGTCACACCATCTACTAAACCTTTACTTTGAAGTTTTAAACAGAACAGTGTTTGTCAAAAAAGACATGATTTGTGCCGGCCTGGGTGACCAAGCAGTTCTAGGTGCTACAGTCTGGAACCGCGCGACCACTACGGTCGCAGGTTCAAATCCTGCCTCGGGCATGGATTTGTGTGATGTCCTTAGGTTAGTTAAGGTTTAAGTAATTCTACATTCTAGGGGCTGATGACCTCAGAAGTTAAGTCCCATGGTGCTCAGAGCCATTTGAACCATTTTTGAACATGATTTGTGGAAGACAGGAAATGGTTCTTCCAAAACGACAATGCACCTGCACACAGCCATCACTGTTAGACAGTTTTTGGGTAAAAATGGCATGCACCTTACTCACCTGACTTGAGTCTCTTGGACTTTTTCTTATTTCGATGCATGAAAAGGTGCATGAAAGGACACCACTCTGACAACATTAAAGAAGTTAAAAAAGGAGATAGGAGCTGTCAGCCATTTCTAAAGACGACTACAAAAAAATATTTTGAACAGTGGAAGCGCCAGTGGGAGAAAAGTATTAGTTATAATGGAAAGTATTTTGAAGGGGATCAGGTTATTTTGTACACAATTTGAAAATATATAGCTTCTAAAAAATAATTTAAGTTTTTCTTTTTCGGTATCCCATAATATTATGGGAGGACGACGGTTCAATCCCACGTCCGGCCATCCTGATTTAAGTTTTCCGTGATTTCCCTAAATCACTCCAGGCAAATGCCGGGATGGTTCCTTTCAAAGGGCACGGCCAACTTCCTTTCCTGTCCTTCCCTAGTCCGATGAGACTGATGACTTCATTGGCTGGTCTTCGCCAAAATAACCCCAACCTCATAATATTAGACGGAATAAGTATTAACTTGCACTTTGATCATATTTGTTGTATCCTAAGGTTGTTGAGGTTGTTGTCTTTGATACATTTAAGTGAGTTAAAAGGGACATTAACATCCAACATTTACATGTTTGTGTATTTATCTTCAACAAAATATAGAGTTAATAAAGAAATTAGTTTCTGAAATAACACAGTTTTATGAATCACGAAATTAAACACAAACACAATTCCCAAATATATTTTGTCTCATTATTCTCTAACATTTTACTCTAGTGTATAAGTTGTCATAAATACATTATTTTGTCTTCTGGAATTCAAAAGAAGAAAAAACCTATGTTATAGCAAACTCCAGGAAGAGAGAGAGATTTGAGTGCTGAAGGTTAAAAAATGAAGCGAGTTCACCCAGGCCCCAACATCAGATTAATTCACCTGTAGGAGATCCTCATCATGAGGTCATAGTGACCTGCCTTTAATTTCTAACCTTCTACATCAACTTTTATTTCACAATCCACTACGGTGGAAGGTACCTTGTACCACAACTAATAATTCCCTTTTGTATCCCACTCACAAATCTAACAAGGGAGTAACGACTGTCTGTTTTCTTAAATATGAGCACTAATTTCTTTTTTCTTCTCTTCATGATCTTTACTGTGTGCAGTAAAGTTGTTCTGTGGTCTGTCACAGGGGATTATTCTCTAATTTTTTTCAATAGGTGTTTCATGACAAGAACATAATCTTCCCTCCAGAAAATTGCCAGCACTGAGGATATGAATTCCAAAAGTCATTGAAAGTCACATGCAGAAATACTGAGCCATCCTGCCTCTATACCCATTCTTAATGGTAAAAGAGTTGCTGATGCAGGATTTTTGTACGTGAACTGACCTCTCAATTACATCCCATAAATGTTTGACAGGATTCATGTCAGGCAGTCTGGGTGGCCAAATCATTTGGTCAAATCATCCAGAATGTTCTTCAAATACAAACAACTGTGGCCCAGTGACATGGTGCATTTTCATCCATAAAAATTTTATCATTGTTTGGGAACATGAACTCCATGAATGGCTGCAAATGGTCTCCAAATAGCCAAACAAAACCATTTACATTCAATCATTCGTTCAGTTGTACCAGAGGACCCAGTTCGTTCCGTGTTTGCCGAGCCCACACCATTATGGAGCCGCCAACAGCTTGCACAGCGGCTTGTTGACAACATGGTCCATGGCTTCGAGGGGTCTGTGACACACTCGATCCCTACCATCAGCTCTTACAAAGTGAAACTGGGACTCATCTGACCAGGCCTTGGTATTCCAGCCATCTAGTGTCCAAGAAGAGGCACTGCAGGTGATTTAGTGCTGTCAGCAAAGGTATTTGCATTTGTCATCTCTCCCACAGCCCAATAATAGCAAATTTCATCACACTGTCCTAACAGATATGTTCGTCATATATTCCACATTGATTTCTGCGTTTTTTTTTTTTTTTTTAGTGAAGTTTTGCTTGTCTGATTAGCACTGACACTCTACACAAATGCCACTGCTCTCCATCATTAAGTGAAGGCCATTGGAAACTGTATTGTCTGTCATGAAAGGTGATGCCTGAAATTTGGTATTGCCAGAAAACGCTTGACACTGTGGATCTTGGAATATTGGAGTTCACAATGATTTCTGAAATGGAATATCCCATGAGTCCAGCTCCAACTACTGTTCTATGTTCAGTCTCTTAAATCCAGTCATTCAGCCATAATCATGTCGGAACCTTTTCATTTGAATTACATATGACAGCTCCATCAATACACTGCCCTTTTATACCTTGTGTACACAATTCTACTGCCATCTTTACATTTTCATATATTACTATCCCATGACTTTAGTCACCTCAATGTACAACACAATATATTCACTGATCTAACACAAACTGTTATCTACTACCCACAATATGCTCAGATGTTGTGATATGAATGTACACCTACATCATATTTTTTACATGATGTTCTTACTTCTCATATTTCATTAATTTTAATGTTATTACGGCAATGTCAAAGAGAAACTCCCTGTCAGTTAATAAGATGAAATAAGTATGATTATGTGAATTTGCAGCTGCAGAATTTTTCAGCGTGAGCAGTAGAAAGATTTCCACCCTGGAGCATTAATTAAAAGTTAGTCTCACTTTTTCTTTGTGTTAAATTCAAGCAGCAAAAAGTAATATCTCTTACAAAAATTTCACATAAAAACTTTTGTACATTAATGGTATTCCTAAATTTTTCTCTCAGTTCTTGATCAACTTGTTTGAAGGGTATCCAAAGTTCATTCCAGAACCACTACAGAGCTCCAGGTGTGCCATCATGAGAAATATTGCAGTGTGCAGAGTAGCCTGATAGGCACTGGAAATCACAGGTTTTGTGTGTAGGTCTATTCCATAATGTACGGTGGGTATGTTTCAAAAATTTGGCCTGACAAGATTTATAATTTAACGGAACATAGAGTTCTCAAATGTTGTTAAATTAAGTGTTACTCATGAATGTAATACAATGCCGTAAGAAAAGATAATGTTCCTTTTTTTTTTTTTTTTTTATAGTAGGGAAGAGGGAGTGGTGCGTAAGCTACTATTATTACCATCAAATAATTTGATTTCCAATTCCATGAAAATAAGGATAAATTTGAAGAATTCCATATGAACTAGGAGATAAGTGATACTTCTACTGTGGTTCTCCCTCATGCTTGCTCCTTATGTGACACCTTTGACTATTCTTGTCAGCTCTCTCAAGAGACTGATAATGCTACTGATCTGGTCCAACCAAACCAGAAGATGAATAACAGCTATTCTCCAGGAATGTTTTTCAGTCCAAACCACTATTTTTTAGACTGTGCCTTACATGCTGCCCTGCAAGACAGGCATGTTGTGTAGGGGTAATTTTGGCCTGTGTTATGAAGATAATTTTCATGGCAGGCTATAAGTAAGAGGCAAGAAAAGGTTTCCCAAGCCTCAGATATGTAGGCTGCCTCACTCACACATGATACGTGTGTTGTGAGAGTAGTATTGACATGCTCTTTTGACCTGTTATACAGCAGCCATACATGCGGATGGGACCACATACGGGAATGTCGAAATGAATAGAGGAGGAGATGGACAGAGATAGATAGCAGGAGAAAATAGGTAAGGACAGAGGGAGCAGGAAGGGAGAATGAGGTGGACACAAAGACAGGAGGACGAAAAGTTAGAGATGGGAAGGGGGGTGGAGGAAATGTATGCAATATATGTGTAAAATGCGAACATGTTGAAGGCCACAGGGGAAAGCCTATTCATAAAATACTTTCATTATATTGCTGCAGCTAAAAATCTAAATTTTTAGCAAGTATTGAGTGCAAATGGTGCACCAGAGTAACGTTTACATAACCTTAACACTGATTAGCCAGAACACTATGACCAATAACCCACCATCGATATAAACCCTTCCAGGTGACAGCAGAGTGACGTGTGTAGAATGACTACTAGTCAGTCATATACATGGTGCATGTAGTGTCAGTGAGTGTGCTGTCCATGTGCAGAATGAGTAAGGCACACCACCTGTCTGAGTTTGACCAAGGGCAGATTGTGATAGCCTAGAAGCTCAGCATGAGCATTTCAGAAACTGCATAACTTTCAGGTGTTTGAGGAGTGCTGTGGTGAGAGTCTTCAACATGTTGCAAAACCAAGGTAAAACCACATCCAGACACTGTGCAGTTGTGTGACCACCCCTCATTACAGGTGTCAGATGTCATAGGCTGGGCATACTGGTAAAATAGGACACATGGTGGACTGTGGCAGAAGTAACATCAGACTTTAATACTGGGCAGAATACAAGTGTGACTGAACACGCAGTGCACTGGATGCTCCTTATGATGGGAGTCTGCACCCGACAACACATACATGTGCTAATGTTAACATCATGATGTCGACAACTGAAACTGAAATAGATACGTGATCATTGGTACTGGAAGGTGGGGCAGTGTCAGAGTGGCACAAGGTCTGATGCTGATGAATCCTGATACCTTCTTGATCATGCCAATGGGAGGGCACAAATCAGTCATCTTCCAGGAGAACAGCTTCTTGACAGCTGTACCACAGAATCAAGACAGGGCGGTGACAGCTCCATTATGCTCTGGGGAACATTCACGTTGGCATCCATGGGTCCAGTTGAGCTGGTGCAAACCATCAAGATGGGCAAGGATTATCGTACACTGGTTGCAGACCGTGCGCACTGCTTGATGAGGATAATGTTTCCAGACAGCAGTGGCATTTTCCAGCAAGATAATGTACCATGTCACAATGCCAGAAGTGTGACAGAGTTGTCTGAAGAACACAGTAGCAATTTCCAGTTAGCACGCTGGCCCCCCCAACTTGCCAGATGTGAGCCCGAACAAAAACATCCAGGATGTGATTGAACGTGGCGTCGGAGGACATCGCCCCACCCCATCCCAGTAATTTACGGGAATTAGGTGACTTGCATGTGCAGACGTGGTGCCAGCTCCCTCCAGCGATCTAGCAAGGCCCCGCTGATTCCATACCATAACGCATCATTGTTGTTATCAATGCCAAAGGTGGACATACAGGCTTTTAGGTAGGTGGTCATAATGTTCCGACTGATCAGTATATGTCAGTAATGTCAATTTACTTCCAAAATGGGTGCCTAACAAAATTCACCACTGTAAAAGTAACTTCCATCATAGGGTGCACTTCAACTGAACACTTCATAAAAGTGACTCTCAATTTGGAGTACCAATAAAAACGAAATAACTTACTGAAAGTTGACACATAAAGTTGGTTTTCTAAGTTCAGTCACAGTTAAAAGAAATGATTAAAACCTATGCACTTGTGAAAGTTTGCAAGAATCTACAGCAATTTCTACACTCTCAAATTAGTCATGTTCGTATTAAAAGATGTAAAGCGGTTTTCATTTACTTTAACATCTTTCATTAGAAAAATTGCTAAGAAAATGATAATAAAGCCTCTACCAGATTAATGCACTGTGTACATTGTATCCAGATGAGGCTGATAATGGATAGATGAAATGGGAAACAAGGTTGTTTTAGTGGTGATGTCTAGTAGTAGATGCATGAAAATGTGAGCAATTATCTGTCTATAAAAAATCTGTTTTAGTAAATTTAAAAATTGATTTTCACTCAATATGCCAAGAACATACTAAAGTTCCTCACATTACACATCAGTGGGGGATGCGAACATAAAATTATTTCAATTAAACTTTGAACTGATGCGTATTATCATTCATTTCTTTCATAATCTGCCCTAGGCTGGATAAAGAAGGACATGTATCGTTAGGAAGATATTCAGATGTCATAATTCATACAGTGAAGTGTTGAAATCCACACCAATAAAAGAACAATGCCACACCCGTATGTAAATGGCACATAACTGTATCACAGCAATAGTTTATTTAGAAAGGACCACTTAAGGAACATGTATCAGCATGAATGTAACATAACTGCAGTGAAATTTCCATTTACAGAGTTTAATTAATCTGTCTCATCAAAAATAAATAAGTTAAAACTGTTGATAATTAAATAAAGTGACAAAGATTCTGAACATTTCTTGGGCAGTGTCATGAACACATTGCATTACTTGCTTGAGCAGCACCTACACTAGGTCAGAAGTGCACTTGTTCAATAGTAGATAAGAATGGGGTTTGATTACACGCTACTTACAGTTGAAATTGGTTAGAATTCTCTCACTCCCACTCCTATTAGTGTTGAAAGTAGCCTTTATCATTAACATTAGGCCAATAAAATCAATTATGAAGACACAAATTAGACAGCATCTGATTTTCCATCAGCTTTGAGTGGCATAAAATGGCATTTCTAGCATTCATTTTCCCACATCCATAGGTTAAAATAGGACTGAACATGTAACTGTGGCAAAACTTAGTGGGGAAACTTCTATGTCAGTATTTCACACTGAGAAATACTTCATCCAAGCTATAGTTGATCTCTTTCTCCACGCTTTTACAACTAAGCTGACTCCTTTTCTAATGAACTCGATGACAGTGTGATGCTAAATTAGCTTCTCATTGTTAGCTGAAACGCTGTTGAAGATGATTTTAGCAATGTTTTGAAGTAAATGACAAATATCAGATTATTAAAATGGAGAGTTACGAGTCTGCAAGGTATGATGGTGCATATTAGAGATGGTGTCTGCCAGGGAGTTATCACGTAAAAGTGTATTTCTTAAACAGAAATGAATAAGTGTGTTTGTTTGCAAGTGTGTGGGACTGGATTGTTCAAAAATAGTTCAAATGGTTCTGAGCACTATGGGACTTAACATATAAGGCCATCAGTCCCCTAAACTTAGAACTACTTAAATCTAACTAACCTAAGGACATTACACACATCCGTGCCCGAGACCGGATTCGGACCTGTGACCTTAGCAGCAGCGCGGTTCCACACTGAAGTGCTTAGAACTGCTCGGCCGCATTGGCCAGCTGGGACAGGATGCGTGGTGGTAGTGTATGGTGAGAGAAAACTTTATATAACATTTATCCCCTCACTGAAGGTAGAGTCTCATGATCTAAAAATACCCTGTATGTTGATCTGGATGATCCATATTGGTTACCTCTGTAAAGCTCACACACTGCTTGGATAGTAAATAAGGGACGAAATATCATAACAGATATTGGATACCAATAATAAATTAAAACATTTCAAGGCAGTTAAAGTAAATCATAACTTTAAACAATAATGGCAGCAGGATCCTGGTGTGTTGGAAGCAGTACTGTTATGACAAGAAGTGGCCATTGGCACGATCAAATAGTATTAAGTTCCATGTCAGAGACAGTAATGAAAATAATTTTTTTATATTACTGAACAATTAAACAAATAAGTGTAAAAACACCTGCATGATGTTCTCTTCTGCTTTTGATACACTGCATTTAACTGGCTGTGAGCCTAGTGTGGCATAGTATTTAATATCTGTAGTTAGATTAAAATTTGCACCTATGTATGGGCAGTGGAATTGTATGATAGTAAAATCTATATTCATACTCTGTAAGCCACTGCTAACTGCATGGCAGAGGGTATGTCCCATCATACCAACACCAGTTACTAGGGCTTTTGACTGTTCCACTCACACATGTAATGTGGGAAGAATGACTCTTGACATTCCACTGTGTGTGCCGTGCTTAATCGATAAGTTTGTCCTCACGATCACTATACGAGTGATAAGCAAGGGATTTTAGTATATTCTTCAGGCCATCATTTAAAGCCTCTTCTCAAAACTTTGTGAGCAGACTTCTGTGGGCTACTTGATGTCTATCCTCAAGGATCTGCCAGTTCAGTTCTTTCAAAATATCTCTGTGACATTCGTCCAGAGATAAAGCAAATCTGTGACTATTCCTGCTGCCATCATCTGTATACGTTCATTACCGCCTGTTAGTCCTGTTTGGTATACAGGTTCCATACACATGAGTAATATTCTGTGATGGGTTGCACGAGTACTTTACAAGCTATTAGTGTTTCCTTTGTAGACTGACTGCATTTCCCTAGTATTCTACCAATAACCAAAAGTCTGCCACCTGCTTTACCCATGACTGAGCTTATGTGATCGTTTAATTTCATGTACCTATAAAGAGTTATACCCAAGTATTTGTATGAATTCACGGATTCCAAGTTTTACTCATGAAACTGCTTCCAAGATCATGACGAATACATGATGAGACTACACTTAAACATCTGCAGTAAACAGAAATCCCATAAATATATATCCTTGACACTTACGCAACTAGGTGAACGTACCTGGCCCTATTTCAAATAGGAAGAGTACTTGAATGTGGGTGAGAAGTACAGCAGAGAATGCTTTACTGACAGGACTGTGTGAATTGTGCGGTTTTTTTATAGACCTACGTACCTTGCATTGCATAGTAGTAAAAGAAAAACTCATTCCCTTTTTTTTTTCTTCATTTGGATGTGTGTCTTCTTGAGGCTTTTGGTCCCTTGGCTGACCCAAGAAATATTGGAGAATGATTTTAAACCTTCTGCACGAAAAGAAAACTCCCCAAGCAGTGACAAACAAAGCCATTGCGTACATAGTTATTTCCATAAACATCATTCTACGTTACATAAGTAGCACCTGTCCCAGCACGAGTACCTTAGGCCTACCACTGAAGTGGTGAATGTCGGTTGGAATTTTGAAACAGTTGACAGCAGTCTGCGATGGTAAAGGATCAGAGAAGTAAAAACATTTGGCGCGATCGTTGGACTCGAAAGAAAATACTGTTTTCTTATTCATTTAATGAAAACCACTCCAGTTGCTGTTGGAAACTATTGCGTCCACATTGCCGCACTGCACAAAATTTTTCCGAAGAACTTAAAACCGGCCTGATGTCAAAAACGAAACTGGTAGTGGACGCAATAAAGTTATTCATTTAATGAAAACCACTCCAGATGCTGTTGGAAACTACTGGGTCCACGTTGTCCCTCTCCACAAAATTTTTCTGAAGAACTTAAAAATGGCCTGATGCAAAATATGAAACCGGTAGTGGACGCAATAAAGTTCTCAACGCCAACTTGAGCGATATTCATTAAAAAAGGAAGAGGGTTGCGGATTCAGCACATCTTCTGAACATGGAGCAACTAATTGTTTTATTAGTGCAGACGTTTATTAGTGCAAACTTTTGATGTACTGGTAACATAGTAATTGTAGCCATCTTCCTGAAGCAGCTGTTTTGTCCATACAGCTTGCTTCCATGGCTATTCAGCTCGAGTTCATGCACAATTGTCCCACATGAATATGAATCAAATGTCACATATAGCACTGTAGCCGTAATTCATGAAACAAGAATAGTCACAAACGTATAAGTACATGGTATAACATAACAATCCGCCAGTGTGAACGGTATTTGCTTCGTCATACATTACTCGCGTTGAAAAGGACCGTTTACCAATTGCAGAAAAGGTCGGTATCGTGTTGGTGTATGGCTATTATGAACAAAATGCCCAACGGGCGTGTGCTATGTATACTGCTCAGTATCCTGGACGACTTCATTCAAGTGTCCGGAGCGTTCGCCAGATAGTAACGTTATTTAAGGAAATGGGAAGTGTTCAGCCACATGTGAAACGTCAGTCACGACCTGCAATAAATGATGATGCCCAAGTAGGTGTTTTAGCTGCTGTTGTGGCTAATCCGCGCCGGCCGGACTGGCCGAGAGGTTCTAGGCGCTACAGTCTCGAGCCGCGCAACCGCTACGGTTGCAGCTTCGAATCCTGCTTCAGACATGGATATGTGTGGTGTCCTTAGGTTAGTTAGGTTTAAGTAGTTCTAAGTTCCAGGAGACTGATAACCTCAGAAGTTAAGTCCCATAGTGCTCAGAGCCATTTTGCTAATCCGCACATCAGCAGCAGACAAATTGCGCCAGAATCGGGAATCTCAAAAACGTCGGTGTTGAGAATGCTACATCAACATCGATTGCACCCGTACCATATTTCTACGCACCAGGAATTGCATGGTGACGACTTTGAACTTCGTGTACAGTTTTGCCACTGGGCAGAAGAGAAATTACAGGATGATGACAGATTTTTTGCATGCGTTCTGTTAAGCGACGAAGCGTCATTCACCAACAGCGGTAACGTAAATCGCCATAATATACACTATTGGGCAACGGAAAATCCACATTGGCTGCAACAAGTGGAACATCAGTGACCTTGGCGGGTTTATGTATGGTGCAGCATTATGGGAGGAAGGACAATTGGCCCCTATTTTATCGATGGCAATCTAAATGGTGCAATGTATGCTGATTTCCTACACAATGTTCTACCGATGTTACTACAAGATGTTTCACTGCATGACAGAATGACGATGTACTTCCAACACGATGGATGTCTGGCAGATAGCTTGCGTGCGGTTGAAGCGGTATTCAGTAGCATATTTCATGACAGGTGAATTGGTCGTCGAAGCACCATACCATGGCCCGCACGTTCAACGGTTCTGATGGCCCCTGATTTCTTTCTGTGGGGAAAGTTGAAGGATATTTACTATCGTGAACTACCGACAACGCCTGACAACATGCGTCAGCGCATTGTAAATGCATGTGCGAAAATTACGGAAGGCGAACTACTCGCTGTTGAGAGGAATGTCGTTACACGTATTGCCAAGTGCATTGAGGTTGATGGACACCATTTTGAGCATTTATTGCATTAATCTGGTATTTACAGGTAATCACGCTGCAACAGCATGCATTCTCAGAAATGATAAGTTCACAAAGGTACATGGATCACATTGGAACAATCGAAATAAAATGTTCAAACGTACCTACGTTCTGTATTTTAATTTAAAAAACCTTCCTGTTATCATCTTCAGCTTTTGTAGTCCTGTCTTCCTCAGTTGCATGTAATATTACGGTATATCGGTAATTTTTACTTATGGACCGTCTGACAGCTATGTCAAGCATTCCCTGTCAACGTGTACAACAGGTTCAAGAAAATTCATCTGAAACTCCATAAGACGATACAGCACATAAAATTCAACAAAACATGCAAAAAGAACGATTTAATTCCAAGTTACATTAATGTAAAGGTTAAAAACAGTTCTACAGTGGCACAAAAGTCGAAATCATTTGCAGGACGATATTGGTTACTACATGAAATTAAGATGCTCTGTTCGAAAAAACAGCACCTAAACATGATGCTCTATGAGACTCATCTAGAATTGGCAAAAAACGTAGCTAACGCCGCAGTTTTCATGACACTAGTAGAAAAAACCGAACACAACACATACACAGCAATGAAACATTTACAAAACAAACATAAACAGAAGATAATGAAACTAACAGTAAAAAAGACGCAAAAATACATTAACGTTTTAAATGTGAAACCACATGAACACCAACACACATTCCATCCACGCTTAGTTAACCTAACAGAGACAGAATTACACGAAAATGAAAAAAATGCTCTTGGAAAAAGGTTTGAAACACTGCACCAATAGCAAAGTGATCAATCATTACATAGAAAATCTCATAGTAGAAACTGAACACATCCTTACACGTGAAGAACAACAAAATAATTATGAAATAAACATAGGACTGACAAGAGAACTAGTAAAAGAAGAAATAAAATGCGTAATAAAACAAACACAGCAGACACACAATAAGAACAACCAAACAGAAGCTGCCACTATGAAAAGGTTACAACAAAAGTTAACAAACGATAACATATTAATAACAAGAGCAGACAAGGGAAATGTAACAGCACTCATGGATAAAGAGCAATACATCACAAAAACCAAGGAATACATAAATACCAATGCCATACAAAAACTGAAGTCAGATCCAACTGAACGATTCCAGGCAAATGTGAAACGAACACTGAGAACCATTGAACACACACTCACAGACAAACAGAAATACTACTTAACACAGAAAAACCCACAAGCACCAACACTCCGCAGTCAACTGAAAGTACATAAAGACAGAATGCCAATGAGAGCTGTTGTCAACTTCAAGAAAGTCCCAACATACCGCATAGCCAAACACCTCCAAAAGTTAGTTGCAGAACACTATAAAGTAGAAAACAACAGAACAGTGATAAACACAGGAAACCTAGTAGAAAACATACAGAACATACAGGTACCACATACAGCATCACTGATTTCATTCGATATAGAATATATGTATATCTCCATCCCTATCACAGAAACAATAGAAATCATAGAACAAAATCTCTCATCCCACAGCAACCTCACCACAGACGCAATAAAGAAAATAACAGATATGCTCAGACTGACAACTGAACAAAACTACTCTCAGTTTGAGAAAGAATATTATCTACAAACTGATGGACTGCCCATGGGATCCCCAATATCAGGAACACTAGCAAACATTTTCATCAGTCACCTAGAAAATCAGATATTTGAAAAGATAACCACAAATGAAAGTTTCAAAATCACATATTGGTACAGATATGTGGATGACATTATTTGTCTGGTAGATGAGCCAAGTGAAAAAATAGATGAACTCCATTCAGAAATAAACAAAGCTCATCAGAACATAAAATTCACACTTGAAAAAGAAAATCAAATAAATTTTCTTGACATTACAATTAAAAAATAAAATGGCAAACGTACATTTAACATCTTTAGAAAACCAACAGCCACAGACACATCCGACCACCCCCACAGCCAAAAGCTTGCAGCACTAAGACACATGTTACATAGATTACACAGAATCCCACTCAGCAAGAGAAACTATGAACAAGATATGAGTACAATCATACAAATAGCTAGGAACAACGGGTATAACACACATGTGGTACACACGATCAATCAAAAAATAAAAACACAAATACAAAACTAACACAACATTTCCAGAATACAAATGAACTCACAAGCTGAAAACTTATGAACACACTCAACAAACACACACAATGACAACACCACACGGAAAAGAACCAGATGATACACCATGACCTACACACATAAACTAACACACAGAGGTGCAAACATCCTAAAGAGACAGGGTTTCAAAATAGCATATAAGCCTGGGCAAACCCTTCAATCACACCTAAGCCAGCCAGCTACCAAGAGGGACAAATGCCAACAATCAGGAATATATAAACTTGACTGTCAAAGTTGTGATGCAGTATACATAGGCATGACATGCAGGAATTTTGAAACAAGATACAAAGAACATATCAGATGTTGGAAGTATGAAACAAACCATTCCACTTTTGCAGAGCATTTAAAACATTATAACCATAATCCTACAAACATGGAACAAGAAATGAAAATAATGAGAATAAGCAACCATGACAAACATCTTATACAAATGCAAGAAAACTTCCACATCCAGAAAGCCATAGCAGAAAACAAACATGTGATAAATGAACAAACTCACATCAGCACAGGCTCCCTACTACACTTAGTAAAGGAAATGATTACATAAAACAAAAAAGCTCTTCCCCACACCATCTGGACACACACACACATACACACACACACACACACACAGCCAATAAAAAATAAATAAAATAAATTATATCACACCATTATACAGACACAGACACACACACACACACACACACACAGCACAAAAAACATAGATCACAACAAAATACACACACACACACACACACACACACACACACACATATGCATACACGAACAGACCACAGATACTTCAGTAGTTACACTCATAGGGTTGGCAATAACATTCGATCTTTGGCAAAAACATTTGACAGTCGGCAACAGAAACTAAAACATTGCATTAAAACAAACGTTCAGTTCACAGTACTGTGGAATGTGGGGAAAAACCGCAAATTGGCGTTCATAAGAAGAAGAACAACACACAAAATGCAACAGGAGCGTAATATGTAAGAAATTGTCCACGCAACCTGTAAGTACAGTTCAAAACATTACTACTTAATAGGAAATACCAACCACCAGAACTGTTTATAACCTATAGGCACTGTGACAAAAATGTAAATTAAATAGCTAACATATGTACATATTCCAGGCCACTGATCATGCCTTGCAGAAAATAAAGGCGAAACGCGTATGGCACTAAAATTGTGTTTTATTCAGTTGCTGTCAGACGGTCCATAAGTAAAAATTACCAATATACCGTAACTTCCTGTTATCAACTTGTGACTATTACAGCACCATCTATCACAAAGCGAAAAAAGTGGTCCAACTAAAACATTCATATTTCTTTACATACTACACGAATATGTAATAAAAAATGGGGGTTCCTGTTTTAAAACAAACGCAGTTGAGATCCTTTTGACCTATGCCAGCGCCATCTAGTGGGCCAACCATAGTGCCATCTGGTTTTCCCCTTCAAGCAAGACAAGTTTCGTACTTTGTAGTTTTCCTCGTTTGACGCTTATTTCGTGAGATATTTGGATCGGTCACGATCAGTGGAACACCCTGTATATATATTTTTATTTTCTTTCACTTATTTACTTTTTTTTAATTTTTAAATTTTTAAAATTAAATTAGTCTATGTACCAGAATTCCAGAAGTCAATAACGCCTCTGATTGGCGGAACGTCCAAATGTGTCTTCTTGAAAATTTAATGGAGATTCTGTTTGTAGTGGCTTCAGAATATCATGTCGAGAAAAAGGTATCGGCATCTCATGGCTTGGACGTTTCCGCTGGAAGGCAGGTCATGAAAGGCGCATTGTGCCTTTAGTATTCCATCCCGATGCAATTTCTCTGTTTCAAGGTCAATGTGAAACTCCAAAGGTTACAGTAAGCCTGCAGTGATACATCGGAATATACTAACGGACTCCCAATAAAGGTTCAAGGCACAGGCTGTTTGAAGCGTTACTCTACCTGGACAGAAGTCGGCATTGTGCCTTTTGTATTCAATCCCGAAGCAATTTCTGTGTTTTACCATCAATGGGAACGTCAAAGGATTACAGTAAGCCTGCAGTGGTGCATCGGAATCGACTACTGGACTCCCAGAAAAGGTTCAAAGCAGAGACCGTTTGAAGTGTTACTCCCCCTGGACAGAAGTCGGCATTGTGAAGGTTGTGTTCCATCCGGATGCAATTTCTGTGTTTCATCGTCAATGTGAAGGTCCAAGGGTTACAGTAAACCTGCAGTAGTGCATGGGAATTTACTACTGGACTCCCACGTTCGGTTCAAAGCACAGACTTTTGAAGCGTTGCTCCCCTTGACAGAAGTCGACATTGGGCTTTATGTACTCAAACCTGATGCAATTTATGTATTTCATCATCAATGTGAATGTCCAAGGGCTTCAGTAAACCTTCAGTAGTGCATCAGACTCTACTACTGGACTCCCAGAAAAGGTTCAAAGCACAGACTCTTTGAAAAGTTACTCCCCCTGGACAAAAGTAGGCATTGTGCTTTTTGTATTCAATCCGGATGCAATTTGAGTGTTTCATCGTCAACGTGAATATCCAAGGGTGAGACTAAAGCTGCAGTGGTGCATCGGATACTACTACTGTACTCCGTGGAAAAGTTCAAATTACACACTGTTAGATGTGTTACTCCCCATGGACAGAAGTCAGCATCGTGATATTTTATATTCTATTCCGATGCAATTTCTGTGTTTCAAGGTGAATATGAAAGTCCAAGGGTTACAGTAACCCTGCAGTGGTGCATCGGAATATACTACTGGACTCCCAATAAAGGTTCAAAGCACAGTCAGTAAGCCTGCAGTGGTGCATCTGAATCTACTCCTGGACTCTCAGGTAAGGTTCATGGCACAGACTGTTTGAAGCCTTTCTCACTCTATGTGGAAGTCCGCATGTGCCTTCTGTATTTAATCCTTACGCAGTTTGTGTGTTTCATCGTCAATGTGAAGGTCCAAGGGTAACAGTAAAACTGCTTTGGTGCATCGGAATCTACTGTTGTGCACCCAGGAAAAAGCACAGTCTGTTTGAAGCGTTACTCCCCTTGTACTGAAGTCGGCATTGTGACATTTTGTATATGATCCAGATGGAATTTCTGTGTTTCATCGTCACTGTGAACATCCAAGGGATACAGTAAGCCTACTGTCGTGCATCTGAATCTAATACTGGTCTCCCAGGAAATTTTCGTATCACAGACTGTATGAAGCGTTACTCGCCCTGGACAGAAGTCGTCATCGAGCATTTTGTATCCAATCCCGATGTAATTCTGTGTTTGATCGTCAATGTGAAGGCCCAAGGGTTACAGTAAGCCTGCGGTGGTGCATCGGAATGTACTACTGGTCTGCCAGGAAAGTTTCATATCACAGGCTGTATGAAGCGTTACTAACAATTTCTGTGTTTCATTGTCAATGTGAAGGCGCAAGGGTTACAATAAACATGTCGTGGTGAATCATAATCTAATACTGGGCTCCCAGGAAAATTTTTAACACAGATTGCTTGAGGCGTTACTCCCGCTGGACACAAGTGTGTATTGTATTCAATCCTAATGCAGTTTCTTTGTTTCATCGTCAGTATGAAGGTCGAAGGTTTACAGTAAACCTGCAGTGGTGCATCGGAATCTAATACTGAACTCCCAGAAATGTTTCAAAGTACACACTGTTTGAAGCGTTAATCCCCCTGAATGGTAGACAGCATTGTGAATTTTGTATTCAATCCCGATGTCATTTCTGTGTTTGATCGTCAATGTGAAGGTACAAGGGTTACAGTAAGCTTGCAGTGATGCATTGTAATCTACTACTGGACTCCCAGGAAATGTTCAAATCACAGACTATTTGAAGCGTTACTCCTCCTGGACAAAAGTTTTCATTGTGCCTTTTGTATATATTCTCGATGCAGTTTCTGTGGTTCATCATAAATGTGAAATTTCAAGGGTTGCAGTAAGCTTGCAGTTTTGCAGCGCAATGTAGGCTAGTACTGGGCTCCCAATAAATGTTCAAAACACAGACTGTTTGAAGCGTTACTCCTCCTGGACAGAAGCCGGCATTGTGCCTTTTGTATTCAATCACGATGCATTTTCTGTGCTTCATCGTCAGTTTGAAGGTCCAAGGGCTACAGTAAGGCCGCAGTGGTGCATCGGATTGTACTACTGGACTCCCAATAAATGTTCAAACACAGACTGTTTGAAGCATTACTCCCCCTTGACAGATGCCGGCATTGGGCCATTTGTATTCAATCCCGATGCAAATTCTGTGTTTCATCGTTAATGTGAAGGTCCAAGGATAACAGAAACGCTGCAGTGGGGCATAGAAATCGTCTATTGTACTGCCAGGAAAAAGCACAGACTGTTTGAAACGTTACTCCCCCTGGCCAAAAGTCGGCATTGTGATATCATGTTTTC
Source organism: Schistocerca serialis cubense (assembly GCF_023864345.2). Lineage (NCBI taxonomy): Eukaryota > Metazoa > Arthropoda > Insecta > Orthoptera > Acrididae > Schistocerca > Schistocerca serialis. The sequence goes on from NC_064640.1 coordinate 816,075,641, forward strand.
AATTCCGATGGAATTTTTGTGTTTCATCGTCAATATGTACGTCGAAGGTTTGCAGTAAAGCTGGAGTGGTGCGCCGGAATCTACTACTGGACTCCCAGGTATGGTTCAAAGCACAGACTGTTTGAAGCGTGACTTAATCTGGACGGAAGTCGGCATTGTGCCTTTTGTATTTAATCCCGATCCAATTAATATGTTTCATGGTCTATGTGAACGTCCCAAGATTCAGTAAGCCTGCAGTGGTGCATCAGAATCTACTACGGGACTCCCAGGAAACTTTCAAAGCGCAGACAGTTTGATGCGTTACTCCTCCTGAGCAAAAGTTTGCATTTTCCCTTTTGTATTCATGCCCGTTGCAATTTCTGTCTTTCATCTTCAATGGGAAGGTCCAAGGGTTACACTATGACTGCAGTGGTGCATCGGAATGAACTACTGGACTCAAAATAAAAGTTCAAAAGCCCAGATTGTTTGAAGTGTTATTCCTCCTGGACAAAAGTTTGCATTGTGCCTTACTTATTTAATCACGATCCAGTTTCTGTGTTTCGTCATAAATGTGATAGTCCAAGGGTCACAGTAAGGCTGCAAGTGGTGCACCGGAATCTACTACTGGATTCTCAGGAAAGGTTCAAAGTACAGAGTGTTTGAAAAGTTACTCATGGACGGAAGTCAGCATTGTGCCTTTTGTATTCAATGGGGATTCGGTTTGTGTGTTTCATCAACAATGTGAGGGTCCAAGGGTAACATTAAAGCTGCAGTTGTGCATCGTAATTTACTATTGTACTGCTAGGAAAAAGCAGAGACTGAAGCATTACTCCCCCTGGACAGAAGTCGGCATTGTGATATTTTGTATTCAATTCCGATGGAATTTCTGTGTATAATCGTCAGTATGAAATTCGAAGGATTACAGTAAAGTTGCAGTGGTGAATCGGAATATAATACTGGACTCCCAGGAAAGTTTCGAATTACACTCTGTATGAAGCGTTACTCCCTCTGGACAGAAGTCGGCATTGTGCCTTTTGCATTCAATCCAGATGCAATTACTGTATTTCATCGTCACTGTGAAGGTCCAAAGGCTACAGTAAATTTGCAGTGCTGCATTGGAATTTACTACTGGACTCCCAGAAAAGGTCCTAAGCACAGACTGTTTGAAGCGTTACTCACTCTGTACGGAAGTCGGCATTATGCTTTTTGCATTCAAATCCGAAACAATTTCTGTATTACATCGTCAGTGTGAAGGTCCAAGGGCTACAGTAAGTCCGAAGTGGTGGATAAGAATATACTACTGGATTCCCAATAAGTGTTCCACGCACAGACAGTTTGAAAAGTTACTCCCCCTGGAGAGAAATCGACATTTTGACTTTTGTATTTAATCCAGATGCAATTATTGTGTTTCATCGTCATTGTTAAGATCCAAGGGTCACAATAATGCTGCAATGTTGCATCGGAATCTTATACTGGATTCCCTGGAAAGGTTCAAATCACAGACTGTTTGAAGCGTTATTCACTCTGGACGGACGTCGGAATGTGCCTTTTGCAATCAATTTGAAGCGTTACTCACTCTGGACGCAAGTAGGAAATCTGCCTTTTGTATTCAATCCCAATGCAATTTCTGTATTTCATGGAGAATGTGAAGGTCCAAGGGTTACGGTAAGCCTGCATTGGTGCATCAGAATTTACTACTGGACTCCCAATAAATGTTAAAAGCACAAACTGTTGTAGCTTTACTCCACCTTGACAGAAACCGGGATTGTGCATCTTGTATTCAATCCCGATTCAATTTGTGTGTTTCTTCATGCATGTGAAGGTCCAAGGGCTACAGTAAACCTGCAGTGGTGCATCGGAATCTACTGCTGGACTCCCAGAAAAGGTTCAAAGCACAGACTTTTTGAAGCGTTACTCCCACTGGAGAAAAATTGTCATTGTCCCTTTTGCATTCAATCCGAATGCTGTAGGTGTGTTTCATCGTCAATGTGGAGGCCCCAGGGATTTCAGTAAGTCGGCATTGTGCCTTTTGTCTTCAATCCCGATTCTGTTTCAGTGTTTCATCGTCACTATGAAGGCCCAAAGGCTACAGTAAATCTGCAGTGGTGCATCGGAATCTAATACTGGACTCAAAGGAAAGTTTCAAATTACATACTGTTTGAAAGGTAGCTCCTCCTGGACAGAAGTCGGCATTGTGCTTTTTGTATTCAATCCCGATGCAATTTCTGTGTTTCATCGTCAATGTGAACGTCCAAGGGAAACAGTAATCCCGCCGTGGTGCATCCTAATCTAATACGGGTCGCCCAGGAAACTTCCATATCACGGACTGTATGAGGCGTAACTAACCGTGGACAGAAGTCGTCAATGTGCCGTTTATATTCCATTCGAATGCAATTTCTCTGTTTCATCGCCAATGTGAAGGCACACGGGGTTCCAGTAAATGTGCCGTATTGCATCATAATCTAACACTGGTTTCCCAAGAAAGTTTTTAACACAGACTGTTTGAAGTGTTACTCCCCCTGCACAAAAATGTGGATTATGCCTTTTGTATTCAATCCGGACGCAATTTCTGTGTTTCATCGTCAATGAGAAGGCCCAAGGGTTACAGTAAACATGTTGTGGTTAATCATTATCTAATACTGGTCTCCCAGGAAAGTTATTAACAGAGACTCTTTGAATGGTTACTCCCCTGGTCACAAGTGTGTATTGTGCCATCTGTATTCAGTCCTAATGCAATTTCTGTGTTTCATCGTCTATGTGAAGGTCCAAGGGTTACAGTGAGCCTGCAGTGGCGCATCGCAATTAACTACTGGACTCCCACGAAAGGTTCAAACACAGACTGTTTGATGCGTTACTCCCCCTGAACAGAAGTTGGCATTGTGGCTTTTGTATTCAATCCCGATGCAATTTCTGTGATTCATCGTCAATACGAACTTCCAAGGGTTACAGTAAACCTGCAGTGGTGCATTGGAATTTACAACTGGACTCGAAGGAAAGATTCAAACCAAAGACAGAGTGACGCGTTACATCCCCTGGACAGAGGTCGGTATTGTGCCTTTTGTATTCAGTGCCTATGCAACTACTGCGTTTCATCGTCAAGTTTAAGGCCCAAGGGTTACATTAATGCTGCAATGTTGCATCTGGACTCCCAGGAAAGGCAAAACCACAGATTGTTTGAAGCGTTACTCACTCTGGACGTAAGTCTGAATTGTGCATTTTGTATTCAACTCCGATGCAATTTCTGTATTTCACCGACAATGTGAAGGTCCAAGGGTTACGGTAAGCCTGCATTGGCGCATCAGAATGTACTACTGGACTCCCACGTTCGGTTCAAAGCACAGACTGCTGTAGCGTCACTCCCCCTTGACAGAAACCGGCATTGTGCATTTTGTATTCGATCCCGATTCAATTTGTGTGTTTCATCGTCAATGTTAAGATCTAAGGGTTAAATTAATGCTGCAATGTTGCATCGGAATCTTATACTAGACTCCCTGAAAAGGTTCAAAGCACAGAATGCTTTTAACCGTTATTCACTCTGGACGTAAGTCTGCATTGTGACTTTTGTATTCTATCCCGATGCTACATCTGTGTTTCATCGGCAATGTGAACGTCCAAGGGTTACAGTTGGCCTGCAATGGTGCATTGGAATCTACTACTGGACTCCCAGGTAAGGTTCATAGTACATGCTGTTTGAAGCGGTGCTCCCCCTGGACATAAGTTCGCATTGTGGATTTTGTATTCAATCCCGATGCAATTTCTGTATTTAATCACCAATGTGAAAGTCCAGGGGTTACAGTAAACCTGCAGTGGTGCATCGGAATATACTACAAGACTCGCAGGAAATGTTCAAACACAGACTGTTTTAATCGTTACTCCCCCTGGACAGAAGTCGGCATTGTGCCTTTTGTCTTCAATCCCGAATCATTTTCAGTGTTTCATCGTCACTATGAAGGCCCAAAGGCTACATTAAACCTGCAGTGGTGCATCGGAATCTAATACTGCACTCCCAGAAAAGGTACAAAGCGCAGACTGTTTGAAGCGTCACTTCCTCTGAACACAAGTCGGCTTTGTGCCTTCTGTATACAATCACAATGCAATCTCTGTGATTTATTGTCTATAAGAAAGTCCAAGGATTACAGTAAAAATGCAGTAGTGCATCGGAATCTACTACTGGACTCCCCGAAATGGTTCAAATCACAGACATTTTGATGCGTTACTCCACCTGGACAGAAGTCGGCATTGTGGCTTTTGTATTCAATGCCGATGCAATTTTTTGTTTCAACGTCTATATGAAGTTCGAAGGGTTACAGTATACCCGCAGTGGTGCATCGGAATCTAATGCTGGACTCCCAGTAAGGTTTCAAAGCACACACTGTTAGAAGAGTTACTCCCATGACCAGAAGTCCTCATTGTGCCTTTTGAATTCAATTCCGATGCAATTTGTGTGTTACATCATCAGTGTGGACGTCCAAGCGAGACAGTAAGCCTGCCGTGGTGCTTCGGAATCTAATACTGGTCTCCCAGGGAAGTTTTTAACTCAGACTGTTTGAAGGGTAACTCCCTGGGCACAAGTTTGTATTGTGCCTTTCGTATTCAATCATAATGCAATTTCAGTCTTTCATCGTCAATCTGAAGGTCGAAGGGTTACAGTAAGCCTGCAGTGGTCCATAGGAATGTACTACTGGACTCCCAATAAATGTTCAAAGAGCAGACTGTTTGAAGCGTTACTCCCCCTTGACAGAAGCCGGAATTACGCCTTTTGTATTCAATCCTGATGCTATTTGTGTGTTTCATAGTCAATGTGAAGGTACAAGGGCTACAGTAAACCTGGAGTGATGCATCGGAATCTACTACTGGACTCCCAGTAAAGGTTTAAAGGACAGACTGTTTAAAGCGTTACTACACCTGGACAAAAGTTCGCATTGTCCCTTTTGTATTCGATCCGGATGCAGATTGTGTGTTTGATCATCAATGTCAAGGCCCTAAGGTAACAGTAAAGCTGCAGTTGTGCTTCGGAATCTACTATTGTACTCCCAGGAAAAAACACAGCCTGTTTGATGCGTTACGTCCCTTGGACAAAAGTCGGCATTGTGTTATTTTGTATTCAATCCCGATGGAATTTCTGTGTTTCATTGTCTGCATGAATGTAGAAGGTATACAGTTAACTTGCAGTGGGCATCGGAATTTAATACTGGACTCCCTGGAAAGTTTCGAATTACATACTGTTTGAAGCGTTACTCCTCCTGGACAGAAGCCGGCATTGTGTATTTTGTAGTCACTCCAAATGCAAATTTCTGTGCTTCATCGTCAATGTAAGGGTCCAAGGGTTACAGAAATGCTGCAGAGGTGTATGAGAATCTAGTACTGGACTCCCAGGAAAGGTTCAAAGCTCAGACTGTTTGAAGCGTCACTCCCCCTGGACAGAAATCTGCATTGTGCCTTTTGTATACAATTACGATGCAATCTCTGTGATTTATCGTCAATCTGAAGGACCAAGGTTTACGGTAGACATGCAGTGGTGCATCGGAATCTAATACTGGCCTCCCAGGAAATGTTCAAAGCACAGAGTGTTTAAAACGCCACTCCCCCTGGACAGAAGTCGGCTTTGTGGCTTTTGTTTTCAATTGCGATAAAATTTTCTGTGTTTCATCGTCTATATGAAGTTCGATGGGTTACAGTAAATCTACAGTGGTGCATCGGAAATTTAATACTGGACTCCCAGAAAAGGTTCAAAGCACAGCCTGTTTGAAGCGTTACTCCACCTGCACAAAAGTTGGCCTTGTGCATTTTGTATTCAATCCGCATGCAGTTGGTGTGTTTCATTGTCAATGTGAAGGTTTAAGGGTAACAGTAAAGCTGCACTGGTGCATCGGAATATACTTTTGTACTCAAAGGAAAAGTTCAAATCACAGACTGTTTGAAGTATTCCTCCCCCTGGACAGAGGTCGGCATTGTGATATTTTGTATTCAATCGCGATGCAATTTCAATGTTACATCGTCACTGTGAACGTCAAAGGGATACAGTAAGCTTGCGGTCGTGCATCGGAAGCTAATACTTGTCTCTCAGGAATCTTTCATTTCACAGACTGTATGAATCGTTACTCCCCCTGGACAAAAGTCGTCATTGTGCATTTTGTATTCAATCCCGATGCAATTTCTTTGTTTTATCGTCAATGTGAAGGTCCAACAGTTACGTTAATGCTGCAATGGCGCATCGCAATCTAATACTGGACGCCCAGGAAAGGTTCAAACCACAGATTGTTTCAGTGGTTACTCATTCTGGACGGAAGTCGGCATTGTGCCTTTTGTATACAATCACGATGCAATCTCTGGGATTTATCGTCAATACGAAGGTATAAGGGTTACTGTAAACATGCAATGGTGTATCGGAATCTACTTCTGGACTCCCAGGAAAGCTTCAAAGCACAAGCAGTTTGATGTGTTACTCCCCCTGGACAGAAGTCATCATTGTGCCTTTTGTATTCAATCCCGATGCAATTTCTGTGTTTGATCGACTATGTGAAGGTCCAAGGGTTACATTGATGTTGCAATGGTGCATCGGAATCTAATACTGCACTCCCAGGAAAGGTTAAAACCACAGATTGTTTGAAGCGTTACTCACTCTGGACGGAAGTCGGCATTGTGCCTTTTGTATTCAATCCCGATGAAATCTCTGTGATTTATCTTCAATACGAAGGTCCAAGGGTTACAGTAAACCTACAGTGGTGCATCGGAATCTACTACTGGACTCTCAGGAAAGGTTCAAACACAGACAGTTTGATGCGTTACTCCCCCTGGACAGAAGTCCAAAGACTACAGTAAACCTGCAGTGGTATATCAGAGTCTACTACTGGACTCCCAGAAAAAGTTCAATGCACAGACTGTTTAAAGCGTTACTACCACTAGACAGAAGTGGGCATTGCCCCTTTTGTATTCAATCCGGATGCAATTTGTGTGTTTCATCATCAATGTGAAGGTCCTGGGGTAACAGTAAAGCTGCCGTTGTGCCTCGGAATCCACTATTGTACACCCAGGAAAAAGCACAGGGTGATTGATGCGTTACACCCACCGGATATAAGTCGGCTTTGTGATATTTTGTATTCAATCCAGATGGAATTTGTGTGTTTAATTGTCAGTATGAATGTAGAAGGTATACAGTTAACCTGCAGTGGTGCATCGGAATCTAATACTGGACTCCCAGGAAAGTTTCAAATTACACACTGTTTGAAGCGTTACTCCTCCAGGTCAGAAGTCGGCATTTTGTATTTTGTATTCACTAGAGATGCAATTTCCGTGCTTCATCGTCAATGTGAAGGTCCAATTGGTACAGAAATACTGCAGAAGTGTATCAGAATCTAATACTGGGCTCCCAGGAAAGGTTCAAAGCTCAGAGTGTATGAAGCATCACTCCCCGTGGACAGAAGTCGGCATTGTGCTTTTCGTATACAATCACGATGCAATCTCCTTGATTTATCCTCAATGTGAAGGTCCAAGGGTTTCGGTAGACATGCAGTGGTGCGTCGGAATCTACTACTGGATTCCAATGAAAGGTTCTAATCACAAAAAGTTTGAGGCGTTACTCCCCCTGGACAGAACTCGACATTGTGGTTTTGTTTTCAATCACGATACAATTTCTGTGTTTGATCGTCTATATGAAGTTCGAAGGGTTACAGTAATTCTGCAGTGGTGCATCGGAATCTAATACTGGACTCCCAGAAAAGGTTCAAAGCACAGCCTGTTTGAAGCGTTACTCCCCCTGCACAAAAGTTGGCATTGTGTATTTTGTATTCAATCCACATGCAGTTGGTGTGTTTCACTGTCAATGTGAAGGTTTAAGGGTAACAGTAAAGCTGCAGTGGTGCAACGGAATCTACTATTGTACTCAAAGGGAAGGTTCAAAGCACCGACAGTTTGAAGTGTTGCTCCCCCTGGACAGTAGTTGGCATTGTGCCTTTTTCATTCAATCACGGTGCAATTTCTTTGTTACATCGTCAATGAGAAGGCCCAATCGTTGCTGTAAACATGTCGTGGTTAATCAAAATATAATACTGATATCCCAGTAAAGATTTTAACACAGTGTGTTTGAAGGGTTACTCCCCCTTGACACAGGTGTGTATTGTGCCTTTTGTATTCAATCCTAATGCAATTTCTGTGTTTCATCGTCAATGTGAAGGTCCAAGGGTTACAGAAAATCTGCAGAGGTGTGTCAAAATCTGATACTGGACTCCCAGGAAAGGTTCAAACCACAGATCGTTTGAAGGGTTACTCACTCTGGACGGAAGATGGCATGGTGCCTTTGATATTCAATCCTGATATAATTTCAGTGTTTCATCGTCAATGTGAAGGTCCAAGGGTTACAGTAAGCCTGCAGTGGTGTATCGGAATATACTACTGGACTCCCAATAAATGTTCTAATCACGAACTCTTTGAAGCGTTCCTCCCCATTGACAGAAGCCAGCATTGGGCCTTTTGTATTCAATCCCGATGCAATTTCTGTGTTTCATCGTCAATATGACGATCTAAGGATTACTGTAAACCTTACAGTGGTATATCGGAATCTACTACCAAATTCCCAGATAAGATTCAAAGCACACACTGTTTAAAGCGTTACTCCCCCTGGACAAAATTTGGCATTCCCCCTTTTGTATTCAATATGGATGCAGTTTGTGTGTTTCATCGTCAATGTGAAGGTCCAATTGATACAGAAATGCTGCAGAAGTTTATCAGAAACTAATTCTGAACTCCCGGAAAAGGTTCAAAGCAAAGACTGTTAGAAGAGTTACTCTTCAGGACAGAACTTGGCATTGTGCCTTTTCCATTCAATGCAACAGAATCTACTATTGTACTCAAAGGGAAGATTCATAGCACCGACAGCTTGAAGTGTTCCTATTTTAAAAAACGCAGTTGAGATCCTTTTGACCTATGGCAGCGCCATCTAGCGGGCCAACCATAGTGCCATCTGGTTTTCCCCTTCAAGTTAGACAAGTTTCGTTCTTTGTAGTTTTCTTCGTTTGACGCTTGTTTCGTGAGATATTTGGCCCGGTTACGATCAATGGACCATCCTGTATATGAGTATCTGTTAGTACTGACTTAAGGATTAACGACCATATAAACTCGAGCCTTGGGAAGAAAGATGCAAGACTGGTATTTAAAGGAAGAGTTTCATCGATGCATGGGCGTCCGTAGAAATTTACCTAAGTATGAATGTAAGGGGGGATGAGTTCAATTAATGGACGTTTCAGTTTAGAAGCGAAGAATACCATCTTCTCTGTGAGAAAATACCGGTAATGAGAGAGTCGAAACAAGGCACTCGATTGTGGAGGGCTGATTTCTTTCCTTTGAGATTCTTTTCTCTTCATTGTTTTTAAACTGACTGCTGTTTTGCTTAAGGCTAAGGGTAAGGCTATATGGGCGTTTTTCACTGTAGCAGTTTTAGGAAAAATGCCGCAACGTTTTCTTACCGCAGATACGTGGCTATACCATACGTTAAATAACGAGTTTTGTGCAATAAAGGACACAGGTTAGGGAGCATACCGGCTACACCATGTATTGTTGACGTACCGGGTGGTTATAATTAAACTTTCCCTACTTAAAACGTTATAACACGGAACTAACTATCAATCTTGGCAGCGTTAATGTCAAGTACATGGGAAAGAGAAATAATACAGATTCACTTCAACTGAAACACTTTTAATGTGCTGCTATCTTTACATAGCAGCATAACATTCGTACCTGTACCATTACTGCTACAAAAGGATCTCAATATTTCACTATTTCACTGTCACACTTCCCACAATTTGCATTTTTTACGACAAAACTGTAACTTTTTTTCGCTTGATCACTATGAACAACCACACTAGACGCCATCTTGCCTGAGTATGTTGTCAACTAATTTCCAAGTGATTTATTTAATTATTCTGGAGTTTGAGATAAAATATCTCTCAAGTTCACTGTCTATTATATATAAAACTTTATTATATACTAAATATTTGAAACCAGTTGGTTATACAGGTTCCAGACTATCTTTATTCAGCAAATCACAAACCTATTAATCACGATGTTTTGGCAGCTTTCGAATTCTACCAAGAAAAGCAGAGTCTTTGGGAGTATCAGCACCTAGTTTTGTTGCCATATCTACACTCTCTTTCCATACACAAGTGAAACCTAAGCCTGATCTATGCATTTGGTTGAAATGATCACTTGTAGCTTCTACTAAGTTGATTGCAGAAACAATATCACAGTCTTTGCCCTGAAGGAAACCATATACTGATGCACTTTTCTAGCAAACTTGAGAACAGACATAAAAGAAAAAGAAAATAAAAATTGAACTTTGCACAAAACCCTAATGCTTCTAAATCTCGTTCTGAATTTTCTGCCAGAATGTGTATTAGGGTTACAATGGTACCTTCAACTGTCTTATTCATAGCCAAACATAAGCCATAGTAACAAGTCCATCTAGTGTCACAAACTTTTTAATTTCATTTCTCCCCTCTTCAGTTTTCATCTGCATCAATAAACATTTTCTGCACTGCTCCCCTACTCATAAAAGTTCCTGCAGTGTCATACAAAAAAAAATCTGCTGTGTCTTGATCCCTCCACATGTTGCTACTATGATGAAATTCAACTTATGGGTCATACAGCATGTATATATGGCTTGTGTGACTTCCCTGCTTATAAGAGCTTGAACAACTACACAAGAACCACTCAGAACTGTAGTTTGTGCAACACAGTAATTTAAATTATCTTCACAGTGTGCTACTTTTTTTTATATGCAGACTATCAAAGGAGACGCGTGTAGTTATTTTAATGGTTCAAAGCCTAGATACCTTCGAGCTTGTTACCATGTAAATAGTATTCAAAAATGGTTCAAATGGCTCTGAGCGCTATGGGACTTAACATCTGAGGTCATAAGTCCCCTAGAACTTAGAACTCCTTACACCTAACTAACCTAAGGACATCACACACATCCATGCCCGAGGCAGGATTCGAACCTGCGACCATAGCGGTTGCGCGGTTCTGCTCTGAAGCACCTAGAACCGATCAGCCACCGTGGCTGGCAAACATTATTCAACTACAGTTGATAGTTACTCAGTTTTTGAACAGTCTTTTGACTCATCAACAATTAGGGCAGAATACTGGGCTTGTTTTGCTTCATCTGGGATATGTTCTAGCACGATCATGATTATGGTGCTAAGAATTTTATTTTGTAATAGGATGACCGGAGCGAGTGTCGTGGTTGGGGTTGTAAGGCGTGGCTGGGTAGAAGAAGGTGGCTGTTATTAGCTATCTTCCTCTTTATTGTTGGTTCTCCCAATACATTTTCCGATAGCTCAACCCCACCGCTTGTGTCGTGGTGGAGACATGCTGATGCGCGCAGTCCGGGGAATGCGACGCCGCGCTCGGTCAGTGGCTGTGCAGGCGTTCTCATGCTACTTATAGGGAGAATTAGACCCAGTTGCTCTTTTGCAAATACTGAAACACTCACTGATAAAACTAACCAATTCTGTTTTTCTGTCTTCAGTTTGGGCATGCAATAATCGATACATACAACAAAATGCAGCACCACGTATGATACTATATTCCAGCCATGGGCGAATTTCGTACCAACCTGGCTGGAATTTTCATCCGTCTCAGTACAAGTGAAAAGGAAAATGCCATAATAGAGGTTGTTTTGATTCATCAGTAGGTTTTGTGGATGTATCACAAACTCAAGCAGATGCTGGGGCTATTGCTAGGAATAGAAAATAAATCGTTAATTTTATTTTCATTCAGATTTTCATTTTACAACTGTTTTAATTCTTCTGCTACTGTTTCATGATCATAAAAAGGTTCTATATACTTCATTTCCTGGATCGTGAAATTTAAACTCTTCCGTTACAGACAAAGAGATTGTAATGTCCTAATTTGGTTTAGTAACTTTTCGTTGGCGACTCAAGAAAACTGATATGCTAAGCTGTTCTGTCATGTTACTATAATCACATACAATTCACTACAATAAACAAATCACACACCATGATGATACTAAATATGATTATATTGTTCACCATTAATGCAAACTATAAAACTTACGTGCCAATAGAAAAAAAAACTGGGGAAGAACTGTTGGTTCGATAGATCGATCGACTGGTTTGTTCGCTTGTAGCTCAGCATGTAGGCATCAATATATAGGTTGACGTTAGCTTTTTTCATAAAATTCACTTCAAATATATATGTTTCGGTTTACAGCTATAATACGGGACAATACAAATCTGTTTGACAAATTGATGGAGTGCTTTACCTGATGCCTATAAATATATACAGTTTATTTTAATTTTAGCTTTAGTCTTTTATTCTGAAATTTGACCATCTTTTTTGTGTACATCAGAAGGTGGGCCAAGAAAATTATAAGTGAGCCTGGGACCACCCTGTTTAAAGTCCAAACAACACAAATCACCACTTGGGGCACCATCATGAGAGAGGTGCCAATGTGGAAGGGGCATCAGAGGCGTCACAACCAAATATTTCTATACACGAAATATCACAATTAGTCCTTTTGCTGTTGCAGACATGCTCTCTCCATTATATGGCGAGGGTGGCTTTTTTTTATGGCTCTACTACTCACTAAATGTTGGAATGCCCGTGCTGAGAGGTAGCGTTCTGGCCGATACGAAATAGTTACTCTGGTGTCACCGCCAGACGGCACAGTTGCTAGGTGGTAGCCTTTAAATCGGCCGCGGTCCGTTAGTATACGTCGGACTCGCGTGTCGCCACTATCAGTGATTGAAGACTGAGCGCCGCCACACGGCAGGTCTAGTCTAGAGAGACTCCTTAGCACTCGCCCCAGTTGTACAGCCGACTTTGCTAGCGACGGTTCACTGACTACATACGCTCTCATTTGCAGAGACGACAGTTTAGCACAGCCTTCAGTTACGTCATTTGCTACGACCTAGCAAGGCGCCATATTCAGTCACTATAATTACTGTCTTCAAGTATGTATTCTGAACAGATAATATTGTGAATCATGTAAGTCAAGAGCGACGTTCATCATTAATGGATTAAAGTTAAGTATCAAACTAATTACGTCCGCTTTCTGAATTCTCATTCCTTGTCATGTTCCAGACCTCACGTTAGTATAGTTCTTACCTCCTCACGCCAGCCTGCGTGAGCTAAAACGCGTGCATTTCGGCCTCCACTCGTAACACGGTGTTGGCTCTTCTGCTAACTCAAAAGTTACCATTCGATATTTCGAAAACAATCAGATGAAAAAAATTGATATTTGCGCATCTTATAGTCGGATATCTTCACTCAATAAGGATCTGAATTTCTTTTCGCTATCCATCATACTTACTGCGCGACGTCAAATTAAGTAAAACATTGCACAAAGTTTTTAAGAGTCTGCAGAGGTAAAAGTGCATTGCGTCAACGTTGTATGTGGTTAATTTTAGCCCTAAAATTGCTGAGAATGAAATGTATGTAGGATATCGAAATTTTATTTAAAATTGAGAGGAGAGCAATATCTCATTTCGTTCACTAGTTATTGGGTTTTATATCCGACGGACGGTCGGGAGCAATGAACTCATTCACATCCTTGCACATCGGGAATCACGTGGTCATAACAATAGTCATACCTAATAAACGATACAAGATATCGAAACGACGTTTTTTGCGAATCATAACACGCACTAAGGCACATACGTTGTATAATAAATACACCAAACATTTTTATTCAGCAAGACGTGTAAATAACTCGTCCACAGCAGCGGGAACTCAACAGGTCAGGACGCAGAAGTCGACAGTGCAATAGAAAAGCCCAAACGGCGAGCTTATACACGTCCACAGCACCTCGAGATCGGCATAGCAGGATGTGTATACACGTCCTCAGCAGAGAACGGGTTAGTAACGAAAACTAACATGGTCAGATGAGTATGAGAAAAAGGGGAAGTGAGGTGGGGCACCATATCATGAGTCACTTGTGTGAAAAAATATTCTCAAACCAGAGGTGGGTGAGACACACTCATCACGAAGTATCACTACAAGTAAGAATTGTCAAATTACTAACATATGATAAAGATCATAGCATTTATGAGTAAATGATTTTTATTCGAAATATTGGTCTTTTATCAATGTGACTGACTCCGTACATATTTTTGTAGTTTATCAACAAAACATTCGTTTCCAGACTAAGTTGTCCAGGTCTCACTACCTTCCTACAAAATTGACAGGTGCAATTCTCTAATACAAGACAGCGATTGTTGAACACTGACACTGTATTGAGCTAATAGTGCTAGGGACATCAAAAGTGGAAGTAGGTCACTGCATCCACATTCCTGCTCCCCATAGTGGGAATGCAAATTTTGACAGGGACAGGAATTCCGAACAAGGCAACTGCAGTATGTAAAGAGGCATCTCACTCCCTCTTGGTAGGAAGTTCAAAATAATCCTATAGACCAAATTAGCAACTGTGGATAAAATTTTGGCAGGGGCAGGAAAACTCGAAACTAGTTCATGCGTACTTAGTTACAATGGAACATGACCGATCTCACCAAAACTTATGCCAAAATATTTACACATCTAAATTGTCACCAAATGAGGTAGCGCAGTGGTTAGCACACTGGATTCACATTCGGGAGGATGATGGTTCAAACCTGTTTAAGGCCATACTGATATAGGTTCTTCATGATTTCCCTAAATCGCTTCAGGAAAATGCCGGAATTGTTCCTTTGAAAGGGCACAGCCAACTTCCTTCCCCATTCTTCCCTAATTTGATGGGACTGATGACCTCGTTCTTTAGTCCCTTCTCACCAAATCAAACAACCAATCTAAATTGTCAGTATTATTATTCTGTAGCTGTACAAAGCACATGTTAGCTAAAATAATATGCCTATCAAAGGTCATAATGTTAATTTCAAGTCTAAAATATATCTCAAAAATACATAAGCTTCATTAGCAACATAATGTTTATGATAATGTTATTTCCATATCCAAAATGTCTGTCAAAAATACATAAAGTATGTAACTTGCAGTACTTCCATGTCTTGTAGTATTTATCAATAATTTCTAAGCACAAACAATGATAATGTCAATATTGTTTCCACGTTTATATCATCTGTATTATTGATCTATAAACACATGTTAGTTAAAATGATGTGTCAGTTACCGAACGAGTGCAGTTATTGTATAACTTACACTTGACACTTAAAAAATGATTATGGTCTCTCAAATTAAGTGTCACAGTGCTATTTCCAAGTCTAAATTGTCTATATTATTAGTCTACAAAACACGTGCTAGCTATTATAATGTGTCAGCTACTGCAAGAGCGCAGTTACTGTGTAACTTGGACCTGACGCATAAATCACGACTGTTGGCTCTAAAATTAAGTTTGCAATGCTATTTCTATGTCTAAATTTTTCGAGAATAGTACAAAACACATGTGGCTGAAAATAAAATGCTGCAGTAGCCGTTGACGCTTCATCCTACACCTAATTGAGGCTGTGTTGCAAGTATAAACTGAGCAAGCATCAGTTTAGGAGAAAAGAAAATGATGCACCAAGAAAAATATAATTAATGTTATTACCTGGCTACTATAGCTTTTTCAATTACTTTAGCTTTTCAATTACTTTTGATCTGGGATCTATCTTTGGTAGCATGTTTAGCCACCAATGCGTTTTCTGACGCTTGAACATACCATACTGTATCAAAAATGGCACAGTTCAATGAGCTCTTTAATGCGTTGTATAGCTTAAACTGCAACACACAAGTATAACTATGAAAACTGGATAAGGTTCCATACAGAGAGGGAAATTTCGATACCCCAAAAATTCGATTATTGCACCAAAATAAAATGACTTATGAAAATATGTAAAGATTTTTTGTACAAAACACACATGGACTGTATATCATAATATGCAAGTATAAGTGCAGGTCACTGAGCATGGTCGAAAATTCAGTCTTTGGACCAAAATAAAATCGTCTGTTTTATTTATCAAAATATGTAAAGGTTTCACTTACCAAACATACATGTCAGTACTGTCATACTTTAATTGTTCTATAACATTTTAAAAAATCACATGGTTCACTTATTTGGACTACTGACATAAGTTATAGGCAAAAATGCGCTTGGCAATGAGTCTAAATCGATTGTTGTACCACACTTTAAAAACACTGAAAATTGTCTATATTATTTATCAAAAAATATTAGGGTTTGTTCCATAATATTACAAAACACACTGTCACTGTTGCTGATCTAACTTATAGCTTAAAGTGTGTACTTGTTGAAAACTGCTGTCTCACAGTGGAAAATACATGACACTTTGATGAACTAGCACACTGAACAGTAATAATAGACATTCATATAGGTAAAAAAATGAGGGTTGTTAAGCTGTTGACTACCCACTTTCAACAACTTTTGAGTCATCCAAATATTATAGTGACTCCAAGTTAGTGTATCAACTTCATTTTGCAGTACAAAATGTTTGGCATCTTCTGCTGATAATGCTAACTTATGTTACTGCACAATGGAGAGTACATGACAATTTGCCCCATAGATCGCCATTTTACAGTAAAATAGTAACAAATTGACCCCCTACACTGCTGCGCAGTCAAGGGCATCTTGCCATGGTTTGCACTGCTCCCTCCGTTGCAGGTTCGAGTCCTCCCTCGGGCATGGGTGCATGTGTTGTCCTTAGCATAAGTTAGAGTAAGTAGTGTGTAAGGCTAGGGACTCCCCCCATGAACCACAGACCTTGCCGTTGGTGGGGAAGCTTGTGTGCCTCAGCGACACAGATAGCCGTACCGTAGGTGCAACCACAACGGAAGGGTACCTGTTGAGAGGCCAGACAAACATGTGGTTCCTGAAGAGGGGCAACAGCCTTTTCAGTAGTTGCAGGGGCAGCAGTCTGGATGATTGACTGATCTGGCCTTGTAACATTAACCAAAACGGCCTTGCTGTGCTGGTACTGTGAACGGCTGAAAGCAAGGGGAAACTACGGCCGTAATTTTTCGCGAGGGCATGCGGCTCTACTGTATGGATAAATGATGATGGCGTCCTCTTGGGTAAAATATTCCGGCGGTAAAATAGTCCCCCATTCGGATCTCCGGGCAGGGACTACTCAGGAGGACGTCGTTATCAGGAGAAAGAAAACTGGCGTTCTACGGATCGGAGCGTCGAATGTCAGATCCCTTAATCGGGCAGGTAGATTAGAAAATTTAAAAAGGGAAATGGATAGGTTAAAGTTAGACATAGTGGGAATTAGCGAAGTTCGGTGGCAGGAGGAACAAGATTTTTGGTCAGGTGAATACAGGGTTATAAATACAAAATCAAATAGGGGTAATGCAGGAGTAGGTTTAATAATGAATAAAGAAATAGGAGTTCAGGTAAGCTACTACAAACAGCATAGTGAACGCATTATTGTGGCCAAGATAGACACGAAGCCCACACCTACAACAGTAGTACAACTCTATATGCCAACTAGCTCTGCAGATGACGAAGAAATTATTCAGGTAGTGAAGGAAGATGAAAATTTAATAGTCATGGGTGATTGGAATTCGAGAGTAGGAAAAGGGAGAGAAGGAAACATGGTAGGTGAATATGGATTGGGGCTAAGAAATGAAAGAGGAAGCCGCCTGGTAGAATTTTGCGCAGAGCATAACTTAATCATAGCTAACACTTGGTTCAAGAATCATGAAAGAAGGTTGTATACATGGAAGAACCCTGGAGATACTAGAAGATATCAGATAGATTATATAATGGTAAGACAGAGATTTAGGAAACAAGTTTTAAATTGTAAGACATTTCCAGGGGCAGATGTGGACTCTGACCACAATCTATTGATTATGAACTGTAGATTAAAACTGAAGAAACTGCAAAAAGGTGGGAATTTGAGGAGATGGGATCTGGATAAACTGAAAGAACCAGACGTTGTAGAGAGTTTCAGGAAGAGCGCAAAGGAACAATTGACAAGAATGGGGGAAGGAAATACAGTAGACGAAGAATGGATAGCTTTGAGGGATGAAGTGGTGAAGGCAGCAGAGGATCAAGTCGGTAAAAAGACGAGGGCTAGTAGAAATCCTTGGGTGAGAAGAAATACTGAATTTAATTGATGAAAGGAGCAAATATAAAAATGCAGTAAATGAAGCAGGAAAAAAGGAATACAAACGTCTCAAAAATGAGATCGACAGGAAGTGCAAAATGGCTAAGCAGGCATGGCTAGATGACAAATGTAAGGATGTAGAGGCTTACCTCACTAGGGGTAAGATAGATGCTGCCTACAGGAAAATTAAAGAGACCTTTGGAGAAAAGATAACCACTTGTATGAATATCAAGGGCTCAGATGGAAACCCAGTTCTAAGCAAAGAAGGGAAAGCAGAAAGGTGGAAGGAGTATATAGAGGGACTATACAAGGGCGATGTTCTTGAGGACAATATTATGGAAATCCCCCTGCAGGTCCGGGGTAAGAATAGGCCCGAGGTATTCCTGCCTGTCGTAAGAGGCGACTAAAAGGAGTTTCAACCGTTTCGGCGTTTCATGCGATGGTCCCCCTTGGGGTTTGACCTCCATTTTTCAAAATTCTACGGAAGTACGAACCTTTTGGGGAAGGACGCCTTACGTGGTGTCTCACTGGTCTTCAGTGCACTAAGACCTTGGCACTCAGCATTGTAACGGCGTTGTAACCACACCCACTATTCCTCAAATTGGGCCTAAACACCTGATAGGTTGCACAAGTTACGCCCATAGTGCGTCCCCATCTGCACCTACGATCATGATGGACTTTCCATGGCACCCGAAATCCAGCACGGTAACCAGCCCGTTGTGGTGGGGTCGTCATGTACCCTCTAGGTTGTAGCCCCCTGACAACACAGGGATCGTACTGCCGATACCTGAGCTGCACCCTCCCCAGGTCGGCCAAGGAGTAGATGCCCGTCCCCTTGGGGCATCAGGACTTCCGGCAACGGTCATCCTGCCAGGTGGCCCTTGCTGAGGCTGGGTGGCGCCCGTGGGGAGAGCCCCGGGTCGGAGTGGGTGGTATCGGGGCGGACGTTTCGCAGATGAAACGACAACATGTATCAGGTCGCTCTGCGGCCGAGTCTTTTAAAAAGAAAGGTACTGTCTCTGGTTCAGGTTCTCCTGCCCTTTCCCCCTAGGCCACTCCCTGGGAGGAAGGACAGGCCTGCCAGCTTGGGGCGAAGTACTTCCCCTGCTATTTAGTCTGTTCTCGGACCGATGGGGGGACGTTCGCCACCTCCAAGCCCATGTTCTTTGTCCAGCACATCGAGAACATCTTCGGGGAAATCGAGGCTCTCAGTAAAATGCGTTCGGGGTCCGTTCTTATAAAGACCACCTCCGCCACTCAGTCGGTGGCGCTCCAGGCGTGCGACCGACTAGGGGACATCCCAGTGTCCATTGTCCCGCATCTGGCACTGAATAGGACGCAGGGTGTTATTTTTTATCGGGACCTCCTGCTGCAATCTGATGAGGAGCTCAGGGCCAACCTGGAGCGCCGAGGCGTGCATTTCTTCCAGCGAGTCCAGCGCGGCCCCAAAGACCGTCGCATCGACACCGGGGCCTTTATCCTCGCCTTCGAGGGGGACGTTCTCCTGGAGAAGGTAAAGGTGATGTGCTACCGGTGCGACGTGCGACCTTACGTCCCGCCTCCTATGCGCTGCTTTCGGTGTTTGCGCTTTGGGCACATGTCGTCACGGTGTGGGGCTGAGCCCCTTTGTGGCGATTGTGGACGTCCTCTTCGTGAGGAACATACATGCACCCCAACACCTTGGTGCGTCAATTGTCCTGGCATCCACTCGCCTAGATCTTTAGACTGCCCTGCGTATCAGATCGAGAAGAAGATTCAAGAATTAAAAACTTTGGATCGCCTCTCTTATTCTGAGGCCAGGAAGAAGTATGACTGCCTCCATCCCATGACGTTGACAACTTCGTTTGCCTCAGTCGCGTCCACTCCTTTCACAGTATCCTCACCCCTATCCTGCTCCCGGCCGTCCTCAGTTTCGCCGGGACGCTCTGCTGCCAGGCGCTTAGCTGGCCTCTCGTCGGCGAATGATGCTGCCCCTCCTACGCAACCCGGGAAAGTGGCCGCAGCTGGCGATGACTCAATGGAACAGGATCCGCCTCCCGCCGGTTGTAGCGTTGTTCCCTCGAAACCTGGCCCTCTGTGGCCATCGAGGTGACCAGCTCTTCACCCATTTTGTTCCCCCTTTTTTTCTGACTAGCGATGGCTTTGTTACATTGGAACATAAGAGGTATTCGATCTAATCGGGAGGATTTACAACTGCTCCTCTGCCTGCACTGTCCGCTCGTCCTTGGTCTCCAGGAAACCAAGTTGCGCCCAACTGACCGTATTGCTTTTCCCCACTATACCTGGGAGCGGTCTGACCTCACCCCTGTGGACGGTGTTCCAGCTCATGGTGGGGTCATGTTGCTCGTTCGGGACGATGTCTATTACCATCCCATCCCATTGACCACCCCACTCCAAGCAATAGCTGTCCGTATTACTCTTTCTGCCTTTACTTTTTCTGTTTGTACTGTCTACACTCCATCGTCATCCACAGTTAGTCGGGCTGACATGATGCACCTGATTGTTCAGCTTCCTCCGCCGTTTTTATTGTTTGGCGACTTCAATGCCCATCATCCCCTTTGGGGCTCTCCTGCATCCTGTCAGAGAGGCTCCCTCTTGGCGGATGTCTTCAACCATCTCAATCTTGTCTGCTTCAATACTGGCACCCCGACTTTCCTCTCGGACTCTACTCATACCTACTCCCACTTGGACCTCTCGATTTGTTCTACCACTCTTGCCCGTCGGTTCGAGTGGTATGTCCTTTCTGACACCTATTCGAGCGACCACTTCCCCTGTGTCGTTCGTCTCCTGCACCACACCCCATCCCCACGTCCTTCGAGCTGGAACACAGCGAAAGCTGACTGGGGACTTTACTCCTCCCTGGTGACCTTTCCGGACCACGACCTTCTCAGTCGTGACAGTCAGGTCGAATACCTCATGGCTGTTATCATCCATGCTGTCGAACGTTCCATTCCTCATACTACCTCTTCTTCACATCGCGTTCCCGTCCCCTGGTGGAATGAGGCGTGCTCGACGACGTGCTTTACGCACCTTTCGCCGCCATCCTACGTTGGCGAATTGTATTGGATACAAACGACTCCAAGCGCAATGCCGTAGAGTCATCAAAGACAGCAAAAAAGCTTTTTGGGCCTCTTTCACCAGCTCCTTTAACAGTTTTACTCCCTCTTCTGTCGTCTGGGGTGGCCTGCGCCGGCTGTCGGGCATTAATGCCCACTCCTCGGTACCTGGCCTGACTTCAGGTAATGAGGTCCTTGTTGATCCTGTGGATGTCTCCAACGCCTTCGGCCGCTTTTTCGCGGAGGTTTCAAGCTCCGCCCATTACCACCCTGCCTTCCTTCCCAGGAAAGAGGCAGAAGAGGCTCGGCGACCTTCCTTCCACTCGCTGAATCTGGAAAATTATAATGCCCCCTTTACTATGCGGGAACTCGAACGTGCACTTGCACTGTCCCGGTCCTCTGCTCTGGGGCCAGATGCCATTCACGTTCAGATGCTGGCCCACCTTTCTCCGGCAGGCAAAAGCTTCCTTCTTCGTACCTACAATCGCGTCTGGACCGAAGGTCAAGTCCCCATGCATTGGCGTGACGCTGTCGTTGTTCCTATACCCAAACCTGGGAAGGATAGACACCTTCCTTCTAGTTACCGCCCCATTTCTCTTACAAGCTGTGTCTGTAAGGTGATGGAGCGCATGGTTAACGCTTGGTTAGTTTGGTTTCTTGAACCTCGATGGCTACTTACCAATGTTCAATGCGGCTTTCATCGCCGCCGCTCCGCTGTTGACCACCTTGTCGACATTCATCATGAACAACTTTTTGCGAAAGCGCCAAACGGTAGCCGTGTTCTTCGATTTGGAGAAGGCTTATGATACCTGTTGGAGGGGAGGTATCCTCCGCACTACGCACAGGTGGGGTCTACGCGGTCGCCTGCCTCTTTTTATTGATTCCTTTTTAACAGATCGAAGTTTTAGGGTACGTGTGGGTTCCGTATTGTCCGACGTCTTCCTCCAGGAGAACGGAGTGCCTCAGGGCTCCATCTTGAGCGTAGCCCTTTTTGCCATAGCGATCAATCCAATTATGGATTGCATTCCACCTAATGTCTCAGGCTCTCTTTTTGTCGATGACTTCGCGATCTACTGCAGTGCCCAGAGAACATGCCTCCTGGAGCGCTGCCTTCAGCGTTGTCTAGACAGCCTATACTCATGGAGTGTGGCAAATGGCTTCCGGTTCTCTGAAGAGAAGACGGTTTGCATCAACTTTTGGCGATATAAAGCGTTCCTTCCGCCATCCTTACATCTCGGTCCCGTTGTTCTCCCATTCGTGGACACAACTAAGTTTCTAGGGCTCACACTGGACAGGAAACTTTGTTGGTCTCTGCACATCTTTTATTTGGCTGCCCTTTGTACACATTCCCTTAATGTCCTTAGAGTTCTTATTGGTTCATCTTGGGGAGCGGATTGCACTGTCCTGCTTCGCTTGTATCGGTCCATAGTCCGATCAAAGCTGGATTATGGGAGCCTCGTCTACTCGTCTGCTCGGCCATCCCTCTTACGCCGTCTCAACTCCATCCACCATTGGGGGTTACGTCTTGCGACCGGAGCATTCTACACTAGTCCCATCGAGAGTCTTTATGCTGAAGCTGCCGAATTACCATTGACCTACCGGCGCGACGTACTGCTTTGTCGGTATGCCTGCCGGCTGTTGTCAATGCCCGACCACCCGTCTTATCAGTCCTTCTTCGCCGATTCTCTCGACCGTCAGTATGGGTTGTATGTGTCTGCCCTGCTGCCCCCTGGAGTCCGCTTTCGTCGCCTACTTCGACAATTGGATTTTGCCCTCCCTACCATCTTCAGAGAGGGTGAGAGCCCGACACCACCGTGGCTCCAGGCTCCGGTTCATATTTATCTCGACCTCAGCTCGCTCCCGAAGGAGGGTACTCTGGCTGTAGTGTATTGCTCACGGTTTGTCGAACTTCGTGTGCGACTTGCCAGTCACACCTTTATTTACACTGATGGCTTCAAAACTGACGATGGTGTCGGCTGTGCCTTTGTCGTCGGGGCCGGCACCTTTAAATACCGGCTCCTCGACCAGTGTTCCAGCTTTATGGCCGAGCTTTTTGCTCTCCATCAGGCCATTCAGTATGCCCGCCGCCACTGCCATTCATCGTATGTACTCTGCTCTGATTCACTCAGTGCTCTTCAGAGCCTTGGAGCTCCATATCCGGTCCATCCCTTTGTGCAACGGATCCAGCAGTCCCTCCATTCTTCTGCTGCTGATGGCTCTCCTGTCAGCTTTCTGTGGGTTCCCGGCCATGTAGGAGTGCCTGGGAATGAGGCTGCAGTCCTCCTGCCTCGGCCAGCCTCCCATTGTGTCCCGTCATCTGACATTAGTGGGGTTGTTTGTAAGAGGCTTGTGTCTTTGTGGTGGGATACTTGGTCATCACTTCAAGGAAACAAGCTCCGGGCAGTAAAACCGATCCCAACTGCTTGGACAACCTCCTCCCGACCATCTCGGCGAGAAGAGGTCCTTCTGACCAGGTTGCGGATTGGGCATTGCCGGTTTAGCCTACCTGCTCTCCAGTGACCCAGCCCCGCAGTGCCCTTGTGGTCATGCATTAACAGTGCGTCATGTTTTATTGTCGTGTCCTCATTTTAGTCAGTCTCGTGTTGTCCTGTCTCTGCCATCTACTTTACAGGATATTTTAGCTGATGATGCTCTAGCGGCTGCTCGTGTTCTTCGTTTCATTGCTTTGACTGGCTTGTCCAAATTCATCTAACTCCTTCACTTATTTTATCTGCATCTTTGTAAGAACTTTCTGGGGTCCCCCCCCCCCTTACTAGATTCTATGTGCTCTAACACTTGTGACTGGGCGCTAATGACCTCAGTAGTTGAGCGCCCTTAAACCCCAAACAAAAAAAAAAAAAAACAAAAAAAAAAAAATATATGGAAATGAAATGGGAGATATGATACTGCGTGAAGAATTTGATAGAGCTCTGAAAGACCTAAGTCGACACAAGGCCCCGGGAGTAGACAACATTCCATTAGAACTACTGACAGCCTTGGGAGAGCCAGTCCTGACAAAACTCTACCATCTGCTGAGCAAAATGTATGAGACAGGCGAAATACCCTCAGACTTCAAGAAGAATATAATAATTCCAATCCCAAAGAAAGCACACATTGACAGATGTGAAAATTACCGAACTGTCAGTTTAATAAGTCACGGATGCAAAATACTAACGCGAATTCTGTACAGACGAATGGAAAAACTGGTAGAAGCTGACCTCGGGGAAGATCAGTTTGGATTTCGTAGAAATATGGGAAGACGTGAGGCAATACTGACCCTACGACTTATCTTAGAAGAAAGATTAAGGAAAGGCAAACCTACGTTTGTAGCATTTGTAGACTTGGAGAAAGCTTTTGACAATGTTGACTGGAATAATCTCTTTCAAATTCTGAAGGTGGCAGTGGTAAAATACAGGGAGCGAAAGGCTATGTACAATTTGTACAGAAACCAGATGGCAATTATGAGTCGAGGGCCATGAAAGGGAAGCAGTGGTTGGGAAGGGAGTGAGACAGGGTTGTAGCCTCTCCCCAATGTTATTCAATCTGTATATTGAGCAAGCAGTAAAGGAAACAAAAGAAAAATTCGGAGTAGGTATTAAAATCCATGGAGAAGAAATAAAAACTTTAAGGTTCGCCGATGACATTGTAGTTCTGTCAGAGACAGCAAAGGACTTGGAAGAGCAGCTGAACGCAATGGACAGTGTCTTGAAACGATATAAGATGAACATCAACAAAAGCAAAATGAGGATAATGGAATGTAGTCGAATTAAGTCAGGCGATGCTGAGGGAATTAGATTAGGAAGTGAGACACTTAAAGTAGTAAACGAGTTTTGCTATTTGGGGAGCAAAGTAACTGATGATGGTCGAAGTAGAGAGGATATAATATGTAGACTGGCAATGGCAAGGAAAGCGTTTCTGAAGAAGAGAAATTTGTTAACATCCAGTATAGATTTAAGTGTCAGGAAGTCGTTTCTGAAAGTATTTGTGTGGAGTGTAGCCATGTATAGAAGTGAAACATGGACGATAAATAGTTTGGACAAGAAGAGAATAGAAGCTTTTGAAATGTGGTGCTACAGAAGAATGCTGAAGATTAGATGGGTAGATCACGTAACTAATGAGGAAGTATTGAATAGGATTGGGGAGAAGAGCAGTTTGTGGCACAACTTGACAAGAAGAAGGGATCGGTTGGCAGGACATGTTCTGAGACATCAAGGGATCACCAATTTAGTACAGGAGGGCAGTGTGGAGGGTAAAAATCGTAGAGGGAGACCAAGAGATGAATACACTAAGCAGATTCAGAAGGGTGTAGGCTGCAGTACGTATCAGGAGGTGAAGAAGCTTGCACAGGATAGAGTAGCATGGAGAGCTGCATCAAACCGTTCTCAGGACTGAGGACCACAACAACAACGAGGCAAGGGACCGATGACCTTTGCAGTTTAGTCCCATAGAAGTTGATACAAATTTCCAAATCTACCCCATACACAGGCCTGTTACAGCAAAATGGTAACAAATTGCCCTATGCATCGTTATGTTACAGCACATTTGTAATTGATTGCCACAATACATCACCATGTTACATAAAATTGTAACAAATTCCACCATACCCCAAATCAGTGGTGACAGTGTGTGTATGTGATATAACCAGAGAGTGGGTGTCAGCTACTGAATCCCAAATAGTATTCTTAACACTGGCGGCTGCCATTATCCCAATTAAGGTGTCTACCATGAGCTGAAACGCATGTTGGATACTACTGGTGTCATGATAGTAAGATTACATGATGATTGCTATTATCCTGATCAGTACAACTACCATTACTTTTAATGTACGATTTTACTCAACAATTAAAAAAATAATGCCCTGTCAGTTGGTCTCAGCTACTGGATCTCAAAACTGTATTCTAATACCAAAAGCTTGTAGTGTATGTGGCATAACCTGACAGTGAGTGTCAGCTACTGGGTCTCAAATAGTATTCTAACAGCAGAAGTTGACACATGTGGCTATAACCCAACAGTGAGTATCAGCTATTGGATCTGGATCTTAAATAGTATCCCAAACACCAAACAAAATTCAAAAAAATGGGTCCATTCATCAGCACTACTTTACAAAATTGTAACAAATTGCCCCATACATCTACGTTGTTGCAGGAAAGTGCAAGATATCACAACTCTTACACAAAATTATCAAAAAAAGCCACATACATCAACATTCTTGCACAAAACTGTAGTAGACAGCCCTTTTCATTGTCATTGTTACACAAACTGCTAAGAAATTGTTTCATACATTGTCATTTATGCTGATGTCATTTATACATATTCTTAGTTAGCAACATATGGTGCAATTTGTTACAATTTCATGTCACAATGATGACGTACGATACAATTTGTTAGTTTTGTGAAACACGAGGTGTATTGGGGCAGTTTGTTATAATTTCGTGTACCAATGACAATGTATGGGGCAATTTGTACAATTACATTTTTGCCTAATCTGTAACTGTCTGCCTACATAAGTGACTGGTCAGCATAAATGGTTGGCACACGGAGGACCTGGGTTCAAGTCCTCCATACTGCCAAGGATTTTTCCTTGGTGGAGGACTGGTATGGGATGTACTCAGCCTTGTGATTGCAACTGAGGAGCTACTTGACTGACTAGTAGTGGCTCCACTGTCCAGAAAATCTGCCAAAAGGCCAAGATAGCAGTGTGCTGATCACATGTCCCTCAATAACACATCTGCTTGACACTGCAATGCAGAGGATGACACGGTGGCCAGTGGATAGCCCTTTGGCATTCACGGCCTGGCCAGGAGCTCGTTTTTTATCTATAACTGTATGTAAAATGGGAGAATTGGTTACAATTTTGCTGTATCATGGTGACATACAGGGTATTACAAAAAGATACGGCCAAACTTTCAGGAAACATTCCTCACACACAAAGAAAGAAAATATGTTATGTGGACATGTGTCCGGAAACGCTTACTTTCCATGTTAGAGCTCATTTTATTACTTCTCTTCAAATCACATTAATCATGGAATGGAAACACACAGCAACAGAATGTACCAGCGTGACTTCAAACACCTTGTTACAGGAAATGTTCAAAATGTCCTCCGTTAGCATGGATACATGCATCCACCCTCCGTCGCATGAAATCCCTGATGCACCGATGCAGCCCTGGAGAATGGTGTATTGTATCACAGCCGTCCACAATACGAGCACGAAGAGTCTCTACATTTGGTACTGGGGTTGTGTAGACAAGAGCTTTCAAATGCCCCCATAAATGAATGTCAAGAGGGTTGAGGTCAGGACAGCATGGAGGCCATGTAATTGGTCAGCCTCTACCAATCCATCGGTCACCGAATCTGTTGCTGAGAAGCGGTCTTATACTTCATCTGAAATGTGCAGGAGCTCCATCGTGCATGAACCACATGTTGTGTCGTACTTGTAAAGGCGCATGTTCTAGCAGCACAGGTAGAGTATCCCGTATGAAATCATGATAACGTGCTCCATTGAGCATAGGTGGAAGAAACTAAAATGAGATCTAACATGGAAATTAAGCGTTTCCGGACACATGTCCACATAAAATCTTTTCTTTATTTGTGTGTGAGGAATGTTTCCTGAAAGTTTGACCGTACCTTTTTGTAACACCCTGTATAGGGGCAAAGTGCCAAGTAGCCTCATACCCTAACAGTACCCATCATACATTCAGGGTAATGGTAGTCACCATGTCAAATGACCATCATTACGCTCAGTAGTATCAACCATGGCAGTCACCATAATTAAGGTTGTGGCAGTCACAGTCTACTGTTCAGCATGTTATTACATCAAAGATTCTTGTAGTCTCCACTATGTAATAGCATAAGTTAGCAATGTCAGCAGAAGATCAAGAACATTTTGTAATACAAGATAAAGTTAATAACTTAGCATGGATGCACTATAATGCCTGGGTGACTTTCTAAAATAGCTGAAAATGGATAGTTCAAAGCATATCAACCCTCATTTCCAACCTGTATGAAGGTGTATCAATGTTGTTTCATTGAGGTGTCATGTAGTTTGAACAGAGTGACAGCATTTTTCAGTCATTGGCGAGTGCACTTATAAGCTGAAAGTTAGGTCAACAGTAATGTTACATGTGTTTCGTAATTTATACAACGGATCTTTAAATATTTTGAAAAATAATGCACACACATTTTGTTCTCTTTAAAGCATAGTGCAGTAATCAAACTTTGCTTGTTGTGATGTGCACATTAATCTATTAGATATATCAGTAGTGCCAATAATCTGTATTTTTTTAACAATATTATAGAAGAATGAAATTACTTCAGTAGCACCTTTTATGTTTTGTACTTCAGATACACACATAGTTTGATTGCTTCAAAGACTGAATTTTTGTTGACAATCAGAGACCTGTAGCTATACTTGCATTTTGATAAATAACTTTGTTTTGATAAAAAGATCTCATTTTCAATACCTGGAACTTTCATCTTTGTGTGAAACCTTTTCCATCTTTTCCTTTTTACATTATGTATTTGGTACTTTTAACAGAGCAGAAAAGATAGATTACTACTTGCCATACAGATAACCTGCTAAGTTGCAGATAGGCCCAATTAAAAGACACTTACACATAAGCCTTCGGCCACAGTTAATTGGAAAAAGAGTAACACACACCATTCATTACTACAAGCAAGCACACCTCACGCATAGCCCGCCCAGATATCCGTGCAGTCTAATGCGCTGTTTCCCGAGTGGGAAGCCTCAGCGATTGAGGGCTGGTTCCCCTTATTCCACCTCAGTCACACTATGTCAAATTCTGTCTCCATGTACACGTAAACCATAATTACTCTACCACGCAAACATTTGGGGTTTAGACTTGTCTGGTATGAGATGTTCCCCAGGGGGGGGGGGGGGTCAAATGGGGGCTGAACTGCACAATGAACCTGGGTTTGGTGTGGGGCGGCAGTGGGGTGGGTGGTCTGCTGTGGTCTGTTGTGGGGTTGTGAACTGTTAGGGCTATGGCAGGACGAAGCCTCTCCATCGTTTCCTGACTGCCAACTCTGGCAGCACAGGCTGGAGTGCAACTATACTGTGAGATAGAAGCAGTAATTTGAATGGGGTGAGGGAAGGGGAAGTGCTAGCAGTGTATAGGTTAGGGAAGAAAGGAGTGTCATCTTGCGAGGTGTGCGGGTACTAGAACGCTATCAGGCACAGCGTCAGGAGGTTGTGGAGCAGGGAATTGGGGAAAATGGAATGAAAAAGGAGAGGAGCAGAGAAAGATGGGCAGGTGCATTAGCAGAGGATGACAAAGAAAGAGTGTAGGCGATGAGAATGGGGAGGAGGTAATAGGACAGAGAGGGTGGGAAATGTTGGGTGGAGGGTGTGGGGACAGTATGTTACCATAGGTTGAGTCCGGGATAATTACAGGATCACAGAATGTGTTGTAAGGGTAACTCCCATCTGTGCAGTTGAGAAAAGCTGGTGGTGGATGGCTTGGTTGGTGAAGCAGCCATTGAAATCAGGCATGTTGTGTTCAGCTGCATGTTGTGCCACAAGGTGGTCTACTTTCCTCTTGGCTATAGTTTGGTAGTGGCCATTCATCCAGGTGGACAGCTGGTAGGTAATCTTCATGTAGATTGTTCTTATTCCTATGACATTTAACTGGTGAATAAATAATGCTGAAACTTGTAGTGCAATGAAAGATAGATAGCTCCATGTCATGCATTTAAAAAATGTATTAGTCATTTACAATAAAATTCAGGTACAATGTGAGATATACAATCACAGCACATTACGATGCGTAAATACACCGATTTCCTAACCATATACAAATTACAGGGTGGTATTTCTGTTGTCACAATAAACTGCCAGCACATACAAAAATAAGAACTTGGGACATATATATATATATATATATATATATATATATATATATAAAAACCACAAAGATATAGCTTGTTAGCCACGCTTTAAAGTTCTCTGTAGAACATTGTGTGTGAATTCCCAGTTATAATTTAGTTATCAGAGGAAGACTAAATTATTTTTGGATGTATCTACTTTTGCATGGATGGGTACACATACAGCAACCTAGAGCACTTAATACATTACATTACATTACCTGAAATGTCAGCAGCTGTTTCCAAAGTGGTAGCTTCAATGTGAGCAATGTTTGACATTCAAGTAAATCAGTTTCCAGAGGATTAGATCAGATGAGGGGAGGAAGGCGGGAAGTATTTGCTTGATTCTGTGAGGAATGTAATGAAAAAGGACATTAGTGGATCTTTCTATGTAAACAACACAAAGCAATCCTTTCAAGTTTAACATCTCTGATTTCTGCCACATTTTCTATGTTCAATCATCTTGGTAAGAGATGAACAGCTACCGATCTCTGCCATACACTGTCAGATGGCTTGCGGAGTATGGATGTAGATGTAGATGTATATGAGAACCCTGTGGAAATTACAGGCCTGCAAACTGAAACTAAAATTTACTAGACTTGTGATTCTAATCTATATAGAGCAATGGACTTACCACCAGAAAATTAATTTAGTAGGCCCTTGCATTAATATGCAGTATGACTTCACATCCTCCAATTAATCTTTTCCCTTCCTATCCCAGACTGTCACCAGCCAGCAGTCAAGGTGATCCTGGGTGTAGAGGAACCTTTCTTAACTTAAATGTGTTGTCTCCTAGAGACTTCCATAGAATAACATGAAAGTGTGTATATGTGCCACTTCCATTTTCATTTATCAGTGCAATATAATGAAACTATCAGGTTTCTTTCCATGCGGAAGGAGGTGCGCTTAGTAACTGTACTAATTTCAAGTAGTAAAGGGTACCCCTTACTACTTGACATTGAAACTAAATAACTCAAAATATACCACACACAGAATATATAAATATACTTTTATAAGGATTGGATAGGAAATTTACGCTTGTATTATAGATTTTAGTTAAAATTGTACCAACCATCACCACCTCACACATTATCATTGGCACTTTCGTCAGTGAAATTAATTTCATAATTACGTTCTTGAATGCGCAATGACAAAACAAGCAGTGGCAATGGCCAACCTAAAGAAGTTTTTTTTTGTTTTGTTTATGCCTTCTGGCTGGATCAACGGAAGCGTCCGATTCCACCCGTCTGCTTTGACCCGTGACGTAATGGTATTGTGGTGTGTGACGTCACGACGATGTGGAGTTTTTGAGTTGGTTGTG
Source organism: Schistocerca serialis cubense (assembly GCF_023864345.2). NCBI lineage: Eukaryota > Metazoa > Arthropoda > Insecta > Orthoptera > Acrididae > Schistocerca > Schistocerca serialis. The sequence continues at coordinate 816,106,948 of NC_064640.1, forward strand.
TTTCTAGGCTCCATGTTGTTATATTTGCTGGTGCCCTCTGCTGGTAAAAATAGACGTGCTCAGTTTAACGGGTAACATTGTGTTCATTTGAGTTTGGGTTGTCATCGTGCTAAAGTAGTTTTGAGTTTCTGTAGTTAGTGCGATAACGTGGGTTGTGAAGTATTTTCAGTGAATTATTTAGGCGAATAGCCTAGGAAGAAATTGACTCCTTGCGAGAAAACGTAAAAACTGAAAATTGTGACCGGAGTGTTGCGGCATTTTTTGTAACACAACTAGAAAAAAAAGGAAGACCTTAAAGAATATGGTACCATTGTCTAGGTGAAAGATACGTATGCATGAGACAATACAAATTTAGGCTGAAGTTCTGTAGAAGCCAAATTATTTTATTGTTGCCAGTGCCACATAAGCTTTCTGTGTATGTGATTCACACACTTTTAACTTTTGCTGCAGAGTTTTAAAGGTGGAAAGAGAATGTAGCAACGCATCAGGAACATTCGTTATGGTCATACAGTGCAGTATTTGTTTCATGCAGTCCCGCACTGCTAGTATGTTCTTACATCCATGTCTCAATTATTAAAGCACGATAAGATGGGTTGGAATGACACTGACGAAATTACATACAAATAGTGTTTAACAACAGAGATCAAGGTACTGCGGTGTTTGCTACGACTTTAAACAGCTTCTACAACACTAATTTATCACCCAGCAGGAGCTGGAAATCTTTCGGATACTAAAGACGAACGCAAAGTAAAATGATCTCGCGTTCGTAATACGCAGGTATCACAACAGTTCACAGGGAAAAATTCACCCATTACAAATGCAAATACTAATTAAGTCTGTCATATATGGAAATATCCGACTTATTTCATTACACATTTCTACATGATCCCACTCTTTTGTTCTTTAATTTTGGTGAGATGATAACAAATAAATAGGCAAAACGATTTTGGCTCATTTATGCACAGCCTTAACTTATCCGCGTTATTACCGACAGACGTTCCTTTACACAATTAATTATACTAAACGAGTTGATGGAAAATTGCGCTCATTGCAATTAACAAATATCAGATTTTTAAGCTACACAGAAAAAACACCATGAAACGCGAAAGATAATATGGATCACAATTTCATTTTTGTTTATTATGAAAATGTTTTCAATTAACAATTCAGTATTGATATTTTTATTTCTTTAATAATGCGCTATTTCGCTAGTGGCATCTGGAAAAATGAAATTCGTGCTAATTACTGAATATTTTCGTATTTCTTATTTTTATGACTGACATATCTCCCCTTCTAACATCCTTGATTACGTCTTTGACAGCAGAATACTTCTTTGAACGCTATGCAGAGGAAAACAAAGACGCGTGAATATTTGTATTTTGGCGGCAGTAGTGTGTTGTTTGCGCATCGTGTACGGTTTGTTGTCGTCGAAGACTAGCAAAATGGCTGGTGTTTTTGGCATTCACGTGGGGAATTCTTCGGCCTGCTTGGCGTATTGTAAGGTTGGTAATGTTTTTCATATTTGTTGTTCACTGAGAACTTCTAATGTGCCAGAAGTGAAGTCATGAACGATTATTCTTCTAGCTCGAATGTATTCGTGAGAAACGTTCTAATAAGATCATATCAATGTAACTTTGACATTGTTTTACGTTTTGTTTCTCAGGATGGGAAAGTTGATATTATAGCCGACGACAGTGGCAACAGAATAATGCCTGCAATAGTCGCGTTTGTAGACGGTGAAGAGGTAAGGAAATTTTGTACTAAGCAGCAGTTTATTTGAATAGTGCCCTCTAAGCTGAAATTGCCTGTTACTTCTTAATTTAGTTGGTTTACCACTGTTCCGTAATTCCGCTTCGTGATCAAAATTTAAGAGATCGAATGTGTTTCAGACTGTTGGACTCCCAGCGAAGGCAGCTCTTGTTAGAAATGCCACATGTACAATCGTTCGCAATAAGAAACTCTTAAATGACAGTATTCCTGACGACGAACTTGAGCATCATATCAAGTCAGTGAAATGTAAAATAGTGACTGAAGGAGGCCTGAAATATGAAATCCGAGATGAAGACAAGATTGCTGTGTATACCCCAGAAGGAGCCATGACGTGCATTTACAAAAAGCTGTTTGGTATGTAGAAATGTTTTTATGCGTATCGCCCTGATCTCATATTCCTACGAGTAGCTAGTATGGTTCATTCCGTGTAATCTCACAGGGGGTGAAAATGTGGCTATTTCAGAATTTAGTCATATTTGGAACATGGATGCCCACATGTCTCAGTAGTAAAACTGCCAAATAGCACTGTTCTAACTCTTACCATTTTTGATAAATTCAGGTTTGAAGATTCATGGGTGGGTACCCAGTCATTAGTCAGGAACTGGTTTCCGTATTCTCAGACACTTGCTATTCAGTAATGAGGTGACCTACAGACATCAAGTATTTTAGTCATGTACTGTGTGAGTCATTAAGTTGATATATTGCATAAAAAGTAGGATACATCTCTGTTTTTTATGAATAACGTTGAGAATTGCTCTTTCTCCGTGATGTGCTTTACATGTGTGATTTTTTACAAATTATAACTTCACAGAGGGAAAAAATGCAGACTTCATCGTACGCACTATAACTCTTTAGTGCTAGCATTAAGTATAAATAACAATGACAAGCTTTTGGCATTGAAATTAGTAGTTCTCACCTTCACTTAAAGATGACTCCATCACAAAAAAGGGCAAATTTGACAAATTTCAAAGTCCTGTGGGGTACATAGACAATTGAATCACAATATGATTTTTTGCTGAAATGTTTATATATCTGTCAGCAATCTTATCTGCAAAGAATACAGGGCATTAATAATAAAAACGTGTATTCCTTGAAAAATTGACCTGTAGGTCAGAACTGTAAACAATTTAGAGCTGAAAACAGTTATGAATCATTTTTCTCAGTGTGTATGTTGTATTTCTCTGTTAAGTGTCTTTCCTGTGTAAAGAATTAAGGGACAATGTGGGTGCACAAATGAGGTGATACATCCATATTCTGTCACTGCAACTTAAAAAGACAAGTTAAATGAAACATAAGAAATGGTGTAAGCAGTAATGAGACACAGTAATAACTTTAAATATGTACTTATATGTACAGATATAAAAATTTTACAAAGAACATTTTGATAAACAAATTCAAATATAAAGAAGGAAACTAACTTTAAAACCCTTCCACTTTGCATATAACTGTTTTCCTCAACATCTTGATGCAGAAGCAAAATGAGTTCACTTAAATGTGAGAGATATTATTTTTTTCCGAAGCACTTGTTGTCATGTTTATACAACTCCTCACTGTGTCTTTGTAATGATGGGAATCTGCCTGACATGTAGCAGCATTGGATAAGGGGACCCAAACAGCATCATTCCAAGCTAGCCATGAAGGGAATTGTAAATCAGCAGTAGGCATGCAGTTAATCTCAACATCTTTAAACTCATGTGATGCCTGGGAAATGGGTCCTGTGTGCCAGATTTTGTTGTATTTGAAAGCCACGTTCTGCCTGACTTGCAACCTTTTCTGCAAACCATTTCATGAGCTCCCATTGCGACACTGCTCCTTTTTTATATGTTGGAAGTCTCTTTATTATAAAGGTGTTAATTGCAGTGAGTAGTAATGTGTGGTGCAATCATATTACTGGAAATGTCATTGCTATACTGTACCTGTGCTCTGAGAAACCTTAATGTTACTTGATCTGTGAAGAAGCAGAGCATATTAGCACCCTGTATTGTCTGGAGTGCCCTGTGAACAATGCAGCCAATTTTCCGATATAAGGAGCTCCTAACTCAGAAATGTAGAATTCAGCTCGTAATGGACAGTTTCAAGTTTTTATTATCTGCTCCACCTTTATTGAGTATTGTCAGAGTAACTTCTACTGTTGGTGTCCTAGAGCACATCGGACTTGGAGAAAGAACAATTAAAGAGAGTCATGGTTTAATTGCTGCTCCAGAATGCAGGAGTGGTCAAAAGATGTTACCTGGAATTGTCAGAGAAGAAGTAGTGATATCTTACGAAAATGATAATATTTCAAGACTTTGTGCAAGGAATTAAAGACTCCTTCCACCATGGTTCATAACAAGAAGATTCACATAAAATTGCATGAAGGTTTCTTGAAATACAAGTACAGCACAGTGACAGTTTCAGAAACCCAATTGAAACAAGCATTTCTAGTCATTGCTACTATCACCTTTCTAATGAAGAGACTTCCAATGAATGCAAATGGGAGCACTGTTGCTATGGAAACTCGTGAAAATGCTTTTTGGGAACGATTGCAAGTTGAGCAGAATGTGGCTTTCAAATTCTACAAAATCTGGTACACAAGACACATTTTCCACCAATCACGTGAATTTAAAGATGTTGAGATTAACTATATGCCCCCTACAGATTCACAACTCCTTTCATGGTCCAGTTGGAATGATGCTGTTTGGCTACCCTTTGCCATTGTGACGTCTAAGGCAGATGTCCTATCATTACAAAGACATGGTGCACAGTTTTATAAACATGACAATAAGTGCTTTGGAGAAAAATCATATCTCTCACCTTTAAGTGAACTCATTTCATTTTTGCATCAAGATATCAAGGAAAACAGTTATATGCAAGGTATGTGTGTTTTAAAAATGCAGTTTCCATCTTTGTATTTGATTTTTTTATTTTTTTTATGAAATTTTTCTTTGTGGAGGTTTTATATCAGCATATACTGGTATATATTCAAAGTTCTTAACGTCTCTCATTATTGCTTGCTGCTTTTCTTACTTTTCACTGAAGTTTGTTTTTAATTTACAGTAACAGAATAAAAATATATCACCTCATTTGTGCACTAAAGTTATCTATTGTAATTCTTTACACTGAAAAGACAACTAACAGTGAAATAATAATAAAAAATCCCGTGGAGGCCCGGGAAAAGAATAGGCCTCCGGTATGTTCTGCCAGTCGTAAAAGGTGAAGAAAAAGGAATAACCACTAATAGGGCTAACCCCCCTTTTAGTGTGATTAGTTGGTTCAGGACAGAACTAAAGAAGCCTCGGACAAGCGCCGTCATGGTCGGGGATGACGCTTGAACCCTATGCCCGCCCACAATGGTAATGACACTGCTAGCCAACTGGAAAATGATTCAAATCCAAATAGAGGTGTTTTGCAGGATATGCTTCCTGCAACCACCCTAGAAGGAAAACAAAAACAGAGGATGATATGGTCAGATGAAGTTAATCGACACCTCATGCTCTGTTATTACCAGGCAACAAACCTAGGAACCAACACAACTGGATACAGATCACAAGTATACACAACATTTATAATCAGATGCCCAGAATTAAAATTTTTAACAGAACAACGACTAGCTGATCAGATCGGTGTAATAATAAAAAATAACAGGATACCCCAGTCAGAATTAGAAAACATCAAACAACAAGTACAACAAATACTGGAACAAAATAATGTGCAATCAGAAGAAGAAGAAAATACAGTAATGGACTCAAACATCCCAGAGCAAACAAACAAAGGACAACACGCATCAATTAAACAATCAGAGGAAAACTAAATCTTAAGACAGCCACCAGAACAAGCACAAATAGAACACGAAGTGACACACATGTTAGATATAGAAGAAAAAATTCAGCTGACATATATAGAATACAAATACAGACATTAGACCATTCTTGCATAGACCACCAAATAACCCACAAGTCGAAACAACAATAAAAACTATCAACACAATCATACACAACAAAATAAATGAAAACACAACTATGGAAGAGTTACAACTACTGGTTTATATAGGAGCACTCACTACACTAAATATACACACTAGGCAGAGATCAGAACCAACCAACACACAGAAGAAACCCACAAAACCAGCATGGCAACACAGGCTACAGATCAGAATAGAAAAACTGAGAAAAGACATCGGACAGCTAACACAATTTATAAGAAATGAAATGTCAGAAAAAAAGCGAAAAAGGTTAGGTAAAATCTCACAACAAGAAGTGATAGAGAAATTAGATGAAAAGAAGCAGAAATTACAAGCATTGGCCAAACGACTTAGGAGATACAAAAAAAGTGAAAATAGTAGAAAACAGAACCAAACATTCAACACAAACCAAAAGAAATTTTACCAGACAATAGATAACACACACATTAAAACAGACAATCCACCAAACATAACAGACATGGAACACTTCTGGAGCAACATATGGTCAAACCTGGTACAACATAACAGGCATGCACGGTGGATACAAGCAGAAACAGACACATACAAGATGATACCACAAATGCCTGAAGTGATAATTTTGCAACATGAAGTCACCCAAGCAATTAATTCTACTCACAATTGGAAAGCCCCTGGAAAAGATAAAATAGCAAATTTCTGGCTAAAGAAGTTCACCTCAACACATTCACATCTAACTAAATTATTTAACAGTTATATTGCAGACCCATACACATTCCCTGATACACTTGCACATGGAATAACTTATCTGAAACCTAAAGATCAAGCAGACACAGCAAACCCAGGTAAATATCGCCCCATAACATGCCTACCAACAATATACAAAATATTAATTTCAGTCATTACACAGAAATTAATGACACATACAACACAGAACAAAATTATAAATGAAGAACAAAAAGGCTGTTGCAAAGGAGCACGAGGATGTAAAGAGCAACTGATAATAGATGCAGAGGTGACATATCAAGCTAAAACTAAACAAAGGTCGCTACACTCCGCATACATTGATTACCAAAAAGCCTCTGATAGTGTACCCCAGTCATGGTTACTACAAATATTGGAAATATACAAAGTAGATCCTAAATTGATACAGTTCCTAAACATAGTAATGAAAAATTGGAAAACCACACTTAATATCCAAACAAATTCAAATAATATCACATCACAGCCAATACAGATTAAGTGTGGAATATACCAAGGAGACTCATTAAGTCCTTTCTGGTTCTGCCTTGCTCTGAACCCACTATCCAACATGCTAAATAATACAAATTATGGATGCAATATTACTGGAACATACCCACACAAAATCACACATTTGCTATACATGGATGATCTAAAACTACTGGCAGCAACAAATCAACAACTCAACCAATTACTAAAGATAACAGAAGTATTCAGCAATGATATAAATATGGCTTTTGGAACAGACAAATGTAAGAAAAATAGCATTGTCAAGGGAAAACACACTAAACAAGAAGATTACATATTGGATAACCACAGCAACTGCATAGAAGTGATGGAAAAAACAGATGCCTATAAATATCTAGGATACAGACAAAAATAGGAATAGATAATACAAATATTAAAGAAGAACTAAAAGAACAATATAGACAAAGACTAACAAAAATACTGAAAACAGAATTGACAGCAAGAAACAAGACAAAAGCTATAAATACTTATGCTATACCAATATTTACCTACTCATTTGGAGTAGTGAAATGGAGTAACACAGACCTAGAAGCACTCAATACACTTACACGATCACAATGCCACAAATATAGAATACATCACATACATTCAGCAACTGAAAGATTCACATTAATCAGAAAGGAAGGAGGAAGGGGATTTATCGATATAAAAAACCTACATTATGGACAGGTAGACAATTTAAGAAAATTCTTTCTAGAACGAGCAGAAACTAGCAAAATACACAAAGCGATCACTCGTATAAATACATCGGCTACATCACTGCAATTTCATAACCACTTCTACAACCCTTTAGATCACATAACATCAACAGATACGAAGAAAGTAAATTGGAAAAAGAAAATACTACATGGCAAGCACCCGTATCATCTAACGCAGCCACACATCTATCAAGACACATCCAACACAAGGCTAAGAAAAGGCAATATATACAGTGAGACGGAAGGATTCATGATTGCAATACAGGATCAAACAATAAACACCAGATATTACAGCAAGCATATTATTAAAGATCCCAATACCACAACAAATAAATGCAGACTTTGCAAACAACAAATAGAAACAGTAGATCACATCACAAGCGGATGTAAAATACTAGCAAATACAGAATACCCCAGAAGACATGACAATGTAGCAAAAATAATACATCAACAGCTTGCCTTACAACATAAACTTATAAAACAACATGTTCCCACATACAAGTATGCACCACAAAATGTACTGGAGAATGATGAGTACAAATTATACTGGAACAGAACCATTATAACAGACAAAACAACACATAACAAACCTGACATCATACTCACCACTAAAAGAAGAAATTAACACAACTAATTGAAATATCCATACCCAATACAACAAATATACAAAAGAAAACCGGAGAAAAAATTGAAAAATACATCCAACTGGCTGAGGAAGTCAAGGACATGTGGCACCAGGATAAAGTTGACATTATACCAATTATACTATCAACTACAGGAGTCATACCACACAATATCCACCAGTACATCAATGCAATACAGCTACATCCAGACTTGTATATACAACTACAGAAATCCATAATTATTGATACATGTTCAATTACCCGAAAGTTCCTAAATGCAATATAACATATACCACACAGTTAAAAGGAAGCCACGCTTGATGAAGGTCCGCGTCACTTTCCATTTTTGACCAGACATAACGTCTGAGAAAAGAAAGAAAGAAATAATAACAATAATAATAGTAACAATAATGATAATAATAATTTATTATCATTCAGCTCTTACAGCAATAGACAGTCATAAGCGTACATTTCTATATGAACTACTATATCAATGTAATTTAGTTTACATGAAATAGGTAAAACTAGAAATTATATGTTAGAGAGCAGCATTTTCATTTCCAATACATTTGTCAACTGGGTAAAGAGGTTGTTTACTAGTAGCTTATACAGAAGCGTCTGATTCCACCCGTCTGCTTTGACCCATGACGTCACAAGTATGGCGGAAACGACCATCCACTATGACTCCAATATGGCGCCTATGACTTCATTACGTAAACATAACAAACATGAAAATACATCGAAAAACACACACACACACACCTTCCACGAAACACTTAGTCAAACTAATGGGACAAGTGTAGGAAATTGGGGGTTTTTGGGCGGGGACAATTAAATATAAACACACGCCACTAACCCAAACGACAAAAAACACTAAAATGACAAGACCCCACAACTTCCACTACACACAAAATCCACTGGAATCGATCACTTCCCTTGGTCGACAGAAACAACTGCTACCACACTATAAATCTCAGAAATTTCACCACCACCACACCTAATCCTACCACACACACACACACACACACACACACACACACACACACACACACACTCTAGGAAATCAAAATTGCAATCACACACTTCCCTTGACCTGTTATCTTTACGACACATCCACATATAGCCATCCCTGGTCAGAGACGCCAAAACTTTAGTAAGTCTCATTGCTTCACGACACACTGAACACTTCACGACTTCAGCCAACAGCCCGCATTGCTGAAGAAATTCTATTAGAGACAACGCACTGTCCCCCAGCATCGCAGACAACCAAAAACTGTTGACCTTGTCAGTCATATCCATACCTACCAAAGACATAAGCAAAGAAATTTACCAAAATTTACACATGAACAGAAAAGAAACTACAGTAACGTCAACATAACAAGACCAAAATCATTAATTCATTGAAATATATTCCACTGAAGGCACAGTCACCACTGATACTACACACATGCAATGCTACCACACAAGTGAACCCCATATGCCACATAACACGCTACCCATAAACACACCAACAGAGAGAACCACCGACCGCAACAATACGCCACCTATAAACACGCCACACACACACACTAAACCAAAAACATCACCTAACATACAAATACACCACTGGAGACCACCACCGATCACATCAAAACAACACCTACAAACACGCCATTCTCACAAACTAAACTCCGCGCCGTGGTGACATCACACACCACAACAGCCTTACGTCAAGAGTCAAAGCCGACGGGTGGGATCGAACGCTTCCGTCGACCCGCTTATAAAATTTAGCTTTAAAAATATTTATAGGCAATTCTGTAAAATCTACCCTTGGCCTATTAAACATCCTTAATCCAAAGGCTAGGTAGGAGTTACGTGATTTAGATGATGTGTGGTATGGTATGTCTACATGTGTGCTGTTTCTAGTGTCAAAACTATGTACATCAGTTCTCAGTGTGAAATTAGAAATGTTGTTTCTAACATAGAATAAAACATTATAGATGAATAAGTTTACTGTTGTCAGACGTTCCAGTTTAATGAACAGAAGTTTACAATGTTCTGTTTTATCAGAATCTGTCATTATTCTTATTACTTTCTTCTGCAACAATAAAATGTCATTTGCTTAACAACTGCTACCCCATGAAAAAATTCCGTATGATATGATACATTGGAAGAAAGCAAAATTTTGTGATCTTGCATAGTTATTTGGAACATATCTTTTTAAATTTGTGGTTATGAATATAATAGAGGGAAACATTCCACGTGGGAAAAATATATCTAAAAACACAGATGATGTGACTTTCCAAATGAAAGTGCTGGCAGGTCGATAGACACACAAACATACACATGAAATTAAAGCTTTCACAACAAACTGTTGCCTCATCAGGAAAGAGGGAAGGAGATGGAAAGACGAAAGGATGTAGGTTTTAAGGGAGAGGGTAAGGAGTCATTCAAATCCCGGGAGCGGAAAGACTTACCTTAGGGGGAAAATAGGGGTATACACTCGCGCCCGCGCGCACACACACACACATCCATCTGCACATACACAGACACAGCAGACATGTCTGTGTATGTGCGGATGGATATGTGTTTGTGTGTGTGCGCGAGTGTATACCCCTTTTTTCCCCCTAAGGTAAGTCTTTCCGCTCCCAGGATTGGAATGACTCCTTACCCTCTCCCTTAAAAGCCACATCCTTTCGTCTTTCCCTCTCCTTCCCTCTTTCCTGATGAGGCAACAGTTTGCTGCGAAAGCTTGAATTTCATGTGTATGTTTGTGTTTGTTTGTGTGTCTATCGACCTGCCAGCACTTTCGTTCGGTAAGTCACATCATCTGTGTTTTTAGATATAAATTTGTAGTTAAATAAATAACTCTTGAAAAGTCTAGAAAATATATTTTTAATATGTGGATTCCAGGCCAATTTATTGTCAGTAAGAACACCTAAAAGTTTAGTAGTTTTTAATTCATGATGGTTAGGAATCTCTTAGAGGCTAAAATTAAGTACGTGTGTTTTACTTTCATTTAGTAAGAAAACATCGCAGTACCCACATCCTGCGAGGCCTCACTCAGTGAAAACTAACCAATATGCAAAGATGTTTTGTGTTGGCCTTGTAGGTACTGCGATGTTTGCATATGTCTGGTTATGATTAACCAATCATATCCGCTCATCTGGGGATAGATTGAGTCGAAAGTTGATCGAAAGGTAGCGATTTGAAGGGCAAAAGGGAAAAAAGTGCCAAGGCAAGAGCCAAGGGAAAGAAACCTGTGTGATAGTTGGGTCAGATTTTACGAGCAGTAGCAGTTTTCTTGCTGTCTGCAACAGGTCACGCAAGGCTAGATTTTGATTCTAGTGGGTATCTTGCAGGCAGATGCCTTTGATGTTGTGCAGTGGTGTTTCTCGGCGGCTGCAGCTTCTCGGTCAGTGTCAGCATACCAGTAACAGTTAGGTTCATCATCATTTAGTGTCTTGATAGGTTGTATATTGGATTAACAGTGTAGGGCGGTGTTGGCGGTTTCTTTGTGCGTTAGTGTGCGAGCTTGTCAGCTTCCCTGTTGTAGCCTGTTGGTCGGCTATAATAGCAACTGGCATATCCAGTCAATGTTGCTGATGTTGTCATGTGAGAATTTATAAATAAACACGGATTAGTAATAAAAACAATAAAGGGCTGAACACCGATCCTTGTAGCACTCCAGGCCTAACATAAACCAAATTTGACTTCTCGCTATCAATGCACACAACTTGGTGTATGCCCCCCTGCGGGTCCGGGGGTTAGAATAGGCCCGAGGTATTCCTGCCTGTCGTAAGAGGCGACTAAAAGGAGTCCCTCCCCTTCAAGGGGGTAGTTAGCGCCTGTGTCCTGAGACGGATGGTTCCACGACCTATATTTGTGGTCATTTTGGTTTTTCACTTCTTCTCGTTTCTTCCTTCCATTGTTGGTTCCTTTCTTTGTTCTTCTCCATCTCACTGTCTTCCTTACTCTTTCCCTTGCCTTCTTCTCCTTGCCTTCTTCTCCTTGCCTTCTTCTCCTTGCCTTCTTCTCCTTGCCTTCTTCTCCTTGCCTTCTTCGGTCTCCGTCTCAGGGTTTGAGACAGTCTGTCCTCTCTCTCCCTCTCTCTCTTCTTTTTCCTCTTCTTCCTTCCTCCCTGTGCGCGCCTGAAGGCCGACCCACGCGTTCGCACGCGTAGCTGGTGACGGGGTAACGCGTAATTCCCCGCCCTGGGTAGACAAGTAAGGCACGCACGTACCCCCTGGTAAAGGCCAGGCCCAGGGAGGGGTGATTGCCTGAGCTGATACTTCTGACCATGCCGATTGGTCCCTCCGTCTGTTTCTCGGGAGGTGTGACCTGAGGTGTAAATATTCACTTAAGGCGGGAGTGCCCTCTGATAGGGTCCCCACAAGGAAGGAGCGTGCCATCGGAGATGCTGGCAATCATGGGGGATTCCTCCGCAATGGATTTCTCTTCTTCTTCTCTCTCGACTTCTGCCCACAAACGGAAACTTGACCAGCCACCAGTGACAAAAGTACTACCGCCTGCCCCACAATTCGTGGTAGTTTCTCGATCTGAGGACGGAAAGAATTTTTCCTCTGTCAACCCTTTCGTTATCCAGAAGGGCGTAGATGCCATAGCCGGATCGGTCAAGTGTTGTACCAGGTTGCGTAATGGTACCTTGTTACTGGAAACTGAGAGCGCCTTTCAGGCACAAAAACTGCTTCGGGCCACACTCCCGTACACGTTCCCTGTCCGGGTGGAGGCTCACCGCACTTTGAATTCGTCTCTTGGTGTTGTATATACTAGATCACTCGACGGATTGACTGACGAGGAGATTCAGTCTTTTCTCGCTGAGCAGGGCGTGACGGCTGTCCGTAGGGTCATGAAAAAGGTCAACAATGACCTTGTACCGACCCGGACACTTTTCTTGACCTTTGATAGTGTTCAGCTGCTGTCGCACATTCAAAGCGGGCTACGAGGTTATTTCTGTTCGCCCCTATGTCCTGACACCTACGCGCTGCTACCAGTGTCAGCATTTTAATCACACTCGCCAGTCTTGTTCCAATGCGACTAAATGTGTCACTTGTGGCAGGGATGTCCATGAGGGTGACTGTCCACCTCCGTCTCCTCGTTGTGTGAACTGTCATGGTGACCATGCAGTGTCCTCCCGCAACTGTCCCATCTACAAGGAAGAACGCTGTATCCAAGAAATTCGGGTCAAAGATAAAGTGTCCACCTCGGCTGCTTGCAAGCTATTTGCTAGTAGGAAGCCCACGCTGCTCCCAGCAGGGAGATACAGTACTGTCCTTGCCTGTCCTCAGACTACCAGGGAGGTGGCGACACAGGCATGCGATCTGACCTTCAGCACCACGGTCGTCCGTTCGGCCAGTGCTAAGATCGCGCGGTCGATGTCTCCTCTTCCTCCCGTCACCCCTCAGACACAAGCACCTTCATCAGCTTCTGCCAAGACGAAGACCCAGAAGTCAGATGCATGGGCCTTCAAGAAGGAACCGTCCCGTGCAGACTTCCTACGTACCTCGAACTCCAAGCCATCGACCAGTACTTCAACTAAACGACCTTCCAAGAAGGCTCATAGGAAGCACAGTTCTCCTTCTCCGCCACGGCACATTTCTTCTCCTGCACCACCCAGCCGATGCCGCCCCAGGCCGTCATCCCTTTTGCTTGGCCGCACCGCTGGTAGCCGAACATCTGGCTGTTCACCTGCAGAGAAAGCTCCCCCTCCCGGCCATCTTAACAAGATGGCCGATGAACCTATAGAACCAATGGACGATGACTGTCCGCCTACTGATAGCGGCGGCAGAGCTCGCTCGAAGCCAGGCCCTCAGCGGCCTTCGAGGTGACCCCTTCTTTCATCTTCCTTTTCTTCTCACTATGGCACTTATTCACTGGAATATTCGCAGCATTCGCTCGAACCAAGAGGACTTAAAGTTGCTGCTCCGCTTGCACTGTCCACTCGTCGTAGCCCTCCAGGAAACGAAGCTACACCCATGCGATCAAATTGCCTTGGCACACTACACCTCTGTGCGTTTTGACCTACACCCTGTGGTAGGTATTCCGGCTCATGGAGGGGTTACGTTGCTGGTCCGGGATGATATTTACTACGATCCCATCACATTGCACACCGGCTTGCAGGCAGTTGCCATCCGAATTACTCTCCCCACTTTTATATTTTCCATTTGTACCGTTTACACTCCATCGTCGTCTGCCGTTACCAGGGCAGACATGATGCAAATTATTGCTCAGTTATCTGCACCATTTTTGTTAACTGGAGACTTCAATGCCCACCATCCCCTTTGGGGCTCTCCAGCATCCTGCCCGAGGGGCTCTCTGTTAGCAGACCTTTTCAACCAGCTCAATCTTGTCTGCCTCAATACTGGCGCCCCTACTTTTCTTTAGGACACATATCACACCTATTCCCATTTAGACCTCTCTATATGTACTACCCAACTTGCACGCCGGTGTGAGTGGTATGCACTTTCTGATACATATTCGAGCGACCACTTCCCGTGTGTTATCCATCTCCTGCATCATACCCCCTCTCCGTGCTAAACTAGTTGGAACATCTCCAAAGCAGACTGGGGGCTCTTCTCTTCCAGGGCGACCTTTCAGGATCAAACCTTCACAAGCTGCGATAGTCAGGTCGCACACCTCATGGAAGTCATTCTCACTGCTGCTGAATATTCCATCCCTCACACTACTTCTTCTCCACGTCGCGTACCGGTCCCCTGGTGGACCACAGCATGTAGGGACGCTTTACGTGCTTGTCGACGTGCTTTATGCACCTTTAAACACCACCCTACAGTGGCGAATTGTATCAATTATAAACGATTATGTGCGCAGTGTCGTCATATTATTAAAGAAAGCCAGCTGGGCTGCTTTCACAAGCACCTTCAACAGTTTTACTCCTTCTTCTGTTGTCTGGGGTAGCCTGCGCCGGCTATCTGGCACTAAGGTCCACTCACCAGTTTTTGGCTTGACGGTCGCGAATGACGTCCTTGAGGCCCCTGAGGATGTCTCCAACGCCTTTGGCCGCTTTTTCGCAGAGGTTTCGAGCTCCGCTCATTACCACCCTGCCTTCCTCCCCCGAAAACAGGCAGAGGAGGCTGAGCCACCTAACTTCCGCTCCTCGAATCGTGTAAGTTATAATGCACTTGCCCGGTCACGGTTCTCCACTCCAGGGCCTGATTCTATTCATATTCAGATGCTGAAGAACCTTTCTCCTGCGGGTAAAGGTTTCCTTCTTCATACTTACAATCGCGTCTGGATTGAGGGACATGTTCCTGCATGCTGGCGCGAGTCTATTGTTGTACCGATTCCTAAGCCGGGGAAGGACAAGCACTTGCCCTCCAGTTATCGACCCATCTCGCTTACCAGCTGTGTGTGTAAGGGGATGGAGCGAATGGTTAACTCTCGTTTGGTTTGGATGCTCGAATCTCGACGCCTACTTACCAATGTACAATTTGGATTTCGTAGGCGCCGCTCTGCTGTTGACCATCTGGTTACCTTGTCGACCTTCATTATGAATAACTTCTTGCGGTAGCACCCGACCGCGGCTGTGTTCTTTGATTTGGAGAGGGCTTACGACACCTGTTGGAGGGCGGGCATTCTTCGCACCATTCATGCATGGGGCCTTCGCGGTCGCCTCCCACTTATTATTCGTTCCTTTTTAATGGATCGACAGTTCAGGGTACGTGTGGGTTCTGTCCTGTCAGACACCTTTCGCCAGGAGAATGGGGTGCCACAAGGCTCAGTTTTGAGCGTCGCTCTCTTCGCCATAGCGATCAATCCAATAATGGATTGCCTCCCAGCTGATGTATCAGGCTCCCTTTTCGTGGACGATTTTACCATCTATTGCAGCGCGCAGCGTACATGTTTCCTGGAGCGCTGTCTTCAGCGTTCTCTTGACCGTCTTTACTCCTGGAGTGTCGCCAATGGCTTCTGTTTTTCTGCCGAGAAGACGGTCTGTATTAACTTCTGGCGCTACAAAGAATTTCTCCCACCGTCCTTACGACTCGGTCCTGTTGCTCTCCCATTCGTGGAGGCAACAAAATTTTTATGTCTTACATTTGACAGGAAACTTAGCTGGTCTCCACATGTGTCATATTTGGCTGCCCGTTGTACCCGTTCTCTACATGTCCTCCGTGTTCTCAGTGGTATGTCATGGGGAGCGGATCGAACCGTCCTACTTCGCCTATATCGGTCGATCGTCCACTCCAAGCTGGATTATGGGAGCTTCGTATACTCCTCTGCACGGCCGTCCATTTTACGCCGCCTCAACTCCATACAACATCGGGGTTTACGTCTTGCGATCGGAGCGTTTTGTACTAGTCTTGTCAAGAGTCTTCATGCCAAAGCCGGTGAATTGCCACTCACATACCGGCGCGATATCCTGCTTTGTCGGTATGCCTGTCGGCTACTGTCAATGCCGGACCACCTGTCTTATCGTTCCTTTTTTGACGACTCTCTCGACCATCAATACGGGTTGTATGTCTCTGCCCTGCTACCCCCTGGAGTTCGCTTTCGTCGCCTCCTTCAACACCTTGATTTTTCACTCCCTGCAACCTTTAGAGTGGGCGATAGCCACACGCCACCTTGGCTCCAGGCTCAGGTTCGCGTTCACCTTGACCTCAGCTTGCTCCCAAAGGAGGTTACCCCCGGTTCGGTATACCACTCCCGTTTTGTCGAACTTCGTTCGAAGTTCATTAATATGACCTTGATTTATACAGGTGGCTCTAAGACCAATGACGGGGTCGGGTGTTCTTTTATTGTCGGGGCACAAAGTTTCAAATACCGGCTCCATGGCCATTGTTCGGTCTTCACAGCTGAGCTCTTTGCCCTCTACCAGGCTGTTCTTCACATCTGCCGCCACCGACATTCTGCTTATGTCATCTGCTCCGATTCCCTGAGCGCCATCCAGAGCCTAAGTGATCCGTATCCAGTTCACCCTTTCGTGCACCGGATCCAACGCTCTCTTCAGCAGCTGGTGGACGACGGTTCTCTGGTTAGCTTTATGTGGGTTCCTGGCCATGTCGGTATCCCTGGGAACGAAGCTGCAGATGCCGCAGCCAAGGCTGCGGTCCTCCAGCCTCGGACAGCTTCTTGTTGTGTCCCTTCATCAGATTGTAGCAGGGTCATTTGTCGGCGCATTTTATCGCTGTGGCATGCCGATTGGGCTGCACTTACGAACAACAAGCTTCGGCCCCCCAGGGGGTCCACAACTCTTTTGTGGATACATGCGTAGCGAGCACGGGACCCCGAGCTAATATGGCCCTCCTTCCTTTCCGGGCTGCATACCTTCCTTTTCCACATCCTTCCCTATCCCCCATCTTCGCCCCCCCTCCCCTCACCTCTGGCTCTTTCCATCCCTTTCTCCCCCTCTGGGAGTATGGTTTGTGCCTACATCCGAAGACGGACGTTCGTAAATGTAACGCATTCTTCGCCGTCTCTGCTTGTATATCTTCATCCTTCCTTTGTCCTTCTCTTTTCCTTACCTCTTCTCTTTACCCTTTTCTCCGCTGCGGCGTTTGAGACCTCTCTTCTTTCCTTTCCCTTTCTTTGTTTTTCCCTTTCTCTTTCTTCCTCCCTGTGCGTGTCTGAAGGCCGACCCACGCATTTTTGTGCGTAGCCGGTGACGGGGTAACGCGTAATTCCCCACCCCGGTTAGACAGGTAGGACACGTACATACCCCCTGGTAACAGCCAGGCCCAGGGAGGGGTGATTACCCGAGCTGATACCTTCCGAAAGTGCCGATTGGTCTCTCCGTCGGTTTGTCGGGAGGTGTGAACAATCACCTAAGGCGGGAGTTCCCTCAGAGAGGGCCCCCACAAGGGAGGAGCGCGCCATTGGAGACGCCGGTAATCATGGGGGATTCTTCTGCAATGGTTTCCTCACCTTCCACTATATCTGCTCACAAGCGTAAGTTCACTGAGTCTCAGCCACAGACAGTTCTTCCATCGTTGCCACAGTTCCTTGTTGTTTCTCGGTCTGATGAAGGTCACGACTTCTCCACGGTCAACCCTTTCATTAATCAGAAAGGTGTCGACGCAATTGCAGGTTCTGTAAAGTCTTGTTCCAGATTACGGAATGGCTCCTTGTTGTTAGAAACAGTCAGTGCCCTCCAGGCACAAAAATTGCTGCGTACTTCACTTCTCCACACCTTCCCTGCCCACGTGGAACCGCACCGTACTTTAAATTCCACGCGTGGAGTCGTTTATACACGCTCCCTCGATGGATTGTCTGACGACGAAATTCAGCACTACCTGTCTGACCAGGGTGTAACGGCTGTTCATAGAGCTATGAAAAGGGTTGACACGAATATCATTCCAACCCGCACTGTCCTCTTGACATTTGAGAAAGTTCAACTCCCATCCAAAATCAAAGCAGGCTATGAGATAATTTCCGTTCGCCCTTACGTCCCAAACCCTACGCGTTGCTATCAATGTCAGCGGTTCAATCACACCAGCCAGTCCTGTTCCAATCCGGCCAAATGTGTTACGTGTGGCAAGGATGCCCATGAGGGTGCTTGTCCATGTCCATCCCCTCGCTGCATCAACTGTATGGGTGACCACGCTGCTTCCTCTCGAGATTGCCCCATTTTTAAAGACGAAAAGCTCATCCAGGAAATCAGAGTGAAGGAAAAGCTGTCAACCTTTGCTGCTCGAAAATTATTCGCCAGTCGACAGCCCACCATGCCTCAGACAGGAAAATACGGCACTGTCCTTGTTTATCCGCAGCCAACAAAGGAGGCGGCCACGCGGACTTGTGACCTCACCTTTAGTGCCACGGTCGTCAGATCGGCCAGCGCAAAGATCGCCCGTTCAACCTCACCACTTTCGCCTGCCCACTCTATGGCTCACCCTTCATCGGGTTCTGCTAAATCTCGAGCCCAAAAGTCAGACACCGAGACTTTGAAAAAAGAGCATACTCGTGAAGATTTTTTACGTACCCTAACTTCACAACCATCGGTTCCTCCTTCATCTAAACATCATATTTCCAAGAAGGCTAATAAGAAACCCAGTTCATCTCCTTCTCCGCCAAGGCGTGTCTCATCTACAGCACCACCTGGCGGAAATCGCCCTCGGCCGTCTTCTGTGTCGCCGAGGCGCACTGCTGGCGACCGATCAACCGGCCGATCGCTGGTGGCAGGAGCTGCTCCTGAACAACCTATGGATCAGGATCTTCTGCCTTCGGCTGAATGCCATTCCATGCTGTCGGTCGCAAGCTCTGAGCAGTCGTTGAGTTGACGGCAACCTTGGTCACATTCCTCCATTTTCTGTTCACCCTATGTCCATTATCCACTGGAATATCCGCAGCATTCGAGCCAATCGGGATGAATTGTTGATCCTCTTACTATCCTACTCGCCGGTCATCTTCTGTCTTCAGGAAACAAAGCTGCGTCCCCATGACCGCTTTGTTCTCCCCCATTTTTCAGTCCGTCCGATTTGATCTCCCCTCTGTTGAAGGCACTCCAGCCCATGGAGGACTCCTGATTCTTCTCCGTGATACTCTCCATTATCACCCAATCCACTTAAACACTTCCTTCCAAGCTGTCGCTGTCCGTCTTTCCCTTTCTGGATATACCTTTTCTCTTTGTACTGTATACATTCCATCATCCACACCAATGGCACGAGCTGATCTCCTTCATCTTCTTGGTCAGCTTCCACCCCCCTATTTGCTGGTTGGGGACTTCAATGCCCACCACCCGCTTTAGGGATCTCCACATCCTTGTCCACGTGGCTCACTATTGCTAGACGTCTTCCACCAAGCGGATCTAGTTTGCCCCAACACTGGGGTCCCTACATTTTTGTCTGCCTCTACGACAAATTTCTCTCATTTGGACCTTTCGGTCGGTACTGTTCCGCTAGCTCGGCGCTTCGAATGGTTCGCCCTTGATGATACACACTCGAGTGAACACTTTCCATGTGTCCTTAGACTGCAGCCCCAACTGCCCTATATGCGCCCGCGACGCTGGAAGTTTGCCCAAGCCGATTGGACACTTTTTTCGTCTCTAGCGGCATTCGATGACCGTCACTTTCCTAGCGTCGGCGATGAGGTCTCACATATTACCGACGTTATTCTTACAGCTGCGGAACGTTCAATACCACGCACCTCCGAATTGCCCCGGCGCCCCCCAGTTCCTTGGTGGAACGAGGCATGCCGTGACGTAATACATGAGCGGCGACGTGCTCTTCGCGTTTTCCGCCACCATCCTACTTTGGCCAACTGTATCCGCTATAAGCAGTTCCGTGCGCGATGCCGTTGCGTCATCCGCGATAGCAAGAAGGCAAGCTGGAAATTCTTTATTAGCTCATTTAACACCTTCACTCCCTCCTCTGGAAGTTTGGAGTCGGATTCGACGGTTATCAGGCGCGCCTAGTTTCTCCCCAGTCTCTGGGCTCACTGTCGCGTGTGATACGTTAGTGGACGCCGTCGCAATTTCTAACTGAGATTTCGAGCTCTTCAAATTAGCCACCAGCGTTTCTCCCGAAGAAACATGCAGCGGAAGTGCAACCTCTTGCTTTCTTCTCTCAAAGTCGCGAGAGCTATAATACTGTTTTCTCCATGCGGGAACTCCAACATGCACTCTCTTCTTCTCGCTCCTCCGCCCCAGGACCGGATGGTATCCACATCCAAATGTTCCTGCATTTATCAACCCATAGTCTGCGTTACCTCCTTCGCCTTTATAATCGAATTTGGACTGACAGTACTTTTCCCAGACGATGGCGGGAAGCTATCGTCGTTCCTGTTCCGAAACCTGGAAAGGACAAACATCTCCCCTCTAGCTATCGCCCCATTTCTCTCGCGAGTAGTGTGTGTAAGGTTTTGGAGCGTATGTTGAATTGCCCTTTAGCTTGGTGGCTGGAGTCCCGCAGTCTTTTAACACCTGCCCAATGCGGTTTCCGAAAGCATCGTTCTGCAGTTGACCATCTTGTTTCTCTCTCCACTTATATCATGAACAATTTTCTCCGGGAACGCCAAACAGTACCAATATTTTTTGATCTGGAGAGAGCATACGATACCTGTTGGAGGACAGGCATCCTCTGCACACTGTTCTCTTGGGGCTTTCGAGGTCGGCTGCCCCTTTTTCTTCGCGAATTTATGACAGAGCGCACATTTAGAGTGCGGGTGAACACTACTCTCTCCCGTACTTTCTCCCAAGAAAACGGGGTACCCTAGGGCTCCGTGCTAAGTGTTGTACTGTTTGCTATTGCCATAAATCCAATTATTGATTGTCTCCTTCCTGATGTCTCGGGCTCCCTCTTTGTGGACGATTTTGCAATCTTCTACAGCTCTCAACGGACCAGCCTTCTTGAACAACGTCTTCAAGGATGTCTCGATTGCCTTTACTCTTAGAGACCGAAACCGGCTTCCGTTTTTCTCCCAGTAAGACCATTTGTGTTAATTTTTGGCGACGTAAGGAGTTTCTTCCACCCTCCTTACATCTAAGGCATGTCAACCTTCCATTTTCGGACGTCGCTAAATTCTTTGGTCTTATGTTTGACAGAAAACTGTGCTGGTCCTCCCACGTTTCCTATCTTTCGGCTCGCTGTCTGCGATCGCTCAACACCCTCCGTGTCCTGAATGGTATGTCCTGGGGAGCAGACCGAGTGGTCCTTCACCGCGTCTATTGCGCCTTAGTGCGCTCGAAATTGGACTATGGAATCATAGTTTACTCCTCTGCTCGGCCGTCTATTCTTCGTTGTCTCGACTCTATCCACCACCGAGGATTACGTTTAGTGTCTGGAGGTTTTTACACCAGCCCTGTTGAAAGCCTTTATGCTGAGACTGCTGAACCTCCACTGTCCAATCGGCGAGCAGTCCTTCTGAGTCATTATGCTAGCCATCTGTCTTCCATGCCTGCTAATCCAGCCCATGACATTTTTTTCGACACCTCCTTTGATGTAGGGTATGCAGGCCGCCCCTCCTCCCTACTACCACTGGGAGTCCGCGTTTCGTCAACTGCTCCATTCTCTTTCCTTCCGCTTTCCTAAAACCTTCCTGACAACTTGGGGTACAGCACCGCCTTGGCTCCGTCCCCGGATCTGCCTGCTCCGTGACCTTTGTCAATTTCCCAAGGATGGTACCCCTTCACTTGTTTATCGCCGGGCATTTGCTGCTCTATGTGCACAAATGAAGGAAGCCACATTTATTTACACTGATGGCTCGAAAACATCGTTAGGTGTAGGTAGTGCCTATATTGTTGGCAACACCCTAAATCAGTTTCGGCTTCCTGACCAGTGTTCGGTTTATACTGTAGAACTTTATGCTGTTCTCCAGGCTGTCCACTACATCCACCGCCATCAGCGGATACAGTATGTTATCTGCTCAGATTCTCTCAGCTCTCTCCTCAGTCTCCTAGCTCTTTACCCTGTGCACTCTCTGGTCCACCGGATTCAGGACTGTCTGTGGTGTCACCGCCAGACACCACACTTGCTAGGTGGTAGCTTAAATCGGCCGCGGTCCATTTTAGTACATGTCGGACCCGCGTGTCGCCACTGTGTAATCGCAGACCTAGCGCCACCACCAAGGCAGGTCTCGTGATACGAGAGAGCACTTACCCCAGTTGAACGAGAACCTAGCTACCGACCAGATGTACGAAGCCTTTCTCTCTCATTAGCCGAGAGACAGAATAGCCATCAGCTAAGTTAATGGCTACGAACTAGCAAGGCGCCATTTGTATCCGTGCCTATAGCTTACGAGTATTCAAGAGAGATGTATTCCAAGGACTAATTAAAAGATAAGTAATAAGCATCTACATACTTTTCTTCTTATTCATTTATAAGTTCTCATGTTCCAGACTTCACGCCCGTCGGCGTTAGCCTTGCGTGCCCTATCGGCTACAGCGTTAGTCTAGCGTTCATTTTCAGCCATATCAACTTCACGGTGTCGGCCCAGCTACCGACACAACACTGTCTGCACTTGCTCCACCTGGGGGCATCTCGGTGGCGTTCCTCTGGCTCCCGGGACACGTTGGTATCTGTGGAAATGAGGCGGCTGATATTGCGGCCAAGGCTGCAGTCTCTCTTCTTCGGCCAGCTATTCAATCGATTCCCATCGCCGATCTACGGAGCATTTTATGTCATCGTGTTGTTCTTTTATGGCACCCAGATTGGTCGACACTTCCCCGTAATAAATTGCGGGACGTGAAAGCTCTTCCTTGTGCTTGGACCTCTTCCTCCCGAACGCGTCGTCGGGAGGAGGTAATTTTAACTAGACTCCGGATAGGGCACTGTCTTTTTAGCCATCGACATCTTTTAAGCGGCGATCCTTCCCCACTCTGTCCCCACTGCTCTCAGCTTTGGACGGTAAGACACCTTTTAATTGAGTGTCCCCATTTTACTCCGTTATGCGCCTGTCTACAGCTGTCGCCTGATACATCGTCAATTTTAGCAGATGACACGCGCTCGGCCGATCGCGTTCTCGAGTTTATTAGTGCCAGTGAAATGACGTCAATCATTTGAAGCTTTTTTTTTTGGGGACAACCAACCCCTTTCTGTAGTGGAATTTTTAAGCCTTCCTTCTGCTTTTAGTTTCTCCAATTTTTTGAGTTTCGTTCCCACTGCTGCTGGTTTCCATTTTCGGTTTTTACTGTTTCCTAAGTCACGGACCGGGCGCTAATGACCATAGCAGTTTTGCGCCCTAAAAAAAAAAAAAAGCTTCGGGCCTTGAAACCTCTTCCCGCGGCTTGGACGTCCTCCTCACGCCCTTCTCGGCAGGAGGAGGTCGTTATGGCCCAGTTACGAATTGGACACTGCCGGTTCAGCCATCGCCATCTGCTGACGGCTGCGCCGGCGCCGTTCTGCCCATGTGGGCAATTGCTGACGGTCCGCCACATTTTAACGTCCTGTCCGGATTTTAATACACTGCATCTTGATCTTGGCCAGCCATGTACTCTAGATGCCATTTTAGCGGATGACCCAGGAGCAGCTGCTCGCGTTCTTCGTTTTATCAACTTGACAAACTTGTCTAAGGGCATTTGATTATGCTGTTTTTTTTTTTTAATCCTATGTCTGTCAATCTGTCTTTTATCGTGTTTTCCCTTTTAGTTGCTGTTTTAAACTTGTGCCTCGCGGTGCATTCGTAACGTAGTCTGGGCGCTAATGACCTTTGACGTTGTGCGCCCTAAAACCACCAAAAAAAAAAAAAAACCCTTGGTGTGCAGTTCTGTAGCAAAGATTGAAACATATTTAAGCTGTTGCCATCAAAACCATAGTAGAATAACTTATTCAACAAAGTATCATGCTCTGTGCAGTCAAAGCTCTGCTCAGGTACAGAATGTAGCTTGGGAATACCCCTTAGCCTCGAACACACCTAGGACAAATTTTACTAGAGAAGCCATTGCATCAGTTGTGGATTTACTTTTTCTAAATCCAAATTATTTGTCACTAACTGTATCCAATTTATCCAAGTAAACACTAACTTGGAAGAAAGGACAGATTGCTGCTTACCATAAGGAAGATACATTAAGTTGCAGACAGGCACAGTTAAAAGACAGCCTTCATCAGTAAGAGAGACACACAAACATCGTTCACACACACAAGCAAGCACACGTGACCGCCAACTCCAACATCTCGAGCCAGAATGCTGGAGTTGGTGACGGCGGTGTGTGTGTGTTTTTTTTTTTTTTTTTTTTTTTTCCTTCCTGCAGTTTCCATTGTTTGATAAACACTAGCTTGATCATAAAAAATTTTATAGAGTACAGGGATTATGGATATAGGCCTACAACTAGCGGGACTGTTCTTTTTGCCTTTTTTATATATAGGCACAACCCCAGAAATTTCTAGTAGATCAAGAAACTTACTATCACCTAGACATATATTTTCACAGTAAGTTAGGGGATAAATTATACAGTCAATAACGTCTTTCAACAAATTGCAAGACAGTTTATAGGTATCAACACTAGCTTAGCTTTTGAAATTTTTCACTATTTTCGGAATGGTTTTTGGACATTCTTCCGTGTAAGTAAACATGCCCAGGGGATGCTTTTCGAACCAGTTATCCATTATACTAAGTGCATTTTCATGGAGGTTTATTTGTGGTACTACTAATATTTTCAGTAGATTGGATGCAAAATTTATTAAATTCTTCTTGGGTTATGGCAATATCATTTTGTTTGGTGTGTACAATAGAGTTGATTACACTCCTGGCTTTTTATGTTTGTTATGGGACTTTTCAGTTTGCTATATTATGTAGTTCATTTGCTTCATCGATTACCTATCTATACTTGTATATAGGCACAATAAAAAAACACACACAAACACACACACAAAATTTCGGGCTTTCGCAACCCACGGTTGCTTCGTCAGGAAAGAGGGAAGGAGAGGGAAAGATGAAAGGGTATGGATTTTAAGGGAGAGGGTAAGGAGTCATTCCAATCCCGCGAGCGGAAAGACTTACCTTAGGGGGAAAAAGGACAGGTATACACTCGTGCGCGCGCGCGCACACACACACATATCCATCCACACATATACAGACACAAGCAGACATATTTAAAGGCGAAGAGTATGGGCAGAGATGTCAGTCAGCCTTTAAATGTGTCTGCTTGTGTCTGTATATGTGCGGATGGATATGTGTGTGTGTGTGTGCGCGCGAGTGTATACCTGTCCTTTTTTTCCCGCTAAGGTAAGTCTTTCCGCTCCCGGGATTGGAATGACTCCTTACTCTCTCCCTTAAAACCCACATCCTTTGATCATTCCCTCACCTTCCCTCTTTCCTGACGAAGCAACCGTGGGTTGCGAAAGCTCGAAATTTTGTGTGTGTGTTTTTTTTATTGTGCTTATCTACCGGCGTTTTCCCGCTTGGTAAGTCATGGAATCTTTGTTTTTAATGTATTTTTCCCATGTGGAATGTTTCTTTCTATTTTATTTATACTTGTATATACCTTTATACCTATATATACCTTTAGCATACAATACTTTATGCAGTTCAGGATAATTTTTATATTTGCACCAGAATACATTATGACAGTATTTTTCAATTGCCCTAACTCTGGAGTACACCAATCCTTTTTTTTTTTTAAGCTGCTACTAATATTCCTGTAATTTTTCCAGAGGAATGTTGCTTTCAAACATATTTAAAAATGCAGAGAAAAACTCAGTGAAAACAGTATCAGAGGAACAACGTTGAAGCCTACTGAAAAGGGAGTCCCAGTTTCAACAAGTGAGGGCATGTCTAAACCTATCAATCTTCTCTTTACTAATTGCTCTAGTAGTCACAGTTTTAGATTTTGGTTTGGAGGTGTTGGAAGTTACAATACTACGTCTAATAAATACTGCATCATGATTGAGAAAGAGACACTAATTACATTAGAGGACATAAAAGTTCTCTTAATATTTATAAATATATTACCAAGACAGGTAGGGCCTCTTGTAGATTTACAGTTAACATACAAAAGGTTAAATTGTTGAAGCACATGTTTGAGCTCAGTCACAGTTTTTTTGTGCTGCAGTATGTCAAAACTTGAACTGACATCCCCACTGATGAGAATTTGTCTGTTTCCCATTTTGGTATAGTACAGATGTACATTAAGAGGTCATCAGTGGCCTGTACACTACTCCTACATCTAGCTCAAGACTCTGTTACTAGATGTGATATTTCCAATTGCATTAATGCATTTCAACACAAAGGGTGTTGAGATATGACCTACCACAGTTTGGCCCAAGAGATGTTTTTATGTGTATTGCTACCTCCTCCCCCACCCCCTTCCCCCATGCAAGTGATGGAGACGAGTCCTCTATTATACCAACTAGGTAATGTGTAATCATTCAGTACTTTGTACCTAAGCCCTTCCTTTTTACACCAATGTTCACTTAAATATAAAATGTCCAACATGTTTTCATTTGAAAAATCATTAACTATTAGATTTGTATCTGCCATACCTTGAACATTGAGGTAGCCTGTCCTAAACTCTACTTTTGGCATTACTTTTTTCATATATACTTAATTGACGTAGGCCAATGTTACTATGTAAAAGTTGATCAGGTTGTGTTCATGTGGCACTGGAACATCCAACCTGGTCTAATCCTGTAAGTTTTTTATCATCTCAGTTGAAACATAACCCAGAGTATTGATCTGTCTTCCTACCTAAGTTTATCCAATAATATTCTTAGACTTGCATCACTTAAAACACATTTACCTAGTTTGTTGAGATGTTGGCCATGCTTGGTATGCCAAACTCTGCGGTAACTACTAGTGTTAGGTAAGGAAACATTCCTAAAGTGTTTACAGATAGCTTTGTACTTCTTCTTGGTTTGCTCCACTTCCTTAGTCACACATGACTACTGAGGCAAATCATGTTGATGAAGCACATCGATGATAATCATATTGGTGTGGGTTAACACTTAGTGTCTTCTTCAGTGTCAATGTAGCTGTCTTCCTCTCATTTCCGCTGATGTTGTTCGCTCCAGCCATTACTACTACAAAGTCTTTGTACTAGGGGGCTGTGCTGTCTTTCTTAATAGATGTTGAAACATCTTGCAAACCAGCCCCTAATTTAACAATTCCTTCTATTTTAAACTCTTCCGGCACAGAAGGTCCACTTCCCATTAACATAACTGATAATCCTCGCGCATAACTGTCTGTGTTAATCTTGATTTTACATTTCTTCTTATATACTAGTTTGCTATTTACTAAGTTTTGAGTGTCTTGCATTGCCTTATCAGATGAGTGTGCTGATGCGATTTCAATATCATCCATGTTTTGGAATGAATTGTGTTTGTTGTTAATTGATAGAACAAAATCCTTCTCATGTTGATGGTTTTGTAAGGACTCCTCTTTGATTTCATAGTTTCACATGCTCTGCTGGACCTGTTATTGTGAGTTATTAAAGTCCTACCCTTGCTTTCTGGCAATCCTTCTGGTTTAGATATATTGAGACATACTTGATGATTACTCTCTTCCAAGGTATGCTGGAGTCTTTGGTTTTCATCACTCAGTATTTTTAAGTACTCTTGTAGCTCAGCAATAATTCATAACAAAGAATTTTTATCTTCATCAGATAAGTTTTACAATGTTACCTAGGACAAATCCACTCTGTGCTTTCTTCAGGTTGGTCATTTGTGGTAATGTTTGCACAAGTGAAGTGATTCCAATGATCCCACAAATCACCCAAGATACCATTTCTTACATTTCTGTTACATTTTACACACATTTTGGATCAACCTGTTTTTTACGGTAGCTGAATCACTACCTACTACTTCGATCAGTGCCATGTTGTGCAACATATGTACTGAGAAAAAGACTGATAACTGTTTTCAGCTCTGAAGTGTTTACAGTTCTTATCCACAGGTGAACCACACATATATTTGGGGAAAAAAAAAACAAAGAATACACGTTTTTATTTATCGGTGCCCTGTAGTGTTGAATGTGGATGGCATGTGTAAGTGGCATTTTCATTTTCTTCTTTGCACCTAACGTTGTTACCCGATATGTAAAAATTTCAGCAAAAAATAAAGTTGTGATACAGTTGTCTATGTAACCCACAGGACTTTGAAATTCGTCAAATTAGACCTTTTTTGTGATGGAGTCATCTTTAAGTGAAGGTAAGAACTACCAGTTTCAATTGCCATTTATACTTGATACTAGCCTAAAGAGTTACAGTGCATAAGATGAAGTCTGTACTGTTCCCCTCTGGAATGTTATGATTTTAAGAAATCACAAATGTAAAGCACATCATGGAAAAGTGTGTTTCTCAACATTTTTAATAAAAAACTGAAGATGTATCCTACTTTTTATGCAATATATCAACTTACTGACTGGCGTAGTAGATGCCTAAAAAACTTGAGGTCTGTAGGTCACCTCATTAGTGAGTAGCAAGTGTGTGAAAATACAAAAATTGGTTCTTTACTAATGACCAGTACACGCCATTGTGTCTTCAAACCTGAATTTATCAAAAATGGTTAGAGTTATAACAGTGCTATTTGGCAGTTTTCTATTAAGATATGTAGGTACCCATGTACTGAATATGACTAATTCCTGTCATGGTCGCCTTAGGAGCTACCAAAATATAATTTTAAAGGAATGACCCGTACTGCTCTTGGATCACAGAGATGTATTAGTTTTCTCATCTTGACATTAAGATTTATAAGAAATGTAATTATCAGCTTGAGCTAAATTTTCTTCTAGGTATGGCTGCTTCACACTATTTAAAATTAGATCACCAGCTGCTGGCTGGAGTATGGTAGTGCCACCTATCCCGAAACAGTGATTTTCATGACAGTTTTACATTAATTTGGAAGGCTGCAATTTGATCGTGAGCAGGCAAAGTCAACGAATGTGTATCAAACATAAAGATTTTGATAACAGATTGATATACGGTGTAGCCTGATGTGTACATTTCCACGATATCTAATGCACTTTGGCATATTTGACCTTTCTTGTCATGCAAACTAGAACTGGCGGCTGAAGTCTAAATACCTTTATTGAGTAATAGACATATCTTCTCCTAGTATTCTGGTACGTACAGTGTGGGGCAAATAAAAGTAGCTCGGGCAAGAATATATGATTAGACGACCATTTGTGGCAGCATTGACAGAGAGGGAAAAGACATACAGTTACTTCCAGCACGATGGAGCAACTCCCCATACAGCCAGCTGAACCTTTAGAGCACATTTACACAGTCTACATGCCTTACTGAGTTGTTAGGAGAGGTCAGTCTTGTTGTGGCCCTGGCTGGCCAAGCAGGTCACTTGATCTATCATTGTGTGATTAATTTGTGTGGGGAGCCCTCAAGTCTAAGGTGTATTGCCACAACCCTCGTTGTCTTCAAGAACTGCAGCAGAACATATCAGATGATATTGCAGTAATTCCAGCAGATCAGCTTTGATCCATCTTCAGCACCTTGCTGATAAGGGCCCAAAAGTGCCAAGAGATAAATGGTGATTACTTTCAAGATCTGCTGTTTTCTGTTAGTACTGTATTTCCTTTTCTCTGCTGTGTTTCATTGTACACTGGAACTATGTTCCCAGTGCTACTTCTGTTTGCCTCACCCCGTAGATTGTAAATGAAATTAAAAAAAAAATTGCAAGAGAAGGGGTAAGTTATGTTTCCTGAAAATTTTTGATCCAGTTTAATTCTAATGCACAGGAAAGGGAGGGAGGGAGGGAGGGAGGGTGGGTATGGGTAATGTCTGACACTGCAAATTTTGTTATACTAGTGATGCCAGTTAAGGGAGATTTGGCGAAGAAAGTTTGATCATAACCAAATCTCTCAAAACTAACTGAAGCTTCCCCACATTTGATGGTTAATCAACTGATTCAAAACCATGTGGTGTTCTGGATAATGTATCACTACCACTCCAGTGTCTGCCAGAAAAGTTTTCTATAGTAGCATAGCTAAGTTGGTGGTGAGGAGGAGGTCAGTTCTCCCTGTGCTACATCTACATCTACATCTACATTGATACTACGCAAGACACCCAACGGTGTGTGGCTGAGGGCACTTTACGTGCCACTGTCATTACCTCCCTTTCCTGTTCCAGTCGCGTGTGGTTCGCGGGAAGAACGACTGTCTGAAAGCCTCCGTGCGCGCTCTAATCTCTCTAGTTTTACATTCGTGATCTCCTTGGGAGGTATAAGTAGGGGGAAGCAATATATTCCATACCTCATCCAGAAACGCACCCTCTCAAAACCTGGCGAGCAAGCTACAGTGCGATGCAGAGCGCCTCTCTTGCAGAGTCTGCCACTTGAGTTTATTAAACATCTCCGTAACGCTATCACGGTTACCAAATAACCCTGTGACGAAACGCGCCGCTCTTCTTTGGATCTTCTCTATCTCCTCCGTCAGACCGATCTGGTACGGATCCCACACTGATGAGCAATACTCAAGTATAGGTCGAACGAGTGTTTTGTAAGCCAGCTCCTTTGTTGATGGACTACATTTTCTAAGCACTCTCCCAATGAATCTCAACCTGGTACCCGCCTTACCAACAATTAATTTTATATGATCATTCCACTTCAAATCGTTCCGCACGCATACTCCCAGATATTTTACAGAAGTAACTGCTACCAGTGTTTGTTCCGCTATCATATAATCATACATTAAAGGATCCTTCTTTTTATGTATTCGCAATACATTACATTTGTCTATGTTAAGGGTCAGTTGCCACTCCCTGCACCAAGTGCCTATCCGCTGCAGATCTTCCTGCATTTCGCTACAATTTTCTAATGCTGCAACTTCTCTGTATACTACAGCATCATCTGCGAAAAGCTGCATGGAACTTCCGACACTATCTACTAGGTCATTTATATATATTGTGAAAAGCAATGGTCCCATAACACTCCCCTGTGGCACGCCAGAGGTTACTTTAACGTCTGTAGACGTCTCTCCATTGATAACAACATGCTGTGTTCTGTTTGCTAAAAACTCTTCAATCCAGCCACACAGCTGGTCTGATATTCTGTAGGCTCTTACTTTGTTTATCAGGCGACAGTGCGGAACTGTATCGAACGCCTTCCGGAAGTCAAGAAAAATAGCATGTACCTAGGAGCCTGTATCTAATATTTTCTGGGTCTCATGAACAAATAAAGCGAGTTGGGTCTCACACGATCGCTGTTTCCGGAATCCATGTTGATTCCTACATAGTAGATTCTGGGTTTCCAAAACCGACATGATACTCGAGCAAAAAACATGTTCTAAAATTCTACAACAGATCGACGTCAGAGATATAGGTCTATAGTTTTGCGCATCTGCTTGACGACCCTTCTTGAAGACTGGGACTATCTGTGCTCTTTTCCAATCATTTGGAACCCTCCGTTCCTCTAGAGACTTGCAGTACACGGCTGTTAGAAGGGGGGCGAGTTCTTTCGCGTACTCTGTGTAGAATCGAATTGGTATCCCTAATGTCCTCTTCTACATGAATTGCCAATTAGTCGTTTGCTCATCCTCTGACTATGTATGCACACTGTTGCCGCAACTTCATTTTTACAGTGATTGCTATTCAAAAATCGCCATAAGGAGACCATGCCTTTCAGTGGCATACTTATGTGACACTACTTCATCTGATTCATACAGCTGTTAGTGGTACAGTTTTAATTATCTGTTGTTGGTGATTCAGTCATATGTGTGTAGACTGTTTGCAAGTGTTCTTTTGCTGTGATAGACCAAGTGATTTGAACCACCATCCTCCTGAATGCAGGTCCAGTATTTATTACTGGGAAAGACCAAGTGGAAGTTGAACTTTCTTTCTGAAAGATTGTGGTTCACACAATCATCCAATCATTCAGATACAGATCTTCTGGGGTTTCCCTAAATTGTTAAAGACAGATGCTTGGGTTGGTCCCTGTAAAAAGGATGTAGCCAACTTCCTTCCCCACCCTTCTACTTCCAAGCTTGTGCTTCATCTCTTCCAAGCTTGTGCTTCATCTCTAATGACATTTTATTGTGAGACTTTAAATCCTACTATTTGCACAGAGAGAAAAATGTGTTCCCTCTCTTAATGTCCCAAATTCTCGGTTGATTACAGTTTGCTGCACTTTCTTAAGAGAAAGCTAACTTTCCAAACTTGTTCACATATTCTATACTGTTTGTTAATTTTGAGTCAGCTTGAATCAGTCCCAAGATAGATGTACACAAAGGGGGAATCACATAGGAAGTGTATGAATTTATTTATTTATTTTTTATTTTCACATCAAGCTCCGTATGACCAAATTGAGGAGGAAATCTCCAAGGTCATGGAACATGTCAGTACATGAAATTAAAACATAAAAGTAATAACAGATAAAAATAAATGCTTATGAACCCGAAAAAAGTTAGTCCGTAAATTTGAGTAAACGCAATCAACAATACAACAAGAAGCAGCTTAAGTTTTCAAGGAACTCCTCGACAGAATAGGAGTAGTGACCCACAAGGAAACTCTTCAGTTTTGACTTGAAAGCTCGTGGATCACTGCTAAGATTCTTGAATTCGAGTGGTAGCTTATTGAAAATGGATGCAGCAATATACTGCACACCCTTCTGCACAACAGTTAAGGAAGTCTGATCCAAATGCAGGTTTGATTTCTGCCAAGTATTAACTGAGTGAAAGGTACTTATTCTTGGGAATAAGCTAATATTGTTAACAAGAAATGACAGTAAGGAATATATATATTGAGAGGCCAATGTCAAAATACCCAGGCTCGTGAACAGGGGTTGACAAGAGGTTCGTGAACTTGCACCACTTATTGCCTGAACTGCCCATTTCTGAGCCAAAAATATCCTTTTAGAATGTGGAGAGTTACCCCAAAATAATAACATCATACGGCATGAGTGAATGAAAATAAGTAAAGTAGACCAATTTTCGTGTCGAATGATCACTCACTTCAGATACAATTCGAATAGTGAAAATGGCAGCATTAAGTCTTTTAGCAAGATCCTGAGTGTGGGCTTTCCACGAGAGCTTACTATCTATCTGAACACCTAGAAGTTTGAACTTTTCAGTTTCACTAATCATATGCCCATTCTGTGAAATTAAAACATCAGGTTTAGTTGTATTGTATGAGTCTTACTGTGATTTGGAGATAGTTTATTTTCTACAAGCCATGAACTTGCGTCATGAACTGCTCTATTTGAAACCAAGCCAATGTTGCACACAACATCTTTTACTACCAAGCTAGTCTCATCAGCAAACAGAATTATTTTAGAGTTACTCGTAATATTAGAGGACATATCATTTATATGAATAAGGAACTAGAGTGGCCCCAACACTGATCCCTGGGGCATCCCCACTGAGACCCCACATCACAGCCATTCTCAACATTATGAATAATGACCTTTTACTCTCTGTTGCTAAAGTAAGAGGTGAACCAATTGTGAGTAAATCACCGTATTCCATAATGGGCCAACTTCTGGAGCAATATTTTGTGATCAACACAGTCAAATGCCGGAGTTAAATAAAAAAATATGCCTGGCATTCGAGACCTTCTGTTTAACCCATCCAGTACCTCATAGAGGAAAGAGAATATAGCATTTTCAGTTGTTAAACAACTTCTAAAGCCGAACTCTACATTTGATAGCAAATCGTGTGATATAAAATGATCACTTATCCTTACATACACAGCCTTTTCAATAACTGTAGCAAACACTGATGGCATAGAAATAGCTCTAAAATTATCTACATTATCCCTTTCTCCGTTCTTATAAAGTGGCTTTACTACTGAGTACTTTAATCGTTCAGGAAACTGACCATTCCTAAAGGAAAAATTACGAATATGGCTAAATACAAGGCTAACATGTGCAGCACAGTATTTAATATTCTGCTAGGCACTCCATCATAACCATGAGAGTCCTTACTTTTCAGTGATTTAATTATTGACTCAATCTCCCTCTTGTCTGTTTCACAGAGGAGTATTTCAGACATCAATCTCAGAAAGGCATTTGCCAAGAAAGTTATATGATTCCCTATAGGAACTAAATTTTTATTTAATTCACCAGCAATGCTCAGAAAATGATTGTTAAATACCGTACATATATCTGATTTATCAGTAACAGAAATATTTTACTGCGAACTGACTTAATATTGTCGAGCTTGTGCTGCTGACGGGACGTTTCCGTCACAACTGACCATATGGTTTTAATTTTATCTTGTGAATTAGCTTTTCTGTTTGCATACCACATACTCTTAGCCTTCCTAATAACATTTTTAAGCACCTCACTACTGTCACTTGGTTGTGACTACTTCTAACATTTTCATATAATTCCTGCTTTGTTCTACATGATATCCTTATCCCACTAGTCAGCACCCAGGCTGCCTGTTACTGGTAGTACCCCGTTCAGAATGTTCTAATGGGAAGCCACTCTCAGAGAGCACGAGAAATGTGTTACGGAAAGCATTACATTTATCATCTGTTATTGGCACTATAAACATCCTGCCACACTCGTTCCATGACAAGATTTAAAAAACTCTCTAATGCTGTTGGATTAACTTTCCTACATAGTTTGTAATTAAGTGTAACATTTGTTTGAGTACTAAAGCCTTTGAGTGTTAGGATTTGTGCATCGTGGTCTGAGAGGCTGTTCACCCTTTTCCTAACAGAATGCCTATCCTAGTAACGAAGAAAGAATAAAAATATTGTCTATGGCTGTGCTACTGTTCCTCTGCACCCTAGTTGGAAAAAACACAATCTGCATCAGATCATATTAATTTCGGAGCTCTACAAACAGCCTCTTTTTTTTCTTTCTCCCCACCATCATATACAAAATTTATATTGAAGTCACCACATATAACAAATTTCTGGTACTTCCTACAAAGTGAATCAAGAACACTCTCTAGCTTGAGCTGTCTTTGTGACAGGTAATTCCAGAAGTGTAAAACCCTGTTGACCCTGCAGATTCTTCCACCAAGAGCATGTGATGTTTTACTTTGAGTAGCTCAGAGAAAATGTGCATAAGCACAGAAACTGGAAATCTGTGATAAAGAAAATAGGTTTCAGTTTTTGAGGATAAACGTTACTAGAAGATGAACTGTTACTGATTTCAACAATTTCCAGTAGGTGGTTTTTGCCAAAACTGTTTTACATTTATGTAATCACAAGTATTCCACACATGGAAAAATTGCTACCTGAAAAAATGTATCGAAAGAAAATTCATTTGTGGAGAAAACTGTGGAATTACCGATGCGTGCCTGAGCATTTGTAAAGGCTTGGAAGGGCTTGCCTTAAAATCTACTAAGCGGTTACGAAACGGTTCCTTATTGGTTGAGCAGAACTTCTTAAGAACTCACAAAAATTGGGTGGCTATGACGTAACTCGAGCAAGGGTGTGGTCACATGCAATGATATTATTGACATAGATATCTCAGAACTAAAATGAGAATGGCATCACAGGAGATAATGGATGTGGAACAAGGACATCAAGGAACAATGGGGCAATTGAGAAGACTGCCACCTCAACTGCAACCTTCATTTCTCCGATGCTGCATTATGGCAAGGTTCCTCCGACTTAGGCATTATGTACCTAACCCTATGTGTTGCAATAAATGGCCATACAATACTGAATTGTGAAGGTTAAGCAACCTGCACTGCCCTGGTCTTGAATTGGTACCCTCCTGGGCTCTGCTGTGCTGTGGCCGGAATGCCCTGGAAGGCAGATCACTGGTGGGAAGGTGTAAAGTCTAAGAAGGTGGACTCGGGGCCTGCAGTCAGACTGATTGTGGTGAAGGCTCAGACTCATGGTGGTTGCTTGTAGAACCATATCACCTCTCTTCATGGTTGGTGCTGCCAGATTAGAACCCTTTGGCTAGAAATACTGGGTGTTTGTACTCGTTAGGTGCTCATTTGTTGAGCCAATGCACTGCTTCTAACCACGTATGGTGTAAAAAGTCCATCACTCAAAGTTGTGGAAACTGCCCAGCCGGTCCTGCAGAAATCCTGTCCTCTTGCTGTGTCATCAGTATTGCAATGCTGAGGCTGGATCGGCCCAGAGTGTATGAACAGGCCAGTTGCCACAACTGCCATGACAGTGTTTGGGCTCCTGCCAGCTTAGAAGGCTTTTTGTACCTACTGAGGCAGAGCTACTATTTTCATAGTAGTGCCCCAAAAATAGTGGCTGCTCTACATACCTCCCTTCTTCAGTATACCGGGTCTCTGCCTCTGGTTGATCTGCAAAGACTCAACGTACATGAAAAACAGTGTACAATATATTCATTTGCTCCTTATGTGCTTGTCAGCTTGAACCGCAGTGTTCAGCAGCTGTGAACTCAATCTACAATTCTAGCTAACTGGTTTTCAGTTTATGTGTATCTAGTAACGTAGTAACGTGCCTGAAATCTCCACTGCAACTGACAGGATAGTGTGCTCAAATGCCCACTCTTGCTTACAGTTACTTGACAGTAAATTCATCTCATGGACTCCTTGTAAAATTGCACAACAGAATTCAACTGTTAGCATTGTTGGCACTTATGCAAAATGTCGTTTGCCATAAAAAAAGAAATAAAAGCCACTTAAGTGTACCATGCTGTTAGGTGCATCAGCATTCTGTCACACAAGTAAAAAATCTGCAGACCATTTTAAATGCTAGGAAACAGATTCCATAGCTTTTGTACATTAAATGCTCACATATCACAACAATTTTTAACCCTTCATTTCCCACTTTTTTGTGGATTATACATGATTGATAATCCAGTCTGCTGGTCGCTGGTGTAGTGGGGGTTCACATGGATGGGCAGCCCTCCATTTAAGGCAGATGAAGACTGCACAGAACAGTCAGAAGTGTTGTGGTGCTGGATACTGTGAGACTAATGATCATAATGGTCATAACTGTAAGACACTTTTTCCTGCTACTGCTGCACATGCTGACGGATTTATTCCACAGGTATATACTCCCTCCTGGGTTGCTACGAGTTGGTTCAGGCAGAGGATGAGGTCAGATTCTAATGTACCATTGAGTTAGGCCAGATTTAATGCTGGGAGCACCACTAGTGGTTTGTCCGGCTAGTACAACTGTGTTTATGTTATGTTCATACTGGTGGTCCCCATAACAGTAGCTGTAAGGTGAAATGTAGGCCCCGTTATTTTGTAAATTGTCTCGCTAATTAGCAATCCACAGCCATGTAATCCCAGTCACATTGTTCCTGGGTCATTCCATGTCAGACTGCCAAATTTCAGAATGTTTTCCTGCTCGGGCATCACCTTATGTAAACATTTGTTCATGTCCCTGATGAACACTGGTTAAGTTTAACGTTCCTCGAAGCAATACTGGCTGGGATATAGTCGGAGTGAGTGTGAATTTCTGGCAACTTTGAGCTGTTATATCTTGGACAGCATTTTGTTGGAAGAAATGAAATGTGGCAATATGAAAAGAATTTTAAGAACCATATTCAGCCAGAAAAATTAAGACAGATTCGCTCAGAAAAGTCAGCCCCCCCTAAAATTGCTGGGACCACAATTAATGCTTACAGGTACTGTGAGACTGAAAAAACTCAAACAAGCAATTCAGAACCAGAGAAGAGGAATGTTGAGCAAGGGCGTACACATTCTCCATGACAATGCTCGCCCACACATCGCTCGGCAAACCGTTGCCCTCCTGCAACAGTTTCAGTGGAACACAATCACCCACCCACCCTGTAGCCCTGACTTGGCACCCAGTGACTATCACCTGTTCCCTGGGTTGAAAGGACATTTGGCTGGAAAGCGATTCAGTTCCAACAGTGTGGTGAAAGAAGAGGTTCACAACTTTCTGAACAGCATGGCGGCGAACTGGTATGACATGGGCATACAAAAACTGCCACAGTGTCTACAAAAATGCATCGACAGAATTGGTGATTGTTGAAAAATAGCTAAATGTTCAAGCTGTAAACTGATGTAAACTATTGTAGAAATAAACAGGTCTATGTACTTATAAAAAAATAGGAGACCTTACTTTTGGGATTACCCTCGTACAATATCCCCTGTTAGTCGTATTTGGTACGGGTCACAGACATATGAGTGGTATTCTAGAATAGGTTGTATGAGTGATTTGTAAGCAATCTCCTTCATAAACTGGTTGCATTTCTCCAGTATTCTACCAATAAACCAAAGTCTACCACCTGCTTTACCTGTGACTGAGACTATGTGATCATACCAGTTCATAACCATACAAAGTGTTAAAACTCGGCTTTTTTTATTAGTTGGCCAATTCCATCTGTGACTTGTTGATATACCAGTCATAGGATAACGCCCTTTTTTATCATTTTGTGAAGACACAATTTTACATTTGTGAACATTTAAATCAAGTTGCCAATCTTTGCATCACTTTGAAATCTTACCGAGATCTGACTGAATATTTATACAGCTTCTTTCAGACAGTACTTCATTGTAGGTAACTGAATCATCTGCAAAAAGTCTGAGGTTACTATTAATACGGTCTTCAAGGTCATTAATATAAAACATGAATAGCAAGGACCCCAACACACTTTCCTGGGGCACACCTGAAGTTGCATGTACTACATCTGATGGTGATCTCCATCCATGATAACATGCTGTGTCCTCCCTACCAAAAAATCTTCAATTCAGTCACAAATTTCACTTGATACCCCATATGAACATACATTGGACAATATGCATAGATGTGGTTGTGATTCGGATGCCTTTCAGAATTCAAGAAATACTGCATCTACCTGACTGCCCTGATCCATAGCTTTCAGTAAGTCACGTGAGAGAAGTGTGAGTTAGGTTTCATATGTTCGAAGTTTTGATTCTGTTTGTAATACCACATTATGTTTGAGCTCAGAATATGTTCTAAGATTCTACAAGAAATGAATCTCAAGGATAATGGACGGTAGTTTTGTGGATCATTTCTACTATCCTCCTTGTAAACATATGTGATATGTACTTTCTTCCAACTACTGGACACAGTTTTTTCTTTGTGATATTAGATAGGTTATAGTTAGAAGGGAGGCTAACTCGGCCCCAAATTCGGGATGGACTCTGATAGGGATTCCATCAGGCCATCAGCTTTGTTCAGTTTTCATGCTTTCAGCTGTTTCTCAGCTCCACTAACACTTACTGCGCTCATCTTTTCAGTGGTAGAAAGATTAAACTGGGGCAATTCTCCAGGGTTTTCCTGTGTAAAGGAACATTTGAAAAACAGTTAATCGTTTGTGCTTTTCCTTTGCTACCCTTAATTTCAGTTTGTATCTCATATGCAAGTGACTATACATTATCTTTGGTGCCACTAACAGCCTTTACATACAACCAGAATTTCTTTGAGT
Source organism: Schistocerca serialis cubense (assembly GCF_023864345.2). Classification (NCBI taxonomy): domain Eukaryota; kingdom Metazoa; phylum Arthropoda; class Insecta; order Orthoptera; family Acrididae; genus Schistocerca; species Schistocerca serialis. The sequence continues at coordinate 816,146,867 of NC_064640.1, forward strand.
TTTATATAAGATCATTTGACAGTATTCTGCTGCAGTAGTCATTGAAGGCTTCATGCATTCCTTTCTTGACAGCCAAGTATGTTTCACTCGGCATCTCCTATCCATAGCCCTATGCTTTCTTTTACACCTGTTATGTAGTAGTCTCGGTTTCTTTAGAAGTTTCTTTACAGTGACTGTAAATCGTGGAGGTTTCCTCCCATTATGAACTGTTCTACTGGGTACATATCTTTCCAGTGCCTGGCCAACTATTCTTTTAAACTTGAGCCAGAGTTTCTCAACATGCTCCTGCCGTGTACTGATAGTTTGAAGTTCATCATTGAGATATGGCACTACTGATTTTTTGCCTAGTTTACTGAACATATATACCTTTGTGTTAGTTTACCTTTGTACTTTGGTAATCATTGTTGCAACATTCGTGTCATGATCACTAATACCAGTTTTGATGTAGACATTCTCAAAGAGATCAAGTCCCTTAGTTGCTTTATTGATCCAATATATTTCCGTCATGAGTGGGGTTCTGAACTATTTGTTCTAGGTAATTGTCAGCAAAGGTATTTAGTACATGATGTCTGGTCATGTTCACTACTAATAAAACTGCAAGTTTCCCAATTTATTGTTGGATGATTACTGTGTGATTGGGGAACTTAGGCATAAGTTAACTGAGGTTTGGTTTAAAATTTTCAGTTAAATCAGGAGGGGAATGTGGCAGTCGATAGAAGGATCCAATCACCACTTTATGCCCACTCCTGATACTGAGTCTTGCCAAGTCAGCTCTTGGATATGCCCATCATCTACAGCCCCATCACTCTTTTTTAAAATCCCCCTCCCCCAGCACCCAAACAACCACATTTGTGCTGTTGCAAGGTATTTAGTACTACGAGGACATGCCAAAAAGTAATGCCCCCGAATTTTTTATGTGAAAACTCTTAAAGCTTGCTATATAAAACAGATGTTATTACCATGTCTTCATGTCTAAATATTTGTTTCTCACCATACACACAGGTGATGGACACATTTCCACAAATGAGATACAAGTTTGTAATTTAAAAAAAATTTTTTTTTAATTTATGGACACAATCACATGTTTATGACACAGTCGTAACCGGTTTCAGCCATGCAATGACCATCTTTAGATTCTAAAGGCGGCATACACTGAACACAGATTCATGGGTTCGACAACGCATGAACCTGTGTTCATTGTATGCCGCCTTTAGAATCTGAAAATTGTTATTGTATGGATGAAACTGGTAATGACTGTGTCATAAATATGTGATTGCGTCTACAAATAAACAAAAAAAAATTTACAAAATAATCAGTCACGCATTCCATAGACAAAATGTCCTTATTTCCAGAGACAAGTTTGTTGATACCGCCACTGTAGAATGTTTGACTTTGTTGATGGAGCTACAACCTCACCTCTGCTTGCAACACTTCATCACTATCAAAGTGAAGGCCTCGAATGTATTCTGTAAGTTATGGAAACAGATGAAAATTGGATGGGACCAAGTTGGACTGTGTGGAGGATGATCAATAACAATGAACTCGAGGCATTGAATTGTTGCAGATGTCGCAGTGCCCATGTGGGGTTTGGCATTGTCATGCTGAAGGAGTGGGTGATTCATGTGTGGACAGGCTCTTCAATTTCAGAACCCGATTACAGCACCCTGTTTCTCGTGCACAAACTTGTTTCATGCTCAACTCGGAGACCTCTAGTGGCAGATGGCTGCAAACATGTAGACATGAATTATAAAGATGTAGAATATTCATAATTTTCGTTTTATTTAAAAAGTGTTAAGAGTTTTTATATAAAAGTGGAACTTGCCCTAGTGGACGAAGGTGCTCAGCACCAGGATACCTGCAGCAGCGTAGGACCCCGCTGCGATTCCAGGGGTTAGAATAGGCCCAAGGTATTCCTGCCTGTCATAACAGGCAACTAAAAGGAGCCTCAAACGTTTTGGCCTTCAGAGAAGGCCCCCGTAGGGTTTGATCTCCATTCTCCAAAATTCTTGTGAAAATCGAGCTAATTGGGGAAGGGGGCCTTACATGGTGCATCGTGTCCCTAGTGCACTGAAACCTTCAGCGTTCTTTATCACCGTGACTTTGCAGTTCCACTCATTCTCCATATGTTTCATGAGGGTATCTTCCCGCGTGCCTTTTCCTCCATCCACTGTGCGGTGTCTCTTTCTGCGCTGACGATGATCGTGGACTTCTTTGCACTCATATCCAACATGGTAGTCAGTCCGTTGCGGTGGGGCTGCAGTGTACCCTATTGGTTGTAGCCCCCCTGACAACACAGGGATCACTGTGCTGATGCCTGCGCCGTTAACTCCTCACATATACCAAGGAGTAGATATCCATCTCCCTGGTGCCTTTGCTGAAGCTGGGTGGTGCCCGTGGTGAGGGCCCCTGGTCAGAGTGGGTGGCATTAGGGCGAATGACATGCCATGACGTGTACTACATCATCTCTTGCTGGTGGTCCAACACCAGCGTTCTCTATATGGTCGAGATCTAACTTTAATGCGAAGAAGTAAGACTCCAAATCGTGACCACACCAAGGGAGGAACGCCTGGCTAAGTATGGCACTGACCTTAATTTGCCCCAGTATCTCGTACGTACGAGAGCTGATGGGGAATCTTTCATCTTTTTTGTGGAGTATTTAGAGGACAAGTTTGGGTAGGTGGAGGGATTGTCCAAAATGCGATTCTATTTCACAGGGACTTTCTTTTGCAGCCTGATGATGAGCTGCATTCCAATTTAGAGCGGCGAGGGGTTCATTTTGTGCGGCGCTTCCATCGGGGTCCGAGGGATAATGAGGTTGCCACCAGTGCCTTCATCTTGGCCTTCGAGGGTGACACATTACCTGAGAAGGTCAAGGTCTACTGCTGTGATGTCAAGCCATATATCCCTCCCCCAATGTGGTGCTGGAAGTTCGTCCATATGTCTTCCTATTGTACTTCCAGCGTCACCTGTCGAGATTGTGGACGTTCTTCACATCCCAATACTCTATGTGCCCCCCCCCCCCCCCCCCCCCCGCCCCATATGTGTCAACTGCAGAGAGCACCATTTGCCTCGCCAGACTGCAGGATTCTACAGAACGAAAGGAAAATCATGGAATACAAGACACTGGACTGACTGACCTACACTGAGGCTACGAGAAAATTTGAACAGCTACATCCTGTGCATATGACATCCTCTCATGCCACCACTAAGACAAAGGTTGTAGCCCCATCAGTTCTGCCATTTACAGTTGGCTCTCAGAGCTGTAAGACTCCACCTGCACCTTGATGGTGGGGGGCACTTCTATCCCTGTTGCTCCTGCAGCACCTACTTTGGAAGCAATGCCCCCTCAACCATCAGGGCATAGTCCCCACTTCTCAACTGGAGAAGCATCAGTCTTCTTCAGCTCCTCTCACTAAGAAAGGGTCTCTTGGGTCGCTCCCTTCCCAGGTTCCTACCAGTTGGAAAGTGGACACCCACCAGTGGCTGAAGCGCCCACAGGCAGCTGGTCATAGGGCTTCATGATCCTCCTGTGTCCCTTAGTCTGAATCAGCGAAGCTCTCCCAGCCAGAGAATCCTAAGGAGCAGCGAGATAATCCTAAAAAGAAAAAGACCCCCAAGAACCAAGACACTGCGGTGGCACCCACACTACCACTACCTACAGGCTCTGCATCTGAGTCTGAGGTGGAGATTCTGTCGTCCCCCGAGGACCTATATCTCGCTGGCCGCTCGGACACAATGGATATTGATTGCACAGGTACTCAGTAGGTGGTAGCAGGTGACCCTGAAGCGTAAATTGCCTCCTTGAGTGCTTCATGCCTTCCCAGCCTCATGATAATGTCATCCTCCAGTGGAATTGCTGCGGTTTTTCCCACCAGCTGGCTGAAATATGGCAGATGTTAAGCTTGCATTGCCCTCCAGGAAATTTGGTTCCCGGCAAAGCGGACCCCTGCCCTCCGCAGCTATAGGGGATATTACAAGAACCATACCGAATATAATAGTGTCAGGTGTTGTTTGCATCTGTATCCTGGACTCGGTATGTAGTGAAACTGTGCCCCTTCAAACTCTTCTTGAAGCTGTGGCTGTCTGGAAATAACAGTCCGCAATGTACATCTTCCTCCAGGTGGTGCCGCATCCCTGAACATATTGGCTGCACTGATTCATCAACATATTTTTATGCCCATAACCCCTTGTGGGGTGGCACCATGCTTACTGGTCGAGGTCGAAAATTTACTGTCTAAACTCGACCTCTGCCTCTTAAATACTAGGGCCCCCACACATTTCAGTGTGGCTCATAGTACTTACTCGGCCATTGATTTATTACTTTGCAGCCCAGGACTTCTCCCATCTGTCTACTGGAGAGCCCACAATGACTTGTGTGGTAGTGACCACTTCCCCATCTTCCTATCACTCCCCCGGTGTCTTTCCCCAGATGTCTACCCAGGTGAGCTTTAAACAAGGCAGACTGGGAAGCTTTCACCTCTGCTGTTACCATTGAATCTCCCCCACATGGTACCATTGATGTGGTGGTTGAGCGGGTTACCAGAACAATCATTTCTGCAGCAGAAAATGTAATCCCTTGTTCCATAGGGTGCCCCCAGTGGAAGTCAGTACGTTGGTGGTCGCCGGAAATTGCTGAGGCCATTAAAGAGTGTCGATGAGCTCTACAGTTACATGAGTGGCACCCTTCCCTGAAGCACTTAATAGCTTTTAAATGTCGCCGTGCCCACATTTGCAAACTTATAAAAATAGCCGGCCGGAGTGGCCGAGCAGTTCTAGGCGCTACAGTCTAGAGCTGCGTGACCACTATGGTCGCAGGTTCGAATCCTGCCATGGTCATGGATGTTTGTGATGTCCTTAGGTTAGTTAGGTTTAAGTAGTTCTAAGTTGTAGGGGACTGATGACCTCAGCAGCTGAGTCCCATAGTGCTCAGAGCCATTTTTTTTTTATATAAAAAGACGAAAACAGGTGTTTTAGGATAGGTACATCTCAAACATTGGGTACCATACGTTGCCTTCACAAGTCTGGACGAAGATCAGACGTGTCTTTGGGTACCAGACCCCGACAGGTGTCCCTGGCCTTAATATCAATGGAGTGTTATCTACCGACGCAAACGCAATTGCTGAGCTCTATGCTTGAGCCTCTGCTTTGGAGAATTACTCTGCAGCCTTTCGTACTCTCAAACGGCGGATGGAAGGGAAATTCTTCTCATTAACTGAACATCACAGTGAACCCTATAATGTTCCATTTACTTAGTGGGAGCTCCCCAACGTCCTTGCACATTGTCCTGACACAGCTCCTTGGCCAGATCGGATCCATGGTCAGATGATTAAACATCTCTCATCGGACTACCAGCGAGACCTCCTCATGATCTTCAACCAGATCTGGTGCAACCGCATATTCCCATCACAATGGTGGGAGAACACCATCATTCCAGTGCTAAAACCCAGTAAAAACCTGCTTGATGTGGATAGCTACCAGCCAATCAGCCTCAACATAATTCTTTGTAAGCTGTTAGAACGTATGATAAGTTGGCAGTTGTGTCGGCAGTTGTGTTGGCTCCTGGAGTCACGTGGCCTACTGGCTCCATGTCAGGGCCACTTCCGCCAGGCTCGCTCTACCACTGATAATCTTGTGTCCCTAGAGTCTGCCATACGAACAGCCTTTTCCAGATGCTTGCTGTCTTTCTTGATTTGCGAAAAGTGTATGACACTACATGACGACATCATATCCTTGCCACATTGTATGAGTGAGGTCTCCGAGGTCCACCCGTGATTTTTACCGAGAATTTCCTGTCACCTCGTGCTTTCCATGTCCAAGTTGGTGCCTCCCATAGTTCCCCCATATCCAGGAGAATGGGGTCCCGCAGGGCTCTGTATTGAGTGTCTCTTTATTTTTAGTGGCCATTAATGGTCTAGCAGCAGTTGTAGGGTCGTCCGTCTCACCTTCTCTGTATGCAGACGACTTCTGCATTTCATACTGCTCCACCAGTACTGGTGTTGCTGAGTGGTGGTACCTACAGGGAGCCATCCACAAGGTGCAATCATGGGCTCTAGCCCACAGCTTCCAGTTTTCGGCTGCAAAGTCGTGTGTTATGAACTTCTGTCAGCGTCGTACCATTCATCCAGAACCTAAACTTTACCTTAATGACAATCCACTCACTGTAGTGGAGACATATTGATTCTGAGGACTGGTTTTCAACACTTGATTGACTTTGCTCCCCCACCTTCGTCAGCTTAGGCGGAAGTGCTGGCAGCCCCACAGTGCCCTCCGGTGCCTGAGCAACACCAACTGGGGTGCAGATCGTTCTACACTGCTGCATCTCTACAGAGCCCTTGTTCGGTCCTGCCTTGACTATGGGAGACTGGTGTATGGTTCGGCAGCACCCTCAGCCTTGCAGTAACTAGACCCAGTGCACCACTGTGGAGTTTGACTAGTGATGGGAGCTTTTAGGACAAATCCAGTGACCAGTTTACTGGTGGGGGCTGGAGTCATTCCATTACAGATCAGGCGTGCACAACTGCACGTGAGTTAGATCACACACATTCGTAGTTCTCCTGAGCATCCAAATTACTGTCTCCTTTTCCCAACCATCGTGGTTCATCTCCCGCATCGGCGGCCCAGGTCAGGGCTTAAGATTGCTGTTTGCATCCGATCCCTTCTGTCTGAATTGGAGTCCTTCCCTTTACCACCTCTACTCAAGGTCCATTCACATACACCTCCACGGCGTAAACCTAGGCCGTAGCTTTGTCTGAATCTTTCACATGGCCCTAAGGACTCAGTTAAACCCGTGGCTCTCCGCTGTCACTTCCTCTCGATTCTTGACATGTCCCGGGGCTCTGAAGTAGTTTACACCGATGGCTTGATGGTCACGTTGGCTTCACCTGTGTTCACAGAGGACATATTGAACAGCACTTCTTGCCAGATTGCTGCAGTTTCACTGCAGAGCTGGCGGCCATATCTTTTGCTCTTGACTGCATCTGTTCATGTCCTGGTGAGTTGTTTCTTCTCTGTAGTGACTCCTCAGCCTCAAAGCTATCGACCAGTGCTACCCTTGCCATCCTTTGGTAGCGACCATCCAGGATTCCATCTATGCCCTGGAATGGTCCCATCATTCAGTGTTGTTTGTCTGGATCCCAGGGCACGTCGGAATCCCAGGCAATGAACTTGCTGACAGGCTGGCCAAACAGGGTACACGGAACCCGCTTTTGGAGATCAGCATCCCTGTAACTGACGTTCATTCATTGTTACACCGCAAGTTTTTCAGCTTTGGGATAAGGAATGGCATAACCTCGGCACGCATAACAAAGTGCATGTCATTAAGGGGGCTGTGAATGTGTCGAAGTCCTCCATGTGGGCCTCGTGCAGGGACTCTGTGGTTCTCTGTCGACTCCACATTGGCCACGCTTGGGTGACCCATGGCTATCTCCTGCGCCATGAAGACCCACCTGTGTCGGTGCGGCATCCAGTTGACAGTGGCCAATATTCTGTTGCACTGCCCTACTTTGGCTGCCATATGACGTAATATTCGGTTTCCAGACTTGTTTCCATTCATTTTAGCTGACAATGCCTCATCGGCTGATTTAGTTTTATGTTTTATATGTGAGGGTGGGTTTTATCATTCTATGTACGTTTTAGCGCATGTCCTTTGTCCCTCTGTGTCCTCCATCCTAGTAGTTTTATGCTGGAGGTTTTAATGTGGACTGATGACCATAGATGTTAAGTCCCATAGTGCTCAGAGCCATTTGAACCATTTTAATGTGTTGCAGAGTGGTTGCCTTATCCTCTCATGATCAGCCAGCCATGGTCATCTGCTCTCTTGTTTTAATCCCTTCTACCTGTTTCTTGCATGTCTCTGTGGTTTTCTTGTCCTATTTTGTCAATTGTAATGTTCATTGCTCTTCTGTCTTTCTTGTGGTTTTTTCCCTTTCTCCCAGTTTTGTGTTGTAAGTCGCATTTGTTTTATTATCGCCCTTGTGGAACTGTTTTAATAGGAACAAGGACCGATGACCTAGCAGTTTGGTCCCATGCACCCCTCTTTAAATCAACCAACCAACCATCAAACCAATGTGGGATGGTGAATGACTGCATTGTCCTGGCCTTGAATTGTTGTCCTCCAGGGCAGAAGTCCGCTGTGGCCATAGCAAGTTGCAGGGCAGCTCGCCAGTGCGAGGGCACCAAGTCCAAGAAGGTGGACTGTGAGTCTGGTGGTGAAGGCTCAAACTTGTGGTGGCTGCTTGCAGGACCAAATTACCTTGTCAACTGACATAGCCCTCTCCTCATGGTTGGCACTGCCAGAGTGGATTCCCTTTAGCTAGAATTACTGGGTATTTTTACTGGTTCTGTGCTCATTTTGTTGCTGCGATGTACTGCTTCTAACCATGTACAGTATACTAAGTCCAGCACTCAGTGTGGAAACTGGCCATCCACCCCCACAGTAGCCATATCCTCTTGCTGTGTCATTGGTATTGCAATGCTCAGGCCAGTTCAGCTCATAATGTGTGAATAGGCCGGTTGCTGCAACTGCCATGATGGTGTTTTGGCTCCCGCCAGCTTCTAAGGCTTCTCACACATGCTGTGGCAAAGCTGCAATTTTCGTAGTAGCACACAAACAGTAGTGGCTGCGCTACATACATCATCAGGCCTGCAAATTAAAGACGTCCTTCCCACCCCTCCTAAAGTGGTATTCTGCTCCTCACCCAACCTCCACAATATCCTGATCCATCCCTGTGACACTCCCACTCCCAACCACTGTCGCGGGGGTCATATCCCTGTGCAAGATCCAGGTGTCAGACCCGCACCATTCACTCACACAGTACACCCTACTCTAGTCCTATCCCAGGCTTATCCTGTCCCACCAGTGGCAGGGCCACCTGTGAAAGCAGCCATGCCATATACCATATTTGCTGCAATTCCTGCACAGCGTATTACCCGTGTATGACCACTGCCAAACAGCAACCAGGAGCAGAGTTGACCGACCACCCAGTGGCAGAACACTCTGCTGAGCACAACATGCTAGAGTTCAACAGCTGCCTCACAACCCATGCCATTTTAGTTCTTCACCCAGGTATCAGCTTTTCTCAACAACATGGATGGGAGCTATCCTTGCAACATGTCCTCCATTCCCACACTCCTCCTGGCATCAAATTTCTGCTAACCCACTGCACCCACACCCTCTACGCAAGTCTCCCCTCCATCTGCTCTGTCACCCCTCCCAGTGCACTTCTCCATATTATCATCATACACTACGACTCACTGGCTCTGGTGCCTCTTTGTCACATTCCTATCCTGCATACCAGCTGCCTCCCTCTTAGCCATCGGCTATCTTTCCCCAACCCCTCCTGTCGCTTCCTGCCTCCTTACTTCTTCACCCGTCCACTCCCTCCCTGACAACACACAAAACACTTAACCCCAGTATACTTCCTAGACTGCAAGCCCAGTGATATGTGTTCAGCTGGCCCAATGTAACTGCAAGAGTATGTGGGTGTGTGCGCATATATATGTGTACTCTAGTTTGTTAAATGATTTGTCCCTAAGCTAGTAAAGTTTTCATTCATTTTGTGTGCATGTCTGTGACTCAGCACTTATACTATTCAGTGAAGTGCCTCATTGATTTCTTAATTATTTACTTCAAGAAAGAAATAGGTATGGCATTTCTGAAGCTACTTACATTATTTTCAAGTTTTAGAGTGACAGTAACTCATGTTTTTTCCCTGATGTGGTATTCTGCAGACATTAAGGGCATTACTAAATAGCTCCAAGAGCCACAGGAATACTGTGTGATGAGTGTTTATTGTCAGGAGTGCCCTAGGGCAGTGTAATAGGACTGATCTTACTCCCTATATGCATAAATAATCCAATGGACAGGGTGAGCAGCAGTCTGTGGCTGTTTGCTGATAATGCTGAGTTGTACGGGAAGATGTCATTGAGTGTCTGTAGGAGGATACAAGATGACTTAGACAAAATTTGTAGTTGGTGTGATGAGTGATAGCCTGCTCTAAATCTAGAAAAAATTTAAGTTAATGTAGATGTGTAGGTAAAACAAGTCCATGATGACCAAATGGAGCAATACCAGTGTGCTGCTTGATACAGTCATGTCGATTAAATAGCTTGGCATAATGTTTCAAAGTGATATGAAATGGAACAAGCACATAAGGATGGTAGTAGGGAGGGTAAATGAGTGACTTTGGTCTTTGGAAAGTGGACATCATATGTAAAGGAGACTGTGCAAACCATTCTTGAATACTGCTAGAGGGCTTGGGATCCCCACCTGGTTGGGTTGGACATCAAAGCAATTCAGAGGTGGGCTGTTAGATTTGTTACTGGTAGGTTCAATCAGCACACAAGTATTATGGAGATGCCTCATGAACTCAAATGGAAATCCCTGGAGGGGAGAAGATGTTTTCGCAGAACACTGTTGAGGAAATTTAAAGAACCAGCATTTGCAGCTGACTACAGAAAGATTCTGCTGTTGCCAACATACATTTTGCATAATGACCATGAAGATATACCCCCTGCAGGTCCGGGGGTTAGAATAGGCCTGAGGTTTTCCTGCCTGTCGTATGAGGAGACTAAAAGGAGTTTCACACATTTTGGCCTCCATTCTCCAAAATTTTCCCGAAGAGCGAGCCAATTGGGGAAGGGCGCCTTACAAGGTGTGTCGTGTCCATCTTGAATTGAGATCTTTAGCCCACTTTCTCGTTGTCGCTTTGCAGTCCTGCCCATTCTCCATCTCTTGGGTGAGGACATCTTCCTGGGTGCGTTTTCCACCATGCACTATGCAGTGTCGATTTCTGTGTCGACGATGACCATGGACTTCTTTGCACCTGATATCCAGCATGGTAGCCAGTCGGTTGTGGTGGGGCCATCATGTACCCTGTTGATTGTAGTCCCCTGACAACACAGGGATTGCTCTGCTGATGCCTGCGCCGTTACCTCCCTATGTATGCCAAGGGGTAGATGCGCATCCCCTGGGGCATCGGGACTCCCGGCAATGACCATCCTGCCAGGTGGCCTTTGCTGTGGCTGGGTGGCGCATTTGGGGAGGACCCCTGGTCAGAGTCGGTGGCATCAGGGCGGATGATGCACGACGAAGCGTAGTCCATCATCTCTTGCTGGTGGTGAAACACCAGCAGTCTCCAAGCAATGACGATCTCAATTCAACGCACAGAGTACGACCCCAAATCGTTCCACTCCCTGGCCACACCATGGGAGGAACAGCAAGCAAAGGATGGCAGCGGATATTATTTGCCCCGGTACCTTGTATGTTCGAGAGCTGATGGCGAATCTTTCAAGACGATGAAACCTCAGTTTTTTGTTGAGCATTTAGAGGACAAGTTCGGGGAGGTAGAGGGCTTGTCCAAAATGAGATCTGGGGCAGTCTTGATCAAAACAGCATCCTATTCCCAGTCACGGGAGTTACTTGCATGTGACAAGCTGGGGGGATGTTTCTGTAACCAACACACCCCATAAGAGCTTAAATATGGTCCAGGGTATCATATTTCACAGAGACCTTTTGCAGTCCGATGATGAGCTGTGCATCAATTTAGAGCGGCGAGGTGTAAATTTCGTTCGGCATGTCCACCGGGTTCCAAAGGATAATCAGGTTGCCACCGGTGCCTTCATCTTGGCCTTCGAGGGTGATACATTGCCCGAGAAGGTCAAGATGATGGACTACCTGTGTGATGTAAAGCCCTATATCCCTCCCCCGATGCGGTGCTTTAAGTGTTTCTGTAACCATCTGTAACCATCACACCCCATAAGAGCTTAAATATGGTCCAGGGTATCATATTTCACAGAGACCTTTTGCAGTCCGATGATGAGCTGTGCATCAATTTAGAGCGACGAGGTGTACATTTCCCGCTGTACTTCCAGCATCACATGCCGAGATTGCGGACGCCCGTCACATCCCATTACACCATATGCCCCGCCTCCCATCTGTGTCAGCTGTGGAGAGCACCATTCGCCTTGCTCGCCTTTCTGCAGGATTCTCCAGAAAGAAAGGAAAATCATTGAGTAAAAGACCCTGGTCAGACTGACCTACACTGAGGCTAAGAGAATATTTGAACGCCAGCATCCTGTGCATATGACATCGTCTTACGCCGCCGCTACAACAGTTCTGGCACCATCAGCTCCACCAACACAGGTCACCTCTAAGAGCCGGAAGATTGCAGCTGCCCCCTTGATGGTGGAGGTCATTTCCCTCCCTGTTGCTCCTGCACCACCTACTTTGGGAGAAACACCCCCCCCCCCCCCCAATCATCGGGGACATCCATCCCCACTTCTAAGCCGGAGAAGTGTAAGTCTTCTTCGGCTTCTCTCGCTAGGGAGTGGTCCCTTGGGTCCCTCCCTTCCCAGGTTTCTTCTAGTGGGAAAGACGACACCTGCCAGTGGCTGAAGAGCCCAAAAAGCAGCTGGTCATACGGCTTCACACTCATCCTCAGTCCTGGAGATTGAGCCAGTGAACTCCTCTGAGCCAGGGAAACCCAAGGAGCAGCGAGGGAAATCCAAAAAGAAAACCCCTAAGACCAAGGAAATTGCGGTGGCACTCACACCTCGGCTACCTACAAGCTCTGCAGCTGAGGCTAGGGTGGAGATTTTGGCATCCACTGAGGACCTAGGTCTCTCCAGACCCTCAGACACAATGGATATAGACTGCTCAGGCAATAAATCGGTGGCAGTTGGTGACTGTGAGGCGTAAACTGCCTCATTGAATGTTCCATGCCTTCCCAGTCTCACGATGTCATCCTCCAGTGAAATTGTGGCTGTTTTTTACACCGCATGGCTGAGCTACGGCAACTATTAAGCGTTACACCTGCTATCTGCATTGCCGTCCAGGAAACCTGGTTCCCAGCAATGTGGACCCCTGCACTCTGCGGCTATAAGGGATATTACAGGAACCGTAGTGACTATGATGATGAGCGTTTGGCGTCATTGGCCGGGAGGCCCCTCGCGGGGCAGGTCCGGCCGCCATATCGCAGGTCTTATTACATTCGGCGCCACATTGGGCGACCTGCACGCCGGATGGGGATGAAATGATGATGAACACAACACAACACCCAGTCCCTGAGCGGAGAAAATCTCCGACCCAGCCGGGAATCGAACCCGGGACCAGAGGACGGCAATCCGTCACGCTGACCACTCAGCTACTGGGGCGGACGTAGTGACTATAATCGAGTGTCAGGTGGAGTCTGCGTTTTGTCCTAAACTTGGTTTGTAGTGAACATGTGCCACTTCAAACCCATCTTGAGGCTGTGGCTGTCAGAATGACGACGACACAGGAAATAACTGTCTGCAATGTATATGTTCCTGTGGATGGTGCAGTACCCCTGAATGTGTGAGCTGCACTGATTGATCAACTCTGTAAACCTTTCCTTCTTCTGGGAGATTTTAATGCCCATAACCCCTTGTGGGGTGGTACCATGCTTACTGGTCGAGGCAGAGATGTTGAAACTTTACTGTCTCAGTTCGACCTCTGCCTCTTAAATACTGGGGCGCCACACATTTCAGTGTGGCTCATGGTAGTTACTCGGCCATTGATTTATCAATTTGCAGTCCATGACTTCTCCCATCTATCCACTGGAGAGCACATGATGACCTGTGTGGTAGTGACCACTTCCCCATCTTCCTGTCACTCCCCCAGCGTCAGGCACATGGATACCTGCCCAGATGGGCTTTGAACAAGGTGGACTGGGGAACTTTTACCTCTGCTGTCACCACTGAATCTCCTCCACACGGTAACATTGATATGACTAGCACAATTGTTTCTGCCACAGGAAACACGATCCCTTGCTCTTTAGGGTGCCTGAGGCGTAAGGCAGTCACTTGGTGGTTTCCGGAAGTCGCTGAAGGAATTAAGTAGCGTCGGCGAGCTCTACAGTGGCATAAGCGGCACCCTTCTCCGGAGCACCTCGTAGCCTATAAATGGCTCTGGGCCCGTATTCGCTACCTTATCAAACATGGGAAGAAGTGTTGGGAGAGATATGTCTCAACCATTGGATGCCACGTGTCACCTTTCCAAGTCTGGGCAAAGATCAAACGTCGTTTCAGGTATAGGCCCCAACACCTGTCTCCGGTGTTGCCATAAATGGCAAGTTATGTAGTGACGCAAACGCGATTGTCTAGCACTTTGCTGAGCACTTCGCTCATGCCTCTGCATCAGAGAATTACCCGCTAGCCTTTTGCACACTCAAACGGCGGCTGGAAGGGAATATCCTCTCATTGACTGCACCCTGCAGTGAAAGTGAATCCTATAACGCCCCATTTACGGAGTGGGGAGCTCCTCAGTGCCCTTGCACATTGCCCCGACACAGCTCCTGGGCCTGATCGCATCCACAGCCAGATGATTAAACATCTCTCATCTGACTACAAGCGACATCTTTTCGTCATCTTGAACTGGATCTGGTGCAATGGCATCTATCCATCGCAGTGGCGGGAGAGCACCATCATTCCAGTGCCCAAACCCGGTAAAAACCTGCTTGATGTGGATAACTACTGGCCCATCGGCCTCACCTGTGTTCTTTGTAAGCTGCTGGAACGTATGGTACGTCAGCAGTTGGGTTGGGTCCTGGAGTCATGTGGCTTGCTGGCTCCATGTCAGAGCGGCTTCTGCCAGGGTTGCTCTACCACTGATGATCTTGTGTCCATCAAGTCTGCCATCTGAACAGCCTTTTCGAGATGGCAAGACCTGGTTGCCATCTTTTTTGACTTGCGTAAAGCATACGACATGACTTGGCGACATAGTATCCTTGCCACATTGTATGAGTGGGGTCTCCAGGGACCACTCCTGATTTTTATCCAAAACTTTCTGTCGCTCCGTACTTCCCGTGCCCAAGTTGGTGACTCCCATAGATCCATACATGTCCAGGAGAATGGAGTCCCGCAGGGCTCTGTATTGAGTGTCTCTCTATTTTTAGTAGCCATTAATGGTCTAGCAGTAGCTGTTGAGCCCTCCGTCTCACCTTCTCTGTATGCAGACAACTTCTGCATTTCGTACTGCTGCTCCAGTACTGCTGTTGCTGAGCGGCACCTCCAGGGAGCCATCCACAAGGCGCAGTCATGGGCTCTAGCCCATGGCTTCCAGTTTTCAGCTGCAAAGTTGTGTCTCATGCACTTCTGTCAGCAGCGTACCGTTCATCCGGAACCCACACTTTACCTTAATGATGATCCACTCACTGTAGTGGAGACATATCAATTCCTAGGACTGGTTTTTGAGGCCCTATTGACTTGGCTCCCTCATTTTCCTCAGCTTAAGCCTCATTTTCGTCAGTTTAAGCGGAATTTCTGGCAGCACCTCAATGCCCTCCGTTGCCTGAGCAACACCAGTTGGTGTTCAGATCGCTGTACGCTGCTGCAGCTGTACAGAGCCCTTGTCCAATTGTGAATTGGTTCAAATGGCTCTGAGCATTATGGGACTTAACATCTATGGTCATCAGTCCCCGAGAACTTAGAACTACTTAAACGTAACTAACCTAAGGACATCACACAAGACCCAGTCATCACGAGGCAGAGAAAATCCCTGACCCCGCCGGGAATCTAACCCGGGAACCCAGGCGTGGGAAGTGAGAACGCTACCGCACGACCACGAGCTGTGGACCAATTGTGAATTGACTATGGTAGTGTGGTTTATGGTTCAGCAGCACCTTCAGCATTGCATTTACTCGACCCTGTGCACCACTGTGGGGTTCGACTAGTGACAGGAGCTTTTAGGATGAGTCCGGTGACCAGCTTACTGGTGGAGGCTGGTGTCCCTCCACTGCAGATCAGATGTACGCAACTGCTCGCTAGTTACGCAGCACAAATTCATAGTTCCCCTGAGCATCCAAATTACCGTCTCCTTTTCTTGCCCGTGGCAGTCCATTTCCCGCATCGGCGTCCAAGATCAGGACTAACGGTTGCAGTTTGTGTGCGGTCGCTTCTCTCCGAACCGGAGTTCTTCTCTTCACCACCTCTACTTGCGGTCCGTTCACATACGCCTCGGCCGCAGCTTCGTCTGGATCTTTTGCGTGGCCCTAAGGACCCCATTAATCTTGCCGCTCTCCGCTGTCACTTCCTCTCGATTCTTGACGTGTTTCGGAGCTCTGAAGTGGTTTACACTGACGGCTCAATGAGTGTTGGTCACATAGGCTTTGCATATGTTCATGGAGGACATATTGAGCAGCACTCCTTGCCAGTTGGCTGCAGTGTTTTCACTGCGGAGCTGGCACCCATATCTTGTGCTCTTGAGTTCATCCGCTCATGCCCTGGTGAGTGTACTGACTCTTTGAGCAGCCTGCAAGATATGGACCAGTGCTACCCTTGCCACCCTCTGGTAGCATCCATTCAGGAGTCCATCTATGTTCTGTAACAGTCCCGCTGTTCCGTCTTGTTTGTGTGGACCCCAGGACACGTCGGAATTCCCGGCAACGGACTTGCCGACAGGCTGGCCAAACAGACGACGCCGAATCCACTTCCGGAGATAGGCATCTCCGAAGCTGACTTGCTTTCTTTCTCACACCACAGGGTTTTCCGGGTTTGGGAGACGGAATGGCATAACAGCATGCACAACAAACAGTCATTAAGGAGACTATGAATGTGTGGAAGTCTTCCATGCAGGCCTCTCGCAGGGAATAAGTTGTCCTCTGCCAGCTCCGCATTGGCCATACGTGGCTAACGCATGGTTACCTACTCCGACACGAGGACCCACCTCAGTGTCGCTGTGGCTCCCAAATGACAGTCATCCACCTAATGCTGGACTGCCCACTTTTAAGCCGCTCTGCGGCAGACTCTTAACTTTCCCAGCACCCTGCCTTCGGTGTTGGACGACAGTGCCTCCACAGCAGCTTTAGTTTTACGTTTTATCTGTGAGAGTGGGTTTTATACTTCTACGTAGGTTTTAGCACATGTACTTTGTCCCTGTGTGTCCTCCACTCTAGCGCTTTTAGGGTGGAGATTTTAATGTGTTGCAGAGTGGCTGACTTTCCCTTTTTATTCTCGTGGTTGACCAGCCACTGTAATTTGCTTACATGTTTTACTCTCTTCTGTTTCTAGTGTCTCTCTGTTGCTTTCTTGTCCTCTTTTGTTCCTTTTAGTGTTCATTGCATTCCCTTCATTCTTGTGGCTTTTTCTTCCTTTCTGCTTTGTGTTATATGTTTCGTCTGTTTTATTCTCACACTTGTGGCATTGTTTTGTTAGGAACAAGGGACCGATGACTTTGTAGTTTCGTCCCTTCTCGTGCCTTTAAACCAACCAACCAGCCAGCCAACCAACCATGAAGATATATATGGAAGCATATAGATAGTAGTTTTTTCCTCACACTATTTGCGAATGGAACTGGAAAGGAAGTGACTATAGTTCAATTCTTTTATCTTGGCGGTTCGCGCATGCCCGCCCAGATGCTGGAGGATGCTGCGTTGCCAGTTGTACGCGCCAAGAGAACAGCGCCATAGTATAGTTCGCAAACTTACGTTTAGGGGGGAGCGAGCAGTTTATGAAGTAAAGCCACCACGGCCGCATTAACCCTTTCGCTGCTGCAGAGACATGCTCCCCGCATTCCGGGCTGTGCGCGATTTTGTCATCACTGCACTGCTCACCGAGCGAGGTGGCGCAGTGATTAGCACACTGGACTCGCATTCGGGAGGACGACGGTTCAATCGTGCGTCCGGCCATCCGTATTTAGGTTTTCCGTGATTTCCCTAAATCGCTCCAGGCAAATGCCGGGATGGTTCCTTTGAAAGGGCACGGCCGACTACCTTCCCCGTCCTTCCCCAATTCGATGAGACCGATGACCTCGCTGTTTGGTCTCTTCCCCCAAACAACCCAACCCCCCAACTGCACTGCTCGCCTGTGCAGACACGTGGTGTTTCGACTGCTTTGACACACTTTATCATTCGATTTCACAAAAACTATTTGGCCCAAAAATTTGATTTTTACACATCTTCTTGACTGATACCTCCCCACATAACAGACTTAATTTTGTTTGGATGTTCAACGCAGTTATTCTGCAGCGTTACATGTAGTAAACCACTGCACGAAAATTTGAAGAGTTTGCAGAGATAAAAGTCCATAGCATATACTTTCCATATTGTCGATTTTAGTTGCCACTACAAATTTCAAAAAATTACATTCAAACGAATAAAATTCATAAAGTAAGACACTTCGATATTGTTTTTAAATAAAGAAAATATTAAGCATCAAACAAGATTTGAACTCACAACCTTTCGCTTGGCAACCGAAATATTTAACCATTACGCTAACGCAGCTCATCCTTCAATAAATATCCGGCAGGACTTTAAAATGGCACGCAAAATACCGACAAACACTGCTGGTATGACTATGAATTACTCACATTTCGTCGAAGTACAATAGGAAATAAACAATTACCGCTCTTCTTTATTGCGAAAAAGAGGTTAGTGAGAATGATACAGACACCTTTCCTTGTTATCGCCTGAATTGGAGGCTTATTGCTTGTTTGTTTTAATTAATTAATACAATATGAAGCAATTGGTATAAAGAATGCTTTTTCCAAACTTTCTGTAAAAGAAAGTCTGCTATCAAGACATTGCTTTTGTTCAATTACTTTATTTATGACTGAACGTTTCTAAAACTGAAGTCACTCGTCCGTGCTCTGCACTGCAGTCGAGCTCTGGCAACGTCATTCTCTGTTCATTGGCTGACTATGTTTTGTGACGTCAGATGCGCAGAACGAACCTAAACTCGGCCGCCGTCGTAAATGATGTGCACTTTAGTAGAGGGACAAGATGTCCTCCGCCATGCACCGTGAAATGGCTTGTGGAGTATGTATGTTAATGAAGGTCTACTTAATGAATATTACTAGGGGTGTTCAATGTGTAATGCAACACTTTTGTTCTGAAAACCAGTTGGTTTTTTTCAGGATTCCAATACATCAGAGCCGGCCACAGTGTCCAAGATACATGTTTGCAGCATGTGCAGGCTGTGGGCAGGCCAAGACTCAGCCTCCCACTCTGCTTTGCTCAGTCCTTAGAAGTACGTGGAACAGTGCTATGTTTCATTTAGCATTGCAGTGCGGTATTTTTCAGTTGGTAAAACTCGGAGTTCGGCAGAATCGTACTGTCAGCGCTGTTTAACCTTCGCTGTTTGATCGTGGCGTGAAGGTCCAGTGGCTGTTTGCTCAAAAAGAGGCAATCTAGCGAACTGTCTTCACAATCTGTTAAAATGAATGGGAATGACAGGAGAGAGGGATGAGAATTAGCAATTTGCATAAGCGACAGATACTACATATTTGCTATGAAATGACATTACAATACCATGCAGAAAGAATTTAAAGATTTAGTTGACAATGAAAGAGGAAAGAATTACAATGATCAGCAGATGTAACTCATTGTTCTGTACATCAAAAAGCACTTTCTGCTAAATTTGCTGGCCTGCAGCATGTGAAGAAATTGGTGATACAAATAATAAAAATTTCTGAAGTCGCACGCATTATTCCATTCAGAATCAACAGTTTTCAGTGGAACTGAATGAATAGTATGGATACTTGATATATTACTGCAAAGTATGTTGGTTAAGTCAAGGAACATGTCTGGAATGATTTATCAATTTAAAACTTGCTATTGTTTAATTTATTAAGGACAAAGGTGTGCAAGAACTAAAATTAGAATGGAATGTAGACTTCGCGTTTTAAATGGATTTCACTGCACATTGCCCCCAGCAAGATGTTACAAAGTTACTTATTTCTGATTTGATGGGGATACATTTAAAAAGAACATCAAATTGTTGAACGCAAAGTTTGAAGAATTCAGTGTGGCCTTGAAGGAATTACAAGAATAGTTTTATAAAGATCTTGAGGGCACTGTCAATCTTACATCTGTTTCTGATCTGTTTTCGAGATCGTTTGCCATTTCAGTTGAAAGCACCACTGTGCATGTGCAGATGTAACTGATTGACCTGCAAGGTAATTCTAGTTTTAATGAGAAATCTTTTTGTGCTAAAACTGCTCAGCATGTCAGCATTGCTTTCCTCAGGTAGAGTTTCCAAGTCTCCATAATGAGGTTGCAAAAACGCTACAATACTTTGATTGACATATTTGTGTGAAGGACCTCTTTTCAATTATGAAATTAAGTAAGTTGCGATATGTGGCAAATTATGTGTCAAACTCAGTGAAATTGTATAGATCTGTCTATACACCAACAGTTTGTACCAGTTAAAAATCATATTATGTCTTCAGTGCACCAAAAATAATTAAAAAATACTGGAAATTTGTTTTGTGTGTGTTCTATGTTGTTGAGAAATGTAAAATATAAAACCAAGTAGCATGCAGTGCGACTGTACTGACATTTTAAATGCAGCACATTCACAGTTTTCCCTCTTACCCCTCTTTGTGCTCAGACAGCGTGGTGTGGTAGTGGGGGAAATGTGAAGCAAAGCTAAGCACTTTGGCACTCGTGCCCGGGCCAGGCCCATGAGCTGAATTCTTGGCCATCCATGCAATACATCATTTTATTCCCCACTCTTTTGGCTACAAAACCCTATTTTACAACGTAATTTCAGTTCAGTGTGGCAGCCTTATGCCATCTTTCAGGGAGGGCTTGTATGCCCGCTTGGTACTACTCTACTGGTCGATGTCAGACCTAACATCTTGCTGCTTCAATAACCGCCCCATCATCTATGTACTGCTTCCTGTGGAGTGCATCCTTCATTAGGCCAAACAGATGGAAGTTGGAAGGTGCAGCACCTGGGCCGGGCTATAGGGTGGATGAGGAAGAACAGTCCAATGAAGTTTTGTGAGCTCCTCTTGGATGCACAGCCGTATGTGAGGCCTTGCAGTGTCATGAAGAAAGATAAGTTTTTTGCATTTTTGTGACACTGAACACTCTAAAGTCATTTCTTCAATTTTCTGAGGGTAATGCAATACATTTCTGAGTTCACTGTTATGGCGTCAAAATGTATAGGCTCTAGGACAGCCAGGAAATCTGGCAAAAACCCTGGAATTTTTTAGAAGTCTGGGCTTTTGGTTTTGAGTTAAATTATTGTCATTGTGACTGGTAAGAACTGATACACTAACAAAGAATTTTACTTTAGCCCACTACTACAGCAAACTACTGCACCAATAAAACATAAATGAGAGAAAAACACCAATATAAAACTTAAGTTACAAAGAAAATGCACCACTTGCAACAAAACATGGTGCACACAACTGTCTGCCAGCAACAAAATGTGTCAAAGGCTTTAGGACAAAGACTATGCAATACTCCATAACAACAAACTGCTTTCGATGAGCGTGGCATCACAAGAGTTTAAATTCTAACAGGTTGCGGGAAAATTTGTGAAACGTAGTTTGAGAAACTTTACTTTAAAAGTAAATATACTTTTATACAAGATAAATTATGTTAAGTGTCGGACTCTGCAATGAATTTTTTAAATCACAGAGTGTTTGACTTTCATTCAAACCTTAACACTTTGTTGACCAGTCACTTGGAAAAATTTTGAGCACAGAAGACCAGCCATTGATGCCACTATTTCAAATTTTACCAGCACATTTGCGTTTGATATGTCTTGCGGTAGCATTCTCGCTTCCTGAGTACGGGGTCCTGGGTTCAATTCCTGGTGGGGTCAGGGATTTTCCTTGCCTCAAGATGATTGGGTGTTGTGTCATCTTCATAATCATCATTCGTCCGCATTATGGTCAGAGGAAGGCAATGGCAGTTGTGATGACCGGGTGGACTATCTCACAAGTGTTATCCTTACTGCTGCAGAACTCTTTGCACTTCCTCAGTTCCACGTCATGTCCCATTCCCTTGGTGGACTGAGGCATGTCACAACGCAATTCATGCACAGAGACGTGCTTTCTGCATTTTTAACTGCATCCCTGTGCTGGAAAATTGCATTCATTATTTCCAGCGTGCAAAGTGTCGTCGAGTTCTTCGGGATAGCAAGAGAGCTAGTTGGATTTTGTTCACTAGTTCCTTTAACAGTTCCACACCTTTCTCTGTTGTTTGGGCCAACCTCTGATGGCTCTCTGGAACAAAGATCCATTCCCCCATTTCTGTCCTGACAGTAGGTGCCGCTGTCATCGTGGATCCTGTTGCTATCTCCAACATCTTGGGCCGCCATTTTGCGGAAGTTTTGATCTCTTTCCACTATCACCCTGCCCTTATCCATAGGAGGCTCGGGCGATACCCTCCTCTTCTCAGAATCGTGAGTGCTACAATGCCGCCTTCACTATGAGGTGGTAGCTAGATCATGCTCTCAGTTCATCCCGGTCCTCCACCCCAGGACCAGACACTATCCACAGTGATTTCCCTACATCTACATCTACATCTACATTTATACTCTGCAAGCCACCCAATGGTGTGTGGCGGAGGGCACTTTACGTGCCACTGTCATTACCTCCCTTTCCTGTTCCAGTCGCGTATCGTTCGCGGGAAGAACGACTGTCTGAAAGCCTCTGTGCGCACTCTAATCTCTCTAATTTTACATTCGTGATCTCCTCGGGAGGTATAAGTAGGGAGAAGCAATATATTCGATACCTCATCCAGAAACGCACCCTCTCGAAACCTGGCGAGCAAGCTACACCGCGATGCAGAGCACCTCTCTTGCAGAGTCTGCCACTTGAGTTTATTAAACATCTCCGTAACGCTATCACGGTATAGGTCGAACGAGTGTTTTGTAAGCCACCTCCTTTGTTGATGGACTACATTTTCTAAGGACTCTCCCAATGAATCTCAACCTGGTACCCGCCTTACCAACAATTAATTTTATATGATCATTCCACTTCAAATCGTTCAGCACGCATACTCCCAGATATTTTACAGAAGTAACTGCTACCAGTGTTTGTTCCACTATCATATAATCATACAATAAAGGATCCTTCTTTCTATGTATTCGCAATACATTACATTTGCCTATGTTAAGGGTCAGTTGCCACTCCCTGCACCAAGTGCCTATCCGCTGCAGATCTTCCTGCATTTTGCTACAATTTTCTAATGCTGCAACTTCTCTGTATACTACAGCATCATCCGCGAAAAGCCGCATGGAACTTCCGACACTATCTACTAGGTCATTTATATATATTGTGAAAAGCAATGGTCCCGTAACACTCCCCTGTGGCACGCCAGAGGTTACTTTAACGTCTGTAGACGTCTCTCCATTGATAACAACATGCTGTGTTCTGTTTGCTAAAAACTCTTCAATCCAGCCACACAGCTGGTCTGATATTCCGTAGGCTCTTACTTTGTTTATCAGGCGACAGTGCGGAACTGTATCGAACGCCTTCCGGAAGTCAAGAAAAATAGCATCTACCTGGGAGCCTGTATCTAATATTTTCTGGGTCTCATGAACAAATAAAGCGAGTTGGGTCTCACACGATCGCTGTTTCCGGAATCCATGTTGATTCCTACATAGTAGATTCTGGGTTTCCAAAACCGACATGATACTCGAGCAAAAAACATGTTCTAAAATTCTACAACAGATCGACGTCAGAGATATAGGTCTATAGTTTTGCGCATCTGCTCGATGACCCTTCTTGAAGACTGGGACTACCTGTGCTCTTTTCCAATCATTTGGAACCCTCCGTTCCTCTAGAGACTTGCGGTACACGGCTGTTAGAAGGGGGGCAAGTTCTTTCGCGTACTCTGTGTAGAATCGAATTGGTAGCCCGTCAGGTCCAGTGGACTTCCCTCTATTGAGTGATTCCAGTTGCTTTTCTATTCCTTGGACACTTATTTCGATGTCAGCCATTTTTTCGTTTGTGCGAGGATTTAGAGAAGGAACTGCAGTGTGGTCTTCCTCTGTGAAACAGCTTTGGAAAAAGGTGTTTAATATTTCAGCTTTACGCGTGTCATCCTCTGTTTCAATGCCATCATCATCCCGTAGTGTCTGGATATGCTGTTTCGAGCCACTTACTGATTTAACGTAAGACCAGAACTTCCTAGGATTTTCTGTCAAGTCGGTACATAGAATTTTACTTTCGAATTCACTGAACGCTTCACGCAAAGCCCTCCTTACGCTAACTTTGACATCGTTTAGCTTCTGTTTGTCTGAGAGGTTTTGGCTGCGTTTAAACTTGGAGTGAAGCTCTCTTTGCTTTCGCAATAGTTTCCTAACTTTGTTGTTGTACCACAGTGGGTTTTTCCCGTCCCTCACAGTTTTACTCGGCACGTACCTGTCTAAAACGCATTTTAGGATTACCTTGAACTTTTTCCATAAACACTCAACATTGTCAGTGTCGGAACAGAAATTTTCGTTTTGATCTGTTAGGTAGTCTGAAATCTGCCTTCTATTACTCTTGCTAAACAGATAAACCTTCCTCCCTTTTTTTATATTCCTATTAACTTCCATATTCAGGGATGCTGCAACGGCCTTATGATCACTGATTCCCTGTTCTGTACATACAGAGTCGAAAAGTTCGGGTCTGTTTGTTATCAGTAGGTCCAAGATGTTATCTCCACGAGTCGGTTCTCTGTTTAATTGCTCGAGGTAATTTTCGGATAGTGCACTCAGTATAATGTCACTCGATGCTCTGTCCCTACCACCTGTCCTAAACATCTGAGTGTCCCAGTCTATATCTGGTAAATTGAAATCTCCTCCTAAGACTATAACATGCTGAGAAAATTTATGTGAAATGTATTCCAAATTTTCTCTCAATTGTTCTGCCACTAATGCTGCTGAGTCGGGAGGTCGGTAAAAGGAGCCAATTATTAACCTAGTTCGGTTGTTGAGTGTAACCTCCACCCATAATAATTCACAGGAACTATCCACTTCTACTTCACTACAGGATAAACTACTACTAACAGCGACGAACACTCCACCACCGGTTGCATGCAATCTATCCTTTCTAAACACCGTCTGTACCTTTGTAAAAATTTCGGCAGAATTTATCTCTGGCTTAAGCCAGCTTTCTGTACCTATAACGATTTCAGCTTCGGTGCTTTCTATCAGTGCTTGAAGTTCTGGTACTTTACCAACGCAGCTTCGACAGTTGACAATTACAATACCGATTGCTGCTTGGTCCCCGCATGTCCTGACTTTGCCCCGCACCCGTTGAGGCTGTTGCCCTTTCTGTACTTGCCCAAGGCCATCTAACCTAAAAAACCGCCCAGCCCACGCCACACAACCCCTGCTACCCGTGTAGCCGCTTGTTGCGTGTAGTGGACTCCTGACCTATCCAGCGGAACCCGAAACCCCACCACCCTATGGCGCAAGTCGAGGAATCTGCAGCCCACACAGTCGCAGAACCGTCTCAGCCTCTGATTCAGACCCTCCACTCGGCTCTGTACCAAAGGTCCGCAGTCAGTCCTGTCGACGATGCTGCAGATGGTGATCTCTGCTTTCATCCCCCTAGCGAGACTGGCAGTCTTCACCAAATCAGATAGCCGCCGGAAGCCAGAGAGGATTTCCTCCGATCCATAGCGACACACATCATTGGTGCCGACATGAGCGACCACCTGCAGATGGGTGCACCCTGTACCCTTCATGGCATCCGGAAGGACCCTTTCCACATCTGGAATGACTCCCCCCGGTATGCACACGGAGTGCACATTGGTTTTCTTCCCCTCTCTTACTGCCATTTCCCTAAGGGGCTCCATTACGCGCCTGACGTTGGAGCTCCCAACTACCAGTAAGCCCACCCTCTGCGACTGCCCGGATCTTGCAGACTGAGGGGCAACCTCTGGAACAGGACAAGCAGCCATGTCAGGCCGAAGATCAGTATCAGCCTGAGACAGAGCCTGAAACCGGTTCGTCAGACAAACTGGAGAGGCTTTCCGTTCAGCCCTCCGGAATGTCTTTCGCCCCCTGCCACACCTTGAGATGACCTCCCACTCTACCACAGGTGAGGGATCAGCCTCAATGCGGGCAGTATCCCGGGCAACCACAGTCTTAGTCCGATCAGGGGATGCGTGGGACGAGCTGGCCGTCCCCGACAAACCCCCATCCGGACCCCCACAGTGATGCCCATTGGCAACAGCCTCAAGCTGTGTGACCGAAGCCAACACTGCCTGAAGCTGGGAGCGAAGGGATGCCAACTCAGCCTGCATCCGAACACAGCAGTTGCAGTCCCTATCCATGCTAAAAACTGTTTTGCAAAGAACGTCTGAACTAATCTACAGAGAGCGCAAACAAATCAACAAAATTTAAACGGTTATTAAAATACAAGATTGCCTAGTAAATGCAGTAATGCTGCTACTTGCGCTCCAGGCAAATGCCGGGATGGTTCCTTTCAAAGGGCACGGCCGACTTCCTTCCCCGTCCTTCCCTAATCCGATGAGACCGATGACCTCGCTGTCTGGTCTCCTTCCCCAAAACAACCAACCAACCACTATCCACATTCAGATGTTGCAGCACCTCTCTTGCGGGCAAGCACTTTTTGCTTAACACATACAACCACATCTTGGCTGAGGGCACATTTTCTGGATGCTGGCGTGAAGCTACTGTCATACCCAATAAGGACAAAAACCTTCCTTCTAGCTACCGCACCATCTCTCTTACCAGTTGAGTTTCCAAGGTGATAGAACGTATGATTCATGCCCGGCTGGTGTGGTGGCTCGAATCTCGCCATTTACTCAAGAATGTACAGTGTGGATTTAGAGCGCGGCGTTCTGCACTTGACCAACTCATTACTTTGTCCACCCATGTCATGAATGGTTTTCTGCAGAAGTCCCAGGCTGTGGCTGTGTTTTTCGATTTCGAGAAGACTGACGATACCTGCTGGAGAACTGGTATCCTCCATACTCTTTACACGTGGGGCTTCCGTTGGGGCCTACCCTGTTCTTTTCGGGCATTTTTACAGGAAGAGTTTTCAAGGCGCGTGGAGGTTGTGCTTTGTCGGACACTTTTATTCAGGCAAATGGTGTACCTCAGGGTTCCGTCTTGAGCATCATCCTCTTTGCTATCGCCATTAACCCTATCATGGCCTGTCTCCCGCCAGGCATAGCCAGCTCTCTTTTTGTCGATGATTTTGCCATCTATTGCAGTTCTCCACAGACCTGTCTCATTGAGCGACATCTTCAGTGCTTTCTTGATCGTCTTCACTCCTGGAACATCGCCGATGGCTTTCGCTTTTCCACTTACAAAACCGTCTAAATTTCTGGCAGTGAAAATGGTTTCCCCCACATCTCTACATCTTGGGCCTGTTGCCCTTCCGTTTGTTGGCACTACGAAATTCCTTGGGCTAATGCTTGATACAAAACTCGCTTGATCCTCCCATGGATCTTACCTGTCAGCCCGCTGTACACAGTCCCTCAATGACCTAAGTGTCCTCAATTGTACTTCTTGGGGTGCCGATCGAACCACCCTCCTTCATTTGTACCGGTTCCTTGTCCATTTGAAACTCAGCTGTGGGTGCTTTGTTTATGCACCCAGCATGCCCATCCCTTTTACGCTGTCTCTACACTATCCATCATCGTGGCATCCGTTTGGCGACAGGCATATTTTACACCAGCCCGGTTGAGAGTCTGTATGCTGAAGCTGCTGAACTACCACTGTCGTACCGCCGTGACTTTCTCCTCAGCAGGTATGCATGCCGTTCGTCTGCCATGCGTGGCCACCCTTCCTATACTTCCTCCTTTGATCGTCAGTATGATGCGTGGCCACCCTTCCTATACTTCCTCCTTTGATCGTCAGTATGGGGCTCGTCCCTCTTCTCTGTTACCTCCTGGAGTCCGTTTTTGCCACTTGCTACCGGTGGCTTAACTTCACGCTACCTACAACTTTCCCTTTGGGTGTGAACCCTTCACCACCTGGGATTCGTGAAGCAGCCAATGTTAACCTGAGCCTTCATTTGCTTCCTAAGGACACTACTCTAGCCTTGGTCTATTGCCTTCAGTTTCACGACCTTTGCATGGAACCTAGTGATAGTACCTTTGTATACACTGATGGCTCTTGGACAGACCATGGGGTTGGGTGTGCATTCGTCATTGGCACCTATGCCTTTCGATATCGGGTTCTGACTAACTCCTCAGTATTTACAGCCGAGCTTCTCTCCTTGTATCAGGCCGCAGAGTACATCCGGCGACACAGCCTTCCCAACTGTGTCCTCTGCTCTGAGTCACTCAGTGCCCTTCAAAGTCTCTCTGCTCTGTACACTGCTCATCCCTTAGTGCAGTGGGTACAGGAAAACTGTCACTTGCTCACTCTTGGTGGAGCCAATGTCATGTTTCTGTGGGTCCCTGGTCATGTTGGTCTGCCAGGAAACGAGGCTGCAGTCCTCTTACGTCAGCCCGTGAGTACCTCTATTCCCTCCGATGATCTCTGCGTTGCCATCTGTCAGGAGGTGGTGTCCCTTTGGCATTGCCAATGGTCCCCCCTTCATGGGAATAAGCTTGCATATTAAGCCTCTCCCAGCACCTTGGACGACCTCCTCTTGGCCCTCCAACTGAGAGGAGATTATTTTAACTTGGCTGCATATTGGGCACTGCCTTTTTTAGCCATCGTCATTTGCTCAGTGGCGCTGCCCCACCACTGTGTACACATTGTGCCCAAATTTTAACTGTCTGCCACTACCTGCTGGAATGCCCTTTTTTTACTAATTTACGTTCCATCTTGGGTTTGCCGTGTAATTTATCAGCTGTTTTAGCAAATGATGTGCAGGCTGTTGCCCACATTTTACTTTTTATCCACAGAAGCAATATGGCGAAATCCATTTAATTTTTAGTTTGGGATCTCCATTTTTGTATGGCATTTTTTTTAGTCCTTTTTCCATGTGCCTTGTTTAGATTTCTTCTAACCTTTCCATTGGGACTGACATCTACTCGTTTCCCTTGTCTCTGTGTTTGCGTCCTATAGTTTTGACTTGGGTGCATCTGACCTCAGTTGTTTTTTGCATCCTAAAACAAAACGAAACAAAACAGAACAATGAACTGCTTTCTCAGTTACCTGCCTTATCAATTTCTCTTGAGTATTGAGTCCCTGGTATTTGGAATTGATGCAGGTGAACACAAAGCTCTGCTGTAATCTTGGATTAACACTTTTTGGATGCTTGTATATTACTCAAGTCGAAAGTAATATGTCAAGTGTTTGAATTTTTTTTCCCAAAAGAAATTACCTAAGTTTTAGTTTAAATTTAGTATAACTTCAGGCTACCAGGAAACAAAACATTCTATCAGCTGTTATTGGAAAGTTCTTGTAGAATTTAAATACTGATGACCATAGATTTTAAGTCCCATAGTGCTCAGAGCCATTTGAACCATAAAAACACACACACACACACACACACACACACACACACACACACACACACACAAATCTATGCTCCTACAGGGTACTGTCTGGACTAAGACTGCAAGTGCTCTTTTTTGGCAGTCGAATTGGCTGTTGTCAGGGTAGTATCAGGTGGAGTGGGTAGGGAGGCAAGGAGAGAGATTGGTGATGGGTGGCTAGTGGCTCAGAGGGATGCGGCCAGTTTGCCTGCTTGGAGTGTGTGAGGGAGGGATGGCAAGTACATGGGCTGGCCTGATTGTAGCAGCTGGTGGGAAGCGGCACATGCTGAAGGTGATATGGGTACATGAATTAGAAGGGGATGACAGGTTGGGGTCGCACCTACAACTACTTTTCCTTTGAGGGGAAAGTTAACGAACAACTTAGTGGCACAACCATGGGCACCTTTATGACACCCTCCTATGCCAACCTCTTTATGGGCTATCTAGAGGAAACCTTCCTACCTCCAAAAACTCTCAACCCCTAGTCTGGTTCAGGTTCATTGATATCTTCATAATCATTCCTTCACAACCTCAACACCTTTTCTCCCATCCCCTTCACTTGGTCCTCCTGTACCCAACATGCTGCCTTCCTGGACGTTGACCTCCACATCTCTGATGGCTCTATCCACACCTCTATCTGCTTGAAACCCACTGACCCCCAGCAGTGCCTGAATTTTGACAGCTGTCATCCTTTCCACAGCAAAAAATGCCTGCTGTACAACCTAGCCATATATGAATGACATACCTGTAGTGACAAGAATTCCCGTGTCCAGTGTGCTGAAGGCCTCACAAAGGCCTTCACATACAGGCAATACCCCCCAAACCTAGTCCACAGAGGGATTTCTGTGCCATATTGACACATGCAACCAGTCCTCCCACCACACCCAAGAATCAGCTACAAAGGAGTGCCCCCAATGTCACCTATTATACCCCAGACTGGAACAATTGAACCATATCCTTTGCCAAGGCTTTAATTATATCTCATCCTACCCAAGATCCTCCCCCCCCCCCCCCTCCCCTTCCTTCCACAATCCTCTCAAAGTGGTGTTTTATCGCCCATCAAACCTACACAACATTCTAGTCCTAACCATGTGCCTCGGGGATAATATCCCTGTGACAGACAAAGATACAAGACCTGCCAAATCCACCCACCCAGCACCTCCTCCTCCAGTCTTATCACAGGCTTATCCTACCCTATCAGAGACCGGACCACCAGCAAAAACAGCCATATCATATTTCAACACCGCTCAGCTCTTTATGTTGGTATGATTGTCTATCAGCTGTCCACCAGGATGAACGGCCACAGTCATACTGTTGTCAAGAACAAAGTTGTCCACCTAGTGGCCAAAATGCAGCTGAGCACTGCATGTTTAAATCCAATGGCTGCTTCACAAATTGAGCCATCAGGTGCCTTCCCTCCACCACCAACTCCTCTAAACTATGCGGGTGGGAGTTACCTTTACAACACATTGTCCACACCCATAATCATCCTGGACTCAATCCGATATCTCACTGTCCCTACACCCTCCTCCCAACAGTTTCCCTTTCCTCCATCCTGTCACCCCTTCCAGTTCATATCCCCAGTTCACCTTCAGCATGTGCCGCTTTCCACTGGCCAATACAATCGTGCCACCTATATACCTGTCGCCTGTCCCTACTGCATTCCTAACTGTCAAACTGGCTGCCTCCCTGCGAGCTGCTAGCCACCCACCCCCCAGTGCCTCTCCCCGCTTTCATCTACCTCTCCTGATAGTGGCCCCACCACAACCAGTCAACCTGCCAAAAAATAGCATTTGCACTGTTAGTCCTGTCGCCACCATGTAGGGGCATAGGCATGTGCGTGCGTGTTACTTTAGCTCATCAAAGGATAACTTTTAAAGCTAGTCAGTTTTCTTTCTTTTGTGTTTGCCTATCAACCACTGTAACACTTCTGCCGAGTGGGGTCTTCAGGGCCCGCTCCAGATTTTTATCTGCCAGTTCCTGTTCCATCGGTTGTTCAGGGTTCGGGTTGGTACCATTTTCAGTTCTCCACAGACCCAGGAGAATGACATCCCACAGGGTTCTGTATTGAATGTACTTCTATTCCTCATTGCTATAAATGGACTTGTGGTGTCTGTCGGTCCTTTGGTCACCCCTGCTCTGTATGTGGATGATTTCTGCATTTGAGTTAGTTCCTCTTCGATGGCCTCTGCAGAGTGGCAGCTCTAGGGAGCTACACGGCATGCCTCTGCATGGGCCCTCTCACGCGGGTTTCAATTCTCTCCTTTAAAATCGCAGATGGTCCACTTCTGTCTCTGTACTACGATCCACCCCGATCTGGAGCTCTACCTCGATGCATAATGATTACCTGTGGTCCCACGGTTTCGTTTGCTGGGTCTTCTTTTTGACAACAAGCTCACTTGACTGCCTCATATTAGACTTCTGAAGGTAGGATGTTTTTGTAAACTCAATGTCCTTCGCTTACTTGCCCACATCTCTTGGGGTGCGGACCACTCCATCCTTCTCCGCCTTTATCGAGCCTTGGTGCTGTCTTGCTCGGACTATGGTTCTCAAGTTTATGGTTCAGCTGCTCCTTCCACACTGTGCTTTCTGGATCCCGTCCACCATCATGGTATCCGTTTGGCCACTGGTGCCTTCCCTACTAGCCCTGTTGATAGTCTCCTGGTTGAAGCTGGGATCTCCCCCCTTTCTGTTTGGTGGTCCCAGCTTCTGGTTTCTTATGGAATTGCTGTCCGTTCCTCCCCCACTCATCCTTCCTTTCCTGTTCTGTTCCCAGACCAAGGACGTTGCCCACCTGATTCCCGCCCTCAGGCGGGTTTACCAGTTGGGCTCTGCCTTGCGTCTGTTCGCCATGATTTTAATGGTGTTCCATTGTGCTTTCGACCAAATTTTGTGGGAGTTTTGGGGTGCTGTTGTTTTTTACACTGATGGCTCTAAATCTGCTGATTGTGTGGGATATGCCTTCACGTCCTCTGTTGGCATGGAAAATCATCTCCTGCCAACTACATGTGCCGTGTTTACTGCGGAATTGATGGCAATTTTCCAGGCCCTTACCTTTATTAAACAGTTCCAACTCCACCGTGTTTTGCTATGTACGGACTCGAGTGGCCTTCTCGCTATTGACCGGGGTTTTCCCGCCATCCCTTGGTCTCGACCATCCACAACTGTCTCGCTTATCTTCACTGTGCTGTTGTTCTGTTGACTTCCTTTGGGTCCCTGGTCATGTGGGTATACCAGGTAATGAGCTTGATGATTGTTTAGCTCTGTGAGCAGTCACTGACGCTCCCCTTCTCTGTAACCCCTCATGGGGCGGATTTACGGCTTCACATCAAATCTCACTTCACACAATCATGGGCCAACTCTTGGGAGGCTACCTCCCTGTCTAATAAACTTCATGCAATTAAGGTGACACCTGTCCTGTGGCGTTTTTCCTTCCATCTCTCCCAAAAGGACTAGACCACCCTGTGTCATCTCCACATTGGCCATACCAGGCTGACCCATGGTTTTCTTTTGCGTAATGAGCCACCCCCACTTTGTGATTGTGGAGCCTTCCAGTCAGTAGCCCACTTTTGGTGGAATGCCCCCTTCTTTTGGCTCTGCGTACTAAGTACAGACTTCCCCACACTTTACCTTTAATGTTGGCAAAAGATTCGTGGATGGTCGAACTGGTTCTCTGTTTCCTCCATGAAAGTGGTTTTTATTCTCAGTTTTAAGGTTTTTAATCTCGCTCTGGAGTAACGAGCGAGGTGGCACAGTGGTTAGCACACTGCACTCGCATTCGGGAGGACGACGGTTCAAACCCGTCTCCGGCCATCCTGATTTAGGTTTTCCGTGATTTCCCTAAATCGCTTCAGGCAAATGCCGGGATGGTTCCTTTGAAAGGGCACGGCCGATTTCCTTCCCAATCCTTCCCTCACCCGAGCTTGCGCTCCGTCTCTAATGACCTCGTTGTCGACGGGACGTTAAACACTAATATCCTCCTCCTCCTCTCGCTCTGGAGTAGGGGCAGGGTGATGAGGGTTGGGGTGTCTCCCACTGTAAGCTGTGTTTGGAGATCCCTGACTCCCCTCCTTGGCCAAGATCCTCTTTTCTTTCCCTTTTACTCTGTTTTTATCACTTTTTAGAATTGGTTAGTCTCCTTTTACAATACACACTTCTACATTCTAGCAGTTGAACGCTTTTGAATAGCAGGTGGTCTTGCCTGTACTGTATCAGAGGTGGAATATTTCCTGCCTCTAGCATAGCCTTAGAGTTGCTCACTTCTTGACTTCCCTCATTTTGCTTTCACCATTGACAACACGACTGCACTTCTATGTTTTTTAGCCTTTTAGCTTTTATTGTTTTGACTTTTCTGAGATGTCAGTCTGTCTCAATGGACCACATTTGAAACAAGGGACTGATAATCTTGCTGTTTGGTCCCTTCAACCCCAATCAAACAACCAACCATTTTTTGCATAGTTTTCTGCTTGTTGAGTTCCTTCCCAGATGTGAAATCCTCAGTGCAGTACAGTACTGTGGAACATGGAGGAAACTTTGACGTGCAATTCAAAACAAAAGGCGTGGAATGCTCAGTCCAGGCATTGTGTTGCTTCATTAAATGCATGTCCCCATTCTGCTGGTTTCACACAAAACCTTGTTCAGAAATTTGGTTGGGAGTGGTTCGATCACCTTACTGTACAGCCCTGACCTTGCACCTTCTGGCTATCATTTGTTCTTGAATGTAAAGCTCAAGTTTGGAGGAAGGTGCTTTGACAGCGTTGATACTCAGAAAAAACTCTGTTCATCATTGGCTGTCTTCACTGGCAACATCTTTCTATGAACTGGACGTAGAAAAGTTGGTTTCCCTCTATGACAAATGTCTGAACAATGGTGGCAACTATGTGGAAAAATAGTCTAAGAAATGATCTTTCTTGTAAAAATAAATTTTAGTTTGAAAAAAATGTTTTATGAGGTTTTTTTATTTTTTTATTTTTTCCCCAAAACAATACTTACATTCCGGACATGCCTCATAAATTAATTTATTTATGCAATAATATATCTTTAATAGTATAATTGATATTACCTATCCCATTTGCGAGTTTGTCCTCCTCTATAGCTTTGTGCTCTATTCTGTAAGTTAAACAGCCAGATTAAAAAGGGGTGATTTCCAGTGTACTGATATTTCAGTGAGTGTGACCACCTTATTGCAGCAACTTTCCCAATTTCTTATTCTACTTGGGTACTTCAATCCACACTACCTCCTTTACGGGCATACCACTTCTTCTGGTAGGAGTCTTCTGACTGACCAACTTCTTATTGACCGTGAACTGTGCGTCAACAGTGAACCCACTTCTGTGCCCCCATGACATCTTTTCGCCTGTCGATCTACCATCTCTTCCCCCAATCTCATGGCTTTTCTGTGTTGGTCACTACATGATACTGCCAGATAGATTGACTACCACAGCGGCTGCTTTGAAGAGCCAACTGGCAGATGCATAACTATACTGTTAATTTCGCCCCCTCTCTATTAGACTGCATTGATGAGGATGTGCAAGATCTCTGATGCGATCACCCATGCTGCTAGAGCTGCTGTTCCCCATTTTACGGGTCCCCTCCATCACCGACTGGTGCCATGGTGGACTAAAGACATTTCAATAGCTGTTCAGGATTGCCAAAGTATGTTGCAACATTTCTAGCAACATCTTTCGCAGACGATCTGTATCACCTTTAAGTGACTTCATGCTAAGGCTTACTATCTAATTAAACACAATAGTAAGAAATTCTAGGAGTGCTAAGTCTCCTTCCTGGGAACGTATGCCTCTGTACCTCAGGTGTGGGCCAAGCTCTGTAGTTAACTGGACTGCCAAAGATTTACAACTTTCCGTCCCCCTTCATCACGATGGTGGTGACCTCTTCTTATGCGACTGCTTTCAAGATGCGTAAGCGACGAAATGAAAACATCCCCTTATTGTTCACATCTTGGCATGCCGAATTATGTAATGAACCTTTCACTGATACAAGTCTGACTGTTACTCAACTGCTGCCTTTTCTCAGGATATTAAGCCGTATTTGGCTCAATGGTGTCTTCCCTTCACAGTGGCAAGTTAGTGTCATTGTTCCATCATTAAGCTGATCAAAATCCAATTTCCATTGATAGTTACTATCTGTTTAGATGGACCGATGGTCTCTGCAAACTGGTTGAAAGGTTGGTTGCCTGCCAGTTATGCTGGGATCTTGAATGTTATGACCGCTCTTTCCGTGTGCCGCTCTTTCCGTGTGCCGCTCTTTCCGTGTGCCGCTCTTTCCGTGTGCCGCTCTTTCCGTGTGCCGCTCTTTCCGTGTGCCGCTCTTTCCGTGTGCCGCTCTTTCCGTGTGCCGCTCTTTCCGTGTGCCGCTCTTTCCGTGTGCCGCTCTTTCCGTGTGCCGCTCTTTCCGTGTGCCGCTCTTTCCGTGTGCCGCTCTCTTTTTCCTCTGCTGCGGTGTTTGGGGCCATTCTTTCTTTCCTCCTTTCCTTCATATCTTTTTTTCTCCTCCCTGTGTGTGCCTGATGGCCACCCATGCGTTTGTCGCATTGCAAGAGACTGAGTAATTGGTAATTCCCAGCCCTGTGTTGGAATATAGGCCCCCCATGTACCCCCTGGTACAGGCCACGCCCAGGGAGGGGTGATTGCTTGAGCTGTTACCTTCCTCCTCTGCCGATTGGTCCCTCTGTCTGTCGTTCGGGAGGTGTGACCTGAGGTGAGGACAATCACCTGAGGCGGGGAGTTCCCCTTTGGAGGGCCCCTGGCTGGAAGGAGCGCACAATCGGAGACGCTGGCAATCGTGGGCGACTTTCTCCCAATGACTGACTTTCCTTCTCTTTCTCTGAGTGTTTCCCGTAAACGAAAGTGGAATGAGGCTCCTGCCTCAATGTCTCTTCCTGTTGCGCCTCGATATCTAGTGGTCTCACGTTTAGACGAAAACCAGACTTTTACTACTGAAAACCCCTTTGTTATACAGAAAGGCGTTGATGGCATCACCGGCCCGGTGAAGTCATGCTCTCGACTCCGCAGTGGTACTCTGCTTTTGGAAATTGATAGTGCTCTCCAGGCCCAGAAACTATTCAAGGCCCAAATCATCCACAAATATCGTTTAAAAGTGGAGGCTCACAAGGACACTTAACTCGTCCCGTGGTGTTATCTACAACTGGCTGTTGGATGGTTTGACAGAGTGTGAAATAACTAATTATCTATCGGATCAGGGTGTTAATGCTGTTCATCGAGTTATGAAAAAGGAAGCTGCCTCGCACATTGTTCCTGACTTTAGTTCAGTTAACGCTTCCTACCAAGATAAATGCAGGCCCCGTGCGCCTGTAAATTCCCAATCCGTTCAGATGTTATAAATGCCACCAGTTCAATCATACCAGAATGTCATGTAGAAATGCAGCCAAATGTGTCACTTGCAGCAGGGATGCACACGAAGGCACCTGTCCACCTCCTTCCCCCCACTGCGTTAATTGTCATGGAGACCATGCTGCTTCTTCTTGTCTTGTCCCGTCTATCAAGACAAGCGGGCTGTTCAGGTGATAAGGGTGAAGGAGAAGGTACCTTTTCCTGTTGCCCGGAAACTGTCGGCAAGCCCTTCGTCTGGAAGCTACAGCACCGTGTTAGCCTCTCCCCATCCCACGAAAAACATGGCTACGCAAACTTGTAACTTACAGTTCAGTTCGATGGTGGCCTTCAAGCTGACACTCCATCTCCCGCTTCCCTGGCTGCGGATTCTGCTACCCGTTCTTCACCCTCACCGACGAAGACAGTTGCAATGCAGCCAGTGAACCGTCAATTCATAAAGGAATATTCCCAGGAAGATTTCTTGCGTACCTCGAGTTTGCAGCCGTCTGGCCATTCTGCCAATTGCCAAAAGCTAAAACAATCATCTAAAGGCAAACAGTCTTCCCCCTCTTTGACTCGTCAGCCCTTTTCAACTGATCGACACCGGGGAAGCTCCATTGATCCTGCTGAATTGATGGACAAAGATCCTCCACCCGTGGATTCCAGTGGCCATCCTCCCTCGACGGCTCACCCTAAGCGGCCGTCGAGGTGAGTGTTTCTTCTTCATTCTCCAGTTTTCCTAAATTTTATGGCCCTTTTACAATGAAATATCCATGGCCTTCAGTCTAACAGGGTGTACCTCCAGCTGCTCCTGCGATCGCAATGTTCGCTTGTAGTTGGGGTCATGCTGCTTCTACGAGATGATGTTTGTCATCATCCTATCCCATTGCACACCCACCTGCAAGCAGTTGCTGTCCGAGTTTTCCTTCCCGAATTTACCTTTTTCCTCTGCACTATTTACATCCCTTCGTTTTCTGCTGTCACTAGGGCAGACCTGATGTAGCTTGTTGCTCAGCTTCCTCCACCCTTTCTACTCCTCGTTGACACCAGTGCCCATCATCCTCTTTGAGGCTTGCCTGTCGCCTGCCCGAGAGGTTCTTTTTTTGGCAGTTCTTCTTAATCATCTTAATCTTGTGTGCCTTAACGCTGGCAAAGTCACGTTTCTCCCTGATTTCACACACACTTATTCCCACTTAGACCTTTCGATCTGCTGTGCCCAGCTCGCTCGACTTCTCAAGTGGTGTGCTCTTTCCGATACTTAATCGAGTGACCACTTCCCTTGTGTGACTCGCCTGTACACTCATACCCCACCACAGCTGCCCGTTCATTGGTAATTCTCTCTTGCTGACTGGAGGTTATATTTCTCCTTGGCAGTCTTTGACAAACGGCCAATTCCAGCTGTGATTATCAGGTCGAGCACCTCATGGATGTTATTCTCTCAGCTGCCAAATCCTCTAGCCCTCATACTACTACTTCTCTCCATTGGGTCCGGGTCCCTTGGTGGATTGTGGAGTGCGGCAATGCGATTCGTGTCCGACGACATGCGCTTCGTGTCTTTCACTGTTGTCCTATGTTAACGAACTGCATCCGCTACAAGCAACTATGTGCACAGTGCCGTTGCACTATTAAGGAAAGCAGGAAGGCATGCTGGGTTTCCTTCACCAGCTCGTTCAACAGATTTACTTTACTTTACTTGGGGTGTCCTGCACTGGCTTTTCGGGACTACCACCCCCTCCCTGATTCCTGGTCTGACTGTGGCGGGAAACGTCATAGTCGTCCCTGACGATATTTCCAGTGCTTTGGGCCGGTACTTTGCGGAGGTTTCTAGCTCCACCCACTACCATCCTGCCTGCCTTCCTCGGAAACAGGCGGAGGAGGCTCGTGCAACCTCTTTTCTCTCTTTGAATCGAGAATGCTACAATACTCCTTTTACTATGAGGGAGCTCGAGCGTGTTCTCTCCTCATGCTGGTCTTCTGCTCCTGGGCCCGATACAATCCACGTCCTCATGCTGCAGAATCTTCCTCCTGCGGGAAAACGCTTTCTCCTGAATACCCACAACTGTATTTTGACTGACAGTGTATTTCCCACGCTTTGGCATGGAGCTACTATTGTTCCCCTACCTAAGCCTGGTAGAGATAAAATCTCTTCCTTCCAGCTATCGTCCAATTTCCCTTAGCAGCAGCGTTTGTAAGGTGATGGAACCCATGATAAATGGTCGATTAGTGTGGTGGCTCTAGTCACACCATCTTCTCACTAATGTTCAGTGTGGGTTCCGAAAGCGGTGCTCAGTGGTTGATCATCTCATCACCCTGTTGATGTTCATCATGAATAATTTTCTGCAGAAGCGATAAACAGTGGCCGTTTTCTTTGATTTGGAGAAAGCCTATGATACGTGTTGCCAGACAGGCATTCTACATTCTACGTACTATGCACACATGGAGCCTCTGTGGTCGTCTTCCCACTTTCATCTTGGAATTTTTAACGGGTATGTGTAGGTTCCTCCTTATCTCACACCTTTTCACAAGTAACAGGGTGCCTCAGGGCTCCTTACTGAGTGTCGTCGTCTTCGCCGTAGCCATCAATCCTATTATGGACTGCCTTCCAGCTGGCATTTTTGGCTCTCTTTTTGTTGAAGACTTTGCTATCTATTGCAGCTCCCAGTGGATGTGTCTCCTGCAATGCTGTCTTCAGTGTTGTCTGGACCATCTCTATTTGTGGAGTGTCATAAATGGTTTCCGCTTTTCTACTACCAAATCCATTTGCGTCAACTTCTGGTGGAACAAGGCGTTTCTTCCACCGTCCTTGTGACTGGGCCAAAATGCTCTCCCGTTCGTGGATGCAATAAAGTTTTTAGGGCTTATGTTCGATAGGAAACTCAGTTGGTCTCCCCACATGTCCTACCTGGCCTCACGCTTCACCCGATCCCTCAATGTCCTTCATGTATTGAGTGGTACCTCTTGGGGAGCTGACCGGACTGCCCCCCTCCGCCTCTATCAATCTCTTGTCCACTCCAAGTTGGATTATGGATGCATTGTCTACTCCCCTGCACGGCGTTCTATCTTAGGCCGTCCGAATACACCATTCGGGGATCTGTCTCTCCGCCGGTGCCTTCTGTACTAGCTCTGTTGAAAGTCTCTACGCAGAAGCTGGTGAACTACCACTGTCATACCAGCATGACATCATACTCGGTAGGTATGCGTATCGGCTTTCTTCCATGCTGCCAGGCCACCCAACCTTTGACCTTTTCTTGACCGCCAGTACGAGATATATGTTTCTTTTCTGTGGCCTCCCGGTGTCTGCTTTCGTCACCTGCTTCAACAGCTGCAGTTCACACTTACTGCCACTTTCCGAATGGGGGAGAGCCCTTCACCACCTTGGCTTCAGGCACAGGTTTGTTTCCATTTTCACCTCAGCTTGTTCCCGAAGAATTTGACTCCCCAGCTGACCTATCGCTCACAACTTGCCGATAGCATATTTTTGTACAATGATGGTAGAACGGGCCACAACAAGAAAAAAATTGTCAGATAAACGTGGACTCTAAATTGCACATCTTTAATAGCTTTGCTACTGTGAAAGACATCTTTTCTACTGAACAAGGGTTCACAGCTCTTAAGGTATGAATTTTAGAGCCTATGTTTACTACACAATTTTTTTTTGGTTTGGTCCATGCTACCCCCTACCAAAATATGGAAAGCAAAGAGCTCATGGTAGAAGAGATTTGGTTCACAGTATCGAATATGAGGTGTTCATAGCTCTTAAGACATGCGTTTTGGAGTCCATCTTTACCAGATTATTTTGCTTCGAATGATCGTTCCTTTAATATCCCTGAATATAGACCATTCAGTGTTGGCTGTGCTTTTGTCGTCAGGACCGATAAGTTTCAATACCGGCTTCTTGACCAGTTCACAATTTTTACAGCAGAGATTTGTGCCCTCTATCAGGCTGTTCACTGTGTCCGTAGGCAGCAGCTCACTCGTTGTGTGATCTGCTCCGACTCTCTCAGTACCCTTCAGAGTCTAGATGATCCCGATCCAGTCAACCCCATCGTCCGGCGGATGCAGGACTGCCTCCATTTGTTCCCGGATGGGAGAGCCGAAGTGATGTTCATGTGGGTTCCTGGTCATGTTAGTTTGCCTGGGAATGACGCAGCTGATGCTGCAGCCAGGGCCGCCGTCCATCGTGGTCAGCCCGCCTCTTACTCTGTTCCCTCCCAAGATATTTGTACTTTCCTCTATTGGGGCATCATCTCACTTTGGCATGTGGTGATCCCTTCATGGGAACAAACTAAGAGAAGCCAAAGCTCACCCACCAGCCTGGTCGACTTCGTTCTGGCTGTCTCGCCGTGAGGAAGTACTGTTAGCTTGGTTACGAGCAGGGCACTGCCGCTTTAGTCACCACCATTT
Source organism: Schistocerca serialis cubense (assembly GCF_023864345.2). Taxonomy (NCBI): domain Eukaryota; kingdom Metazoa; phylum Arthropoda; class Insecta; order Orthoptera; family Acrididae; genus Schistocerca; species Schistocerca serialis. The sequence goes on from NC_064640.1 coordinate 816,187,770, forward strand.
GTTGAGTGGTGACCCTGCAACCAGCTGTCCTTTCTGTAGCCAGCCATTAACGGTCAGACATTTCCTGGTCCTCTGCCCATATTTTAGCCACGTACATCTCAGGGTTGCGCTACCACCGCTTTGCCAGACATTTTGGTAGATGACGTGCGAGCTGTGGCTTGCTTTTTAAGTTTTTTAAAAAGCAGTAATATGACAAGAGATTTGATTTCGACCTGGTGACTCCGGTGTCTTGTCGATGTCTTTCAGATACTCTTTCGTAACATCTTGATGTTTTAGATTTTTTTTTCACCTCGCAACGATTTTTTACCCTTGCGGTCCCAGCATTCTGTGGTTCTCTACTGGGTGCCCATGTCCTTAGATGTTTTGTGCCCTAAAACCCCACAAAAAAGAAAAAAAAGACAAATTGGTTAACTTCTGCAGAAATTGTTTTCTTACCACCACAAACAACAAAGCAGTTTAAATCATTTTTAGGACTCTGTAATTACTATAGGGAATTTGTTGAGAAGTTTGCCAAAATTGCTAAGCTGTTGAATCATTTGTTGAAAAACGATGTGGAATTTCCGTAGTCAACTTTCAGACAGCATTTGAAAAATTGAAGGGAGCATTGACAACGAACCTGGTACCAGTGTTCCCAAACTATGAGTGAGAATTTATTCTGTTGTGTGACATGAGCAGTCAGGTGATTGAATGTATTCCCAGTTACGATGTAGATGGCAACAAACACTTGGAAGAATATGCATTGACACAGATGAATAAGCAGAACAGAACTATTCAACCACAGAGATGGAAATGTTGGCTGTTATTTATGCTATTACGTATTTCCATTGTTATTTGTACACGAAAAAGTTTAAATTTGTGAAGTGATTGCTGGGACCAGAAGAGGCTCGCAAGTATGTCAACATATTGTGCTCTGAAATCAAGTGAATTCAACTATGAAGTCATACACCAATCAGGAAAGAAAAACAGAATTCTGAGAGCCCAAGAAGGAAGATTTGATTTAAAGTATTTAGGGCACAGCTGCAGTCCGCAAAGCACTATGGCCTGTTGTGTAGGAAGATGAAATACAGCCCCAGTGTGGTGCCAACTGCGCTTGACATGATTAACGACTATCATATGACCTTATACATGGTATTTCATTACGAATGGTCTAAATCCAGTGATATTAAAGGAACGATCACTTGAAGCAAAAAAATCTGGTAAAGATGGACTCCAAAACGCATGTCGTAAGAGCTATGAACACCTCATATTCGATACTGTGAACCAAATCTCTTCTACCGTGAGCTCTTTGCTTTCCATATTTTGGTAGGGGGTAGTATGGACCAAACCAAGAAAAAATTGTGTAGTAAACATAGACTCTAAAATGCATACCTTAAGAGCTATGAACCCTTGTTCAGTAGAAAAGATGTCTTTCACAGTAGCAAAGCTATTAAAGATATGCATTTTTGAGTCCACATTTACCTGACAATTTTTTCTTGTTGTGGTCCATTCTACCTCATCCCAAAATATGGAAAGCATGTTTCATAGTATCAAAGATGAAGAAAGCTCATAACTGTTGCAGTATGCATTTTAAAGCAAGTGCAGTGGCAAAGACAATGGTGAAAAGCTGGTTGCTGAAGTTTAGTGTTCCTGATACAATAATTACAGATCTATATCTACATTTATACTCCGCAAACCACCCAACAGTGTGTGGCGGAGGGCACTTTACATGCCACTGTCATTACCTCCCTTTTCTGTTCCAGTCGTGTATGGTTCGCGGGAAGAACGACTGTCTGAAAGCCTCTGTGCGCACTCGAATCTCTCTAATTTTACATTCGTGATCTCCGCAGGAGGTATAAGTAGGGGGAAGCAATATATTCGATACCTCATCCAGAAATGCACCCTCTCGTAACCTGGCGAGCAAGCTACAGCGCGATGCAGAGCACCTCTCTTGCAGAGTCTGCCACTTGAGTTTGCAAAATGTCTGCGTAACACTATCACGGTTACCAAATAACCCTGTGACGAAATGCGCCACTCTTCTTTGGATCTTCTCTATCTCCTCCGTCAACCCGATCTGGTACGGATCCCACACTGATGAGCAATACTCAAGTATAGGTTGAACGAGTGTTTTGTAAGCCACCTCCTTTGTTGATGGGCTACATTTTCGAAGGACTCTCCCAATGAATCTCAACCTGGTACCCGCCTTTCCAACAATTAATTTTATATGATCATTCCACTTCAAATCGTTCAGCACGCATACTCCCAGATATGTTACAGAAGTAACTGCTACCGGTGTTTGTTCCGCTATCATATAATCATACAACAAAGCATCCTTCTTTCTATGTATTCGCAATACAATACATTTGTCTATGTTGCCACTCCCTGCACCAAGTGCCTATCCGCTGCAGATCTTCCTGTATTTCGCTACAATTTTCTAATGCTGCAACTTCTCTGTATACTACAGCATCATCTGCGAAAAGCCGCATGGAACTTCCGACACTATCTACTAGGTCATTTATATATATTGTGAAAAGCAGTGGTCCCATAACACTCCCCTGTGGTACGCCAGAGGTTACTTTAACGTCTGTAGACGTCTCTCCATTGATAACAGCATGCTGTGTTCTGTTTGCTAAAAACTCTTCAATCCAGCCACACAGCTGGTCTGATATTCCGTAGGCTCTTACTTTGTTTATCAGGCGACAGTGTGGAACTGTATCAAACGCCTTCCGGAAGTCAAGGAAAATAGCATCTACCTGGGAGCCTGTGTCTAATATTTTCTGGGTCTCATGAACAAATAAAGCGAGTTGGGTCTCACACAATCGCTGTTTCCGGAATCCATGTTGATTCCTACAGAGTAGATTCTGGGTTTCCAAAACCGACATGATACGCGAGCAAAAAACATGTTCTAAAATTCTACAGCAGATCGATGTCAGATATATAGGTCTCTAGTTTTGCGCATCTGCTCGACGACCCTTCTTGAAGTCTGGGACTACCTGTGCTCTTTTCCAGTCATTTGGAACCTTCCATTCCTCTAGAGACTTGCGGTACATGGCTGTTAGAAGGGGGGCAAGTTCTTTCGCGTACTCTGTGTAGAATCGAATTGGTATCCCATCAGGTCCAGTGGACTTTCCTCTGTCAAGTGATTCCAGTTGCTTTTCTATTCCTTGGACACTTATTTCGATGTCAGGGCACTAATTTTATATCCAGTATGATTAAGCACCTATGTCATTTACTAAGCACTCACAAGCTGAGGACTAGCCCTTGGCTCCCTCAGTCTATCAGGAAAACAGAATACATTCACTGTACCGTTGGTAAGATGTTGAGTAGTTGTTGTGAACTTCCATCACAATGATTGGTACATTTACCTTCCATATGTCGTGTCAGCTTACAATTCTGATGTCCAGTGTAGTGTTGGTCTATCACCATGTGAGGTAATATATGGTACAAACCTGCCTTCTCTTTTTGAGGTGATTAAGCCTAAAATTGGAAAAACTGGGAATCAGTTACGAAGTTTGCAAAGACGTTACATGATCTTTGTAAGAAGTTAAAGAAAGCAAACACAGAAGCACTCGAGCGTCAAGAGCAAGCAGGATGACATATTGGCCAATTACTGCAGTTTGGAGTTGGCCAGTGGGTCTTAGTGACGAATCCCTGCTCACCTAAGGACAAAGCAAAGAAATTCCTGACAACACCACGGACCATAGCAGATCATAAAAATGAATTCACTCATTAATGTAACGTTGTAATTACCAACAGAGACCCCCTCATTGTTCGCGTTGGACATGTTAAGCCATTTAAGGGAACTGTGATGCTCCACTGCAGATGCTGACATCACCGCCAATAGAGGGCACTAAATCTAAGAAAGCAATGAAGGAAGGATCAGCAAAGTGTGCATTAAGTGCCTTACGCAATTAGATCACAATGAGGAGTAATAATGATTGTTTTGTTTTGTTTTAAGGTGCTAAAACAACTGTCATACACGCACATCTCAGAGGAGGAAAAAGGAGTTAAATGCGACTACAAGCCCAATTGATGGACAGCCATTCCCTTGGAGAAACAGCCATAAAATATGGAGGTCCTGAACTAAAGATTAAATGTCCTTCGCCATACTGCTACAAAGGATAAAAAGTAAAACACGGTTGACGGCTCTCTCGCTGCTCACTAAAATGGCCGATAATTCAGACAGTAAACATACAGTAGAACATAGGTGGTTAAAAAATAGGGACATTCCATCTGGAAATGGCGAACCATAAAAGTTTGATGACAATGAGCATACAGTGGTGAGGGATTCCACTTAACAAATGGTGATGGTTAAAAAGACAATGCCCAACACGCAACCTAGCTAAAATGATCTTATCATGGTGAGATGACCAAGAGGAGGTCGGCCAAGCTGCTGGGAGAGTTTTAATTCCCCGGATCTTGTTCGCATGAAGGGAAGACCAATGGTCTTACCAAAGTGACACGACTTGCTGACAGACGGCAATAAGGAGATCATCAGAAGGAATGGAAGAACTAGCTAGTCAAGATAGGAGGACTGGAGCCTTGGCAGCAGTAACAGCAGCCTCATTTCCCATCAGACTGACGTGACCAGAAACCTGCATAAACATCACAGTGGCCCCATCAAAAGTGAGGAAGTGAAAGCGTTCCTGGACCCACTGCGCTAAGGGATGGATGGTGTGCAGCACGCAAGAGGCTCTGACCCACCCAGGGGGTCCACAACTGTTTCGTGGATGTGTGTGTGGCAAGCACGGGACCCTGAGCTAGTGTAGCTTTTTCCTTTCTGGGCTGCATACTTTCCCTTTCTGCATCCTCCCCCCACCCCGCCCCTTCCCTTCCTCTTCCCCTTCTCCCTCTCTTTGGAAGTATGTTTCGCATTTACATCTGGAGACGGACGCTTGTAATTCTATGACGTGGTTTCTCTTCTTTCATCTCTATAATGGAAAGTCTCTGTCCCTACTTTGTCCTTTTCTTTTCCATGATTCTCCTCTTTATCTTCTTCTCCACTTGGGCTATTGAGAATTCTTCTCTTCTATCCTTTTTCTTTGTTCCTCCCTTCCTGTTTCTTTCTTCCCTGTGGGTGTCTGAAGGCCGACCAATGTGTTCTCACGTGTAGCCAGTGATGGGGTAATGCGTAATTCCCCATCCCGGGTAGACAAGTAGGACATGTACGTACCCCCTGGTAAAGGTCAGGCCCAGGGAGGGGCGATTAGCCGAGCTGGTACCTTCCGAACATGCCCATTGGACCCTCTGTCAGTTCTTCGGAAGGTGTGATCTGAGGTGTGGACAATAACCTAAGGTGGGAGTGCCCTCAGAGAGGGCCCCCACTTGGAAGGACTGCGCCATCAGAGACGCCAGTAATCATGGGTGATACTTTCGCAATGGTTTCTTCCACTTCTACAAAAGAAAGCTAGTGAGTCTCAGCCACAGAAAACTCTTCTCTCACTGAGAAAGTTCCTAGTTGTTTCTTGATCTTGTGAAGGTCAAGACTTCTCAACAGTAAACCCTTTCATTATTCAGAAAGGTGTCCTGTAAAGTCTTGTTCCCAGTTATGCAATTGGGACCTTGTGGTTAGAAACACAGTGCCCTCCAAGCACACAAATTGCTTCGAACTACACTGCTACACACCTTTCCTGTCCGGGTGGAAGCACACCATACATTAAACTCATCGCGTGGGGTGGTTTATACCCGATCACTTGACGGATAATCAAATGAGGACATTCAAAATTACCTGTCTGATCAGGGAGTAATGGTAGTATATCGAGTAATGAAAAGAGTTGAAAAGGAATTGGTACCAACCCACACTCTCTTCTTGATGTTTGACAGAGTTCAACTTCCATCGAACATTAAAATGGGATATGAGGTAATTTCACTTCACCCATACATCCCCAACCCTACATGTTGCTATCGGTGTCAGAGGTTTAATCATACCACCCAGTCGTGTTCCAATGTGGCCAAATGCGTTACATGTGGCAGGGATGCCCATGAGGGTGATTGTCCACCCCCCCATCCTCTCACTGTGGCATTTCTCTGGATCCCAGTGCATGTTGGTATCTGCGGAAATGAGGCAGCCAATATATTGGCAAAGGCTGCTGTCTCTCTTCCTCGGCCCACTGTTCACATGGTTCCCTTTGCCGATCTACAGAGCATTTTGTGTCATCGTGTTGCTCTTTTATGGCACACACATTGGTCTGCACTTCAGGATAATAAATTACGGGACATAAAACCTATTCCCTGCGCTTGGACCTCTTCCTCCCAGCCTTGCTGTTGGGAGGAGGTAATTTTAACTAGACTCCAGATTGGGCACTGTCTTTTTAGCCACTGACATCTTTTAAGTGGCGATCATCCCCCATTTTGTCCCCACTGCTCTCAATTGTGGACGGTGAGACACCTTTCACTTATGATGCACGCTCACCTTATCGCATCCTTGAGTTTATCAGTGTTAGTGAGAAGACATCGGTCATTTGAAGCTTTCTTATGGAGAAAACAACTCCCGTCAATAGCAATTTTCTAAGATTTCCTTCCGTTTTTAGTTTCCCTCCTACTTGAGTTTTGCTCCCATTGCTGCTGATTTGACATACGGTTTTTTACCCTTCACTAAACCACAGAATGGGTGCTTATGACTGTAGCAGTTTTGTGCCCTAAAAGATGATGTGACTTACCAAACGAAAGCGCTGGCAGGTCGATAGACACACAAACAAACACAAACATACACATAAAATTCAAGCTTTTGCAACAAACTGTTGCCTCATCAGGAAAGAGGGAAGGAGAGGGAAAGACGAAAGGATGTGGGTTTTGAGGGAGAGGGTAAGGAGTCATTCCAATCTCGGGAGCGGAAAGACTTACCTTAGGGGGAAAAAAGGACAGGTATACACTCACACACACACGCATATACATCCACACATATACAGACACAAGCAGACATATTTAATATATATATATAGGGCCAGCTCTGTTGTAAATACTGAGTAGTGTTCTGAAAGCTGATATCAAAAATGTTTAGTGCCAGTGATGAAGGCATACCCAATATCGTGGTCAGTCAGAGAGCCATCAGTGTACACCAAGGTACTACCATGAAGTTCCGTGCGAATATCAAGAAACTTATGGGGACAGAGCAAGTCCTTAGGAATCCAATGAAGTAAAAGGTGAACACAGACCACTGCACGAAGCCAAGGTGGTGAAGGGTTCACACCCAAAGAAAAAGTAGCAGGTAGCATGAAGTTAAGCTGCTGTGCATTAGCCGAAAGCAAACTCCAGGAGGTATTAGAGAAGAGGGGCATGCCCCATGCAGGTGGTCAAAGGAGTTATTGGAGGAGTTATAGGATGAGTGGCCAGGTATGGCAGACAAACAGCATGCATATCAGCTGAGGAGAACATGATGTCGGAATGACAGTGGTAGTTTGGCAGTTTCAGCATAAAGACTCTCAACCAGGATAGTGTAAAAGGCGCCAGTGGCCAAATGGATGCCACAGTGATGGATTGTACTCAGACAGCATAAGATGGACGGACGTGCAGATGCACAAACAAAAGACCCATAGTCTAGTTTGAAATGGACAAGGGACCGGTACAAGCAGAGGAGGGTGGTCCAATCCGTTCCCCAGGAAGTACCACAGAGAACACACAGTATACTGAGGGACAGGGTACAGCAGGCAGTCAGGTAAGACACATGGGAGGACCAAGAAAGTTTCCAATGGAGCACAAGTCCTAGTAATTTCATAGTTTCAACGAACGGAAGAGCAACAGGCCCAAGATATAAAGATGGTGGAAGAAACTCGTTGTGCCACCAGAAATTCATACAAACTGTTTTGTCAGTGGAAAACTGAAAGCCATTGTCGATGTTCCATGAGTAAATAAGATCGAGACAGTGCTGAAGACACTGCTCAAGCGGACAAGTCCATGGAGAATAACAATTGATGGCAAAATCGTCGCCGGCCGCGGTGGTCTAGCGGTTCTAGGCGCGCAGTCCGGAACCGCGCGACTGCTACGGTCGCAGGTTCGAATCCTGCCTCGGGCATGGATGTGTGTGATGTCCTTAGGTTAGTTAGGTTTAAGTAGTTCTAAGTTCTAGGGGACTGATGACCACAGTAGTTAAGTCCCATAGTGCTCAGAGCCATTTTGAGCAAAATCGTCAGTGAAAATGGTGCTGTAAACAGTCAGGGGCACAGTGTCGTCGGCTTCTTCGGGACAGCAAAAATACTAGCTAGATTCCATTTACTTGTTTTCTCTCTTGGACCTAGGTCCATTCCCCAATTTCCGGCCTAACAGTAGCAGATGGTGTCGTCTTGGACCCCACAGCTGTCTCCAACACCTTAGGTCGCTATTTTCCGGAGATTTTGAGCTTTACCGACTATTGCCCTGCCGTCTTCCATCCGAAATGAGTGGAGACGGCTCGGGTGATACCCTTCTCCTTTCATAATTGTGAATCCTGCCACCTTTACTGTGAGGGAGCTAGATCACACTCTCGCTTCGTCCTGGGCTGGACGATGTTCACATTCAGATGTTGCAGTACCTTTCTCTTGTGGGTAAGGCATTTTCTCCTCCATACGTACAATGACATCTGAGCAGATTTCCAGCGACTGCCCCATTTCTCTCACCAGCTGTGTTTGCAAGCTGATGGAATGTATGATTAATGCCCGGCTGGTATGATGGCTTGAGTCTCGCAGTTACTAACTACTGCACAGTGTGGATTCCTAGCCTGCCGTTCGGCAGTTGACCATCTCATGACTTTGTCAATCCATGTCGTGAATGGTTTTCTGCAGAAGCACCAGACTGTGGGATGTGTTTTTTGATTTGGAGAAAACTTATAACACCTGCTGGAGGACGGGTATCCTTCATACTCTCCATACGAAGAGCTTCAGAGGCTGCTTGCCCCATTTCCTTCAGGAATTTTCACAAGACAGAGTTCTCAATGTAACTGTGGTTTCTGCCTTGTTGGACGCTTTTAACCAGGAAATTGGAGTGCCTCAGGGCTCCATCCTGAGTGTCATCCTTTTTTGCTATAGCCATTAACTCTATAATGGCTTGTCTCCCGCCAGGCATCTCTGGCTCCTGTTTCAGTAATGATTTTGTGATTTATTGCCTTCAGAGGCATCTTCAGCGATGTTTCAATCGTCTTACTTATGGCACATTGACAATGGCTTTTGATTTTCCACTAACAAATCCGTTTGTATGAATTTGTAGTAGCGCATTGGGTTTCTTCCACCATCTTTACATCTTGGGCCTGTTGCTCATCCGTTCACTGGAACAATGGAATTCCTCGGGCTCGCACTTGATGGGAAACTTTCATGGCTCTCCCATGTGTCTTGCCTTGCTGCATGCTGCACCTGGTCCCTCAGTGTCCTGTGTGTCCTCAGTGGTACTTCCTGGGGAGGGGATCGGACGTTTGTACTGATCCCTTGTCCATTCAAAACTAGGCTATGGGTGTTCCGTTTATGCATCTGCATGTCCATCCTTCTTACACTGTCTAAAAACTCCCCTGCGGGTCCGGGGGTTAGAATAGGCCTGAGGTATTCCTGCCTGTCGTAAGAGGTGACTAAAAGGAGTCTCACATGTTTCAGCCTTTGTGATGGCCCCCTGTTGGGTTTGACCCCCATTTTTCAAAATTTTCCTGAAGTGCCCCTTACATGGTGCATCGTGTCCATCGTGCGCTGATACCTATCACATCCTTAGTTGACGTGGATTTGCACTTCTGCTCATTCTCCAACTGTTGGGCGAGGTCACCCTCCTGGGTACGTATTTTTCCATCAACTGTGTAGTATCATTTCTATGCTGACAATGATGATGGACTTGTTTGCTTGGTTGCACCTGATGTCCAGTACCTTGCGGTGGGGCCACCATGTTCCCTGTTGGTTGTAGCCCCGACCACACAGGGATCTCTCTGCTGATCCCTGCGCCATTAACTCTCCTCATATGCCAGGGGTAGATACCCATCCTCCTGGGGTATCGGGACTCCTGGCAATGGCCATCCTACCAGGTGGCCTATGCTGTGGCTGGATGGCACCCGTGGGGAGCCCCCCTGGTTGGAGTGGGTGGCATCAGGGCGGATGACACCCGATGAAGCGTAGTACATCATCTCTTACTGGTGGTCAAACACCAGTAGTCTTTCAGCGTTCACAGGCTCAATTCAACACACAGAATTAAGACCCCAAATTGTTCCCCTCCCTGACCACACCATGGGAGGGACATCAGGTTAAGGATGGCAGCAGCTCTTATTCGCCCCGCTACTTTATATGTTTGAGAGCTGATCGGGAATCTTTCATGATAATGAAGCCTCAGTTTTCTGTTGAGCATTTAGAGGAGAAGTTTGGGGGGGGGGGGGGGGGTTGAGGGATTGTCCAAGATGAGATCTGGGTCAGTCTTGATCAAAACAGCATCCTCTGCCCAGTCACGGGTGTTACTCAGTTGTTGTGACAAGCTGGGGGATGTTTCTGTAATCATCGTGCCCCATAAGCGCTTAAATATGGTCCAGGGTATCATAATTCACAGGGACCTTCTTTTGCTGTCCGACGATGAGCTGTGCACCAGGTTAGAATGGCGAAGTGTACATTTCGTTCGGCGTGTCCATCAGGGTCCGAGGGATAAGCAGGTTGCCACCGGTGCCTTCATCTTGGCCTTCGAGGGAGATACATTACCTGAGAAGATCAAGGTGATGGTCTACTGCTGTGATGTGAAGCCCTATATCCCTCCCCCAATGTGGTGTTTTCAATGTTGGAAGTTCTGTCGTATGTCCATCCAGGGGGCCGACAGTCCCTTTGTGGGTACGTGTGTGGCGTGCACAGGACTCCGAGCTATTTGCAGTCTCCTTCCTTTTCCCAGACCTGCATTACCGTCCCTGTTCCTCTCCTTTCCTTTCCTGTCCTTACTCCTTTCCCCCTGGCCCCTCCTTTCCCTCTTGGTGGAATTCATGTCGACTTGGCTTTCCTCCCGGCTTTGTTTTGGTATGTGCAATTGTTTAGCTTGCTGTTTCCATCTCCTTTTCAGCGTTTTGGTCCCCTTGGAGGTTGACCTCCATTTCCAACATTTTCCGTCAGTGTGAGCATTTGGGGATGAACTCCCTACCTAGTTTCCATGTTGGAGGCTCATCTCACCCTCCCCTCCCCACCCCTCCATTTTCCCCCTTGCACCCTGGCCCCCCTTCATGCTAGGTCCGTGTGGTGGGGCTGTTAAGTACCCAACTGGCTGAGCCCCCTGACAACACAGGGATCACACTGCTAGTACCTGAGCTGTTAACGGCTCGTGTATGCCAAGGACTTGATGCTCATCACTTTGGGGCATCAGAACTCCCAGCAATGGCTGCCGTGCCAGACGACCCTCGCTATGGCGGGGTGGTGCCCACTGGGCGAGCCCCTGGTCAGGGTGGGTGGTACTAGGGCAGACGCCTTGCATATGAAGTGGGAAAGGCTTCAATATCCTGGCCATTCTTTGGCCATTTCTAAGAGTGATAGTAGACATGATAGTCCTTCTGATCCTTTGGCCTTCCCCTCCCTCGCCACCCCATGGGAAGAAGGTCAAGCTTGCCGACTTGGGTTGAAACCTTTCCCTCGGTACCTGGTTTGTATCAGGACAGGTGGTGAGAGTTTTGCCACGACCAAGCCTTTGTTTTTTTGTTGAGGTGATTGAAGATAAGTATCATGAAGTGGAATCCACGAGTAAAATGCAGTCCGGTTCTTTGCTCATAAAGACATCTTCTCCTGCCCAGTCTGCAGAGGCCGGCCGGAGTGGCCGAGCGGTTAAAGGCGCTACAGTCTGGAACCGCACGACCGCTACGGTCGCAGGTTCGAATCCTGCCTCGGGCATAGATGTGTGTGATGTCCTTAGGTTAGATAGGTTTAAGTAGTTCTAAGTTCTAGGGGACTTATGACCACAGCACAGTCTCCGTCGCACCCCACCAATCTTTGAACTCGGTACAGGGTATCATTTTCTACTGGGATCTTCTTCTCCAAACTGACGAGGAGCTCCATGCAAACCTCGAGCGGCAAGGAGTCCGATTTATCCACATTGTACAGCGAGGCCTTAAAAACAATCACACTGATAGACTCCTTTTTTCTGGCCTTTGAGGGGGATATCCTCCCAGAGAAGGTAAAGGTGGTGGTGTATCGGTGTGATGTAAAACCTTACATTCCACCACCGATGAGATGCTTTAAATGCTTACGGTTTGGACACAGGTCTTCCCGCTCCACCAGTTATCACCTCTGTGGTGACTGTGGGCGCCCCCTCCATGAGGGGAGTGCCTGTGGTCCTCCGCCTGTGTGCATCAGTTGTGATGCGCAGCATCCTCCACAATCGCCAGCATGCCTGGTGTATGTGAAAGAATGACGGATTCAAGAGTACAAGACTTTAGATCGACTTACCTACACCGAGGCTTGTCGAAAGTATGACCGGCTCCATCCTGTGCCTCTAACCTCTGCTTTTGCTTCAGTTACGTCCACTCCCCCTTCGTACCCCCTCCTCTTCCAAGCCGCGCCCAAATTACGCCCTCCCCCTCCCCCTCGCACTCCCCCTCCCCCCTCCCCCACCGCATTCCCCCTCCCCCTCCCCCTCCCCCTCCCCCTCCCCCCTCCCCCTCCCCCCCCTCCCCCCTCCCCTCCCCTCCCCCTCCCCCCTCCCCCCTCCCCCCCTCCCCCTCCCCCTCCCCTCCCCCTCCCCCCTCCCCCCTCCCCCCCCCCCTCCCCCTCCCCCTCCCCCTTCTCCCTCGCACTCCCCCTCGCACTCCCCCTCGCACTCCCCCCTCGCACTCCCCCTCGCACTCGCACTCGCACTCGCACTCGCACTCGCACTCGCACTCACCCCTTTGGGTGCTAATCCCCCTCCCCCGCCAGAGAAGCGCTCCCCTTCTTCGGCAGCCGATGGTACTGGAGCTCCCTCCCGGGACTCCTCTTCCCGGCACCCCCTGAAAGGCGATCTGCAGCTCCACATAGGCCGCACGATCTGCGGCCGGTGGGAGCCGCTATTGTCAGGTGTAATTCCTGGAGTTGCAGCCCCTTTATTCCTCCTACTCTGCTGCTTGTATTGTTCTCCAAGAGACCCATTTTGTCAATTCTTACTCACCCACCCTTCATGGGTTCCATGCTTTCTGTTGAAACCAGATTGGCCCTGTGCAGGCTGGTGGTGTTTGCACCTTGGTGCGCAAAGACAATTTTAGTAAATGGGTTCCCCTCCATACCACTCTGGAAGCAATTGCTGTCAGGGTCGATCTGACCACTCCAATCACAATCTGTAATCTCTACCTCCTGCCTGACAGGCCACCCACATCCCTTGCCCTAACCACCCTTCTTCAACAACTCCCTTCTCCCTCCCTGCTTGTAGGGGACTTCAATGCCCACAACCCTCTTTGGGGTAGTCACCCGACTATTGCCCTGGGCAAGACAGTTGAATCTGTTCTGGCAGCGCTTGACCTCTGTAACACCGGTACTCCCACAGACTTAAGTGTGGCACACGGCACTTTCTCTTCCATTGGCCTCATCATCTGCAGTCCCAGCCTTCTTCCCTCCATTCAGTGGGGTGTCCACGATGACTTATGTGACAGCGATCATTACCCGATTGTTTTGACCTTCCTTCAGTATGTCTTGCTCCGTCACCCTCCCAGGTGGGCCTTCTCTACAGCTGATTGGGGTGCCTTCTCTTCTGCTACCATCCCCCCATACTACCACACCGTAGTATTGATGAGTCTACATAGACTTTAACTGCCGCCATTCTTGCCACAGCTGTTTCAGCCATCCCTTCTTCCTCGGGGTTCCCCCCTCCCCTGTCAAATGATGGTCCCATAGTGGACTCTGGAAATTGCTGCAATCAAATTTCAGAAACGGATTTGCTGGTAATGGTATGTATCTGCCATAGGACCACACACCTGCTCTTCACAAGACTGGGCAAAACTCAGGCAAATTTTTGGCTATTGTCCCGTTGCAGGAATTTCTGTGCATGGTGTTGTCCTTCCCATCTGTACTTTGTTGCAGAGTGTTTCGCTCAACACTTTGCCCAAGCCTCTGCGTCGACTCAGTATCCGCCCTTGTTCCTCCTCCTCCTCCTCAAACAGCGCTCGTAACGACTGCCTTTGTCTTTCATTTCTCGCTGCTTGGAGCCTTGTAATGCCCCATTTAGCGAGTGGGAATTCGCCAGCACCCTCACCCTTCGTCCTGACACGTCTCCTGGACCGGATTGGATACATAACCAAATGCTCCATCACTTATCGGTGGCTGGCCACCGTCGTGTACAGACCCTTTTCAACCATCTGTGGAGTGAGGGGGTATTTCCTACCCAGTGGCAGGAAAGCATTGTTATTCCGGTGTTGAAGCCTGGGCAGCCACCTCTTCAGTTGGATAGCTACTGTCCAATTAGCCTTACCAACACCCTCTGCAAGCTCGTTGAACGCCTGGTGAGTTGGCGGCTGTTTTGGATCCTCGAATTCTGCGACCTTTTGTCATCGACTCAAGGTGGTTTCTGCCGTGGCCACTCTACATTGGATAACTTATTCCACCTGGAGTCTGCTATCCGGTCGGCTTTTGCCCATTGGCAACACCTCATTGCAGTCTTCTTTGACCTGCATAAAGCCTACGGCACCAACTGGTGCCACCACATCCTCACCACCCTTCACGACTGGGATCTTTGTGGTGCTCTGCCCATTTTTATCCATAACTTTCTTTCATGTCGCTATTTCCGGGTCCAAGTTGGTTCCTCCTACAGCACTTCCCGTCGGTAAGAAAATGGGGTTCCACAGAGCTCTGTACTGAGCGTCCTTTTTTTCATCGCCATTAATGGACTGGTAGTGGCTGCTGGGCCGACAGTGTTCGCGTCTTTGTATGTTGACGATTTTTGTACGTGTGTCGCTTCCTCTGTCGTGGGCGCTGCAGAAAGCCGTCTACAAGGGGGGCAATCTACCGGGTGCAATCTTGGGCTCTCTCCCATGGCTTTCAGTTTTTGGTGACCAAATTGTACGTCACGTATTTCTGCCGTCGCCATATAGTCCATCCTCATCCGGACCTGTTCCTCGATGGCCAATCCCTCGAGGTGGTGGACACCCGTCTCTTCTTGGGTCTGGTCTTCGATGTCCGGTTGACACGGCTCCCTCGTCTTCGCCAGCTGAAGAGGATGTGCTGGTTACGTCTCAATGTTCTCAGATGTCTGTGCGATACCACCTGAGGTGCAGACCACTCTATTCTCCTGCGATTGTACAAAGCACTGGCCCAGTCTCGTTTAGACTATGGGAGTCTTGTCTATGGTTTTGTGTCACCTTCGACATTGCAGATACTAGATCCCATCCACCATTGTGGGGTCCGACTTGTGACTGGTGCCTTCCGGACTAGCCCCGTGATTAGTCTTCTCACAGAGGCAGGGGATTCCACTTCTGCAAGTTTTGCACCAACAACAGCTGATATCTTATGCGCTCTGCATTTGCTGCACCCCAAAACACCCTAATTATGGTCTCCTTTATCCAGACACTCCAGTGCTGTAATTCAAGAAAAATAAAATACACTATACCTGTCCATCCCTGGCCAGCACCATTGCTTCCACGACCCACCACTTCACAGCCTCTGTACCTTAGAGGCCCCAGTGACCCCAGGTCGCTATAGTATCGTGCACACGTGTGACCACATTGACGTAATCACTAATATGTTGGCCACTACTGACCTTAAGCAGCTAGTTGTTTCTGGGTAGAATCATGTTCAGTGCCAAGTTTATTCCCTAGGTGGCACAAATCACAGATCCCCTAGATCGACTATGCAAGAAGGGTGTCAAATTTGTGTGGTTGACCACCTGCCAATTGGCATATCAGAACATTATGTACAGTTTCAAGGTGGCATTGTGACTGACACTATATTCATTGGACCTGCCCTTGACACTCGAGACAGACACTTCCCGATATGGTATAGCGGTTGTTTTGTCCCATAAGGTGTCGGGTAGTAGTGAATGGCCAGTTGCTCTCACCTCTGGAATGTAGACTGTATGGCAGCAAATTACACCTGTTGAGCGACTGCAAAGCTCAAAGCCTTGATTTTGTTGTTTGTGCATTGTTCTAAACTCCTGGAAAAGATGATGCATTGTATGCAGAATTGGGCATTGTTTTTGATTGGGTATCAATTAAAATCCACTTTCACCCAACTCAACTCACCAACGTGAACACCCTACCCCCAATTCCTCTTGGTGCCAATGTGCAGTTCAACCACAAGGAAACAGTTTGTTTCCCCTGGACCAACATCCACAATAAATCCTGGTTCAATTCCTTCTGACTGCACGTGAGGTATCCACTGTGTTGTTTCACGATCCTGTCCTGTTGAAAGTTTTGTCTGAGGTACTGGAGAGGTGTCCAGAGAATGTTTTGAGCCTTACTGATCTAGCCTTTCACAATTATTTCATGTTATGCTACTGATTCAATGCTACAAATGATGTTTTAATGATGGCTGCAGAGGACTCTCGAAAACCTGACCATCATTCTATCCTCGCTCTGTCCCCGCATCCTCCAGCTCCTTTGTGCCTGTCATTGGTGGAGGACATGTATGGAGGCACTAGCCCCACAGCACGTGTACTGGCCCAACATCAATGCAGACATTGAATGCGCATACGGCTCGTGTCATGCCTGATCTCTCAATCACTTGTCCCACGGTCAAGGTTCCTCGTCGTGGCCCCATCCTGATAACTTGTCGGAGAAGGTCCTCGTTGATTTTACCGTGACATTTCAGGTTGTTATGTGGCTTTTGGTGGTGGCCACCCTCTCAAAACTTCCCTTACGTGGCATGGATGCTGTTCATTACCACCATTTTTACCACTTGTGACCTCATGATGGTATTCTACCTTGAGGGAGTGCCACTTATTCCCTGGTGTTGGAAAATTAGCCCCCATTTACGTAGATGCAGCTTTAGGCTGTCTGTGGCTGTAATGCGATCACCACCCTGTTTCACCGTGCTCCTAATGGGGAGATTGAGCAGATGGTCCATACATTTAAAACACAGCTGCTGAAGACCTTGCAGACATCATCTGGCTGAAATACTGCATTTGAGTTGGTATTGTACACCATTAGACCTCCTGCATCCTGTGCTGTGTGCCAAACCTGCCTATAGGCCTGCCTGTGGGTGGAATGTCTGTCTGGGCATGCATATGCAGTTGGTGTCTGGGATGGACCCAAGGGGTCATCATTGGTGACAGAGAGCATCAGTGGCTTGATGTTAAGGCCAGACATGACTGTCTGACCCACCAACACGAAACAGCTCTGGCTGTGACCACAGTCGCATTTGGCACCCTGTCGTCACTTCCGATGCTCAGGCTGGAACTAAGATGACCGCCACCTGTGCCTCGTGTCCCTTCTCACTGGAGGATGGTTGAGAGGATCACAGTGTGTGTGCCTGTGGAGGTGGGGGACCAGTCCCTCTGTCCTGACCTTCCATCACTCTTGTTGTAACTGTGCAATCTGCTGGCCTCTGCTACCCATGCAGTCCTCGGGCCTGGGTTTGTGTCGTAAGAATGAACAAGAAGCAATAATTGCTTTTGCTACTTTTTTTTCCATTTGAAATGGCTGATATGATTACATGTGTTTAATAAAAATGAATCTTTCACTTTACATTGGAGTGTACATGTAATGAAATTTTCCTTCAGAATAAAACTTTTCACTTGACTGAATCTCAGACTTGAACCTATGCCTTTCGTAGTCAATACTTCTACTCCCTGAGCTGTATGACCACAGGTGCAGTGTGGCTCTCACAGTTTGTCTGCGAATACCTATCCGCTCATTCACATGCTGTAATAGTTTAATTTCTGTACCTCGTGCTATTTCTGTTGAATTTATTTAAATTTACGTAATACACATTTATGGGAAGAAATGTGGAGAACTGCGGGATGAACCACTTAAAGTTTCCAAAATTCATTTTCATCAATTTGTTGACATATTTCTCACAATGTCTGCCAGATCACATGTGTAGCCTCTGACTTTATCAGAGCTTCAGTCACTCACCCCAGATGGTTGAGGAATATTCCATAGTAAATTTGTAAGGATACCACAGTTTTCCAATATTTTACTAATAAACTGAAGCCCACCATGGACTATGATCATGATGGGACCTTCAGATTATTGCTTTGCTTTGCAGTTGTTATCCCCCATGTGACTTGCTGTGAAATGCTTGTTACTGACATAACTCTGGTTAAATATCTGAGATGAATCTGTCTTTTTAAGTATGAGTACAGTAATGAATCAAATAATTATCTTGGGAACTTACTGAATTCAAGCATAATTTATCTGTTCAACAAACAGTTATGATCAGGAGTGGTTTTAGATTTGTACATCAAAAACTGTATAGGGAGTGTAAAGAATAAGATGGAGTTTTACCAAAAGTGTGTGTAGACTTCTTTAGGCTTCACTGATGGAATGTGGTGGTTAGTGATCAAGAATGCTGTTCTTGTATTTTGGAGGAAAGTTGTTTGGATCCCAGTCCAGCCAGCCTGACTTAGGTTTCCTGTGGTCCCCCAAATTCATTTTAGTTGTATACATCCAAGTGTACCATGGAATGGTTGTTGACACCATCTTTGGCCAAATAAACTAATACTTCACCTTTTATGACACAGAGGGGTGATGACTTTTTAAACTTTCCATTCTTTACAGTAGAGCTCACCAATGCCGCTACTAAACTAAATTCACAGAGATTGTTCTTTTGTTAGAAAGTAGTGCAAACTTGGTTTACAGTTAGCAAATTTGTTTCTTGATGAAATGTATTAAGCTACTCTAAGAAATGTATCAAACTGCTTTGCTCCAAAGTAGAAAAATTGTAATTACATTTTATACTGTCTAGTGTTGTAAGAGTTGTAACTTGTGTGTGTGTGTGTGTGTGTGTGTGTGTGTGTGTGTGTGTGTGTGTGTGTGTGTGTGTACACAACTTGAGTAGGCAATACAGCTTACTCAGACATCACTGATCACTGTCCACCCTACCTTAGACATTATTTTTCCTTCTTTTCTTTATCTTTGTCTGAAAACATGGTTGACTGGATTTCCATTATTCACTAATTGCTAGTGTAAGCATAAAAACTACAGACAGAAGCTACAGACATTATTAAGAAAAGATACTAAGAGCACTGACCTTCAGGCACTTATATATGTTGTCTGATAGTTGTTTTCAGAAATCTGTAGCAGTATATTTACTCATATTATTATGATTCTTTGTTTGTCAGTTATGTATTAATACTGTCTGTTTCACGTTTTTCTTATAATACAACTAGTTTATAAACTGACAGTAGGATCTTAACTACTTAATGATCCATTTGGGCATCATAGGAGATATTCCTCAGAGTATAAATTGTATCATTCGACACTCCATTCTTAATACTATACCCGCATTGTTAGATTGTGAGTAGTAATTACTTAAAATGATTCTGTTGTTCAACACACTAGCTGGAAAAAATTGCAACATATCTCTGTTGTAATTAATCCAGAGACTGACAAAGGTGTTATGCACAATCCAGTAACAACAGTGTGACCACTGCCTATGTTTGGAATCAGCATGAATAACCACTCACAAACAGCAGGTGGCAGCGCCAGCAGGGGAGGCTATATAAAGTGTGTTGGGGAACATGGAAAACATTGCAGTCGTTATAATGTGGAAACAGAGCGGTTTATCTGACTTCCAGAAGGACATGATCATTGACTTTCAGGCCAAGGGTGGAAGAATTTCCAAAACAGCTAAGTTATGAAACTGTTTGTGTGCCATTGTGTTTAAAGTATACCGTGCATGGTAAAATAGGTGCTATACAAAACCAGCACAACGGTAGCTATAATGCACTACGGGCCAGAGATGACGGGGTGAACAACAGCTGTGTAGATATGTATGGGTGAGCATCAGACTGCCCAGATAAACCCATGGCTACCAAAAATGTCTCCTCAATGACCGTTCAGCAAACATTGCTGTGTATGGTTCTCTGCAGCAGGTGCCTGGTTTGTGCACTCTTGCTAACTGGTGTTCATCGGCAACAAAGACTGGAATTAGCTCGCCAGCACTGCAGCTGGGTGTCCACTGAGTGGTGACAGGTTGCCTTTTCAGATGAATCACGTTTTATGCTCCATTGGACAGCTGGCCATTGGTGTGCACAGTGTGAATCATCTGAAAGCAAAGGGGTCCAGGCTGGAGGAGGGAGCTTTATGGTCTGGGGAATATATTCAAGGCATTACCCGAGTTATTTTGTCATTCTGAAAGGCACAGATGATTGATATAAGTATGCATCTAGCCTTGGTTACCATGTTCACTCATACATGCAGTTCGTTTTTTCCTTCACACAATGGCATTTACCAGCAGGACAATGTAATGTGTCACAGAGCTCACAGTGTGTGTGTGTGTGTGTGTGTGTGTGTGTGTGTGTGTGTGTGTGTGTGTGTGTGTGTGTGTGTGTGGTATGAAGAGCACCAGGATGAATTTACTGTACCCTCCTGGCCACCAGACCCTCTGGATTTAAACCCGGTTGATAATCTGTGGGACCACCTCGATCGAGCTGTTCTCGCAGTGGATTCTCAAGAGAAACCTGTCACATTCTGGCCATGGCACTGGAGTCTGCATGGCTCCATATCCGTGTCGTTACCCTCCAGAACTTCACTATCACTATTCCTGCATGTCTCGCAGTGGTCTATGCAGCAAAAGGTGGTTATTCAGGCTTTCGACTGATGGTCACATTAATGTGACTGGACAGTGTATATGTAACATGTCAAAATTACAATCTTACTTTGGTTGCTATCTTTGCGAGCAATCTGTACAGAATTGGATCCTGACAAGGCAGCCAATTTGAAGAAGTTTTGGGCTTTAAAATTTTATACACATTTTTTGTGCAGGATAAAAAGACATAGCCACCAAAGAGTGACTACAGATTTTATCAGGTAGTGCAATGGTTAAATACATCCATCCTGTATTATCACAGATATACTTCTATCTTCTAAATGCTGACTTCCTTTGGTGTAGTGCTTTGACATGTTTTGCTTGTAGAAGCTGTCAAGTGGGAATATGATTGCTGAAATAGAGAGAATGATTTGGTCTCGGTGACTTTTCACTCATTTTTTCACACTGTCCTATTACACAAAATGATTAAACTATTAGAGTTTTCCTTTTGAACATGTAACTAATAAGTACTCTCACAGTGGAATCAATACTTTGCAGTAACAAAACTCTTTGGCCCATTCACAAAATGTTCCTGCCCCTAAAAAAAATGAATTACAAATTTTTGATGCAGGTACCGAACTAATCTATGGGTAGCTTTTCTGATTCTGTAACTTTTGAGGAATTTGGTGCTAGAACAAAGCAATTTACAGGAATACTTTTGTTGCGAATGCAAGATCCTGCTTTTAATGGGGTCGCATGTCAATTTAACAAGTTTTCCAGTGCTGCATCATATTTGTACTGTGAGTTTTTTAAGTGTTTCAAGTTATTTGATGGAAAAGAATAAGCTGTAGGCATTGACTCTACTGACGACCAGCCAGCTAGCTGTCAATCAACAATAAATATAGTGTTTGTATACAAATATGAAGCTTGTGGTTTGGTAGTAATGTAAAGCATTTCTTTATTTTTTGTTATTTGTTTCAGGCTTTGCTTCCACATGTGTACCTCCAGATACAGATCTGCGCACAGTCCTGTGTGTCCCCTTAAATTTTTCGAAGTGTAGTCGTCGGGCACTGGCACATGCAGCGGAAGATGCAGGATTCGATGTTCTGCAAGTAATTAGTGAACCTATAGCAGCCTTGCTTGCTCAAGGCTATGGTGTTGAGTCCCCAGATGAGAGAGGGTGAGTGCTGTAATGCAGTATGTTATTCTTGGTGTTCGTGATAAGTTATGAAACAATCTGCATGATCTTTAGCTACTAAATGAGGTGTTCAACATTGTTAACATATATTTTAGGGCGAATATGCTGCTCATTATTGAAATTGTTGTTTCCACTATTGACTAGCCTACATAAGATTGGAGGAATGCATGTTTTCTCCTTAGACTTTACTCTGAGGGCTTTGGCCCCAAAACACTGCATAGCATGTGCACACAGGCTGATGTTTTCATCAATAGAGCTGATAAACATTCCACAGTGATACGTTTCAGTGCTGTGTTTTGTGGGTTACATTTCTCCAAATAAATTATTAATTTCTTATTAACAGATGAAACTTTTATGTTAAGATGTCAGTGGTTCAGTTTGTTGAGGAAATCTGCACAAATAGCAGTAAAATATTATTTTATAGTGAAGTGTATATGAGAAAGACATGTTTACTGTTGTTACATGAGCCCACATCAGTTGCTTTATCTTTTGACCCTGAGGTCAATGATCCTGTATGATCTAGACTACGGTCAGATTGCTCATTATTAGGTTTCCAATTTAACGCAGATGATGGATCTCCTCGGGGAAATAACAATCAGATCATAAAGGAAGTCCTTTGGATATCCCATATGTTTACTGTGGGAAGGTCTCGTCTGAGATACAGAAGCAGCTCTGCAGCCATCTGTTTAGTGCAATGGTTACAGCTGGTTGTAAGTAATGCTTGTCATCATCTTAGTTCCTTTTGGTGGTGTCACTCGTCTAATGGAATCACAGTTCACAATTTGTTCATTCATGCCCAGTATTGATTGGAATCCTTGGTTTGGAGCCAGGTGGATTTAAACTAGAGGCTCCATTGATTTTTTGGTGATCTTGGGTGCAGATTCCTTGACTTAATCTGTATTGGATGTAGAATTTTAAAGTGCCTCCCTGAATTGGTTAGGCATGCAGTACCCGCAGAAAGGATTTCCTTCAATAGCGCAATATGTATAGTTTGCATCCTTTTTTTTTTTTTTTTAGATATATTACTTTGTAAGCCTGTTTACCTTTAGATGTTGAACACCAAAGAGCCATGATCACTTCACATGTATTTCATATTGAGGAGATCAAATAGCCATATAAGTCAACTGTGAAAATGAAAACTGAATATTAGGTAACTGGACAAGTATTCAAGGCAAGATCACTGAATTACTGTGACTTGCTTAAACAGCATTGCTTGTGTAGCAAGTGGAACAGAAAATTGGGTAAAACTAGAAACAAACGGAAACAAAATCTTAAATTCTGACTGGAATATATATGTGACAAGTCTCTTTTTGTGTAATGAGATAAATGCAGTCAACAATAGATAATTTGGGTAAAGTTAAGCCTTAAAGGTGGGCCAAAATTTCTTACTAAAACTATCTATTGGTGACACACTACATCAGTTGAGATGGCATGGAATGCTACGGAAGATTTGTGGAAAAATATTTCTGATAAATTACCTGATCATGTTTTAGCCATAGGAGAGGTTCCTGTTAGCCAGCCATGCATGACACAGGTGGCAGGGATGGCGGTTCAAGTGAAATTGTACTAAATATCTTATCTGAAAATTATCTTGGACAGCCAACTAAGTAGAATACATATGATGTAAGTATACAATATATGCTGTCAATAAAAAAATGTGAACTTTTCAATTCAGTGAAAATAAATGGATGAATCAACAAACACAGAGCTACAGCAGCATCATTGATCAGTGGTGTTGAATGAAAAGTTGTGCATGATGTGTCAATAAAATAACAAACTATCTGAGCAACTATTTACATCTGGGAAGGAGAATATTGATTAATGGGAGAAATTCACAAACCTTGTCAGAAACATGCTGGTTGAGTTTGTGTGATGGGATGTAGTGAGATGTGGGGAAGGACCCACCAAGGTTCAATGACAATATTACTCATTTAGCCCCTGAGGGCTCACAACTCTCGTGTCAGTACCTACCTGCTTGGCTACCATGGGGCCCCATGCTTTGCAGCATTACTTCGTTTCTGTCCTGCAAGCTTATACTTCCACTGTCCCTTTCTCCCTCTGCCTCTCCATTGTATGGTTTTCTTGATGCAGACCCAGCTCAGATCTCGTTTGTGACTGGGATTAGAGTTTCCGCTTTTTTTTGTTTTCTACAACTTTTCATTAAGTAAAGACATAGTCCCCGTTGTTAGGTTTGACCTGCCATCAGTTTTCAGATTCTCCAGAAATGTTTACCATGCAGGGAAGGTCACCCAATGCAGTGTAAGCTCCAGCATGGTGGCCATCCTGTCATGGTGGTCATCAAATAGCTGCACAGTGGTAGCCCCCTGGCCACGTGGGTATCGTATTGTTGGTGTCTGAGCTGAAAACTTCCCATGTATGCCAAGGTTTATGTGCATGTGCCCATTGTGACTGGGACACGGGGACTCCGAGCAACGGATTACTGGTCATGTAGCCATTTTCTGCGGCTGGGTGGCGCACATGGCAAGAGCCCCCATTCGAAGTGGGTGGCACCATGGCGGATGAGCCGCAAATGAATCGGATGAAGTTATCTTCCGCCGGTAGCTGTATGATTCCAGCAGTCTCTATGGAAGGAAAGTACTATTTAAGTGCAGAGAGATATGACCATAAAATGTTTCCTTCCATAGGGCTAAGCGGCAAGCAGAGAAATATCCCCCCCCTGTCCCCCCAATAATTAGTTTGCTCAAGGATTGATGGGGATTCCTTCTTGGCTACAGAACCCTTCTTCTTTGTGGAGAACATAGAAGTCAAGCTTGGGGAAGTGGCAGCCATTTCTAAAATGAACAGTGGGTCAATTTTGATCAAAACAGTATCCTCTGCCCAATCACGGGTGCTACTAGCTCTTAACAAGGTGGGTGACATACCGGTGACTGTCACTCCCCATAATAGTCTAAATATGGTTCAGGGACCTGCTCTTACAATCTGATGCTGAGCTATGCACCAACTTGGAGTGCCAGGGTGCACACTTTGTTAGTCATGTACATTGGGGACCAAAGGACAACAGTGTCGCTACCAGTGCCTTCATGTTGGCCTTTGATGGTGATTCATTACCTGAAAAGGTCAGGGTGACATTATACCGAAGTGATGTGAAAGAAAGCGTCACTCCCATGGACGCCTGCCCAGATGGACTCTCAGCCGTGTTGACTGGGATGCTTTTGCCTCTTTTGTTGCCCTTGGCTCCCCACTGCATGGAGATATTGATGAGGCAGTCCAGAATACAACTACAACCATTATTTGAGCAGCTGATTTTGGCGATTCCCTGTTCCTTCTGTGCACCCCGACAGAAGACAATACCTGGATGGTCATCAGAAATTGCAGAGGCCATTAGAGATCGTAGGCTCCATCAATGGAGCACGTTATTGCCTTTCAGTGGCTCCATGCCTGGGTCTGCCATCCAATAAAACGATGGAAACAAGAATGCAAGGAACAGTACGCTTCAACCATCAGACCGTGAACCTTCCCTTCATAGGTTTGAGCCAAGGTCAGATGTATCTACAGATACCAGACACCTGCAGGTGTACCTGGTGGTGTTCCGTTGAATGGTGCCATCTACACTAACACAGATGCCACATTTTTCTCTGTATTATGCTGGAGCCTCTGAGTCTGAGAACTGTCAACCCTTTTTTGTGTCCTAAAAAAGTGAGTAGAGCAAAAGCAGTTATCTTTTACTGCACACCACCTGGATCCGTATAATGCTCCATTCAGTGAATGGGGAGTTGTCAGTGTCCTAGCCCACTGCCCCAGGATTGGACCACATCCTCAACCAGATGATCAAGCACCTATCTGTGGATTGTCAGTGTCATAACCTTGCCATCTTTAACTGCATCCTGGAGTGAGGGCGACTTCCCATTGCAACAGCGACAAATCATCATCATCCCAGTACTGAGACAGGGCAAGCACCCTCTAGAGATGAATAGTTATTACCCAGTTAATCCCACCAGTGTTCTCTACAAGTTGTTTGAATGCATGGTGAGCTGGCGGCTGTGTTGGCTCCTTGAGTCTCGGGGTCTTCTGCCTCCATCCCAGGGCGGTTTTTGCCGAGGTGACTCTATACTGAAAATCTGGATTGCCTGGAGTCTGCCATCCAAACAGCTTTTGTCCAATATCAACACCTTATAGCCATCTTCTTCGACCTGAAAAAGGCTTAAGACCCCACATCCTAGCTACTGTACACATCTTCTTATCCCACCATACTTTGCAGGTTCAACTTGCTGCTTCCCACAGTACCACCCCCCACCCCCCTCCCCTCCTCCCCCAATCCGACGAGAGAATGGGGTACCACAGGGCTCTGTTAGTATGGATGTCACTGAACATCGACTGCAAGGTGCCATAGGAAAGGCGCAGTCATGGGACCTCACCCATGGCTTTCACTTTACAGTGTCAAAACTCATGTTATGCACTTCTGTCAACATTGTAGTGTTCACCCACAACCAGAACTTTACCTCAACAGCCAACTACTCAATGTGGTGGGAACATTTTGGTTTTTTGGACTGGTCTTAGATCCTAAGTTGACGTGGATTCCCCATCTATGCTAGATTGATCGAAAGTGTTAGCTGCACCTTAATAGTCTTCACTGCCTGAGTAACACCAGCTGGGATGCATATCGTACTACCTTTCCACAGCTTTACAAAGCCCTGATACAATCCCGTCGAAACACCGGAATCCATCCCCCGCAACAGCAGTCCAGATCAAGGATTACAATCGCAATCCACATCCTGTCTCTCCTCTCTGAACTCCAGTTGGTTCCTCTATCACCTCTCCTCCAGGCCCATTCACTACACATTCATGGTGCATCCCTCGGCCACAGCGTTGTCTTGACCTATCACCAGATCTGAAAGACTCGGTTCCTTCTGAGGCCGTCTGCCACCAATTTTTAGCCATTCTTGTCATATCTTGGGGTTCAGAAGTAGTCTGTACTGATGACTTAATGGGTGCTGGTCATGTGGGCTTTGCTTATACTCGCATGTGACACTGAACTGTGCTCCCTGCCAAATGGTTGTAATGTTTTCACTGCGGAGTTGGTAGCCATCTCTCGTGCTCTTGAACATATTAGTTTCTGCACCGGTGGATCCTCTCTCATCTTCAGCAACTCCTTGTGCAGTTTGCATCTCTTGACCAATGTTACCTTCACCGTCCCTTGGTAATTGCTATCCAGGGTTCCCTGTATGTCTGGACCCCAGGCCACATCAGGATCCTGGGAAATGAACTTGCTGGTAGCCTGGCCAAACTGGCTACCTGTAAACTGATTTGTGATGTTGGTATTCCAGTAATGGACCTCTGATCGGTATTATGCCATGAAGGTTAGGGAATCAGGAATGGCTCACTCTGACTTTGCCAAACAAAATAGGGTGATGAAGGAGACTACAAATCTGTGGAGGTCCTTCATGTGGGCCTCTCTCAAAGACTTGATCGTCCTTTTGCTGGCTGCGTATTGGCCATACTTGGCTAACTCTTGGTCATCTCTTCTGTCGCAAAGACCCACCTCTCTGTCATTGTGGTTCCCATTTGCTGGTGGTCCACATTTTGCTGGACTGTCCGAACTTAGCCACCATGCAGTGGGCTCTTAATCTCCCTCGCGCGCTGTCTCTGGTGTTAGGAGACAGTGCCTCAGTGGCTGACTTAGTTTTACGTTTTATTCTTGAAGGGAGCTTTCACCGCTCTCTTCAAGGTAGGTCCACTTACCCATATTGGCCCATTGATGGGTTGGCAGAACACTCTTTGCCTCCTCTGCCAAGTCCGTGCTGTGGCTATCTGGGCATTGTGGTGCAGCCTGGTCCTCACCTTACCTGCTCTTTTACTCCCCCCCCCCCCTCCCCCCCCCCCATGGTCTGTTAGACTTGTTCGTCTTTTGTCTCTCTGTACTTCTCTCGTCGTGTCCATGTTGCTAGTCTTTCCTAGGTGATTTGTGAGTGGGCTAAATCTGGTAAGGGGGGGGGGGGGGGGGACTGGGATGTATGTTCCCTCATTGCATTGCACTGTGCTCGGAGGCTTCTGGCTGCTCCCTAGAGGGAACACCTTTCTTGTGCTCTCTCTCTGTCTTTCTTTCTTTCTTCTTCTTGTCCATTATCTCACTTTCATAAACCTTATGGTTTTCCTCCCCTGGGTTTTGTGTGGTAGGCTATCTGATCTACAGGCATGTAGACCTGTCTGTCTGAGGAAAAAGGGACTGATGACCTAGTAGTTTGGTCCCTTTAATCATCCAGTCAACCAACCAACTCCTCTTAAGAATGTTATATTCTGAAATATAAACTGCCGATTGAATAGGTCATCATCACGAGTCAGAAATTGTGAATCTAGCATACCTAAAATACATAAAACCATGTCAGTATTATGAAAGGGATAGAGTGCTACTCTCCATGTAGCAGAAATGTTGAATTGCAGATAGGCATAATTAAAAGACTGTCAAACAAGTAAGTTTTCACACACACACACACACACACACACACACACACACACACACACACACACACACACACACAGACAGACAGACAGAGATAGAGAGAGAGAGAGAGAGAGAGAGAGAGAGAGAGTCAGTCACACACAGTCTCTGGTTGTCGAGACCAGATTGCAACTCAAAATCTCTGCTATATGGTGATTGGCAATCTATCTTTTTCATAATACTGACATTATTCCATCCTGGATTTTCCATTGTTAGATGTTATAATGTCATCATTAATTAAATAAGAATGGTGGTGTTTTTATTGTAGTCATAATTAAGATCAGATTATTTAGAATAGTAATCCACCAGTCACAAGCTGTGAACAGTTGTTACAAACTACTTGCAAAAAGAGGAAAAAGAAATAATTTCTGTTGGCACTCCTGTCCCGCATACAAACTGTAACTTCAACAACACACTAAAGTCATACACGCCCATGTCAGAACCTTTGAACACCAAGATGAAAAAGGAATTAAATGTGACTGCACGTTAAGCCCAATCAACGGAAGGAAAGGCAGGCAAAACAAGGACTTACTCTTGGAGAAAGGTACACGAAATATGTCATAGAGACTATGAAGACCATGAATTAAATATTAAATGTCGTTCGCTATATTGCTATGATGGATAAAAAGTAAAACACAATCAACATCCAATGTGCCGTTTGCTAAAACGACCGATAACTCAGACAGCAAACATACAGTAGAACGTAAGTGGTTAAAAGAGAGACATTTGGTCAGGAAACAGCTAATGGTCAAAGGTTGATGACAGTTAGCACAAAGTGATGGTGGGTCACCACTTGACAAATGACGATGGCTAAAAAGACAGTACCCAGTACGTAACCTAGCTAAAATCAGCTCCTTGCGGCGAAAGGTCTGAGAGAGGAGATCGGCCAAGCTTCTGGGAGATGTTTCATTCCCTGGAGTTTGTTCCCATGAATGGAAGACCAATTTTAATGTCAAAGTGACACCACCTTCTGATAAAAGACAACATGGAGATCATCGGAAGGAATGGAAGAACTAGCTGGATGATGTAGGAGGACTGCAGACTTGGCAACAGTGTCAGCAGCCTTGGCAACAGTGTCAGCAGCTTTGTTTCCTGTCAGACCATCCATCAAGACAGAGCAAGTGGAATCTTTCTTTGACCTGTTGCACTAAGGGATAGACAGTGTACAGCAGACAGAGGCTCTGAAAATCACTGAGAGAATCCGAGCAGATGACGAAATTGAAAAGCCTGTGTCGCTGGATGTACCGTGTGGCCTGATACAGAGCAAAGAGCTCTGCTGTTAATACTGAGCAGTGTTCTGGAAGCAGATATCGAAAATGGTCGGTGGCAATGATCAGGCATACCAGACACCATGGTCATTCAGAGAGCCAACAGTGTACACAAAGGTAGCATCACTAAGTTCGGTGCAAAGGTTGAGAAACTTACACCGATAGATCGAATCTGGAGAAGTTTCCTAAGGAAGCGAATCAAGTTCAAGGTGAACATGGGCCACCACAGAAAGTCAGGGTGGTGAAGGGTACACATCCTTCGGGAAAGTGGCAGATAGCATGAAGTGAGGCTGCTGGAGCAGTAACCAAAAGTGAACTCCAGGAGGTAATGGAGAAGAGGGACCCACCTACTGGCGGTCAAATGAGCCGTTGAAGGAGGCGACATAAGATGAGTGGCCAGGTATGGCAGACAAATGGCATGTGTATCTGCTGAGGAGAACATCATGTCGTTATGACCGCAGTAGTGAGGCAGCTTCTGCATAGAGACTTTCAACTGGGCTGGTGTAAAAGGTGCCAGTGGCCACATGGATTCGATGGTGGTAGATTGTATTTAGACAGTGTAAGATGGATGGATGTGCAGATGCATAAACGGAGCATCCATAGTCTACTTTCAAAAGGCCAAGGGATCTGTACAAACAGAGGAGGGTGGTCCAGACCACTCCCCAGGAAGTACCACTGAGGACCCGTAGAACACTGACGGACAGGGTACAGCGGGCAGCCAGGTAAGACATGTGGGAGGACCAAGAAAGTTTCTATCAATCATGAGCCGCAGGAATTTCGTAGTTTCAACAAACGGTAGAGCAACAGGCCCAAGACCGGGTGATCAAAAAGTCAGTATAAATTTGAGAACTGAATAAATCACGGAATAATGTAGATAGAGAGGTACAAATTGACACACATACTTGGAATGACATGGGGTTTTATTAGAACAAAAAAAAAAAATCGAAAAGTTCAAAAAATGTCAGGCAGATGGCGCTTCATCTGATCAGAATAGCAATAATTAGCATAACAAAGTAAGACAAATCATAGATGATGTTCTTTACAGGAAATGCTCAATATGTCCACCATCATTCCTCAACAATAGCTGTAGTCGAGGAATAATGTGAACAGCACTACAAAGCATGTCCGGAGTTATGGTGGGGAATTGGCGTCGGATGTGGTCTTTCAGCATCCCTAGAGATGTCGGTCGATCACGATACACTTGCGACTTCAGGTAACCCCAAAGCCAATAATCGCATGGACTGAGGTCTGGGGACCTGGGAGGCCAAGCATGACGAAAGTGGCAGCTGAGCAAACGATCATCATCAAACGACGCGCACAAGAGATCTTTCACGCGTCTAGCAAAATGGTTTTTTTTTTTCTTTGGTTATAATAAAACCCCATGTCATTCCAAGCATGTGTGTCAATTTTTACCTCTCTATCCACATTATTTCATGGTTTATTAAGTTTTCAAATTTATACTGACTTTTTGATCACCCGGTATAAAGAAGGTGGAAGAAACCCATTGTGCAGCCAGAAATTCATACAAATGGTTTTGTCAGTGGAAAAGCGAAAGCCAAAGTTGATGCTGCATGAGTAAAGACAATGAGACAATGCTGAAGACTTCGCTCAAGGAGACAAGTCCATGGGGAACTGCAATAGGTGGCAAAATCGTCAACAAAAAGGGACCCGGAAATACCCAGCGGGAGACAGGCCATAATAGGGTCAATGGCAATAGCAAGGACAACGAATGTCAGGATGGACCCCTGAGGCATCCAATTTTCATGAATAAAACTGTCCTACAAGTCACATTCCACACGTGCTTTGAGAAGTCTGTCTTTTAAAAATTCCTGAAGGAAACGTGGCAGGCAGACTGGAAAGCCCCACATGTAAAGAGTACAGAGGGTACCGGTCCTCCAGCTGGTGCCGAAGGATTTCTCCAGATCAAAAAGCACGTCCACAGTCAGTTATTGTTGCAGAAAACTGTTCATGACATGGGTTGCCAAAGTGGTGAGATGGTCAACTTCAGAATGGCACGCCTGAAATCCACACTGTGCAGTCGTTAGTAATTTGCGAGACTTGAGTCACCATACCACCCGGGCATTAATCATATGTTCTAAACCTTGCAAACATAGCTAGTGAGGGAAATGGGGTGGTAGCTAGAAGGAAGGTCTTTGTCCTTACTGGGCTGAGGAATGGGTATGATGAAGGCTTCATACCAGCGTCTGGGGAGCATGCCATCTACCCAGATGTGGTTGTATGTATTAAGCAGAAAATGTTAGCCCGCAAGAGAAAGGTGCTGCAACATCTGAATGCGAACATCATCCGGCTGTGGGGTGAAAGATAGGGATACAGTGAGAGTGATCAGCTCCCACATAGGAAAGGCTGCATTGTAGCATTTAAAATTCTAAGAGGAGAAGGGTATTACCCAAGCCTCCTCCATTTGTTTCCAATGGAGGAAGGTAGGGCGGTAATGGGTGGAGCTTGAAATATTTGCAAAATAGTGGCCCTAGGTGGTGGATATAGCAATGGGTTCCACAATGACATCATCTGCTCCGATCAGGCCAGAAATTGGTGAATTGACCTTGGGCCCAGAGAGTCGTTGGAATTTAGCCCACACAATGGAAGACAGAGCGGAACTGTTAAAAGAATTAGTAAATGAAATCCAGTTAGCTCCTTTGGCATCCCAAAGAGGGTGATGACACTGCGCACGCGACTGTTCACATCAAATGCAGTTCTCCAGTGTTAAAAATGCTGAGAGTGTGTCTCTGCACATGAATTGTCACGGTACGCGTCAGTCCACCAAGGACTGTGACATGATGTGGTAAAGTGGAAGTGTGAGGAATGGAACAGTCTGCAGCGGTAAGGATAACGTTTGTAAGGTCATCACAACTGGGGAAATGTCGTTTGTCAAAGGTCACCAGGGAGGAGTAAAGCCTCCAGTCTGCCTTTGAAAGCTGCCAATTAATTTAGTAAGTAGATGAGGGAGGAGTCGGCAGATAGGATGTGGTGAAATGGTTGCTCAAGTATGTCTAAAAGGGAACACACCACTCGAGACGACGGGCAAGCTGGGCAGTGCAGAATGAGAGGTCCAAATGGGAATAAGAGTGTGTCGGTCTGAAAGGAACGTTGGTGCTCCAGTGTTAAGGCAGAAGAGGTTGAGTTGATCAAGGTGGTCAGCCGAGAGGGCACTTTACGGACAGGTTCACAAAGAGCTGCAAAGGGGGTGATGCGCATCAAAGTCACTGAGCAGCAAAAAGATTTGGGACTTTCCCAACGAGCTAGAGGAAGTCTGCCCTGCTGAAACCGAATGACAGGGATTTAGGCGGTACAAAGAGAAAAGGTGAAGCGAGGAAGGAGAATGCGGACTGCAACAGCTTGCAGCCGGATGTTGAGTGAGAGGGTTTGACTACGAATGTCATCACGAATAAGCAGCACGACTCCACCACGAGATGGATTGCCGTCCTTGGCCATATGTTCCTTTTTTCATAAACATTTTCTTCTCCGGAGAGCAAAAAAAAAAAAAAAAAAAAAATTACTGATAGAAAGAAAATTGGCTTGATATTGTCTACATTGTCTCCATAAGTTATAAAGTGATTGAGTCCCCTGTTCAGCATGTCTTTGAGACAGAGTACCTCTAACATAATTTGTACAGGTCATTTCCAGCCTAATTGATACTTTTTATTTACAGACGAGTCTTTCCACTATTTTAATAACTGATTAAATGTTCATGCTTTTGTTGGGTAGCTGCAGAAAAGAAGGCTGTCTCAAAACACGAACCATGATGAGATGTAATATGATGAGCAGCCACCTACTACTGTCAAACTTCTTTCACTACTTGCATTATAGTTTTAATTTTGTTTAGAGGTCTACTTACTGTGTTGATGCAATGAATTGTTTTATCCTGTATTTTTGTAGAGCTCTTGCCAGATATGCTCTGCAGTATTAGATTTAAATGCCTATGTTGCAATAGGACCCATATCTCTAAATCTGTTGTTTGCTGTTGTGGAATGTGAGTCTGTTTCAGTGTTGGGGCCACTCCTGTTCCTTATTTATATAAATGATATGCCGTCTAGTATTATGGGTACCTCTAAAATATTTCTGTTTGCTGACGACGCTAGCTTGGTAGTAAAGGATGTTGTGTCCAACATTGACCTAAGTTCATGGTTTGTAGAAAATAAATTAACTCCAAATCACAGTAAGACTCAGTTTTTACAGTTTCTAACACACAATTCAACAAAACCTGACATTTTAATTTCACAGAGTGGGCATATTTAGTGAAACTGAACAGTTAAAATTTCTAGGTGCTCAGATAGATAGTAAACTGTCGTGGGAAGCCCACATTTAGGATCTTGTTCAAAGACTTAATGCTGCCATTTTTACTATTGGAACAATATCTGAAGTGAGCGATCATTCGACACAAAAATTAGTCTACTTTGCTTATTTTCATTCGCTTGTATCATATGGTGGTATATTTTGGGGTAAGTTCTTGTTGTATTGTAGATTGCATTTACTTAAATTTATGGATTGACTTTTTTTGGGTTCATATACATTTTATTTTTATCTATTATTACTTTTATGTTGTAATTTCATGTACTGACATGTTCCATGACCTGGGAGATTTTCTCCTCAGTTTGGTCCTATGGAACTTGACATGTAAATAAAATTAATTTGAATGTTGATTTTTGTGCATCATTATCTGACAGGCCATTACTAAATTTGATCACAATGTGCTTCTCAATTTGAAGACAAGCTATTGAAAACAATACGTATGATCCTGCGACTATTTCCCCACGCTCTAGTTGCAAAGTGTGACATCTTTATCAGATTGGAAGTTTATTAATGTTATTTTTGCTGTAAATTAGTCAAAAATATAATATTGAAATCTTTACCAAATTAATTTGATGTGTATCTTATAAACTGAGATTGACAAAGTCCTAAGTCTGGAATGTAAAGCCATCTCACCGAACTGAGAGGTGAAGTGAAAACTATACTTAAAAATAACCCATCTTTAATCCAGTTTCTAAAAATATGGATTGTACCTAGTAAGATGTCCTAGGTCTTTGAGGCATGTGGTTTACAATATATCATGTGAGTTTGGAGTGAATTATTACAACAGTGTAATCACATTATTAATGAACAGTGCAAGAAACACTCCAAAATGTATAACTAAGACGTTGTGAGAAACCATTCATTGCAAAGCATGGTGTTACCAACACACACAAATTATTATTTGACAACACTGAAATCCTGGCACACACCTTGTGTTACTGGGATTCATTTATCAAGAAAGCAGTGGAGATCCACAAGTGTCCTAAATTTTTTAATGGAGTTGATGGCGTCACCTGAATCCCAACATGGTGGAAAGATCTAGAAAACAATATAAACCCCATGCTAATGTGAGTGGCTGATCTGTTTCCTTATCATTGTTGTGGTATTATTGGTAAAGCGAGCATAAGCATGAGCATGAGCAGTACTAAAGAAAGCACGAGAGCTTTAAATCTGACAGATATGTGTTGACTAGAGTTTGTTTACATCTTACAGTTTGTCATACCAAGGTATTAAGGAGACATTTTGGGAACTTGCTTACCTGTTTTACCTGTTTTGGTGAATTTCAGTAGTTGTTTCTGTTCGAGTGAGTGTATGTTCAGTGAATTCTGGAAGTAGTCAAAGTTACAGGTTTTTAGTTATTCCAAGATAGATACCAGAGACTATATGCTCATTTCATTAACAATGTATCAAGTTACATCTTCATTTTAATATTTGGTGGCTAAAATCTGCTTCATTTTAAATGATCAAGACTTTTTATTTAAAAAAAAAAATTACACGGACATGATCAAGTCTGGTAGAAGTAATATTACTGAATATATTGCTGTGTTAGTCTAGAACAAAATTAGGTAAGTAGAACCCAACAACATACAGATACTAACTTTATATAAATTAATCCATTGAGTAGGAGGAGTTGTCAAACAGAAATTATTTCAGTTGTTTTTAAAACTTTTATTATGTGCCTGCACCCTTAATTTGTAGGTGATGTTTTCAAATATTTTTACAGCTGAGTAAGTTAAGTTGTGAATAGTGGAGGCAATTTTTGTTCCAAGTGTTAGACTTACAAACAATACTACTATTTTTAAATTGTGCCTGATGCCTCACAACAAACTTCATAAGAGAGGTTGTTAGGATGCCTAAATTTTTAAACAATTGCCTTCATGAAGTTTGAGGATGACCACCAGATATCCTTACAGAATATTTCTGTATGATGAATACTTAGTGTCTGTGTGTAGAATTGCCTCAAAAAACTATTTCCAGTCACATCAATGAATGACAGTGTGCAAAGTAAGCTGGTTTTTTAATGCTATCATTAAAAAAATCAGCAATTACATGTAGAGAAAATGTTGCTGAATTCAAGCATTTTAAGAAATCTGTAATATGTGATTTTCTATTCAAGTTTTGGTCTATATGTGCACCTAGGAATTTTGAGCAATTGATTTTACATGCTTCCCATCTCCCAGTGCTCTATTATTGTTGCTGGTGATATATCTTGCCTTGTACAGATTTCAGTGAAGTGTATGTTTTCTAAGTAATATTCCGAGAATCAATATTTTTTAGCATTTCTTTTATTGATCAGTCTGTTGTCACACCTCTGAAGGTCTTGATTGTGATTGTTGCATTATCATCAAAGAACACCATTTCTGCTTTATTACTGTAAGGTGGAAGATCATTTATACATATCATGAACAGGAGTTTTCCCAGAATTGAACTCTATGGAATGCCTGTAATAAT
Organism: Schistocerca serialis cubense; assembly: GCF_023864345.2. Lineage (NCBI taxonomy): Eukaryota > Metazoa > Arthropoda > Insecta > Orthoptera > Acrididae > Schistocerca > Schistocerca serialis. The sequence continues at coordinate 816,223,983 of NC_064640.1, forward strand.
TTGTCCACACTCAGGGGGAGATTCATCATTAAAACTTCATGAGCTATCTAACATGGCCATTTTCTTCCTGTCAGTGCAGTATAAATTCAACCACTTACGGCATTGTACCTTGAAAACTGAACTTTTTAAGTTTATCCAAAACAATGTTGTGATTTACAAAATCAAATGTCATACATACATCACAAGAACGTCCTGGTAGGTATTGACTCGCCAGTCAGATATTTCAGTATGTGGTCAGTGAAACGGTAGATGCCATATTTAGTGGAGAGACTCATCTGGCATTCAAATTTTGACTGACAGTATATTTGTAGATAGGCATGACCATTCTTCAATACATTACCTTTTGCAGCAACTTTAGAAAATGAAGTTCATAGTGAAATTAGTCATTAGTTATTAACGTCTGTCCTATTACCTTTCTTAAAAAGTGTTCTAATATTGTTGGGCTTTGGCTGGTCTTGAAAGATACCTTGTGAAAGTGATGCATTAGAAATATGGATGTAAACATCAGCTGTAACTGAAGTATATGCTTTTAATATTTTGCTTGAAATACTATCATCCTTATGGGAAATTCTTACTCTTGAGAGTTAAAATCCTGGTATCTATTGAAGAAGTTGGAGTGATCTGAAATTTATGCTTGTGATACTGGTTATTGCATATGCTGCAATGCTTTTTCCTTTCTTGAATTTTATGTGATTGGCTATTCGAGAACTGACAATAGTACTGATGATGTATAGGATAGGTGGGCAACCAGTTGCCTGCAGGCCGGATTCGGCCCATCATTGGTTTCAGTTTGACCTGCAGAAGAAATTTTTGGAGAGTGTGAGGTGCTCACATTGTACTCCATCCAAGACCTATTTTTGGATATTTCTGCTGATGCTCACCTTGCCTCGGGTTTGCAACTCGTGACACAGACCACTGTCAGTTTTGCTTACTCTGCACATGCATAATGCAATTATACCACCGCTGACTCCCCCCACATGTTACTTATTGCGTACTGCCTACATCTGTGTTACACATTGATGGATTGTAAACATTGGTAACAGGTGACAATGACATGAAAACTACTGACTACTCAGGAAATGTGCTGATTTAAATGGCAGCAGGGTGCCATTCATAGTGGTGTGTCACTCCCATAAACATTGTCACAGGTGCTACAGTTGTCACTTCCTGCACCTGAAGCACTACTATTGCATCACTTGAAAAGTGGTCTGTGAGCTTAAGTAATTATGTGAATTAGGCCCGCAGGTTACCCGTGCCTATCCTACAGCAATGTAGGAGTGTCTGGGGGTGGCACCTAGTAGCTCGAATTCGATTTCCTGTCTATATGGGCGAGAAAATTGAAAGCATGAGTTTCAACTTTTGATTTGTCACAGTTAAGTAATTTTCATTTCAGGAAAACCTTGTGATCAGATGTGCTGTGCAGTTCTACACTGTTGCATAGTAAATAAGCTATATGCTTTTAAAATATCGGAACAGGCATGAAGCAGGATTGAAGACTTGCTTGCAAATAAGAGTCCACTATGTTGTTAGTAAAGGGATCCACAGATAGAAATAAAGTAGCATCCTGTGTACTGAATGGAAGTGCAGTAGGAATATTATTAGAACTGTGGGGGGGTGGGTGGGGTGGGGGGTGTTGCAAGTCGTTTCTGGATAACGCCCTTGGTAGAGCATTTACCCATAAAAGGCAAAGGTTCCTACCAGTTCAGATCTTAATTTGGCTCACAGTTTTAATCCACCAAGAAGTTTCAGTAGGATTACTGTTCACTTTATTGTGTTATGTTGTGCCAGATAATACTGACATTAGGAAATTGTTACAAATTCCAGAAAGACTTGTAATTTATCAGTACTTGGTGCAAAGACTGAGTACTGACTGTCAGTATAAATAAATCTAATATTGTGCTTCTAGATAAATGAAAAGTATAATAATGTTTGAGTACCCAATCAGTGATCAGTCATAGAAATCAGGATGTAGAGTTCATGTGCTTAGTGATATAAGGTGGAATAGACACAAAAATCTGACTTTGGGGAAATCAGATGCCAGCCAGGCTTTTATTTGTTGAAAGGATTTGTAGGAAGTGCAATTTATTCACAAAGGAGCTCACCTATGAAACCTTCATTTGACCAATTCTTTGGCAATTTGGTGTCCTTACCAAGTTGGGTTAATGGATGAGATTCAAATAAGAGGTTTACAATTTACATTTGTTTAACCATACCAAGAACATCACAGAAGTGCTTAATAAATTGTTCCAATACAGGGTTGCCCTCAGGAAGTAGTACTTTTCATTTGGTTATTACGAAGTTTAGCTTATATTTAGACCAGTATAACTTATAGGTAACTGTTCTACACACGTTACCATTATTGAAAAGCCAAACAAAAGTTTATTTCATAAAATGTACATCATTGGTGATACATTGCTAAAGAGGTTTGTGGAAGGTCCTTGTTGAATTCTCAACTATTTCTTGAAGAATTTTCTCTGTGTCTTTATGTATCATGGCTTTCAATTGATCAGTATTGTGGAGCCATGAAAAAAGCTTTTTTCTTAAGATGATCCCACAGAAAAAAATTTGCTGCCGAAAGATCAGGTGCTCTCACTAGCCATGGGATAACACTGAATCATAATAGTAATCGATGTGGAAAGTGGCACCTCAGTTTAGTAATTGAGTTAAAAGCCCCATCTTTCTCAAACCATATTGTGTTTAAATGAAAACTTCCCTGCACTGTGTGGACTGAAGAAATTATTGATAAAGGCCGCATACTGCTCAGAACTGACACGTACTGACTTCCCATTGTTGTTGTCTTCAAAAAAATATGGCCCAATGATTCCAGTGAACTGTCAAAAAGCACACCAGATGATGACATGTGAGCTATCCTGCAACTTTTCATGAATGAGCTACAGATTTGTGTCTAGAGTAATATTGAAAGATTGATTTATTGATAAAACCTATTCATATGAAAGTTTGCTTCATCAAACATCACGAGATTCATCAGAAATACCTCTTACTGGTCAATTCTATCCAGTAACATTGCGTGGAAATTGTACCAACTCACTTTTATCTCCCTGCTGTAACTGTTGAGCCACTTGCATCTTATAAGGAGGAAACTTCAAATCCTATTTCACAATCCCCAGCAAAGACGTGTGAAGGATCTGTGATGGTCTGGAATGGTGACAGACTGATCACTGTGGGCTTTGTTGCAGAGCTGCATGAAATCATTGGATATTTACTGGCATTCAGATTGTCATTTCAGGTCCCTTATGTTTCACACTGGCTCCACAGTCTGTCTTACACCATTGTTTCATCTGTCTGGAACATGGAAAAGGCAGACTCTACCATGGAGCATAGACTGCTGCAATGCTCTGCACGTGACATAACTCCCCTATTGCCTCAGTATGCATATGCACTGGCCAGTGTTCCATACTGAACTGAATGGCATATGATGTGGACCTGATTAGATGCAGTAGATGGTGTGAATAATCTACACCTTTGCAGGGTGGCCAATTGAAGATATACTATTTCCTGTGGGCCAACCTTTATAAGTATTTTATAGAAAAAAGAAGTTAAACAAATTTTCTTTAAATATCTGAGCTAGCAGGGGGAAAAAGTGGCTAATATGGTGGTCTGACATTCAAGAGGTCAGTTTTTCAAATCCCCATATGGCCATCCAGAGTTTTATTTTCTGTGGCTTCCCTAAATCTCTTAAGACAAATCTCAGGATGGTTCCTTTGAAAAGGACACTGCTGATTGCTGATTTCCTCCCCCCCCCCCCCCCCCCCCCCCCCAAACCAATCCAAGCTTTTGTTCCTACTCTGATGACTTTGCCCTTGAGAGGACATTAAATCATAATTTTTGGTCCTTTTAAGTATCTTCACAGAGATTAAAAAATCTTACTTGCTCTTTTCATGTCAAAAATTGTGCAGTGGTTGTAGGTTGTGGCACTTGAATAGATGGCATATTTCTTGATTTTTGGAAACTACAATATATTAACAATTTTGCATTTAGCATATTGTACATTTGATGAGTTTATTGGAACATCATTTATTTTTTTCTGTGTGTTTGGTATATGTGATAGACTGTTTCTGTTTATACTGCACATGAGAATCTCAATAAACAATTTAAGCAGCACTTACAGACAGTCCCTTGCTTTGTAGTTTATCAATAAATACTCTCCTTAGAAAACAGAAGTGAAATTGTGTATCTATAGAAGATTATTATTATACACAATGTCTTAATAGTCTGTAAATGAGGATGAATGGACTGCCTTGAAACATATTGTTGATAAATTCCTGAGTTCAGTTTCCAAATACTGATATAAGAAGCAGTTTCAGGTAAAAGGACATATGAAACTACTAGTGTATAAAACAAATTACAGATTGCTATTCATTGAGAGAATATTGAAAGTGTTGATTCGCCAATGGTGAGGCTGGATTTGAAATCCCAGTGCTGCCCATGTCCCATTCTAACCAGCTCTGATAAATGTTTGACAAATTTAGTAATTACTGCCATGTTACAGTATTTGAAGTGGTTGTGCAGTTTGCTTATACTGTAATACAGTGCTAAAATTTGGAGATGTTTTTCTATTGCTTTGTTGAAATTGTCGTGAAATGTACTGCTTACTCATCCAATACTGTTTAGGGGGAAAAAAATTGGAACACACCAGAAAGCAGGTATCTTACTGTGAATGGTCAGTCCAGTGGAACTATAGAAAGGAACTAAAAATTATCTGCATTCTCAGCCAGTTCATAATGAATCATTTGGTTTTGTTTACCTGGGCTTATAACCTGGGAATGCATATTCGATTGTTGCTGTTTACGCTAGGTATTATCAGAAATAATTGGTAGGCTTTGCTGTATTGTTGAAATTTGCAATACTGCCTGTATTTACTGTGTGGCTTTAAAAGTGATAACTGCACAAACAGTCATGTTGTATATTGCCACAGTTAGTTACTTTAAATTTGCTCACACTTTTCTCAGTCCACAGTTGTGGAGAATGTTATATGGGAGAATCAATGCAAAACTGGATGAGCCAAGTATTAAACAATGCGTGGTCTTTTGTGTGACTTTACTTCTTGACACAGTCTCTTAAATCTCTTAAATTCAGTGAATATTTCCTGCACTGCTCTTGAACTTCAAATTTTTTGAATGGAAGCTCTTCAAAAGAGCGATGTGCAACAGTCACCAAATTGTAATATGGCAGAAATGTTTTTAGGAGCTGGGATTTTGTGCAGATTGTGGCACATAACAGGCAAAGGTGAAATTAAATTCAGCATAATGTTGATGCTATAATGTGTCTGTAAACTGAACAGTAACAAAGTGAGTCCCCACTCTGTGTACACAGCTACATCATAAGTCTGTTTTGCAAAATCATACTGCTCCTGCCAGATTGTCCCTTTGAATTAGTGGTGATGCAGATGGACCCAAGGAGTGTTCATTTTATATTAACACTATATGTTTTTTTGTTGTTGTAGTAGTCTTCAGTCCAGAGACTGGTTTGATGCAGCTCTCCATGCTATTCTATCCTGCGCAAGCTTAATCTCCCAGTACCTACTGCAACCTACATTCTTAACACTATATAGAGTATAGAAATTAATAACTCATATAACTAACACAAGGAACACACACAAGTAGAATATACATTAATCACAGCGAACTTCACTGCACTACTAGGATTCAAATGTCACTGCACTACTGGGATTCCAATACAATTCTAGCATTTTCTGGCATTAGCACCCCCCCCCCCCCCCCCAAATTGAGAGTTGAAATAATGGTAACGATGATTGTAATGGCTCAACAGCATCCAAGGGAAATATCTGTAGAGTTTTAAGTGGGCAGTACCAGTGCATATTGTAATGACCACATTGGTCGACTGCCGAGGTCCCTGTCAGTGATGGGTAGATCAAGGTCAGAAGGTCATTATTAGTCACCCAGGTCAGGGTGAGCAGCTGTGAGGTGAGTGGATACCTGGCAGATTCCTTTTGGGATGTTACGAAAACAGTATTGACAACGTTAACATTTGTTATTCAGAGAACAACAGTAGTCGGGACTTTGCTCCAGGCCAATAGTGCTTGTAGGTCGAGCAGTACGCGCCCAGTCGAGGGATGCTATTGTCAGCTCATGGCCAGTATTGTCGTGGTGATTGATGTCAGAAGCAGCAGGTCATTCTCCTGCTTGTCTGCTGCACTGCCTAGTTGTAGCAGAACATCTCGGCACAGGGTTCGCAGAGGCGTACCAGACCACGTTGCGGCTCCCAAAACAGGAGATGCAACCCCCAGCATTGGAGTCTGCCAACAGAAGCAGAAGTGGGTAACAGGAAGCCCACTTACCCTTGCAATGGTGGAAGTCTGGCTGCAAGTCTCCACGCTCATACTGTAGGCCACCGGGAAACCCGCCGGAAGAGAGGCACTAATATTGTTACATCAGACACGGCACGAATAGTGGCACTGTGACTAGCAGTAGTAGAGTTCCCAGGATGGGATTTGTGATTCTGTAGAAGCTTGCAGACTGTTAGATGAGTAGACAGCAGATCAACATAGGTTGCTCTTCGTAGCTGGGTGTCAGTAGACTTAGCATGTCTGGGAACATCTGAGAATAGGGATCCGATACAGGGGCGGTGAAGTGACTACGAGAGTCTGCTGGTCACTTCAGACAGCGGCACCCCAAGCCTAGAAAAGGCAACAAACCGTAGTAGCCTGACACCACTTTCGACTGGTGATAAATAAATTCGTTCTGCCGTTCTTGTTTTGTCATCTCCTGAAGGAACATAACCAGAGAGGTAATATTAACCAACTTCACTCTTTGGAGGCACTGGCTAACATCTTCTGCTTTGTCAGATCCCTGAATGAATGTTCTTACATTCTGAACAAGTTTTTTTTTTTCTTCATAGTTTGTGATCAACAGAGTGCTGCCACGTCTCTCCATATGTTGTCGTTTTACAGAATTGGCGTCAGACTAGGGCATTGCTTAACACTCATGCTTTCTATGGCTTCTTGCAATACCAGGGAAGGTGTCTTAATTTTTACCTGGCTACACCAAGTACAATATTTTGTGGTGCCACACACCCCTCTCCTTTAAAAAGTATGCCCCAGATTTTGTTTAAAGTGCTTCTGTAACTCTTGATGTATATTCACAAAATGACCTTTGTATATGGGACACTTTGTTTCTTCCTTATTCTAGTCTGGTCTAAATCACAAGTTCATTGACAATATTCTTAATGGTGAAACGTCTTAACTAAGGTCAGTCCTCTGGACAATCTTGTGCCCCCACGAAAATGTCTTCCCACTGAGTTATTTAAAAACTAGTACAATCATTTGATCCCTTTCTCGCATCTTAACACATTCTCTCAAACATTTTACAATTAGCAATCACACTTATTCCTTGTCATTTAAAAAGTAGGTTGTACTTCTATCTTACTTGGGTAATCCTTAATTGCTACCAGTTATCCAGTAGATTGGTGTTTGATGTACTTCTCAGTTCAAGGTTGGTGTTTGGGTTTCTATTTAAGGGAGATATAGAGAACAGAAAATGCTGTCAGAATCAATACAACACTAGAAACTGATGTAGTTAAAACACTGTGGTGTTGCTTATTGCGATGCTCCCATACATACTGTGCCATGTGTTCAGTGGCTGTCTCCCCCTTGTGATGCTGTCAACTCATCTAATGAATTGAGGAGATCCTGGGTGTTTCATTCAGAAAGGTTAGGTTCTTAGTAGTCAACATGTCTGGCTGTATCTCCAGCCAATACAATAAATGCTGGGTCAGATTTCTCATCGTTATTCCAGTGATAGTAGCTGGAAGCCGAAACATTGTCCCTGCTACGTACCATTGACTAGCATTCCGTCGTCCTGTAACTCTAACCTTGTGATTCCCTTCGGCCTTTCTTGCTCTTAGCAGTTCACTGTTGCCACCTGTGGGGGAAAATACATAGTGAACCTAATTTTGGAAAATATGGGTGCAATGTTAGTCCTCCCTTCTGACATCTGGCTACTTCTGGCTCCTCTGAAAGTAGTTGTGTTTCACATACCAGCACACTAGCCTGAACCCACCTCTTCAGACATACTGTAACGTTCCCTCTTCGGCACGATCGTATGCCAACATCAGTACGTAGGTTTCCTTCCGGTCTAAGACTAGTGACACTTCCTCTGCTTTACCAATACAAATTGTCCTATGGCTCTCCATTTCACTGAGCGCAGATGAACCGTGTATCCCCACTCAACAGTGGGAACTACACTGATATTTGAACTGTTACCCCATCCTTGTTAATCTCACCAATGCTCGTCGTGCTAAGTCCGTTACCTAATATAACTGTTCTCTCTGTCTCTCGTACAAAAGTCATAACCGCTGGTATTCTCCCTGTATTTTTGTTAATACTCCTTTTTCTGCTTCCCAATGCAATTACACAAATGTTTCCTGCAGTCTTTGTATTTTGTTCCTTATCTCTTGTGCATCACGTCTCAACTTCAGTGGCAAGAGGTTAAAACTCTTGTTTTGAATTGTCAGTTTTGTAATGTGTCCACTACACCTCCCGTGAAGGGATGTGGAATCACGAGGGTTATTGCACCCGTTTGAATGTTTGTGAAGGAAGCCCCAAAACACAATGCGCCCCCACCCACCCCCCAGGAGTGTCGTCATTCTTTGGCGAGTTCATGCTTGGCTACCACGAAGCCCCAGCCTTTGCAGCATCTTTTCCCTTTCGTGCTGCACGTCTATCCTCTTGCTATTCTTTTTCCCCTCCCTTGCGGAGCATGTACGGGATAATTTTGGGAATGTATCCTGCATTTTCAGTAGCCTGATATCATAACAGTCATTCCACTGTGTTTTTTCCCCATTCTCCTATCTTTCCTCCACTTCAGTGTTTGAGAATCCTCTTTTTCTTCTTCCTCTCTGCGCTCTCCTGAAGGCTGGCTCATGCATCTGATGCATAACAGATGACTGGCTAATGTGTAATTCCCATCCCCGGGTCGACAGGTAGGGTTCACACCTATCCCTTGGTACAGGCCGGGCACAGGGAGGGTTGATAGCCTGAGCTGTCACCATCCCAAATTGCCAATTGGTCCCTCTGTCAGGCATTTGGGAGGTGTGAACAATCACCTAAGGTGGACGTGCCCCCCCTCTGAGGAGGGCCACCACAATTGGAAGGAGCGTGCCATCAGAGACGCTGGCAATCGTGGGGTATTTCCTTCAGTTAGCCAACGTCATCATCTCAGTACACAAAACATAAACTGAAAGAATCTAACGATTCAATGACCCTCCCAGCTGCACTGCAGTTCCTTGTGGTTTCGTGTACTGAAGACGTCAGTCTTTTGCAACGATTAATTCAGTCATTATTGAGAAAGGTATTGATGCAACCACTGGCCCTGTAAAATCCTGCTCTCGTTTACATAGAGGCACTGTACTTTTGGAGACTACTTGTGATTGTTAAGCACAACTGTGACGAGGCCCGTGGAACACTGAATTCTTCGTTGGTATTATTTACAGTAGGCTGATCGATGGTCTGTCTGAGGCAGAAATCCAAACTTATCTCTTTGATTAAGGCTTCATTGAAGTCCATTGGGTGACACTCGACTGTCCTGTCGACACCTGGCCAAATGTTTAACCTGTGGTATGGATGCTCACAATAACAAGTGTCTGCCTCCTCCTCCTCCTCCTCCTCCTCCTCCTCCTCGCTGTATCATTCCATGGCTACCACGCAGCCTCCTTCCTTGATTGTTCCACGTATCTTGATGAGTGGGCTGTCCAGGAGATCTGGGTGATGGAAAAAGTACCTTACCCAGTCAGTCGTAAGTTATTGGCTAGTCAGAAACCCTGCATTTTACCATCCGGCAGTTAACGATAGCATTCCTGCTGCATCTCGTTCCACAAAAGATGTTGTAAAATCGCCCTGTCATGGTAGCATCCAAATCTCTTTCTGCTCCAACTGTGCAACCGGCCACCAAATTTTCACCTCACTCGGCGAAATCACCTGTTCCACAACCAGCAGTCTGGAAAGAACAGAAGGAATACTCCTACAAAGACTTTTCACGTCCCTCCAGCCAACAAACACCTGAATCATCATCTGCCAACCACAAAGACTCCAAGAAGTAAAACAGAGGCAAACGGTCTTCTCCTTCGCCTGCATGGAGATCCTCATCAATGGTTTCACCATGTGGTACCCTCACCTGGCTGACCTCCGTGTCACCAGTGCGCAACACCAAATGTTTTTCTGCCCTGGACTCCACAGAGTGACTGTGGGAGAATGTCGATGCCTCTGTAGATCTCGTGGAGCAAGATCCTCCAGCCTCTGCGCCATTCCCTGTAGCAGAGTATCTTCGAAGGCTGGCACTTGGCAGCTGCCTAGGTGACACCCCTTCACTTTTTCTCCCCTCCCCTTTCCCCGTTAAGACCTCTCATCCAGTGGAACATTCACGGCCTTAGATCCAACAAGTAGGAATTATGGATGCTCTTGGAATAGCATTGTCTTCTTATTCTGTGCTTCCAGGAAACAAAATTGTGTCCTCACAATCACTTTGACCTTCTGCATTTCTTTCTGGTCCACTTTGACCTCCCCCATGAGGATGGCATTCCATCTCGTAGGAGAGTCATGCTGCTCATCTGGGATGACCTTCATAGTCACATCGTCTCCCTGAACACCTAGCTGCAAGCTGTTGCAGTCCGCATTTTCCTTCCTTGCTTCACCTTTTCCCTTCGTACTGTTTACATTCCTCCATCTTTCGGTGTCACCAGGGCAGACTACCTCCAGCTGATTGGGCAACTCCCTCACCCCTTTTTGCTGCTCGATGACTTTAATGCACATCATCGCCTTTGGGGCTCTTTGCAAACCTGTCCTTGACATGCCATCTTGGCTGACCTCAATTAACTCAACCTCATCTGCCTTAATGCTGGAACACCCATGTTCCTGTCAGACTCGACACCCACTGATTCCCATTTGGACCTCTTATTCCGCACTGCCCAGTTTGCCCGTAGCCTCGAGTGGTCTATTCTCTGTGATAAATACTTGAGTGACCATTTACTACTGTGCACTATCCATTTGCTGACTCCTACACACTCCCCCCCACCCGCCCCGCCCCCCTCCCCCCCCCCCCCCCCCCAATGTGCAAACCAAAATGGCTGCTTTCTAAAGCCGACTGGCGGCTTTACTCCTCCGTAGCGACCTTTGGCAAACAACTTTTCCACAATTGTGATGACAAGGTAGAATCCCTTGCCAAAGTTATCCTAACCACCACAAAATATTCCATTCCTCGCACCTCGTCTTCACCACACGATGTCCCTGTCCCATGGTTGACTGAGGTATACTGTGATCCAATTCGCACACGGAGACATGGGCTCCTCGTTTTTGACCATCATCCTATGATGCAGAACTGTAATTGTTATAAGCACTTGCATGTGCAGTGTTGTCGTGTTCTTTGGGATGGCAAAAAAGACAGCTGAATACTAGATCTTTTAACAGTTCCACTCCCTCTTCCATCGTGTGGGCCAAACTCGGGCGGCTCTCTGGGACCAAGGTCCATTCCCCAGTTTCCGTCCTGACCATAGCAGATGATGATGTAGTGGATCCTATTGCTATCTTCCAACACCACTATTTTGCGGAGGTGTTGAGCTCCACCCACTGTCACCCTGCCTCCATCCATCGGAAACGAGGGGATGAGGCTCAGGTGATACCCTTCTCTTCCCAGAATTGAGTGTTACAACACTGCTTTTACTATGAGGGAGCTAAATCATGTTCACATTTCATCCCACTCCTCCACCCCAGGGCTGGACGATGTTCACCTTTCTATTTTGGGCAACCACTTTCTCCTTCATATGTACAATCGTATCTGGACAGTGGGCATGTTTCCCAGATGCTTACATGAAGCCACTGTCATACACGTACCTAAGCCCAGTTAGGACAGACGCCTTCCTTCTCTCTATTGCCCTATTTCTCTCACAAGCTTTGTTTGCAATGTGATGGATTGTATGAGTCATGACAGGCTGGTATGGTGGCTTGAGTCTCGCAATTTACTAACCACTGTACAATGTAGATTTTGAGCACACCGTTCTGCAATGGGTGCTCAATGGGGCCAACTGGACACTTCATAGCCAGTTGGCCCAGTTCGAACACTGTGCGAATGTTGAGGCGTGGGTGGATCATATTACAAAAATGGTCCACCATGCCACTGCAGCATCCATTCCACAGTCCACAGGCCACCGGAAGAGGCAACCTGTCCCTTGGTGGAGTGCCGAATGATGCTCTGCAATCAGGACCAGGCGTGCGGCTCTGCGCCAGTTCCAGTGTCGGCCGACTGCTGAGAATCTTGCAACCTTTCAGGTGGCGAGGGCAAAATGTCGCCGCATTAATAGAGAGAGCAAGACGAGGTGGTGGCAACAGTGCCTGAACGCCATTAATCGTTCCACCAAAAGTTCGATTGTGTGGGAGACCATCAGGAGAATTTCTAGGAGAGGAGGGAGGTGACCCATGGCTGCTGTAATGAATAATGGCACTCTCCACACGGATCCACGAGACATTGCCCACGCTATGGCAGCGTATTTTGCCACGGTTACTGCAACAGCCAGTCAGGATCCGGGTTTCCAGTGCCATAGAGCGTTTGCTGAGAGGTATACTCTGGACTTCCAGTCCACTTCTAATGAAATTTACAATTGCCCATTTTCCATGTGGGAGTTGGATTCTGCATTATCGTGACACATCACCTGGTCACGACAGGATCCATTACAGTATGCTACGGCACCTCACAAGGCGCAACAAAGAAATTCTCCTCGCACTTTTTAATGCCATTTGGGCGTCATGTCACTTTCCTGACTCGTGGCATGAGGCAGTTTTAATTCCCTTTTTAAAACCTGGAAAGACCGCACGAGCCCAAGTAGCTACCATAGTGTTGCCCTCACTAGTTGCACAAGAAAGACCTGGGAGTGGATGGTCAACCGGCGCCTTGTCTGGATGTTAGAATCCCGGCAAGTCCTTAGTCGCTTTCAGTGTGGGTTCAGGAGGGTTTGTTCCACCTTCGATAACCTTGCCCTCCTGGAGGCGGCTATACAGCAAGTTTTCCACCACCATCACCACCTTCTAGGTGCATTTTTTGACATCGAGAAGGCCTACGATACCACTTGGAGCGTCTCATCCTGGAGCAGCTTCATGAATGGGATTTTCGTGGTTGTCTTCCTCTTTTTATTCAGTCTTTCCTCTCGCCACGATATTTTAGATACCAAATTGGTGACTCCTGTTTGACTGCTTTGAGCAGGAGAACGGTGTCCCTCAGGGTAGTGTTTTAAGTGTGACTGTATTTGCCATCACTACTAATAGCATTACCTCCATAGTGAAAAGTCCTGTCCAGTGTTCCTTGTTTGTGGATGATTTCTCTTTGTTTTGCTCTTCTTCAAGCCTTGCAACAACAACGCATCAGTTGCAACTTACTCTTAGACATTTGGATGACTGGGCGCAGAAGAGTGGTTTTAAGTTTTCCACTGAGAAGTCCACATGTGTTCTTTTTCACCGTTCTCGTTCATTTGTAACCTTTTACTGAGTTGAGGATGAGGGACACTGTCCTTGCTTTTAAAGACACAGTGAGATTTGTGGGGCCCATTTTTTGCTCGAAGTTTACGCGGTTACCTCATCTTAAAGACCTAAAACGACTGTCACTTAGGCTTTAAGTATTTTAAAATATCTTAGCCACAGTACATGGGTAGCCGACAGGACTTGTCTGCTCCAGTTTTACAGGGCGTTTGTGCTATCTCAGCTCGATTATGGGTGCATGGTGTATGGGTCTTAGAGGCCTTCTTACTTAAAGATGTTGAATGTTGTGCGCCATGAAGGGCTTCGGTTGGCCACTGGGGCATTCAGAACTAGCCCCATACCAAGCCTCTGTGCAGAGGCTGGTGAACCACCACTTCATATGCGGTGGCGGCTACTTATGGTGCGCCAGGCGTGTAAAACTTTGTCCACACCATACACACCTGCATACCATACCATTGCTCAGCTTCCTCTGGCACGGCTATTTCATAACCGGCAACGAGCGATGCGGCCCTAGGGGATTCACGCACGGGATTGCCTCTCTGCGATGGATATGGCTTGTCTTCATGTTTTCCGTCACGGTTGGAGCAGATTTCCACCTTGACTCATCCGGAGACCCAGACTTATTTTAGATTTGACTAATTTTAAGAAAGATAGTACACCAGATTTTACGTTCCAATCTCTGTTTTTTGACATTTTAGGTGTGCGTCACGGTTTTACCGTCATTTACACTGATGGCTCCAAACAGGAGAATTTCATTGGCTGTTCTGTAATGTTACCTGATATGTTACCCGGATTCGCCTTCCTGATGAATATACTGTTTTCGCAGCGGAGCTCCATGCGATCCTGAAGGCAATAGAGTGGATGGATCATGTTCGGGGCAATCGATTTCTCCTCTGCTCTGATTCTCTTAGTGCCTTACAATCACTGCAGAATCTGTACCCAACTGAGGAGATGGTTCAGCTGATATATGACCAACTGTACTTGCTCCAACGGCAGGGTAAGGAGGTGTCCTTCTGCTGGGTGCCTGGTCATGTAGGAATATGGGCCAATCGGGCTGCCAAGGAGGCCTGCAGAGAGCAGTCAGTCATTTCTGCACTCCACAAGAACTGCGTGGAGTTGTGAGAGGAAGAATTGCTGGCGGTGACTGCCAATAAACTGCTGTTGGTGAAGTCAACAACTCGGCTGTGGTGTTCATCCTGCCGGTTGCTGAGGTGGGAAGAAGTGACCCTCATGCGTCTTCGGATTGGGCACTGTCCTCTCACACGTAGCTTTCTATTACGGGGGGGGGGGGGGGGATGCTTGTGGTGCGCACATCTCTGTCTGGCACGTTTTAACAGACTGCATTTCATACTGTGATGCAAGGGCAGAAGCACAAGTTGATGGGGATCTGCCCTGTGTTTTAGCTAATGATGAGATGTATGTGTCTAGGATTTTAAAGTTTTGTGAGATGTCTGGACTCTGGTCTAAACTTCTAGGCTGGAGGTTTTTGTGTCTTGCAAAGTGGCTGGCTCCTCCCTTTTTTCCTTGTGGTCAGCTAGCCACTCCCATCTGCTATATTGTTTTAGGTCCCTCTACCACTTTCTTCCTGTGTTGTCCAAGTTTCACTGCTGACAGCATGCTTCGTCCCACACTTCGGTGTGGGTAGGCACATATTTTTCCAAGCTTGTTACCTGTATTTTACGTTCTGTTTTATCTTACTATTCTGAGTATTTTCTTGGCACCCATCTTAATCTGTTACTGGGAGCGGGCGCTGAAGACCTTGCTGTCGTGCACCCAAACAACCCACTACATACTGTACATACATGCTCTCCTCAGCAGGTATGCATGCCGTTTGTCTGCCGTGCCTGGCTACTCATCCTATGCCTCCTCCTTTGACCGTCAGTATGGTGCATGTCCCTCTTCTCTGTTATCTCCTGGAGTTTGCTTTCGGTTATTGCACCAGCAGATTAACTTAAAACTACCTGCCACTTTTCCTTTGGGTGTGAACCCTTCACCACCTTGGCTTCGTGCAGCGGCTCACGTTCACCTTGTACTTCATTTGATTCATAAGGAGACTACTCCAGACTCGCTCTATCCCCATAAGATTTTTCGATCTTCGTACGGAACATCGCTGTAGTACCTTTTTGAATGCTGATGGCTCTCCGACTGACCATAGTATTGGGTGTGCTTTCGTTATTTCCACAGAGCATTTTTGGTGTCAGCTTTTGGAAGACTGCTCAGTATTTACAGCAGAGCGGTACCCTGTATCAGGCCACATCATACATCCAGTGACACAGGCTGTTCGATTGTGTCATTTGCTGTGACTCTATACCCTCAGAGCCTGTGTGTGATGCACATCATCCATCCCTTAGTGCAGTGGGTCCAGGAAAGCTTTCACTTCCTCACTCTTGATGGGGCCACAGTGATGTTTATGTGGGTTCCTGGTCACATTGGTCTGATGCGAAACGAGGCTGCTGATGCTGCTGCCAAGGTTGCAGTCCTCCTACCTCAGCCAGCTAGTTCTTCCATTCCTTCCGATGATCTGCTTATCGCCATCTGTCAGCAAGTGGTGTCACTTTGGCATCACCACTAGTCTTCCCTTCACACTAATAAGCTGCAGGGAATTAAACCTCTCCCAGTAGCTTGGACAACCTTCTCTTGGCCCCCTTGCCATGAGGAGATCATTTTAGCTAGGTTGAGTGTTGGGCACTGTCTTTTTAGCCATCATTTGTTAAGTGGTGTTTCCCACCACTTTCTTAATGCTCATTGTCATCAACGTTTAACTGTTCGGCATTTCCTTATGGGATGCCCTTTTTTAACCACTTAAGTTGTACTGTATGTTTGCTGTCCAATTTATCGGCCATTTTAGTGAACAGTGAGAGAGCTGTTGACCGTGTTTGGCTTTTTATCCGTTGTAGCAGTATGGCGAAAGATATTTAATCTTTAGTTCAGGACCTCCATTGTCTTTATGGCTGTTTCTCCAAGAGAGGCTGTCCGTTGATTGTAGTTGCTTTTAACTCCTTTCTCATCTTTGTGTTCTACTGTTCTGACATGGATGCATATGACCTTAGTTGTTTTAATGTCTTAAAACAAAACAAAACAAAACAATCATTGTTACTCCTCATTGTGATCTAATTGCGTAAGGCACATAATGCACACTTTGCTCATCCTTCTTCCCTTGCTTTCTTAGATTTAGTGCTCTCTACTGGCAGTGATGTCAGCACTTGCAGTAGAGCATCACAGTTCCCTTAAATGGCTTAACATGTCCATCATGAACAATGGGAGTCTTTGTTCGTAATTATAACTTTACATTAATGAGTGACTTCATTTTTATGACCTGCTATGGTCTGTGGCGTCATCAGAAATTTCATTGTTTTGTTCGTAGGTGAGCAGGGATTCATCACTAAGACCCATTGACCAATTCTGAACTGTGGTAATTGGTCTATATGTGATCCTATTTGCTATTGACTCTCTAGTGCATCTGTGTTTGCTTTCTTTACCTTCTTCCAAACATTGTGTAATGTCATTGCAAACTTCATAACTGATTCCCAGTTTTTCCAATTTTGGGCTTAATCACCACAAAAACAGAAGTCAGATTTGTACCACATATTACCTCACATGGTGATAGACCAACACTACACTGGACATCAGAATTGTAAGCTGACATGACATACAGAAGGTAAATGTACCAATCATTGTGATGGAAGTTCACAACAACTACTCAACATCTTACCAACTGTACAGTGAATGTATTCTGTTTTCCTGATAGACTGAGGGAGCCAAGGGCTAGTCCTGAGCTTGTGAGTGCTTAGTAAATGACATAGGTGCTTAATCATACTGGATATAAAATTAGTGCCCTGATTTGTAATTATTGTATCAGGAACACTAAACTTCAGCAACCAGCTTTTCACCATTGTCTTTGCCACTGTACTTGTTTTAAAATGCATACTGTAACAGTTATGAGCTTTCTTCATCTTTGATTCTATGAAACATGCTTTCCATATTTTGGGATGAGGTAGAATGGACCACAACAAGAAAAAATTGTCAGGTAAATGTGGACTCAAAAATGCATATCTTTAATAGCTTTGCTACTGTGAAAGACATCTTTTCTACTGAACAAGGGTTCATAGCTCTTAAGGTATGCATTTTAGAGTCTATGTTTACTACACAATTTTTTCTTGGTTTGGTCCATACTACCCCCTACCAAAATATGGAAAGCAAAGAGCTCACGGTAGAAGAGATTTGGTTCACAGTATCGAATATGAGGTGTTCATAGCTCTTACGACATGCTTTTTGGAGTCCATCTTTACCAGATTTTTTCGCTTCGAATGATCGTTCCTGTAATATCCTTGAATATAGACCATTCTTAATGAAATACCATGTATAAGGTCATATGATAGTCATTAATCATTTCAAGCGCAGTTGGCACCACACTGGGGCTGTATTTCATATTCCTACACAACAGGCCATAGTGCTTTGTGGACTGCAGCTGTGCCCTAAATACTTGAAATCAAATCTTCCTTCTTGGGCTCTCAGAATTCTGTTTTTCTTTCCTGATTGGTATATGCCTTCATAGTTAAATTCACTTGATTTCAGAGCACAATACGTTAACATACTTGGAGCCTCTTGTGGTCCCAGCAATCACTTCAACACACCATGGTCTGTCACAACTTTAAACTTTTTCGTGTACGAATAACAGTGGAAATACGTAATAGCATAAATAACAGCCAACATTTCCATCTCTGTGGTTGAATAGTTCAGTTCTACTTATTCATCTGTATCAATGTACTGTATATTCTGTCAGGTGTTCCTTGCCATCTACATCCTAACTGGGAATATATTCAATCACCTGACTGTTCATGTCTATTTATTTTATTTATTTATTTATTTACAATACAGGTTCTGTAGGACCAAATTGGGGAGCAAATCTCCAAGGTCATGGAACGTGTCAGTACATGAAATTAAAACATAAAAGTTATAACAGATAAAAATAAATGTTTATGAACCCGAAAGTCAGTCAGTCCATAAGTTTAAGTAAATGCAATCAACCATACAAAAAGTATCAACTTAACTTTTCAAGGAACTCCTTGACAGAATAGGAGTAAGTTATGAGGAAACTCTTCTGTTTCGATTTGAAAGAGTTTTGAATTTTTGTGGTAGCTTATTGAAAATGGATGCAGCAGTATACTGCACACCCTTCTGCACAACAGTTATGGAAGTCTGATCCAAATGCAGGTTTGATTTCTGGCAAGTATTAACTGAGTGAAAGCTACTTATTCTTGGGAATAAGCTAATATTGTTAACAAGAAATGACTTTAAGGAATATATGTATTGAGAGGCCAATGTCAAAATACCCAGACTCGTGAACAGGGTTCGACAAGAGGTTCATGAACCTACACCACTTATTGCCTGAACTGCCTCTTTCTGAGCCAAAAATATCGTTTTAGAGTGGGATGAGTTACCCCAAAATATAATACCATATGATATAAGCGAATGAAAATAAGCAAAGTAGGCTAATTTTCATGTCGAATGATCACTCACTTCAGATATCATTCGAATAGTAAAAGTGGCAGCACAAAGTCTTTGAACAAGGTCCTGAACTTGGCTTTTCCACAACAGTTTACTATCTATCTGAACACCTAGAAATTTGAACTTTACAGTTTCACTAATCATATGCCCATTCTTTGCAATTAAAACATCAGGTTTTGTTGAATTGTGTGCTAGAAACTAAACACTTAGTCTTACTGTGATTTAGCGTTAGTTTATTTTCTACAAGCCACAAACTTTGGTCATGAACTGCACTATTTGAATCCGAGCCAATGTTGCACACAACATCCTTTACCACCAAGATATTCATCATACAGAAATATTCTGTAAGGATATCTGGTGGTCATCCTCAAACTTCATGAAGGCAATTGTTTAAAAATTTAGGCATCCTAACAACCTCTCTTATGAAGTTTGTTGTGAGGCATCAGGCACAATTTAAAAATAGTAGTATTGTTTGTAAGTCTAACACTTGGAACAAAAATTGCCTCCACTATTCACAACTTAACTTACTCAGCTGTAAAAATATTTGAAAACATCACCTACAAATTAAGGGTGCAGGCACATAATAAAAGTTTTAAAAACAACTGAAATAATTTCTGTTTGACAACTCCTCCTACTCAATGGATTAATTTATATAAAGTTAGTATCTGTATGTTGTTGGGTTCTACTTACCTAATTTTGTTCTAGACTAACACAGCAATATATTCAGTAATATTACTTCTACCAGACTTGATCATGTCCGTGTAATTTTTTTTTTTAAATAAAAAGTCTTGATCATTTAAAATGAAGCAGATTTTAGCCACCAAATATTAAAATGAAGATGTAACTTGATACATTGTTAATGAAATGAGCATATAGTCTCTGGTATCTATCTTGGAATAACTAAAAACCTGTAACTTTGACTACTTCCAGAATTCACTGAACATACACTCACTCGAACAGAAACAACTACTGAAATTCACCAAAACAGGTAAAACAGGTAAGCAAGTTCCCAAAATGTCTCCTTAATACCTTGGTATGACAAACTGTAAGATGTAAACAAACTCTAGTCAACACATATCTGTCAGATTTAAAGCTCTCGTGCTTTCTTTAGTACTGCTCATGCTCATGCTTATGCTCGCTTTACCAATAATACCACAACAATGATAAGGAAACAGATCAGCCACTCACATTAGCATGGGGTTTATATTGTTTTCTAGATCTTTCCACCATGTTGGGATTCAGGTGACGCCATCAACTCCATTAAAAAATTTAGGACACTTGTGGATCTCCACTGCTTTCTTGATAAATGAATCCCAGTAACACAAGGTGTGTGCCAGGATTTCAGTGTTGTCAAATAATAATTTGTGTGTGTTGGTAACACCATGCTTTGCAATGAATGGTTTCTCACAACGTCTTAGTTATACATTTTGGAGTGTTTCTTGCACTGTTCATTAATAATGTGATTACACTGTTGTAATAATTCACTCCAAACTCACATGATATATTGTAAACCACATGCCTCAAAGACCTAGGACATCTTACTAGGTACAATCCATATTTTTAGAAACTGGATTAAAGATGGGTTATTTTTAAGTATAGTTTTCACTTCACCTCTCAGTTCGGTGAGATGGCTTTACATTCCAGACTTAGGACTTTGTCAATCTCAGTTTATAAGATACACATCAAATTAATTTGGTAAAGATTTCAATATTATATTTTTGACTAATTTACAGCAAAAATAACATTAATAAACTTCCAATCTGATAAAGATGTCACACTTTGCAACTAGAGCGTGGGGAAATAGTCGCAGGATCATACGTATTGTTTTCAATAGCTTGTCTTCAAATTGAGAAGCACATTGTGATCAAATTTAGTAATGGCCTGTCAGATAATGATGCACAAAAATCAACATTCAAATTAATTTTATTTACATGTCAAGTTCCATAGGACCAAACTGAGGAGAAAATCTCCCAGGTCATGGAACATGTCAGTACATGAAATTACAACATAAAAGTAATAATAGATAAAAATAAAATGTATATGAACCCAAAAAAAGTCAATCCATAAATTTAAGTAAATGCAATCTACAATACAACAAGAACTTACCCCAAAATATACCACCATATGATACAAGCGAATGAAAATAAGCAAAGTAGACTAATTTTTGTGTCGAATGATCGCTCACTTCAGATATTGTTCCAATAGTAAAAATGGCAGCATTAAGTCTTTGAACAAGATCCTAAATGTGGGCTTCCCACGACAGTTTACTATCTATCTGAGCACCTAGAAATTTTAACTGTTCAGTTTCACTAAATATGCCCACTCTGTGAAATTAAAATGTCAGGATTTGTTGAATTGTGTGTTAGAAACTGTAAAAACTGAGTCTTACTGTGATTTGGAGTTAATTTATTTTCTACAAACCATGAACTTAGGTCAATGTTGGACACAACATCCTTTACTACCAAGCTAGCGTCATCAGCAAACAGAAATATTTTAGAGGTACCCATAATACTAGACGGCATATCATTTATATAAATAAGGAACAGGAGTGGCACCAACACTGATCTCTGGGTCTGCCCCCACTTGACTGTACCCCACTGAGACCCCCACATCACAGCCATTCTCAACATTGTGAATAATAACCTCTTGCTGTCTGTTGCTAAAATAAGAGGTGAACCAATTGTGAGCTACTCCCCGTATTCCGTAATGGTCCAACTTCTGGAGCAGTATTTTGTGATCTACACAATCAAATGCCTTAGTTAATTTAAAATACATGCCTACTACAGTAGTACAAGTTTATATGCCAGCTAGCTCTGCAGATGACGAAGAAATTTAAGAAATGTATTACAAAATAAAAGAAATTATTCAGATAGTGAAGGGAGACGAAAATGTAATAGTCATGGGTGACTGGAATTCGGTAGTAGGAAAAGGGAGAGAAGGAAACGTAGTAGGTAAACATAGATTGGTGCTAAGAAATGAAAGAGGAAGCCGCCTGGTAGAATTTTGCACAGAGCACAACTTATTCATAGCTAACACTTGGTTCAAGAATCATAAAAGAAGGTTGTATACATGGAAGCAGCCTGGAGAAACTGACAGATTTTAGATAGATTATATAATGGTAAGACAGAGATTTAGGAACCAGGTTTTAAATTGTAAGACATTTCCAGGGGCAGATGTGGGCTCTGACCACAATCTATTGGTTATGAACTGTAGATTAAAACTGAAGAAACTGCAAAAAGGTGAGAATTTAAGGAGATGGGACCTGGATAAACTGACTAAACCAGAGGTTGCACAGAGTTTCAGGGAGAGCGTAAGAGAACAAATGGTAGGAATGGGGGAAAGAAATACAGTAGAAGAAGAATGGGTAGCTTTGACGGATGAAGTAGTGAAGGCAGCAAAGGATCAAGTAGGTAAAAAGACGAGGGCTAGTAGAAATCCTTGGGTAACAGAAGAAATATTGAATTTAATTGATGAAAGGAGAAAATATAAAAATGCAGTAAATGAAGCAGGCAAAAAGGAATACAAACGTCTCAAAAATGAGATCGACTGGAAGTGCAAAATGGCTAAGCAGGGATGGCTAGAGGACAAATGTAAGGATGTAGAGGCTTATCTCACTAGGGGTAAGATAGATACTGCCTACAGGAAAATTAAAGAGACCTTCGGAGAAAAGAGAACCGCTTGTATGAATATCAGCAGCTCAGATCGAAACACAGTTATAAGCAAAGAAGGGAAAGCAGAAAGGTGGAAGGAGTATATGGAGGGTCTATACAAGGGCGATGTGCTTGAGGACAATATTATGGAAATGGAAGAGGATGAAAATGAAGATGAAATGGGAGATACGATACTGCGTGAAGAGTTTAACACAGCACTGAAAGACCTGAGTCGAAACAAGGCCCCGGGAGTAGACAACATTCCATTAGAACTACTGACGGCCTTGGGAGAGCCAGTCCTGACAAAACTCTACCATCTGGTGAGGAAGATGCATGAGACAGGCGAAATACCCTCAGACTTCAAGAAGAATATAATAATTCCAATCCCAAAGAAAGCAGGTGTTAACAGATGTGAAAATTACCGAACTATCAGTTTAATAAGTCACGGTTGCAAAATACTAATGCGAATTCTTTACAGACGAATGAAAAAACTAGTAGAAGCCAACCTAGGGGAAGATCAGTTTGGATTCCGTAGAAATATTGGAACACGTGAGGCAATACTGACCCTACGACTTATCTTAAAAGAAAGATTAAGGAAAGGCAAACGTACGTTTCTATCATTTGTAGACTTAGAGAAAGCTTTTGACAATGTTGACTGGAATACTCTCTTTCAAATTCTAAAGGTGGTGGGGGTAAAATATAGGGAGCGAAAGGTTATTTACAATTTGTACAGAAACCAGATGGCAGTTATAAGAGTTGAGGGGCATGAAAGGGAAGCAGTGGTTGGGAAAGGAGTGAGACAGGGTTGTAGCCTCTCCCCGATGTTATTCAATCTGTATATTGAGGAAGCAATGAAGGAAACAAAAGAAAAATTTGGAGTAGGTATTAAAATCCATGGAGAAGTAATAAAAACTTTGAGGTTCGCCGATGACATTGTAATTCTGTCACAGACAGCAAAGGACTTGGAAGAGCAGTTGAACGGAATGGATAGTGTCTTGAAAGGAGGATATAAGATGAATATCAACAAAAGCAAAATGAGGATAATGGAATGTAGTCGAATTAAGTCGGGTGATGCTGAGGGTATTAGATTAGGAAATGACACTTAAAGTAGTAAAGGAGTTTTGCTATTTGGGGAGCAAAATAACTGATGATGGTCAAAGTAGAGAGTATATGAAATGTAGACTGGCAATGGCAAGGAAAGCATTTCTGAAGAAGAGAACTTTGTTAACATCGAGTATAGATTTAAGTGTCAGGAAGTCGTTTCTGAAAGTATTTGTGTGGAGTGTAGCCATGTAAGGAAGTGAAACATGGACGATAAATAGTTTGGACAAGAAGAGAACAGAAGCTTTCGAAATGTGGTGCTACAGAAGAATGCTTATGGTTAGATGGGTAGATCACATAACTAATGAGGAGGTGTTGAATAGGATTGGGGAGAAGAGAAGTTTGTGGCACAACTTGACTAGAAGAAGGGATCGGTTGATAGGACATGTTCTTAGGCATCAAGGGATCACCAATTTAGTATTGGAGGGCAGCGTGGAGGGTAAGAATCGTAGAGGGAGACCAAGAGATGAATACACTAAGCAGATTGACAAGGATGTAGGTTGCAGTAGGTACTGGGAGATGAAGAAGCTTGCACAGGATAGAGTAGCACGGAGAGCTGCATGAAACCAGTCTCAGGACTGAAGACCACAACAACAAGAAGCAACTTCCCCACCCCACAAAGAACTCCTTGAAAAACAGCCAGCTAATCTGTATCCTGGTAAAGGAAGCCCCTGAATTGTCAAATTATTTTGTGGTACTCCAATATACCAATAATTCCAGATTCACATCTGTAAGCAGTTCACTAACTTTATCTCTAATACCTTTTATATTTTGATGAAATATGCTAATTCCTTCTCTTCTTGGAAACATGACTTCCTCTGAATATAAGCCTTTAGTTAGAGGGACTTCCTTTTAGCAGGTATACATATCAGCTGTCTTCACTCTAAAATAGGTGCAGCTTCAACATCAACTACTACAGGAATTTTTCCATGAGTGATCCTACCAACACCCACTACACTGTCGTCTATAAGCTTTGCCAGCTTCCCCTTCCCATACCTTCTGAGGTGGAGGCCATGCCTAGTGAAACATGACAGAATAAATTGTCCCTCATAGTTTGGGAATATCAGTACCTGGTTTGTTGTCAATGCTCCCTTCAATTTTTCAAATGCTGTCTAAAAGTTGACTATGGAAATTCCACACCTTTTTTCAACAAATGATTCAATAGCTTAGCAATTTCGGCAAACTCTTCAATGAATTCCCATTATTAATTACAGAACCATAAAAATGATTGAAACTGCTATGTAGTTTGTGGTGGTAAGAAAACACATTCTGCAGAAGTTAGGCGTGCGTCAATATTCACATCTTCCTCTCATTACAGTGTGTCAACTGTGCTGGATTTAGCCTCTTAAAGAATTCCTCTGACCATTGCATGTGCTCTTCCATATCCTTAGAAAATGCAGTTATGTTGTTGAGATAAAAAACAGTCTTGATTTTAATCCTCTGAGCACTCCATCGGATACTAATAGCCTCCGAGATAGCTGGCACATCCTTCAGACCAAATGGCAGCCTAAAATATTGATAGTGACTCCAAGGGACAGTAAATGTGGTCTTTGGCCGCCCTTCCAGAACCACTTCCAACAGTGATAACCACTCCTCATACACATTGTGAAGTATTTACATTGACTTAAGTTCTCTCTAATCTCCATTATATTTAGTACAGTATGTCTGTCCATCACCGCTCATGCAGCAAAATCTATGCTTTTTTGTTCCATTCTATGATTTTTTCAGGACTATTACAATGGTAGCTGCCCATGGACTGTAACTTGATTCAGTATTGCCCTCAGCCAGCAGTTGATCAATAAATTCTTCCAGTATAGGTTATAGGTGCCTAGGTATCCTGTACGGCTTCTTATACACTAGAGCATTGTTAACCGTTGGTATGGTATGGCGAGTTACCAGTATTGCAGGTAATGATTGACCGGGATTGAACAGGTTGACAAATCATATTAACAAGTCTTTCATTGTTGACTTATCTCTTCCCTCCAAATTGTTTTACCTTCTCGCATAATGCAATTGTGTTGATGGTCTGGTTGTGGCAAAGGTCCTCACACGACCTACCCAGATTATACTCGTCCATGATCTCCAAGTTTGCAATCTATAAGCTTAACTTATCAGAGCTAAAATCATCCACACTTTCCAAAACCATACAATCCCCATCTATTTCCTTCACATGTACCAGGCTTCAGTGCACAATATAGTGCAACATGTCCATCTTGTTATTGCATTCCAGTACCTCTGCAACACACATCATCTGAAGGTCAGTACCCACCCACATTTGTAACACTGAAGTTTTCTGCATTGCTTTTTAACATGGTCCATATGTCCACAGCTGTAGCATTTCACCTTTGTGTGGAAAAAGAAACACACAACCCTTATCTTGTCCTCAGGCCACAATATTGATCTCTTCCACTTGCTTAGCAGCCATAATGGTGGCAGCAAAATCCTTCGGGTTTTCCATTGTCGCTCTCCTTGACATGTCTGCTGGAAGTCCTCTGAAAAACACATCTGATTCCTGTTCTCCTCTTCTTGTGGAGTAATTCTGTCTGCTTCTACTTTCTGTGTAAGCTCGTACAAGTTAGCATTGATTTTCCTAATTCTGCCTATGAATGCCTCTACCAACTCACTTCACTTTTGAGACAACCCATTAAGCTGTTCTCTAAAAAAGCCTTGCAATATTCTGCTTGCGATAACGTGGTTAGTGGGCCTTCTTAAGCTGCTTAAATGTCTGTGCTTTATCCAGCACTTGATGGTACTGATGTATGCTGCTTGCATCACAACCAACTGTAATTTAGACACATCCAAGGATGTCTTGTCTGACCAACTGCCCAACCTAGCGGCAGCTTCCAGGTCATCACTGAACATTGAGACATCCTCGGTTGCCCTATCCGAAAAAGGAGTTGCTAGATTAGCTGTGACAGGATCCAGAGAAGGGATAGGTGAACTAACCAAAGCTTTTGCTTCCACTACATCCACTTGTTTATGCTCATTCTCGCTATTAAAAGTCTCCCTCTCTTTGCAAAGCTTCATTTATCTCCTTTAGCTCGGCAAACTGCCTTGCCAAGAGTTCATCCATTTCCTGGATTGTCATTGTTTCTGTTTTTGGCATTTGTGCAAACTCTTAACACACCACTCTAATGAAAGCATCAACCACAATACACACAGGCACGGTTACAAGAACAAACTACACTATTCCTTATGAAGGATAATAGCCCAGTGTTGTTCAGAACAGTGATGCACTTTGTGGCCATTGCTTCGCCTTGTGCTGCACACAGCTGGCACCACTCACATGCATAGGAAGTCATTCCCAGCCAAATTACAATACTGGCACCTCACTGGTTGTAAGTAACATTCCTTATAATTACCCCTATACAACAGAATCCCAATCCCTGAAAAGGCAGCAGGTCATAGTTATCGGGCAGTGCCATTGGCTGGTGATGACTTCATTCATTTCTGGTTGTTTGGTTTAGTTGGCTCCGGAAGTAACAGTTTAGAATCGCAGACAGTCTAGTACCGGCTGTACAGCTGTTCTACATTCTGAGGCTCTGTCTCTTTTGCATTTTATGCTAAGGAAAATTCAGTAACAGGGTGTAATTTTTCAGAACTGTAAAATGCAGATATTTGGTTATGTTATCTATGTAAACCAAAGTGTGTTTGCAGAGACTGTGGTAGATGTTATAGATCTTGATAATGATCTTAAACCTACATAGATGTGTGAAAAAATACTAATATAATTTAGGTGCAAATCCCCATGTCCTGTATGGGCATCCATTGTTCAGTGTGTTTATGGTGGTGAGGTATGTGGATGCTTCAGACTTTTATTGAGAGAGAGAGAGAGAGAGAGAGAGAGAGAGAGAGAGAGCTGCAAAAAGGGACATAATTGAAATGTAATCATCAAATGATTCTCTTAATTTTTTTCAAATTGAGTTGATATAACAAACCAAAATCTGAACTCACTTTCAAGATGAGTGAGGTTCAAATCTCCACCTGGCCATTTTAATTTAAGTTTTCTGTGATTTCCTCTTCTCACTTCAAAGAAATGCAATAATAATTTGATTCCAGTGCCATTTCCTTCACATCTCCTCATGAGCTAATGTTCTGTTCCTAATGTTCTGGGTTGACAAAATGTTAAACTTTTATATTTCTTCCTTTTTATCTGATAAAATAAAGAAACCACATACAGAAATATGTGCATGTGTTATTCAGTTGTTTCTGCTTGGACTGTGTTATAATGAAATATGTTGTTTTAATGGTGACAGCATCTTTCAAGAACCTAGAGGACAGATGTCATGTGAGAAAATTTATGTATTCTTCTTGTTATTTTGTGTAATCCTTAATTTGGATGGTAGGATGTGGAATCAAACCTGTATACTCCCATATATAAATTAGTCAGTTCTTGTAAATAATTACTGGGTTTAATTTTTTGTGTTTTTTTATCCAGAAATTGAGTAATCGTTGTTTAGTATAACATTGTTTGTAATTATATAATTTGTATTTATAAATAATTTATGAGTAATGATTACATACCTCCTGCAGGATGTGCCTCGTTTATCGCCTGGGGGGAGCTACAATGGATGTTACAGTTGTATTGTGCTGTGCAGGAATGTACACAGTGAAAGGCCATGTGTATAAAGCAAACTTCGGAGGGGACAAGTTCACAGAAATACTTGCCAACTTCCTCGCCGAAATATTTCACCAGTGAGTTCAATTGGTCTCTGTTATTACAAGATGTCTCTCTTCTTGACACTGTGTTATTGTAATATTGTTGATAATTACCCTATGTATGATTTGTGATCAAAAAGTAATGGAAATTTTTATTTTCCTAAAGAATCTTTGTTTATTCATAATCATCAGCCTTTTCCGCTTCAAAGTAATCCCCCTCAGATATGATACACTTACGCCAGCACTTTTTCCAATCTTGGAAGTGCTTCTGAAATTCACTTTTCGTTATGATGTTCAGCTCCTTCAGTGATTCTGTTTTTATCTCATCAGGGGTGGCAAAACAACGTTCTCTCATTGTTTTCATCGACCTCAGGTATAGGAAGAAGTTGCATTTGGCCATGTTTGGTGAGTATGGTGGCTGAGGCGACATAACGTTTTTGGCTTTTGCCAAAAAATTGTGATCAAGCATTGAGATGTGAACGGGAGCATTATCGTGGTGCAATTTCCACGAGTAGTTTTGCCACAGTTCTGGCAGGTTTTTTTTAGGACTGCTTCATGCAAACAGCACTTAATTTACAGGTAGTGTTCCTTATTGACTGTACAACCATAAGACAAGAACTCTTGATGCACTATCCAATTGTCATTGAAGAAAACAGTGAGAAGAACCTTGGCATGTGATCGAATTTGTTGAATTTTTTTCAGTCCTGGCTCTTCAGGCAGTTTCCATTGGGATGATTGGGTCTTGGTGTTGGTGTCATACCCGTATACCCATGTTTTGTCACCTGTTTTAATCTTATTTAGAAGTTCTGGATTGTTGTCAACTTTGTTCAGCATTTCCTGAGTGGAGTCTAGGTGGCGACGTTTTTGGTCAAAATTCCATGATTTTGGAGCAAACTTTGCTGCTGGTTCACGTTTAATTCCCAAAACACCCACAAAAAAAAAAAAACTTGGCATGAGCCAAAGGATACGCTGACATCATCAGCAACGTCTCTGATGGTGATTTGGTGGTTTTCCAGAGCCATTTTCTTTACTACTTCCACTTTATAAGTAATGATGTGCTAGGGCATCCAGAACGGTTACTGTCTTTGTCTTCTCAACCCTCTTTGGAATGTTCATACCCCTCATAAATTCTTGTCTTACTCATAGTAGACTTGCCAAAAGCCACAGTCAGTATTTCAAATGTTGTGCTACACTTTATTCAATTTTTCAAGCAAAATTTAGTGCAACAATGTGGGGAAAACATAGATTGCTACTTACTGTAAAGATAACACACTAAATTGGAGACAGGCACAGTTAAAAGACTCAAATAAGCTTTTAGCAATGGCCTTCATTGGAAAAATAGAAACACACACCATTCATTCACGCAAGCAAGCACACCTCACGCACACATGACCACCAACTCCAGCATCTTAGGTCTGACCCCAGCTGCCGGAGTTGGCGGTCAGTAGTTCATGAGGTGTGCTTGCTTGTGTGAATGAATGGAGTGTGTGTCTCTTTTTGCAATGAAGGCTGTTGCTGAAAGCGTATTTGTAAGCATCTTTTAATTGTGCCTGTCTGCAACTAACAGTAAGTAGCAGTCTATCTTTTCCTATGTTGGATATTCCTGCCTGGAGTTTCCATTGTTTAAAATTTAGTGTAAATTCTTTGATCCACCTTTTTCGAAAGTAAAACATTTTCCAGGGACTCTGAAAACACGTATAACCTTTTCGACTGTGAACAATAAAATAAATATTTAAAACAGCTGAAAATCCCAAACATATATCAGGAACATGTGTATCAACAAGAGAAAAAAAGGAAAGAAATTGAAGATCAGATGTATGAAGCCCACGAAATAAAAAAATTCCCATTACTTTTTTTATCACACTTTGTATTATGTGTAGTGATGATTGTTGTCCCGCTCCTAGTAGTTGGTCATTTTGACAATATGTGCAAAATGCACCTGTCTCCTTTGAAAATATAATATTTTACTGTAAATTCTTTTCCAAACACTACAGAAGACTGCCAGTGGTGTATGAAATACAGTAATATTGTTGTTGTTGTTGTTGTTGTGGTCTTCAGTCCTGAGACTGGTTTGATGCAGCTCTCCATGCTACTCTATCCTGTGCAAGCTTCTTCATCTCCCAGTACCTACTGCAGCCTACATCCTTCTGAATCTGTTTAGTGTATTCATCTCTTGGTCTCCCTCTACGATTTTTACCCTCCACACTGCCCTCCAATACTAAATTGGTGATCCCTCGATGTCTCAGAACATGTCCTACCAATCGATCCCTTCTTCTAGTCAAGTTGTGCCACAAGCTCCTCTTCTCCCCAATTCTATTCAATACCTCCTCATTAGATATGTGATCTACCCATCTAATCTTCAGCATTCTTCTGTAGCACCACATTTCGAAAGCTTCTATTCTCTTCTTGTCTGAACTATTTATCGTCCACGTTTCACTTCCATACATGGCTACACTCCACACAGTAATATTAAGAACAGTAAATTGTCTTGGGTTTATTAATGAGTTTTCAGTGATGGTGAAAAATATAAATTGCCTTGAAATAGAATACATGTATGATGCAATTTGAAACAGTATTGAGATGTATTCATAGTCTTATGTTTGTTGTGTAAACTGTGTTACTAAACATCTAACCCACTATTTGGCATATGGTTCATGATTCCAGTTACAGATTGCCTATCTGATGGCTTCCAAGGGCAACAAAAATTTGACTTTCAGTATTTCATTTAATTATTGGCCAAATTTAAAACATTAAAATTCTGTCATAATTTACTCATTAAGAGGTATAAATCTTATGTTAAAAGTCGGGCACAGTAATAAAAGTCTTATAGTTAGAAATGATGTACGTATCTTGAGGCAGCGTAACTCAGGGCGTGCAAGTTGTCCAGGCTATATTCACCCAGAATTTGAGAATGAGAGCACTTAGCAACTTCCAACTAACTTTACACGTAATTTCAAATCTTTTCTAAACTTTTCTCACTTACATGTTTAATGTCAAATATATTTAACACATTAACTCGTTTGTAGAGTAATCATACAGTCTGAAACTGTTTTATACATGAGTGTTAGATTCTTTAAAGAATCTTCATTGAGGTTTACTGTTAATTACTAGGATGTGATCAGAAAATTGGCTATAGCAGTTGTCAATGCTAGTATTGCAAACCCATGCAAGGTTGCATTTATATGGTGAAATGTATTATAATGTGAGATAATGTAATGGAGAAAAACTGTGTAGCTTTAATACAGGGTGTACATAAAGTCCGGGAACACTTTCAATTATTTATTGCGTAAGAACCAAACATTGTACAGATATCATACATGTCGTCTTGAAGAGAAACCCTGTAGGTTTTTTTCCATGTATACCATGTAGTTTGGTAATTTGCCGATAGTCAGGGCTAGTCGCAAACGTGGCAGGTTTTCTGTGTGTTGGAGTTCGACAAAAACGAGTGTACTACAGCTGTTCAATGGATGCTTAAAACCAAGTATGGTAAGAAGCCACCAACAAGGAACGCCATTTAGCACTGGTACAAAAAATTCATTAGGATGGGTTGCTTGTGCCCAGATAAGAGAAGCATGTATGAGAGACTGGGAAGGCAATTTAATCAACCAAGATAGCATAACTCTTGTTACAGATCCTTACCATTTTGAAATGATGGGAAATATTAGCTCAGAAAATAACTGGATATGTAACCAAATATTTGCTAAGTAAATGTTGATAAATATAAATTTAAAGATAGAAGGAACCAGGGCATAAACAGTGGAATTACATCTTGATAGCAAAACGGACAGTGTGTGACATAAATTTGAGCCCTGTGCATGATTACCCGTAAACACTATTTCTAAGTTTTTCTTTGGTTTCCTTCACTGCTTGCTCATTGTACCAGTTGAATAACACCAAGGATAGGCTAGAGCCCTGTCTCTTTCCCTTCTCAATCACTTCTTCTCTTTCATGCCCTTCAACCCTTATAATTGCTATTAATCTTTCCTGGTGTTGGCTTCTACCAGTTTTTCCCTTTTGTAAATAATTTCAGTATTTTGCAACCGTGAATTACTATACTGATATTTTGGTAATAGTCACACCTGTCAGCAACTGCTTCCTTTGGAATTGGAATTATTCTTCTTGAAGTTTGAAGGTATTTTGCCTGTTGTCTCATATATTTTGCACACCAGGGTGCATAGTTTTGTCATGACTGGTTCTCAAAAGGACATCAGCAGATGTTACTGATAAAAATGTACCTCAGGGGCCTTGTTTTGGCATAGATCTTTTGGTCCTAGGTCAAATTACCCTTGCAGTATCGTAGCTCCCATCTCATCTTCATCTACTTCCTTTTCCCCTTTCTATAATACTGCCTTCAACTTAATTTCCCTTGTATAGCTCATCTATATATTTCTTCCACATTTCTGCTTTCCCCCGTTTGCTTGGTACTGGTTCTCCATCTAAGCTCATGATATTCATACAGCTACTTCTCTTTTTTTCCAAATCCCTCTTAATTGACCCGTAGGCAGTATCATTCCCTTGCAAACATTTGCTCATGTCCTGGTGGAATGTCCGCCTTATAAAAATATCGTAATCTAGTCAGTTACTTTATATTTTAAGATTAAAAAAGAAATATTTATAGATTTTTAATGAATTCTTCTACCAGATTCTGCAAATGCTTTAAAATTTTCAGTTAAATTTACCCCAAAAATTTTAATCTTAGGATTAGATGTCACTTTCCCAGTGAATGTCATACTAAATATTTTCAGGTTTAGGTCCATACTTGCACATCAGTAACTATTTAAGTAGTATGTTGTAAATAAAAATCTTGATGAAATTTCCATTTCTTAAATTATTTTTATGGCGGGCTTAAAGTAGCACTCATTGATAGCCCACAGTACTGAAAGTGCGTTGATATTACTAAGAGTTTGGTAAAAGATATTTTTAGGTTCTGGACCCTACTTACATATTAGTATGTATTTAAAAAGTATGTTGTTGATGCAAGTAAAGAACAAATAATGAATATTTTTGTTTAAAAAAATTTTTTTAGGGCAACTGTCGCGAAAAATGTGTTGGTATTGCTAGAATTAAACAAATATCTTCAAGATGATCATGAGTGAACATTACATAATATTCTGGGCCCACATTTTTGAGCAACGAAGACTTGCAAAAGAAAGATGAGTTACCCTAGGACATTATTCCATATGACATTATTGAATTAAAGTATGCAAAATATGTCACCTTACTGATTTGTCTCCCCAAGGTTTACAATGATTCTAAGTGCAAATGCAGCTGAACTAAGCTGTTTTAAGAGTTCCAAAATTAAATCCCTGGAATATATTGCTAGACTTACTAAGTACAACATTCTGCAGTCTTTTGTGTAGCTATGGCATTGATTGGTTGGTTATACCATCAATCCCACCAAACTTCAATTTATCTAAGAGAATGCTGCGATTCACATAATCGGATGCCTTAGATAAGTTGCAGAAAATACCAGATGGCGCTATTTTATTATTTAGTGCTCGTAAAATTTGGCAAGGGAATATGTAAATGGCATTCTCAGTAGAGCAACTCTTCTGAAACCCAAACTGTGGTTCGTTGAGGATATCAGTGCTGCTAAGGTGAGATAATATTCTAGAATACATCACTTTCTCAAACATTTTGGAAAATGGTGTCAGCAGTGAAGCTGGTCAGTAGTTATTGAACTGACATCTCTTTTTATCACCTTTCTTAAAGAGAGGTTTGACAACAGAATATTTCAGCCTCTTTGGAAAAATGAGTTATGTTAGTGATACATCACATATTTCAGATAAGACCATGCTTTTTATATTGGAACAAAACTTTATAATATTGTATTGGAAACACTATCTAAACCAGATGAGCTTTTATTTTCAAGAGTATGGATAATTTTCTGAATTTCAGAAGGAGAAGTTGGTAATACATTCATATGATTGAATTTTATGAGAGTTTCAACACACTGCTGTGATTTTCCCCTTTAACTGTTTGTCCCTATACTTTCTACCAGTTATTAAATGTACTTACTACCCGTGACTCATCATTACATCACTGCCATTCAGTTCAGTAGTGGTGATATCCTGTGCCTCGTTGTCCTGTCTCTCGTTTCACTGCATTCCATAAAGCCCCAAGTCTGTTGTCAGAATTACTGATTTCTGACGTGATGTGGTTTCTTGAATTTTTAATAATTTTTCTTAGTAATTTTGAGTAGTTTTGTTGTGTGCAACTACAGCTGGATCAATACTTGTTCTTGCTAATAGGTACATTTTCCTTTTCCTTGAAGATGATATTTTAATCGCTGTAGTGATCCATGGTTTTCATATGGCCATTTAATATTCTTTCTAATTAGCATATATGGAAAGGTATTTTCAAATAATTAAATGAATTTATCATGGAATAGATAAAATTTAATTTAGCATTTGGTTCAGCATAAATTTCATCTCAGGTTATCTCTTGTAAGCTGTTCTTAAAAACATCTGTTGTGGAGGCATTAATTATTCTGATTTCCACTTAAGTGTATCCATACTGTAAGGCACTAGGTAATTTATCCTAACAAACAGTGCATCATGTTCAGAGAGAGCATTTGTTACTGGGTAAACGGTATTTTTCTGGCTTTGAGCTTTAAAACCAATTAGGGTCCTACAGTCTTTATCCATCTGTGTTGGAAAGTTAATTACTGGAATCAAATTGTGTGATCCAAATAAAGTTCCCTATTTTTCCTATCAGGATCCTTTAGAAAATGTGCATTGAAGTCACCACAGACCATTAACTGCTTGCTGCTGCCTGACAGATAGCACAGTAAGGAATCCAGATTCCTTATAAATAGTTTAAAATTTCCTTGTGGGTATCTATATAATTCACAGATACACTTCTCTGTATGCTGATCACTTCAAAAACTACTTGCCTTAATGTTTTTGAACTTGTGTTCTGTCTTAATATATGTAACAAATCTTCCTTTTCATATATTATTTCTGCATGAGTAAGCTGCTGGAGTTAATGTTTTATACATAATAATAACAAGGAGCATATTAAGAGTATTAGAAAATAATCTTGCTGCATATAATGTTAATTTATAGCAGTGCACTTTAGTAGTATCTTTACACACCTTGTGATCACATGGTTTCTTTGTCAATGAAAGTCTTTCTATTGTATAACAGATTTGTTTTCGTGACCACTCACACCATTAATCCTCACATAAATCCATATTTTATGATTTTAGTCTCATTTTCCATTTCTTAATAGCTGTACTTTATTTACATGTATCATCTTGAACATGCAAATCTGAAGTGTCCTCCAGTTTCCCCCGTTCGTGTTCTGTGAGAGCCTACACTCATCTACTTTGTCTTATTTGTTGCTGACAGCCGGCCGGAGTGGCCGAGCGGTTAAAGGCGCTACAGTCTGGAACCGCACGACCGCTACGGTCGCAGGTTCGAATCCTGCCTCGGGCATGGATGTGTGTGATGTCCTTAGGTTAGTTAGGTTTAAGTAGTTCTAAGTTCTAGGGGACTTATGACCACAGCAGTTGAGTCCCATAGTGCTCAGAGCCATTTGAACCATTTTGTTGCTGACAGCCACCTTTACCTGTGCACTCTAATATGCATAACAAGAAGTTACAAGCAGAGGATTTGAATGTAATTTTTAAAATATTAAATGTAAATCACACCATTTCACATAGTTTTACACTTTCAATTTTTATCTCTCTTATTCCGTCATCATTCTATCATTTACAAAATTCAAACGAATAAAGAAATGTGTTGATGAACTGCTATGATAAAAATGTGTCTTTGCTTACAGTATGAACGTTACAACAGCTACTAGTGATAGTTAGCGCTCTAATCGACCTACCGTATGCGGCCGATCACTACATACACTCCCCCCTGCGGGTCCAGGGATTACAATAGGCCCGAGGTATTCCTGTCTGTCCTAAGAGGTGACAAAAACGAGTCTCATACGTTTCGGCCTCTATGGGGTGGTCCCCTGTAGGGTTTGACCTCCATTTTTCAAAATTTTCCCAAAGAGTGAGCGAATTGGGGAAGGGCGCCTTACATGGTTTATCCTGTCCATTGTCTATAGAGATCTTTAGCCCACTTCCTCGCCGTTGCATTGCAGTCCAGCTCATCCTCCATCTCTTGGGCAAGGAACCTTCCTGAATGTGTTTTCCACCATGCACTGTGCAGTGTCGCTTTCTGCACCAACGATGACCATGGACTTATTTTGCACCTCATATCCAGCATGGCAGCCAGTCCGTTGTAGTGGGGCCACCATGTACCCTGTTGGTTGTAGCCCCCTGACAAAACGGGGATGGCTCTGCTGATGCCTGCGCTGTTAACTCCCAACATATGCCAAGGATATGCCTGTCACTCTGGGGCATCAGGACTCCCGGCAATGGCCATCGTGCCAGGTGGCCTTTGCTGTGGCTGGGTGGTGCCCGTGGGGAGGGCCCCTGGTCAGAGTGGGTGGCATCGGGGCAGATGATGCGCAATGAAGTGTACCACATCACCACTTGGCGGTGATCAGCCACCAGCAGTCTCTAAGAGTTCCACGTCTCAGTACAATGCAAGAAATTCTGACCCTAAATCATTCCCCTCCCATGGGGGAACGCCAGGCTAAGGATGGCAGCGAACCTTATTCACCCTGGTACCTCGTACGTAAGAGAGCTGATGGGGACTCCTTTGTTTCGATGAAGTCACAGTTTTTTGTAGAGCATTTACAGGACAAGTTTAGTGAGGTGGAGGGCTTGTCCAAAATGCGTTCTGGGTCAGTCTTGATAAAAATAGCATCCTCTGCCCAGTCATGGGCTTTACTCACTTGTAAAATGTTGGGGGATGTTTCTGTTACCATCACACCACATAAGAGCTTAAATATGGTGCAGGGTCTATATTCCACAGAGGCCTTCTTTTACTGTCTGAAGATGAGCTGTGCGCCAATTTAGAGCAGCGAGGTGTACATTTCGTCCGGCATGTCCTCCGGGGTCTGAGGGATAATCAGGTTGCCACCGGTGCCTTCATCTTGGCCTTCGAGGGTGATACATTGCCTGAGAAGGTCAAGGTGGTGGTCTACCGCTGTGATGTAAAGCCCTATATCCCTGTCCCGATGCCGTGCTGTAAGTGCTGGAAGTTTGGCCATATGTCTTCCCGCTCTACTTCCAACGTCACATGTTGAGATTATGGATGTCCATCACATCCCAATACTCCATGTGCCCAGCCTCCCATCTGTGTCAACTGGGGTGAGCATCATTCACCTTGCTCGCCAGACTGCAGGATTTTACAGAAAGAGAGGAAAATTATGGAATACGAAACCCTGGACTGACTGACCTGGACTGAGGCTAAGAGAAAATATGAGTGCCTACATCCTGTGGCTATGACCACCTCACACGCTGCCGCTATGAGAACAGTTGTAGCTCCATCAGTTCCATGAATTCCACTCGACTCTTGGAACCAGAAGGCTACGTCTGCCCCCTTGGTGGTGGGGGGGGGGGGGGGGCAATTCCCTCCTGTTGCTCCCACATCGCCTACCTCGGCACTGCCCCACCAACCATCGGGGACACCAGCCCCACTTCTCAGCTGGAGAAGTGTAAGTCTTCTTCGGCTCCTCTCGCCAGGAAGGGATCCCTTGGGTCACTCCCTTCCCAGCTTTCTGCTAGTGGGAAAGATGATGCTGCTAGTGGCCAAAGTGCCCAAAAGTAGCTGGTTGTAGGGTTTCACAATCATCCTGAGTCCCGGAGACTGAATTAGTGAAACCCTCTCAGCCAGAGAGACCCAAGGAGCAGAGAGAAAAGTCCAAAAAGACCACCTCTATGACCAAGGAAATTGTGGTGGCACCCACACCACCGCTACCTACAAGGTCTGCATCTGGGGATGACGTGGAGATGCTCGCATCTGCTGAGGACCTACAGTACTGGCCATAAAAATTGCTACACCACGAAGATGACGTGCTACAGACCCGAAATTCAACTGACAGGAAGAAGGTGCTGTGATATGCAAATGATAAGCTTTTCAGAGCATTCACACAAGGTTGGCGCCGGTGGTGACACCTACAACGTGCTGACATGAGGAAAGTTTCCAACCAATTTCTCATACACAAACATCAGTAGACCGGCGTTGCCTGGTGAAACGTTGTTGTGAAGCCTCGTGTAAGGAGGAGAAATGCCTACCATCACTTTTCCGACTTTGATAAAGGTCGGATTGTAGCCTATCGCGCTTGCAGTTTATCGTATTACTACATTGCTGCTCGCGTTGGTCGAGATCCAATGACTGTTAGCAGAATATGGAATCGGTGGGTTCAGGAGTGTAATACGGAACGCCGTGCTGGATCCCAGTGGCCTCGTATCACTAGCAATCGAGAAGACAGGCATCTTATCCGCATGGCAGTAACAGATCATGCAGCCTTGTCTCGATCCCTGAGTCAACGGATGGGGACGTTTGCAAGACAACAACCATCTGCATGAACAGTTCGACGACGTTTGCAGCAGCATGGACTATCAGCTCGGAGACCATGACTGCGGTTACCCTTGACGCTGCATCACAGACTGGAGCGCCTGCGAATGTGTACTCAACGACAAACCTTGGTGCACGAATCGCAAAACATCATTTTATCGAATGAATTCAGGTTCTGTTTACAGCATCATGATGGTCGCATCCGTGTTTGGCGACATCACGCTGAAAGCACATTGGAAGCGTGTATTCGTCATCGCCATACTGCCGTATCACCCGGCGTGATGGTATGGGCTGCCATTGGTTACACGTCTCGGTCACACCTTGTTCGCATTGACGGCACTTTGATCAGTGGACGTTACATCTCAGATGTGTTACGACCTGTGGCTCTATCCTTCATTCGATCCCTGCAAAACCCTACATTTCAGCAGTATAATGCACAACCGCATGTTGCAGGTCCTGTACAGGCGTTTCTGGATACAGAAAATGTTCGACTGCTGCCCTGGCCAGCACATTCTCCAGATCTCTCATCAATTGAAAACGTCTGGTCAATGGTGGCCAAGCAACTGGCTCGTCACAATACACCAGTCACTACTCTTGATGAACTGTGGTATTGTGTTGAAGCTGCATTGGCAGCTGTACCTGTACATGCCATCCAAGCTCTGTTTGACTTAATGCCCAGGCATATCAAGGCCGTTATAACGGCCAGAGGTGATTGTTCTGGGTACTGATTTCCCAGTCTCATGATGTCATCCTTCAGTGGAATCACGATGACTTTTTCCACCGCCTGGCTGAGCTACGGCAACTGTTAAGCTTGACACCTGCTATCTACATTGCACTTCAGGAAACCTGGTTCCCGGCAGTGCGGACCCCATCCCTCCATGGCTATAAGGGATATTACAGGAACCGTAGCAACTATAATAGTGTGTCAGCTGGAGTTTGCATTTATGTCCTAAACTCAGTCTGTAGTGTAACAGTGCCCCTTCAAACCCCTCTTGAAGCAGTGGCCGTCAGCATAAGGGTGACACAGGAAATAACTGTCTGCAATGTATATCTTCCTCCAGATGGTGCAATACCCCTGAATGTATTAGCTGCACTGATTAATCAACTCCCTAAACCTTTCCTACTTTTTGGATATTTTAACACCCATAACCCCTTGTGGGGTGGCACCGTACTTAGTGGACAAGGCAGTGATGTCGAAGCTTTACTGTCTCAGTTCGACCTCTTCCTCGTAAATACTGGGGCCACCACACATTTTATTGTGGCTCATGGTAGTTACTCAGCCATTGATTTATCCATTTGCAGCCCAGGACGTCTCCCATATGTCCACTGGAGAGCACATGACGACCTGTGCAGTTGTGACCACTTCCCCATCTTCCTGTCACTGCCCTGGCATCAGGCCAACGGTCACTTATCGAGATGGGTTTTTAAACAAGGTGGACTGGGAAACTTTCACCTCTGCGGGCACCATTGACTCTCCCCCACAGGGTAACATGGGTGTGATGGTTGAGCAGGTGACTACAACAGTCGTTAATGCAGAGGAAACGCAATCCCTCGCTCTTTTAGATGCCCCCTTGGTGGTTGACAGAAGTCACTGAGGCAATTAAGGAGCATCAGCAAGCTCTACAGCAGCATAAGTGGCACCCTTCCCTGGATCACCTCATAGCCTTTAAGCAGCTCCTTGTCGGCGTTCGCCAGATTATCAAATTACGGATGGAGGAGTGTTGGGAGAGATAAGTCTCATCCATTGGATGCCGTACGTCACTTTCCCAAGTCTGGACGAAGATCAGACGTCTTTTTTGTACCAGATCCCAACAGGTGTCCCTGGCATTAACATCAATGGTGTGTTGTCAACCGGCGCTAACGCGATTGCTGAGCACTATGCTTGAGGCTCTGCTTCGGCGATCTAACCCCCCCCCCCCCCCTTTTGCACCCTGAAACGGTGGGTGGAAAGGAAAGCCCTCTCGTTCGCTACACCCCACAGTGAACCCTATAACGCCCCATTTACATAGTGGGAGCTCCTCAGTGCCCTTGCACATTGCCCTGACACAGCTCCTGGGCCAGATCAGATCCATGGTCAGATGATTAAACATCTCTCATCTGACTACAAGTGACATCTCCTTGTCATCTTCAATCGGATCAGTTGCGTCTCGTCTTTCCATCCCAGTGGTGGGAGAGCACCATCATTCCGATGCTTAAACTCGGTAAAAACCCGCTTGAAGTGGATAGCTATCGGACCATCAGCCTCACCAATGTTCTTTGTAAGCTCCAGGAGTGTATGGTGTGTCTGTGGTTGTGTTGGCTCCTGGAGTCACGTGGTCCACTGACTCCATGCCAGGGCGGCTTCCGCCAGGGTTGCTCTAACACTGATAATCTTGTGTCCCAAGAGTCTGCCATCTGAACAGCCTTTTCCAGATGCCAACACCTAGGTGCCGTCTTGTTTGATTTACAAAAAGCATATGACACCACCTGGCAACATCATATCCTTGCCACATTATACAAGTGTGGTCTCAGAGGCCCACTCCTGTTTTTTTTATCCAAAATTTCCTGTCACTTCATACTTTCCGTGTCTAGGTTGATGCCTCCCATAGTTCGCCCCATTTCCAGGAGAGAGGGGTCCTGCAGGGCTCCGTATTGAGTGTATCTCTATTTTTAGTGGCCATTAATTGTGTAGCAGCAGCTGTAGGGCCATCCGTCCCACTGTCCCTGTATGCAGACGACTTCTGAATTTCACACTGTTCCACCAGTATTGGTGTTGCTGAGTGGTGCCTACAGGGCGCCACCCACAAGGCGCAGTCATGGGCTCTAGCCCACGGTTTCCAGTTTTCGGCCGCAAAGTCGTGTATAATGCACTTCTGTTGGTGTTGTATTGTTCATCTGGAACCAGAACTTCACCTTAATGTCGATCCACTCACTGTAGTGGAGACATATCGATTCTTAGAACTGTTTTTTGACGCCCGATTGACTTGGCTTTCTCACCTCAGTCACCTTAAGCAGAAATGCTGGCAGCACCTCAATGCCCTTCGCTGCCTGAGCAACACCAATTGGGGTGCAGATCGCTGTGCACTACTGCAGCTCTACAGAGCCCTTGTTCAATCCCGCCTTGAGTATGGGAGTGTGGTTTATGGTTCGGCTACACCCTCAGCATTGCGTTTGCTCGACCCAGTGCACCACTGTGGCGTTTGCCTAGTGACAGACGCTTTTAGGATGAGTCTGGTGAATAGTGTCCTGGTGGAGGCCGGAGTCCCTCCATTGCAGGTTAGGCGTGCACAGTTGCTCTCCAGTTACATTGCATACGTTTGTAGTTCTCTTGCGCATCTGAATTTCGGTCTCCTTTTCCTGCCCGTGGCGGTTCATCTCCTGCATCGGCGGCCCAGGTCAGGGCTTACACTTGCAGTTCGTGTTCAAACCCTTCTCTCTGAACTTCAGTTGTTGCCTTCACCACCTACACTTGAGGTTCATTCACGAACACCTCAGTCGTGTACATCTAGGCTGCAGCTTCGATTCTCGTCACATACTGGGGCCACGAAGTGGTTTACACCAATGGCTCGATGGCTAATGGTCATGTTGGCTTTGCCTATGGTCACGGAGGACATATAGAGCAGCATTCCTTGCGTGATGGCTGCAGTGTTTTCACTGCAGAGCTGTCGGCCATATCTCGTACTCTTGAGCACATCCACTCATGCCCAAGTGAGTCATTTATCCTGTGTACTGATTCCTTGAGCAGCCTACAAGCTACTGACCAGTGCTACCCTCATCATCCTTTGGTAGCGACCATCCAGGAGTCCGTCTATGCCCTGGGATGGTCCAGTCATTCAGTGGTGTTTGTCCGGACCCCAGGTAAAGTAGGAATCCCAGGCAATGAATTTGCCGACAGGTTGGCTAAACGGGCTATGCAGAAACTGCTTATGGAGATCGGCTTCTCTGAAACTGACCTGAGCTCAGTATTACGCCGCAAGGTTTTGTGGCTTTGGGAGACAGAATGGCATAACCTCAGTACGCACAGCAAGCTGCGTGCCCTTGAGGAAACTACGAATGTGTGGAAGACCTCTGTGCGTGCCTCTGCGTGCCCATAAGGAAACTACGAATGTGTGGAAGACCTCTGTGCGTGCCTCTCACAGGGACTCTGTGTTTCTCTGTCGGCTCCGCATTGGCCATACGTGGCTGTCTCATGGTTACCTCCTCCTTCGTGATGACCCACCTCAGTGTCACTGTGGCTCACGAATGACAGTCGTCCATCTCTTGCCGGACTGCTCACTTTCCGCCGCTCTGCAGCGGACTTTTAACCTTCCCAGCACCCTACCTTCAGTGTTGGGCAATAATGCCTCAACAGCAGCTTTAGTTTTACATTTTATTCTTGAGGGTGTGTTTTATCATTTTCTCCAAGTTTTAGCACATGTCCTTCATCCCTGTGTGTCCTCCACCCTCGTGCTTTCAGGGTGGGGGTTTTAATGTGTTGCAGAGTGGCTGGCTTTTCCTTTTTATCCTCATTGTCAGCCAGCCATGGTAACGTGCTCTTTTGATTTAAGATCTTCTACCTGTTGTTTGCATTTTTGTGGTTTTCTTGTCCCCTTTTGTCCATTTAAGTGTGTTGACCTTCAGTCGTTGTCATTTTTCCTTTCATTCTGTTTGGTCTTGTCTCATTGTCTTACTCTCACCCTTGTGGCATTGTTTCCTTTGGAACAGTGGACCGATGACCTCATAGTTTGGTCCCTTCCTCACTCTTTTAAACCAACCAACTAGGCCACTCTTTGTGCAGTCTATTGATTACTGGCTTTCCCAGCATTATTTGTGCCAGGTTTACTTAATTGGTACACTACATGGCTATGACAATTGAAACATGATGTCCTCCCTCTCTCAAAAAAAGAAGAAGAAGAAGAAGAAGAAGAAGAAGA
Source organism: Schistocerca serialis cubense (assembly GCF_023864345.2). Classification (NCBI taxonomy): domain Eukaryota; kingdom Metazoa; phylum Arthropoda; class Insecta; order Orthoptera; family Acrididae; genus Schistocerca; species Schistocerca serialis. Next base: position 816,267,718 of record NC_064640.1, read on the forward strand.
AGAAGAAGAAGAAGAAGAAGAAGAAGAAGGAGGAGGAGGAGAAGAAAAGACCTTATAGATGTGTGCTGATAGGATGGATGACCATTGAGGCGAAATGGTCGTTAGTGGTAACCTAAGGTGAACCTGCCACACCGTAGTTTTATAACACCTACATAGGCAGTCAGTGCCCTCTATCTGGGTGGACTGTACAGAACCCAAGCTGTTTGTGGGAATGCATGTGGATCCCAACTAAGACGAAAGAAATATCTCCATGTTACGGGTGGGTCATTAGCAGTCACCAAAACCCTCTGGAACTGCACCAGGAAATTGAACTTTGATCATTGTTGAAAGGCACAATCTTGTCAGAATGTCTTTGTTGTGGAGTAGAAAAACACGATACCCTCAGCTACCATAAGGCCTTGTAAGTTGTAGGGATGTCATGGACATTGACACTGCTGAACTGAAAAAGTAGTGGGGAATCGGAAGCATAACAGAAGAGAGGAATTTGATGATGTAAGTGAATGGTGAACTGTAGAGAACTGTTGCCTTCACCATAACATTCAGTTGGCTATCCTAGAACTCATCAAGGTTTTATTTATTATACTAAAAGTAAAACTTAAGGTACCCAATCTAATGTGGTGCTACAAATGCCAATGGTGTGGTAACACCACAGGAAAGACACCTTCAAAGCCACGACATTATGTTCAGTGCCAGACTTCTGTCTAAATTGCTCAGATAGTCAGCTGCTGACCAGAAAAAGGGATCGGTTGGTAGGACGTGTTCTGAGGCATCAAGGGATCACCAATTTAGTATTTGAGGGCAGCGTGGAGGCTAAAAATCATAGGGGGAGACCAAGAGATGAATACACGAAGCAGATTCAGAAGGGCGTAGGTTGCAGTAGGTACTGGGAGATGAAGAAGCTTGCACAGGATAGAGTAGCATGGAGAGCTGCATCAAACCAGTCTCAGGACTGAAGACCACAACAACAACAACAGTCAGCTGCTAGGAGCAGGCTTTGCGTGGTATTTTTAGAAGAAACGAAAATTTAAAAAATTATGTTGGTCATTAAAATTTCCTGTACTGAGAAAGAAATAACATAATACCTTGCAACCTCCTCTGTTCTGCATCTACATACATACTCTGCAGGCCACCTAATGGTGCCCGACAGATGGTAACTTGTACGAATGCTAGTCATTTTCTTTCCTGTTCCACTTGCAAACAGAGTGAGGGGAAAATGACTGTTCATATGCTACCATACAAGTCCTAATTTCTTTTACATTGTCTGTGCAGTCCATATGTGATGCTATGTTGGTGGCAGTAGAATTGTTCTGCAGTTGGCTGCAGATGCTGATTCTCTAAGTTCTCTCAGTAGTGTTTCGGGAAAAGAATGCCAGCTTTCCTCCGGGGATTACCATGTGGGTTCACGAAGTATCTCTGCAATACTTTCATGTTGATTGAACCTACTGGTAACAAATCTACCGACACGCTTTTGAATTGCTTTGATGTCTTCCTTTAATCCATCCTGATGTGGATCCCAAACACTCTAGCAGTACTCAATAATGGGTCTCACAAGTGTTCTATACACTATTGCCTGCCCCCCCTCCCGTTTCCAGGGAAGAGAATGTTTTTATCACTTATATGAATGATATTCCATAACAGAATATTTGTTTGTAACCTATATAAAATCAGGTCACAGATATCAGGATATTTAGACTCAAAACTAAAGAAAATCCACTTCCGAACAACACTGTCTTCCATGCTCATGTGCAGTCAGGTGTCTGCTTATATGAACATGGTCTCCTATATAACGGACTTGTAAGAACTTTACAGTTAGTTGACTAGTTTTTGAAGCGATTGTCTCTGAAGCTGGGCGTTTTGCATTGAAATGCAATTTTGACGTTATTTTTGAATAGACTCGTCATTGATTTTGAAGGATATTATTGCGTTTTACTTAATAACGTGTACACATTTTATGGAAGCTTTAATGCTGCTTGGAAGTCCATGTTCAAAAGAAATGGACTTGGCTGTCTTTTAATCTAGGTACCTTAAATATCCTGTTAAATCATTGGGTCTTATCAATTGGTATGAGCCTCTTATGGTGGCTGTGAACCAGCACGCAATTAAGTTTTGCCATTTCATTCCCCCCCCCTTTTTGTCATCTCTGCCTTTTGTGGTGCTACAATAAATGCAGAACACCATGTATTAAGAGATACAGTCTAAATGTGTGTATTTTTAAACAGTGGAGACATTGGGCCATAGTGTGTAGATGGAGGGGGGGCGGGGAGGAGAGAGAGAGAGAGATTGTCTACATCTGACAAAGGACTTAGTATTTTAGCTTACAATGTCAAACAGTCTTCTTTCAGTGTGCCTGTTTGCCACCAAGCACCTCCCATATGTGGTGAGTAGTAATCTATCTTTTTGATATGTAATTATCAGTTCCCTTAATTCTACTATAGAGTTTCTTATTGGAACACATCAAAAACTGAGCAGTTGTTGTGGTGAAAAACTACTATAACAACCTTAACTGTTTGCTTTCCAATTTTTTAATAAAAGAAGGAAGACTGACTAGTGATACCATTATTCAATATGTGTGGGCCATTTAAACATAATACTTTCTTCTTATTGCAGGAAATGGAAGTTGGATCCAAATGATAGTCGGCGTGCTATGGCTAAATTGTACAATGCTGCAGAGCAGTGCAAACACATTTTGTCCACAATGAGTACAGCTCATTGTTTTATTGAGTCTTTGTGTGAAGGAACAGACTTTAGCTACAATGTTACAAGAGCACGATTTGAAAATTTGATTAGTGCAGCTGTGAAAATGTGCACTGCCCCCATAGAAGAAGCACTGAGCCAAGCAGGTATCGATTGCAGAGACATAAACAAGGTGAGTCATCTGGTAGAGTTACTACCATTTTACAACATTACCCTTTCTCCATCCCTTCCCCAGTCCCTCATACTCTTCCATGCCCCCAACCCTCCCATTTACCATTCCCTTTTGCACTGTGTAACAATTCTGAGTCAGGTGTTTCTTCTTGTGATAATGCTCATGTTCTATTTCTTATTTTTTATTTTATTTTATTATACTGTATTGCTCTTCTGTGTCAGTGATTCAAGGCTATGACCATAGCATCATACTTTCAGGTGAATTTTCAAGCTCTATGTCTACACATGTACTCGGCAAGCCATCTTATGGTGCATGACAGAAGGTACCTTGTACCAACACTAATCATTTCCTTTCCTGTCCACTTGCAAATAGAGCAAGGGAAAAGCAACTGTCTACGTGCCTCCATATGAACTGTAATATCTCTTATCTTATTGTCATGGTCCTTAAGCAAAATGTACTACATGATGGCAGTAGAATCATTCTTCAGTCAGCAGCAAATGCTGATACTCTGACTTTTCTCAATAGTATTTCACAAAAAGAATGTGGTCTTCCCTCCAGGGATTTCCATTTCAGTTCACGAAGCACCTTAGTAATAATCATTTGTTGATCGAACCTACTGGTAACAAACCAAGCAGCCTGCCTGTGAATTGCTTCGATGCTTCCTTTTATGCGACCTGGTGGGGATCCCAAACACTCGAGCAGTACTCAAGAATGAGTTGTACTAGTATTCTATACTTGGTCTCCTTTATGGATGAACCACACATTCCACACGATATTAGGCAAGTGTACTAGTTTCTTTGGCTCTTCATTGTATGTCAAAGATGCAAGGTGGTGGTGGTGGTGGTGGTGGTGGTGGTGGTGGTGGTGATGATGATGATTTTACATTATTCTCCAGTTCTTTTCACTTACCTATGTTTCCTGTTAGGAAACACTGTGTGTGTGTGTGTGTGTGTGTGTGTGTGTGTGTGTGTGTGTGTGTGTGTGTGTGTGTGTGTAAATTCTCAAAATATGTGAATGCATAATGTTTGCCTAAAAGAACAGACACCACGGTGCAGAATCTGCAGCTATGAAAAATTATATGTAAATTGAAGGGGGATAACTGCTGTCAGCTGCCGCAGGACGTTAAGTGGAATTGGTGGCGATGAGCGAAAATGTGTACCAGACCGAGACTCAAATCTGGGCTCTCCTGCATACTAGACAGGTGCAGTAACCACTGAACCATCCGGGACACAGTGTGAAATTTAAACTTCTGTGATTTCTCCAAATAAATGTAGGCAAATGCCAGAACGGTTCCCTTGAAAAGGATGTGGGCGATTTCGTTCCCGATACCTGCATACACTGAGCTCGTACTCTCACTTCCTTGTCATTGGTGGGCTATAAGACCCTAATCTTCACTTCTTCTTTTATTTACCATGAGTATTGCTGTCTAGTGTGTACCAGCAGCAAGTGCAAGGCAAATAAATGAGAATATTAGTTCATATGTCTTAGCTGCTTCAGTTCAATTGTCAAGATTTTCAGCTCCGATTAGTCTGTCGCAAGCTGTGCTGCTGTATGTAAGAAAGCAAAATGAGTGAACTCTGGAAGCACTCAGTATTTTTAGATATGTTGGTCACAGAATATGGGAAGTAGGCAGAACTGAAGAGCTCTTTTTTTATATAGTGCATTTTGCCTGGTCTCAAGTTGATTATGGTTGTCTGATGTGTCAGTATGCTCAGTCATTCTAGATGAAAACCTGTGAAGCAGTCAATCATGCGGAAATAGTGTTGGCCACCAAACCTTTTATGATCAGCTCCACTGTATGCTCTGAAGCTAGCAAACCACCTCTTGTAATTGCATAGCAGCTCATCATGGTGTGAGAAGATTATAAAGTTTCCTCAGTGCAGAAGACACAGGCACACCATATCGTCGGTCACCCATTGACAGAAAAACACACTGAGTAACAATTTGTGAGCACGTATCGGGCCTTTGGAATACATAGAAGTCAGGGGAAGCTCATGGAGGCCAGACGGATTGAACTTTAAAATGGTAAGTAGGTTATTAGTAAATGTTACTACATGCGACATAAGAGGGTGAACCTTCCATCTACTAGCCACAATTACAAGAATTGTGCAATTGAACATCTCACAGACAAAGTTGTAATTGCTGCATGTGCCTTTAGAGTTGTTACCAATGCAGAATGTAAAATTCATTAATCAAACTCTAGAACCTGACCTAATCCATTGCCTGGAATGATTTATTGCTGTGCAGGAAGGGGTCATTTCATCCAAGCACTTAATGCAACACGTAGAGCATTTCAGAGAAGGATGACGACATATGACAATGATTGTGAGTGCTGCAGTACCAAGTGCTACAGTGGCTCTGACTCTGGTGCGTGTAGCTTTTATTCTTTTGAGGTGGAGAGCCAGTCATCAGCATAAACCACCAATAATCCAGATTTTAGTAGACTAGATCCATAGAGCATAAGAGAGAGTGAGAGTATAACTTTGTAGTGTGAATGTAGAGTAGGTGTAAATTTAGGATTAAGAGAAAAGGAAGCACTGGGACAAGCCATGAAGGTTTAAATTGCCAGAAGTGAAAACAAGCACAAAAAGAAGACTTCTAAGCAAATAGCAATAAGCAGCTTAGTAAGAAAGATTTGATGCCGTATCTAACACGTCAGCAACTTGCTAGTTGTTTTGGGTATAAAATTTGTGTTTGTGTTTTTGTGTGTGTGTGTGTGTGTGTGTGTGTGTGTGTGTGTGTGTGTGCGCGCGCGCGCGCGTGTGTGCGTGTGTGTGTGTAAGGGGGGGGGGGGGGGCGCTTGTAAAGTAGTATAACACAATATAGTTAGCCTTACTCAAATTCAAAGAAGCCATCGAGGCAACTATTTAATATCGGAAGAATTTTTTAATTAATATTGTATTTAACTTTTCTTGCAATATAAGACACACAGATAAATAACATTTACAATACCAGAAAAAAAACTTTAATAATGAATGTAAAGTACATTCTTTTTGAAGCATGCAGAAATTTTTTAGATCTTCACTAATTTGTCAGGTCCTTTCTCTCCTAAATTATTTCTTAATTTTGACCAAACAAGCCAGTAGGTGGAGAAGATCCTCTCAATGGATGCAGTGCTAGCAGGGCAAGAAAAGGGGCCTAATAAAGTAATTGTAAGAATGGGTTACATTTTGAATAAGTTAATAATAGGAATTTTAATTGAACTATCGTCAATGTGAAAAATAGAAAAAACAATAAAACCCACAAAAACTAAATTTGACCCACTGGGTTGGATTTTTTTTTTAAAAATACCCAAGTTTATCTCAACTCTCATGTATGGCCATATTAGAGTAAATCTGAGCAGTGCATTGCCACAGCTATGAAAGCAGGCGAGCACGGGATGTTGTCACTGTAATAATTCAACAAGGCCAGTGCAGTGTTTTGATGTAGATTAGCTTGTTGAAACAGTGAACTCAGCAGTACTGCATATACTAATGCAGCAAAGGGCAAGGCAGTTGTCCAAACTGACAGTGGCAGTGGATTTTTTGGATACGTGACTGATAGTGCTGCATATGCATGAATGAATGGTGCACTGCTATTGACAATAAGTACAAGTAATTTTTGTAATAGATTTATTCTTAGTCTTGCAGCCGAATTGGGGCGACAGGGTTTTGCCAAATGAGGATACCACGTGGACCTGCCAATAAAAAGTCACTGGTTTGAGGCCACAGATGGACAACAGCTCTATACACTAAGTCCCTCCCCACAATTAGTCCCAATTTGCAGTGGACTACACCAGGTCATCTCCAGTAGCATGGCTGACCACTGCTCAGAGTGCAGCAGGTATCCACACTAGGCATCTTCACATGGTAGGCATCCCCTACTGTGACTCAGCTGGGTGTCAGCCGGGGCCACACAGCATCGTCAAGAACATGCTGCAAACGCTCGGGGCAAAAGCCGCATCAGTATTGTGTGGAATGTGAGCAGCCAGCACAGTGGAATTCAGTGGCCAGCTGGCCACTGATAGAGTCTATCGAGCAGCTGAGATGCCTCAATGTAAGAACTTGTTAGATTTGCAGCTGCCTTTCCCTGGAACCTCTCGGGCTCCCACCTCGCCTCCGTCGCCTGTTTGCACCGTGCTGGCTCGTAGCCACTCCACCCTGCACCAGGGAACACTGTAGTTAGCACACTGGATTCATATTCAGAAGGACCAGAATTCAAATCGACATCGAGCCATTCACATTTAGGGTTGTCATAGTCCCTCCCTCTCCCCCTCTGAAATAGATATAGCATTTGCTGGGATTGTTCGTTACAGAAAAGCTTGTCCTATTTCCTTCCTCATTTTGATCATATCCGTGCTTGTGTTCTCTCTCTCTAATTACAATGAACGGTACATTGCAATCTATTATCTTCCTTTTCTTTTCTTTGTGGTTTTTGAGAAGGACATTGAGTGCTATTGCATCAGTTGTCACTTTGATTCCATACTAAACTGCAAGCACAAGGTTTCATTTCATATCGGTGTGATTCAAAGGAAGAATTACACAGTAATTAAATTTCCAGAGATTTCCATGAATTTTGCCTTTAAGCAGGCAAAATATCTGCTTGCCATCTTTTTCCAGGGCAATGATGTGGAGCACATTTGGTAATGCACAATTCATCAGTTGTCATTTATAGAGTCTACTTTTCACAAATTTTTAATCCTGAAAGTGGTTCTTCATGTCAGAAGGTGACACTGGCATTGACAGACAGTCTGTCACTCCCTTGCCATTCCTAAAGCAGTTGACTTGATCTTAAACATATTTTATGTTGGCATCTTCTATACTGTTGCTGTTTTCCCCAATCTGTAAGACATGGTGTATACGACCCGGGACAACCGGGAGATCTGGGAAAAACCCGGGAATTTGTTCATCTGGGAGAAAACCAGGAAAAACCAGGGAATTTTTTAGAATTCTGGAAATTTTTCGTTGTTTTAGTTTCCAGTTAAATTTGTGTAACTTTGACTGGTAAGAACCAATACTCTAACAAAGGATATTACTGTATCCCACTACTCCAGAATAATACTGCAGCATTAAAACATGAACGAGAGAAAAAATGAAAATAAAACTTAAATTGCAAAGGAAATGCGCCATATAAATTAACACAGTGCACGTACAAGCGTCTGTCAACAGCAAAATGTGTTAAAGGCTGTAGGAAGACTATGCAATGCTTCATAACAACGAATTGCCTGCGATGAGTGTGACGACACAACTGTTTAAATTTGATTCATTTAAGTAGTTACGAGCGGGCTCGTGCACACGCGTATGAGTAATACCTTCTCCCGCTTCTGGCTACAGAAATGTGGCTGTTGGCTGTGCAAGCAGCAGTAGCAGCAACCAGCCACATGGGGTACCTGGAAAAAATTTACTGGCCCCCCAAGCTGCCACATTCAAGCGTGCGCAGCAGTCCTGGATCTGGTGGAGGGGGGGGGGGGGGGGGGGGGGGCGGCAAACAGTTGTATCTGAACCGGGCAACAGTTGTGGGGGGAGAGGGCAGATTCATATTCTTGAGGGGGAAAAAACCTTTTACAAAGCACCTAGCATCCAGCGCACGTCGGTCTGTCGATTGTTCATATGAGTTTGAAATGCACCTCTGCTGGTTTTTGGACATTTTTGAACACATTCTAAGTTGATTTTTGAATGCGTGCATAGTGTACATGATATCTCTGCCAGGGGAATCCTCATCACATCTAGACATGAACTTTCCTCCAGACTAAACGGGACGGGGCTATACGAGCTGAGCGGAATAAAGCTGAACCGGTGAATGCCAACTGCTGCTTGTTTATGTGGTTGATTTGGTTTGCAAATGTTCAGCGTTGTTATAATTACTAGCGAAATCCATAGATTCAGATTAGCAGAGTTGAAATAAATGACTAACAGGAATAACAGGTAAGAAAGTTTATGTATTACCTTCTCGGTGTATCCAAGAAAGTGAATTTTGACGGAAAATTTTTGGCCACATCACTACATTAGACAGGGCCAGTTGTAGTCACGAGCTAGCAGCTGCTTAAGTTCCATTCTGGGAGTAGTGCGGAAAATGCATTGTACGAACACATACTAACACCTAACCGGAGAATAATCGCTGGATAACTAAACCAGTGATTGTGGCAGGGTTAGTAAAGTTAAACGGAGAATGAGTTTTGACAGTAGTAGGAATAGTTACAGAGTTAGTGATGACAAGATTGTTTGTTAGTACGAGGAAGGAGAAGAAATGGGGACATCACACAAATTATGGAAGAATATGACGATTCCAAATTCATAAAAAAATTTTATTCTCGTGCATGAAACTGGAGCATATGAATGAAATTTGAAACTAGTTCCTAACATAAAGCTTTTTGATTGTAGTAGGAAAATAGATATTTTGTGTTGCTACTTTGTGAATTATATTGCTGTAATATAAAAATGATCATTATTGCCAAAACAGTCTTCCTTATTTGGTGTGTGTTACAATTGCTGCAGTATTGGAATGGCCTATTTCGTTTTATCCAGGAAACAGTGACAAAACAGATGTAGTTAGATTGAGAAACCACACCATTCTTGGGTACTATTTGTATTAACAGCTTTTTCAGTATTAGACAACATTTCGATTTATCATGTAGCAAAATGTAGCAAAATGTTTGACAAACTTTGATGAGGTAATAGCTCTTTCGCAGAAAGGAAAGCACACCATGTAAAGCTGTAGCAAGATTAGAGAGAAAAATCACTAGGACCTAAGGATTGAAGAAATGTGTACTGTCTTGCATGTCTCTTGTCTTTACTGGTTTTAGGTATCCTATATTTAATTTTATGTCACACAGAAGAGCAAGTTATTAGCTAATAGGTAATAAAGAGTCCTGATTTTGTGAATAGTTCTCGTTCTCCTGGTTACAAATAATCCCATCCAGTATTAATTGCATGTTTTTTAAAAATAAGAGGGGCAGAATGTCAAACCGGCTGACTGGGAGAAGGAGAGACACTACAGGAATTTTAATTTCCACAGTCCTGAAATAGTTTGATGGGATCCGTTACAAAATATACACCTTTGAGTTACACAGAGCGAAATACAGTGATGTGTGGTATAAGAATGTTGTTTGAAGAGGCGTGGCACTGCAGTTCGGCACACTTAAGACCAAATAACATCTCTTACATTTCCTCTCAGATATATGTTTTATGTATCAGACTCTTCAGAAAGATGTGTGCTACAAAATGAACTTTTTTGAAAATTTTTTTTTTTTTTGTGTGTGCAGAGCAGTCTGAGCTATAGTGGAGGGTCTCTACGTGACACGTGTTTACGTTTAGTGATTTTTGTGTTTCCTCTTCGTTTACTGCTCTCACGTCAAATGAAAACAAGACAGATTTCTGTGGTTGGGAGCTATCAAGTGAATTAAAATACATTCACATAATTATGGTAGGCCAAAATGTGTTACTAGTTTCAGAATTTATTTTATTTCCACCTTTCTGACAGTCAAGCATTAATCACCTTGCAGAACAGTGTAGTTATTTTTGTCGGTTTTCTAAAGAAATTTGGCTTTTATTAAGCTTTCCTGCTGATGCAGTAAATTTGACACGCAGTGTTTAATTCCACTCCATTGGCTAGTTTCAACTGTCCACTGCATTTCAAGTGCACGATTCCATCTTCTAGCACGTACGGAATTATGCCATAATAAAGATCCAAACATGAGATAATACAGTACTGGTACTCCAAGAAAATTTACATCCTGAAAACCACACTGAAAAGCTTAATATGAGGTTGAGGCCTACATCATTGGGAATCTGGACATGCGAATGTGCGCTTTAAGTCAAACTATGCTTTTTAGTATGGTTCACGAACTTCCGATGCTCTTGGTGTGTCCTCTGATGTCTTGTTTCTCTTATGACATAATGTAAGAAAGATCTTTTAATGTTTTAAATGTACGAACATACGGGCTTCCTACGTCACCGTAGCTGTGCAAGCGTGGTGACGCCTCTTATCTGGTGCTCTCTGGCAACTGCTGAAATGAATCTATTTTTAACAGGTCGCAGGAAAATATGGAGAATTGCGGTTCGAAAAGCGATATTTTCAAAGTAAATTTCCTTTTACGCAAAAGGAACTATGTGCAAGAATGTACAATGAATTTCTTAAATCGCAGAGTGTTTGCTCTCATTTAAAAATCAACTCTTTGATGACGAGCCATTTAGAAGAATTTTGAGCCCAGAAGATCAGAGATTTATGTCGGTATTAAAAATTTTACTGGCGTATTTGTGTGATGTATCTTAAAGTGGAACATGCACTAAACAGATCAACATTATATGTGAAAGCTTAGCTTCTCCTGTAGCTTATTAATATTCGAGACAAATATTCTATGTGAAAGCTTTGCTTTTTGTGTAGCAACACTATGGATATTAACTTAAGCCATCAACTTTTCCTTTGGTGGAATTCGAATTTATACTTTCTTAATACAAAAATATGCAGCATACATGTTGCTGCCCATCAAAGATCTTCCCAGAACGTGTTTTTTTCCCCCTGAGTTTCATTTTGTAAAGTGCTGAGAAATTCTATGCTGCTGTATAAAACCATATCCGTTCAAAGGATTGACAAGTTTTACAGTTCTGACGGAAAGTATAATGTCACTTAACAGGGAAAAAGTGTATTTTCACACGGGAGAAAATGTATTTTTCACTGGGAGATCCAGGAATTTTTTCTCCTTGTCCCCGTATACACCCTGTAAGAGATCTGTGTGTTCCATAATTGTTCTATTCCAATGTTATAAGACTTATTCCACTGTCTACAGTAGATACCCTGTGGAGAGTTTGCTGTGTGAATGCCATGACATATATCAAAATGGTCATGTGCACTGATGTACATCCAGCACACATTGACACTCATATAAAGGAAAATTGGCTGCTCTTTTGGCTAGGCCATGTACCTTTTGTAGCTCATGCAGTATATTCTGTATATTGTGTCTTTTGTGATGTACGTAGATTGCTGGGCTTCGTTTAGAAGGAAGATATCAACTCAAACTAACATTTATTTGTCTTGTAAAGTAGTTTTTTCTGTCAGATTTATACCTTTTGTGTTTATATTTTGAGATGTCTTACACATGAAGCTGTTCTCATCCTTATTGGTAACAGGTATAGTTGATTTGAAATAAATTTGTGATTGACTGTTCAGTGAGTCAAAATATGGGGAAGAGGCATCATACAATTATTGTTCTTTGTTGCACTGCACATGCTTATTGTGATGCTGTCTCTAGAGAGCATGAGGATTTATAAGTGATACCATACTGCAAATTGTCTAGCATTGCTGCTGCTCCTCCATTGACTCACTTGTGAAACACAAAGCTGTTTCTGTCAAACAAAGTGTGCTACTTTACATATCATTTCACCTCTGTTATGATCTCTTCAAATACTAATGTCACCGTTTTCTTGTAATGAAGACGAAATACAAATTGAAGCAAACCGTTCTCTTATTTTTGTACAGCAAGTAAATGAACGATCTCTCATCATCCATTTGCACTTTTTGTACATCATCCACCTTTAATATACGTCCATGATTCTGCCTGAGATTTTGTATAATGTTTGTATGAGATTTGTCTTAGTGGATGGCGCGCTATTGTTTTCCAACATTTGTATACAAGAATTCGTTTCCTGACGGATGCATCATTGTAGCACCTGGTTATTGAAATATATTGTTCTGCATCAGTTTTGGGACAGAATGATCCATAAAGTGAAACAGCATGACTCTGTTATAGTTATGCTAAATAGCTTACAAATTACTGACAGATTGCTACTTACCGTAAGCATTGTGGCCCGAGATGCTGGAAATGGTGGCTGTGTGTGTGTGTGTGTGTGTGTGTGTGTGTGTGTGTGTGTGTGTGTTTTGCCTTCTACTTATGAAGCTGTGGCCAAAAGCTATAAGTGAGTGTCTTTTAATTGTGTTGTCTGCAACTTGTTGTTTCTTCTTCACAGTAAGTAGCAATCTGTCTTTTCCTACATTGCTGATATTCTTTTCTGGAGTTTCCATTGTTTGATTACACATCACTGAATTATTTAAGAATTACTATATTGACCAGAGTAAGATTTATGTTTCTAGTTACATAAGCTCCCTCTTGTATGTCTATTTAACTTTCCAGACCTTTTCTTATTTCTACTAATGTTATGAGTGTACTACAGAATTCTGAAATATTTCTTTTAGGTGCTCCTGTGCGGTGGATCTGCGAAAATCCCGATAATTCAGCAATCTGTCTCAGAAATGTTTCCCAATTCAGAGTTATTATGTAGTGTAAATCCTGATGAACTGATTGCCCTGGGTGCTGCGAAGCATGGTAGTTATCTGAAAGAACCATTTGACCCAGGTTGTGATCATCTATCATATGATATCCCAGTTGTAACAAAATCAATTTTTATGAAGGTAAGGAACTCAGTTAGTGTAGTTCTGATTTAGTCCTATATCATCACATGATCTCCTTGTGAAGATCAGCAGTTAGGAACTTCTTGAGTGGCTTTGAATGGTTGGTGTGCATACATACTTTTATTATTATTATTTCTTTACTTTCTCAGACGTTAAGTCTGGTTAAAAATGGGACGTGACGCGGACCTTGATCAAGCGTCACTTCCTTTTAACTGTACGGTGTATGTTATATTGCATTTAGGAACTTTCGGGTAATTGAACATGTATCAATAATTACGGATTTATGTAATTGTATATATAAGTTTGGATGTAGCTGTATTGTATTGATGTAATGGTGGATATTGTGTGGTATGACTCCTGTAGTTGATAATATAATTGGTATGATGTCAACTTTATTCTGATGCCACATGTCCTTGACTTCCTCAGCCAGTTGGATGTATTTTTCAATTTTCTCTCCGGTTTTCTTTTGTATATTTGTTGTATTGGGTATGGATATTTCAATTAGTTGTGTTAATTTCTTCTTTTAGTGGTGAGTATGATGTCAGGTTTGTTATGTGTTGTTGTTTTGTCTGTTGTAATGGTTCTGTTCCAATATAATTTGTATTCATCATTCTCCAGTACATTTTGTGGTGCATACTTGTATGTGGGAACGTGTTGTTTTATAAGTTTATGTTGTAAGGCAAGCTGTTGATGTATTATTTTTGCTACATTGTCATGTCTTCTGGGGTATTCTGTATTTGCTAGTATTGTACATCCACTTGTGATGTGATCTACTGTTTCTATTTGTTGTTTGCAAAGTCTGCATTTATCTGTTGTGGTATTGGGATCTTTAATAATATGCTTGCTGTAATATCTGGTGTTTATTGTTTGATCCTGTATTGCAATCATGAATCCTTCCGTCTCACTGTATATATTGCCTTTTCTTATCCATGTGTTGGATGCGTCTTGATCGATGTGTGGCTGTGTTAGATGATACGGGTGCTTGCCATGTAGTGTTTTCTATTTCCAATTTACTTTCTTCGTATCTGCTGATGTTACATGATCTAAAGGGTTGTAAAGGTGGTTATGAAATTGCAGTGGTGTAGCCGATGTATTTATGCGAGTGATTGCTTTGTGTATTTTGCTAGTTTCTGCTCGTTCTAGAAAGAATTTTCTTAAATTGTCTACCTGTCCATAATGTAGGTTTTTTATGTCGATGAATCCCCTTCCTCCTTCCTTTCTGCTTAATGTGAATCTTTCTGTTGTTGAATGTATGTGATGTATTCTATATTTGTGGCATTGTGAATGTGTAAGTGTATTGAGTCCTTCTAGGTCTGTGTTACTCCATTTCACTACTCCAAATGAGTAGGTCAATATTGGTATAGCATAAGTATTTATAGCTTTTGTCTTGTTTCTTGCTGTCAATTCTGTTTTCAGTATTTTTGTTAGCCTTTGTCTATATTTTTCTTTTAGTTCTTCTTTAATATTTGTATTATCTATTCCTATTTTTTGTCTGTATCCTAGATATTTATAGGCATCTGTTTTTTCCATCGCTTCTATGGAGTCACTGTGGTTTTTCAATATGTAATCTTCTTGTTTAGTGTGTTTTCCCTTGACTATGCTAGTTTTCTTACATTTATCTGTTCCAAAAGCCATATTTATATCATTGCTGAATACTTCTGTTATCTTTAGTAATTGTTTGAGTTGTTGATTGGTTGCTGCCAGTAGTTTTAGATTATCCATGTATAGCAAATGTGTGATTTTGTGTGGGTATGTTCCAGTAATATTATATCCATAATTTGTATTATTTAGCATGTTGGATAGTGGGTTCAGAGCAAGACAGAACCAGAAAGGACTTAATGAGTCTCCTTGGTATATTCCACGCTTAATCTGTATTGGCTGTGATGTGATGTTATCTGAATTTGTTTGAATAAGAAGTGTGGTTTTCCAGTTTTTCATTACTATGTTTAGAAACTGTATCAATTTAGGATCTACTTTGTATATTTCCAATATCTGTAGTAACCATGAGTGGGGTACACTATCAAAGGCTTTTTGGTAATCAATGTATGCGTAGTGTAGCGACCTTTGTTTAGTTTTAGCTTGATATGTCACCTCTGTATCTATTATCAGTTGCTCTTTACATACTCGTGCTCCTTTGCAGCAGCCTTTTTGTTCTTCATTTATAATTTTGTTCTGTGTTGTATGTGTCATTAATTTCTGTGTAATGACTGAAGTTAATATTTTGTAGATTGTTGGTAGGCATGTTATGGGGCGATATTTAGCTGGGTTTGCTGTGTCTGCTTGATCTTTATGTTTCAGATAGGTTATTCCATGTGCAAGTGTATCAGGGAATGTGTATGGATCTGCAATGTAACTGTTAAATAATTTAGTTAGGTGGGAATGTGTTGAGGTGAACTTCTTTAGCCAGTAATTTGCTATTTTATCATTTCCAGGGGATTTCCAATTGTGTGTAGAATTAATTGCTTGGGTGACTTCATGTTGCAAAATTATCACTTCAGGCACTTGTGGTATCATCTTGTATGTGTCTGTTTCTGCTTGTATCCATCGTGCATGCCTGTTATGTTGTACCGGGTTTGACCGTATGTTGCTCCAGAAGTGTTCCATGTCTGTTATGTTTGGTGGATTGTCTATTTTAATGTGTGTGTTATCTATTGTTTGGTAAAATCTCTTTTGGTTTGTGTTGAATGTTTGGTTTGGTTTCCTTCTATTTTCACTTTTTTTGTATCTTCTAAGTTGTTTGGCCAATGCTTGTAATTTCTGCTTCTTTTCATCTAATTGCTCTATTGCTTCTTGTTGTGAGATTTTACCTAACCTTTTTCGTTTTTTGTCTGATATTTCATTTCTTATAAATTGTGTTAGCTGTCCGATGTCTTTTCTCTGTTTTTCTATTCTGATCTGTAGCCTGTGTTGCCATGCTGGTTTTGTGGGTTTCTTCTGTGTATTGGTTTGTTCTGATCTCTGCCTAGTGTGTATATTTAGTGTAGTGAGTGCTCCTATATAAACCAGTAGTTGTAACTCTTCCATAGTTGTATTTTCATTTATTGTGTTGTGTATGATTTTGTTGATAGTTTTTATTGTTGTTTCGACTTGTGGGTTATTTGGCGGTCTATGCAAGAATGGTCTGATGTCTGTATTTGTGTCTTTGTATTCTATATATGTCAGCTGAAATTTCTCTTCTATATCTAACACGTGTGTCTCTTTGTGTTCTATTTGTGCTTGTTCTGGTGGCTGTCTTAAGATTTCATTTTCCTCTGATTGTTTAATTGATGCGTGTTGGTCTTTGTTTGTTTGCTCTGGCTTTTGTTGAAGTTTGGAGAACAAACCTTCACCAAGGAGTCAAAAAGTATATTGCTCCCTCCTACGAATATCTCGCGAAGAGACCATGAGGATAAAATCAGAGAGATTAGAGCCCACACAGAGGCATACTGACAATCTTTCTTTCCACGAACAATAAGAGACTGGAATGGAAGGGAGAACCCGATAGAGGTACTCAAGGTACCCCCCGCCACACACAATCAGGTGTCTTGCAGAGTATGGATGTAGATGTAGATATTACTATATAACTAATTCCTTGAATATAATAGAGGGAAACATTCCACGTGGGAAAAATATATTTAAAAACAAAGATGATGTGACTTACCAAACGAAAGCGCTGGCACGTCGATAGACACACAAACATGCACACAAAATTCTAGCTTTCGCAACCAGCGGTTGCTTCGTCAGGAAAGAGGGAAGGAGAGGGAAAGACGAAAGGATGTGGGTTTTAAGGGAGAGGGTAAGGAGTCATTCCAATCCCAGGAGCGGAAAGATGTACCTTAGGGGGAAAAAAAGGACAGGCACACACTCGCGCGCACACACACACATATCCATCCGCACATACACAGTCACAAAACTGTGACACTGTGTATGTGCGGGTGGATATGTGTGTGTGTGTGCGCGCGCGCGCGCGAGTGTATACCCCTTTCTTCCCCCTAAGGTAAGTCTTTCCGCTCCCGGGATTGGAATGACTCCTTACCCTCTCCCTTAAAACCCACATCCTTTCGTCTTTCCCTCTCCTTCCCTCTTTCCCGACGAAGCAACCGCTGGTTGCGAAAGCTAGAATTTTGTGTGCATGTTTGTGTTTGTTTGTGTGTCTATCGACGTGCCAGCGCTTTCGTTTGGTAAGTCACATCATCTTTGTTTTTAAATATAACTAATTCCTTGATGTGATAACAATCCATTTTTATATTTCAAGAAGAAAACTTAAGTTCACATTGTCATAAACAAGGGTATTTCATATAAGGAGGTAAAAAGCTAATAATTATAGTGGAAAACTAGTTGAAATGGAATTGTTGAAATTTACATCACATAAAGAACTTAAACTTTAGGATTAAAGACCACTCGATGAAAAGCAGAAGTGTTGGGATGTTGACAGGCACAGACAAAAGAAAGAACACTTGCAGACTTTTGTAGTTATCCATTGAAGAGTTAGAGTATAACACACACACACACACACACACACACACACACACACACAAAATAGACTAATGGTGCCAATGCTGTTTTGCGGCAGATGCAGTGGTTGTGATGGGGGTAGAACATGCTGGGTGCTTGGATTGGGCCTTGGTCTGCCACAGGGATATAATCCCTGTGTCATGGGGTTGGGAGTTAGGGTTGGCATAGGGATGGGCTAGGCAGTTCTGTAGTTTGGGTGAGCGACAGAACACCACTTTAGGAGGGATGGGAAGGATCTCTGGTAGGATGTCCCTCATTTCAGAGCAGGATGAGATATAATCATAGCCCTGGCGATGGATGTGGTTCCATTGTTCCAGCCAGGGTGATGCAGGTTCACAAGGGAAGTGCTGCTTTGTAACTGACTTGTAGGGATTGTGGTAGGATTGGGGATGTGTGAGGCAATGGCACAGTAAATATGTTTGTGGACTAGGTTTGGGGATGGGGGTTGTATCATGTGTCTGTGAAAACCGTTGTGAAGGCTTCAGCATGTTGAGCAAGGGGGTTCTCACCACTGCAGATATGTCATCCTTGGGTGGCTACGCAGCATGCGAGAGATTTTTTCTTGTGAAAGGGATAACAGCTGTTGAAATACAAGTATCGTTGGTGGTTAGTCAGTTTAATGTGGACAGAAGTGTGGATGGAGCCATCAGAGAGGTGGATGTCAGCATGCAGGAAGGGTACACGTTTGGTAGAGAAGGACCAGGTGAAACGTAGGGGAGGAAAAGGCGTTAAGGTTGTGAAGGAATGTAGATAAGTTTCAACCCCACCCCCACCTCACTGAACCTAGTCAATGAACAGATTTCCTGTGCCGTATCCTCACACACCCTCAATCCTTCCACCACCCCAAAAATCAGTTACAAAGAACCGCCCCCTTTGTCACCCAGTATCACCTTGGACTGGAACAACTGAAATATACCTTTCCCCGGAGCTTTGATTATCTCTCATCCTACGCTGAAATGAGGGACATTCTATCCAAGATCTTTCCTACCCCTCCTAAAGTAGTGTTCTGTCACCTATCCACCCTACACAACATGCTAGTCCATCCCTATGCCACTCCCAACCACTTGACACAGGGATTATATCCGTGTAGCAGACAAAGCTGCAAAACCTGCCCAATCCATCGACCCTGCACCACCTCTTCCAGTCCTGTCACAGGCATTTCCTACCCCATCAGAAGCCAGGCAACCTGTGAAAGCAGCCATTACTCTGCTGCAAACGCAGGACAATCCTTTATGTCAGTATGACTACCAAGCAATAGTTGCAGATGAGTCATCTTGAAAACACATCATCCAGTCCCATAATCATCCTGGCCTCATTATTTGGTAACTCACTGCCCCTGCACACTTCAACTAACATGCCCCAGGGGGCTCAGAATTCTTCCATGAGTTCGTGCATGGTGCTCACAGGGCCCCAAGTTACTGCAAACCATTCTTCCTTCCTGGGCTGCAGTTCCTTCCCAGTGTCCTTTCACTGCCTTCTCTCCTTCCCCGCTGCCACCTCCTCCCCCTTCCTCGATTATCTTATTTACGTCGACCTGGCTATCCATCTGGTTTTCTGTATTCCTTGCAGTTTTGTTTCCCTCTCTTTTTCTCTTTCATCCTTTTTGGCGTTATTGGTCCCTCTTTGTGGTTTGACCCCACTTCTAAATTTTCTTATATGAATGTGTAGTGTCTGTTCTTTTGAAGCAACAGACACCACACAGATCCCACAGCTGTGAACACTATATGTAATTGGAAGGGGACATTAAGTGGAATCAGCGGTATCAAGCGAAAATGTGTACTGGATCGGTATTTGAGCCCGGGATCTCCTGCTTACTAGGGAGGTGCGATAACCATTGTGACATCCAGGACACAGCATTATCGCAACTGCGTGAACTACTTTGGTACGTCTCACGGCCAATCCACACTCCCGCCAAGCGGTAACTATCTGCAGTCCCTGTCAATTATACTCCCGTCGCTACTCAGTTTCCCACAGGAGGTCAGATGTATTTCGTGCATTCACACTGAAGAAAGTGGATCCATTGCCCGTCCAGACTTACGTGAATGCGTAGTGTTTGTTCCTTCAAAAGAACACACACCACGTAGCTACTGCAATTGTGAACACTATTTGTAAATGGAAGGGCGGTCACTGCTGTCAGCTACACAGGGACATTAAGATGATTCCACTTAATGTCCCACTGCAGCTGACTGCAGTTATCCTTCTTCCATTTACATCTAAATTTTCTGTTTGTAGTGTGAGCCATTTGGGGAAGAACTCCCTCCTTAGTGTCTATGGCATGGATTCCTCTGCCCACTTCCCTCCTCTCTTCCCTCCCTGCCGTAGCCCCCCTCCACTTCGATCACCAGCACGTCTAGCCAGCGCGTGTGGTGGGACTGTTATGTACCCATCTGACTGACCCCCTTGACAACACAGGACACACTTCTGATGCCTGAGCTGTTGCCTCCTCATATGTGCGTAGTAGTCGTTGCTTGTTATTCTGGAGAATCAGAACTCACTGCTGTGGCCACAATACCAGATGCTTCTTGTCATGGCTGGGTGGCGTCCATGGGGAGAGCCCCTGATCGAAGTGAGTGGTATCGAGGTGAATACTTTGCACAAGAGGCATATCGAGCTCCAAAAACCTGGCCGTTCTCCTATGGCCGTGTCTTAAAGTAGTAATGTATCATTGAATGCTGCTTCTTATGATTCTGCCACCGTCCCTTCCCTGGCCACACCCTGGGAGGAGGTCCAGGCTCGCCGGCTTGGACTGAAACACCTTCCCTGCTACTGGGTCTGCACTAGGATGGACAGGGACACATTCACCCCCACAAATCCGCTATTTTTTGTGGAAAATGCAGTTGGGTTCCCTGTCGATCAAAGGTTCTTCTTCCACCCAATCTGCAGCTATTCTTGCTTGTGATCATCTTGGCAATGTCCCGCTGTCTGTTACACATCACCAGTCTCTGAATATGGTCCAGGGAGTCATTTTCCATAGGGGCCTCATCCTTCAAACTGATGAGGAACTGCAGGCTAATCTGGAACAATGGTGTGGTCATTTTGGTTTAACATGTGCAGAAAGCTCGTAAAAATGCCCACACCAATATCGCCGCCTTTATTCTGGCTTTTTGGGGAGATACCCTCTCAAGAGGTCAAGGTTATGAGAGATTGGTGTGACGTGAGCCTGTATAGCCTGCCACCCACGAGTTGCTTTTGGTTCTTGGGTTTCAGGCACATGCCTTCCCAATGTACAGCAGACCCTCTATGTGGTGGCTGTGGCCACCCACTTCATGGGGGGGAGCCCCTGTGTTCTGCTACCTGTGTCCATAAATTGTCATGACCATCACACTTCGTGCTCACTAGATTGCCCAGCTTACAAGAAAGAAAGGAAGATACAAGACTATAAGTTCCTGGATCGACGATGTGTTGATGTCTTCAATTTTTGCCTCTGTTATATCCTTTCGCCCTCTTATGTGTCTCTTATCAGAGTCCTGCCCCCTCTGCTTGGCCCCTCCCCTGTGGTTCTCACGCTGTGCCTTCTGGGTGCCACTCCACCTCCTCGGTCATAGAAGTGCTTCCCTTCTTCAGCACCCAAGAGTGACGGGTGTCCCTCCCGTGACCCCTCCTATCAGCATCAGCTACCACAACTCGGCTACAGGACATACAGTCTGTGTGCCCCAAGGTTGCCTCCTCTTTCTCAGTTCTGGATCTTTCAAATCGTGCTCTCCCTCTGTGTTCTGCCCTCCTCAACCTATGAAAGAGAAGAAGAGAAAACATAAATACCAGGACAAGGCCCCCTCCTACAATGTCTCCTGTAGGTGTCATCTCCCCTGCTCACAACCTGAGTCTGACATCAAATTTATGTGACGTGACTGGCTCCAGCCCATTCAACTCCCATTTCGATACCCGCTCAGTGAGGAACTGTAACGAATACTACCTTCACTTCCCAGAGTTGCAATCCCGTATTGCCTTTCACTCATCAGCTTGTGTTGTTCTTGAGGAATCTCATTTTACTAATGCTCACTTACTGTCCCTTACTGAGTTCTGTGCTTTCTGTCAGAACCAGGTTGGCCCATTGAGGGCTTCTGAGGGTGTCTGCATGTTGGTCTGTATGGATATTGTTAGTACATGGGTCTCATTCATACCACATTGGAAGCGGTTGCCGTTTGGGTCCACTTGGACTCTGCCATCACAGTTTGCAATCTCTATCTCGCTCCCTGCCAGGCCACCTATATCTGCTGCCCTAAATGCTCTCCGGCAACTCACCCCTCCCTTCCTCCTCCTTGGGATTTTAGTGCCTATCACCCTTTGTGGGGCAGTGCTTCTTCATCTAGTCAGGGGTTCCTCCTCGACCAGTTTCTTGCAGACCATGACCTGTGTCATCTTCATGATGGTTCCCCTACTCTTTTAGTGCTGCATGTGGCACCTCTGCCACTGATTTCCTCTCTTCCCCTCTCCTCCTTCGTTCCTGGCCGCCACATGATGACCTCTGTGTAGTGACCATTTCCCGTTGGTTCTCTCATTCCCTCCCCACCTCCTGATGACCAGGTTTCCTTGCTGAGATTTCTGTCATTGTCCTACTTACACACATACACACATAAGTACACATAACAATATCCAAATTGAAGGAAAATTGCAATATATGAAAAAAAATTACACTTTATAAAATATGGAGCAACTTGTACAGTACATGACATATGAACACTTTCTTACCTCTGCCACAACCAAATTAACTCAATGTAGAAATACATAGCATTTTGTTTATAATATTTAAACATTTTGTCAAAAACCAATATTGTCAATACTGCACAAAATGCTGGTGCTGCAATCTGCATTCAAGTTGATTCAGAACTACACGTGATGAGACCTTTCAATGCTTAGATAATATTTTTTTGTATTAGAACCCCTTTTCTTCCACCAACTTTGAGGACTCTTTGCTCGGAGAATAAGTACGGCATGTTGCTGTGGGGATATCAATTTCACACAGAATATGAGAGAAAGAAACATCACAAATATCATTATCAGGCCAATAGGAGGACTGTAACATATCCTTCACAAATAACCTTCTCAACAATTCCCAAATACCAAGAAGAGTCTCATGCACATGCAGTATAGCAGTTGGGCTGCACAGTGCATTCTGGCCTTAGTGGCAGAAGTGCATCTGAGAAATCATCCACAATACTAAAATCTGTATCACAGCTCAGCCTTTTTGCTCCAATCTCGGTTGGTGATATTGGTACAATGTGATGCATAGATCGTGTTCCAGCAATTGTTTTTGCACTTGGGAAGTGCTGAGAAAGATAATGTCTTGCTTGTACCATTTCATTTTTTGAAACAAAGAGAATTGAAATGCCTTGCAGGTTCTCGTGACAGAATTCAAATACCTGTGAAGCTGTAAGTATTTGATCTTTATAAACTCTTTGCAAACTTGTTTTTGTGACAAGTCTTTCAACACTGCCACCAGTACAATCACAGGGAGATTTGCCATGGCGGGTAGCAAAAAATGACCCACTGCACTTTACGTTGAAGTTGTGTTCGTGGTAGCAGATATTTCTGAAATCCTTACCATTTTTGTATTGTGTAGTACAACCATCAGTGAAATATTCAACATACACAAGATGAATTTCAGGGAATTCACACTTCAAAAAATTCAATACAGTTTCTGAGGCTGGTAAACCAAGGCAACATCATGTTCTAGGTCATCAGAAACAATACAAATACTTTTTGCATGCAACTGTTTGTCCTTTTTGTAATATACGTGGACAGTGTGAAGAGTGCAGCTGCCATTGATCCAATGGTACCCCTGTACTTCATCTTTAACAACAAAATTGTGAGTTTCACTGAAATCCATTAAAGTTAACACTGATCCTTCTTCATTTTCATATAATCAGACTGTGATTGAGAAATAAGAGTGTGGAGTAATTTTTCAATTTTCTTAGTTTGTCGCAGGATTCTGATAGAGAAGTGATGTGAACAGTTAGTCATTCTATGAGTTGATACCCATTGACTGTATTGAACCATCTCATCAGGAGCATAGTCTTCTATTTCATTTTCTAGGTGAGTTTGAAGCAATGAACTGGTGGGGCATTTTTCACACAGATGAAGCATAAAGACTGTTATTTATATCACATGTTATTATTTTAATTAGATCCTGGTATGTTTCCTAATAGAAATGGAATTTAGAAGCAATTTAACATTTTGGTGGTAAATGCACACACATACGGTATGTGTTCCTGATGATCCTGCAAGCATACATTGTTTTGGTCGAAGAGAAGCAAATTTTGAGAATCAAACTTTGCTTTCAGGATAGTTTTTTTTAAATAGAGAGAATACAGCAAATTTTCTTATGTAGAGAGAATCTGTGCAGGTACTTGTCTTTGTGTTTAACACACACACACACACACACACACACACACACACACACACACACACACACGAAACACTTAAATCACAGTATGAATGACCATTGCTTCGCCATAATAAAAGCTCTTATTCTTCACTAGTCAGTTCATTCACACAAGTTAGGGCATTATCACATATATCTTGCAGATACTGTCCAAGAAAAGACTGCCTACTTGTACTTTCCATGATGCTTCAGTCATAATACCAATATTTGTCGTAAATAATTCAAAAGATGATTGGTGTAACCTAAAAAGTAATTAATTAATGAAAAATCATTCTATCCCATTGTTTCATTACAAAAGTATTTCACATTATTATTGTAACATTAGGGGACTTACTTTTGTTTTGGAATGAATAGTTAAAAACTGCAAAAATTGAATTTTTAACCAATAATTGTCTCTGTGTACAGCTCGGTACAAGAGCTCGGAACTGCATGCTCAGTGGACACGTGACACAAAATCAAAGGAACTGGATGATGCAATACATATAGTGGCAGCAAAACGGTGTTCTCAGATATGATTTGTTCCCAGGGAAATCCAGCATAGCCAACTCCAGCAATTTAGTGGTGACATGGTAGTCATCAATTAGCAACTTAAGTGTTTCTTTTACAGTAATGTTGTTTTTTACACTTCGCATTATTTCTACAAACTGATTCGTTTTGCATGACATAATGGAATATGTAGTGTGTTCATGGTGTTTGTAAATTTTTCAAAAGTATCTGTGAGGAGGCAATACCTTTAAAAAAAAGCTATAATGTCCATGCATGGATTTTGTTTAAAAGAAATTATTTACAATTTTTTCTGAGATGTAGATGATGGATATGTACTACAGGAAACATGACTATAAAAATATAAATATTCCTCCTTAACCCTTTAACTGCTCTGGACATGTTAATGCGTGTGCCTTTGTACCTGTCCGTGTGTGCTCTGAATGTGTTTACACGCGCCACCAGTCCTTCTATCTGGTACTGTGAACGTGTCTACGCGTAGGCATGTTCAGAGTACCAGGTAGGAGGACTGGTGGCGTGCATAAATGCGTCCAGAGCAGTTAAAGGCTTAACTTAAAAAAAATATCAAGTTTCCACTGCAAAAACTGTACAAACTATTGCATTTTTAAATTATAAAGGAGCTCGTTTATGAAAGCTTGAATTCCTGAATCTATACAACTTCTTTTTGTGATAAGTGAAAAAGTAATTTACCTACAACATTTACATTTTGAAAATGTGAATATATCTAGGTAAACTTCTGCTACCCAAAATTTCAAGGATTTGCTTGTCAATGGGTGTCATTTCCTAAAAGTTCTGGATGATTTGATGGGGAATGACCCCTATGCAATATTGGGACATGCGTTACCATGAAGTAACAGCACCCTTTGTCACACACCATTAGACAACAGTGGTTTTTGACGGACATGCTGCTTCATAAATATTCTTCATTCTCCGATGTGATGTCTACCGGTATGTGTTTACTGGTATGTGTTTTTCCGTTGCTAAGAAAAGAACACCACCACGTTGATCCTGTTTGGACGCATTGGGTAATAATGTCGCCATTGTTTACCTTGCTGCATTTACTGCACGAATGTCAGAAAGGCACGAATGCCACACTAATACCTTGCCAACAAATTGGTACTTATATGTCCGCATCAGACTCACCACACACAATTCAACAAAAACTGACATTTTGATTACACAGAATGGGCATATGATTAGTGAGTCTGGACAGTTTAAATCTGTAGGTATTCAGATAGATGGTAAGTTGTCATGGAAAGCCCGTGGGTAGGATTTTGTTCAAAAATTGAATGCTACTACTGATGAAGTTCAACCATTAAAGATGTTTTAGAACCTGTGACTGTTTATTCAATGTAAACACACAGAACTGGAACCAATCACTGTTTTGCAATAGTTATTTATTCATTCCATGCACCAGTTTTCAAGCCTTTTCAGGCTCATCTTCAGATGGTTTTCAGAAGTTGCATAGCTATTTCAAGCATAATGCTGGATGCTGGTTTGCAACAGTATGGGCCGCTTTTGTTGTTAGTATCCATCTGTTTGCTTCCATTGTGATGACCAGTTGGTACCACAACACTCACTTTCCCACAATATGTATGCACATGCTAGATGCTGGCAAGGTTTCATTATCACAGTGTATATGCGCAATATTGTGTAAAATTGAGTGATGTGGGATGAACTGGCCATCACAATGGAAGCAGTCAAATAGATACTAACAACAAAAGCTGCCCATACTGTTGCAAACTAGCGCCCAGCATTATGCTTGAAATAGTTATGTGACTTCTGGAAAACCATCTGAAGATGAGCCTCAAAAGTTTTGGAAACCAGTTCATGGAATGAATAAATAAATATTTCAAAAAAGTGACTGGTTGCAGTTTTATGTATTTACTTTTAATGCTGCTATATTCTCCATTAGAACAGTATCTGAAGTAAGTGATAGCCCAACATGAAAATTAGTCTACGTTGCTTATTTCCATTCACTTGTGACCTATGACATTGTATTGTAGAGTATTTTTGGCTTAGAAAAGAGAGTTCAATCAATATGTTGTGTAAGTTTGAGAATCTCTTGTCGACCCTGTTCAGGAGCCTTGAAACTTTGGCATTGGCATCTCAATATATACACTCATCATAAAAAGTTAAGCATATTTGCAAATTACCTACCAATAATCACTATGAGCATTACTTTTGTGTTTATGTAGGAAGGTGGTTGTGTAAATGTTGTGAACTCATTTGTCGTTGCCACTTTCCCTCATGGGCGTTCCTTTTATGTGTATGTATGAAGGTGGTTGTGTACATAATGTGAACTCATTTGTCGTTGCCACTTTACCTCATCAGGGGCAGTGCAATCACGGCTTGTAAACAAATACAGTACACCAGAGCTATGAATGCACAGTTGTCCGTGTGCTTCTTAATGCAGCAGAATGCCTCAGCACAGGCTCTCCATGGCAGACTGTATCAAAATTGTCACATAGGTGGGATTAAACACAAGACAAGTTGACATTGTGAATATTGTTCATGTTAATCAAAGTGTTGTCTCCAGACTGTGGAAAAGTTCCAGGAAATGGATTCAATAGTGGATCGACATCGCGAAGACCGTCCACGCAAAACTACAGCAGCTCAGGACCGGTATGTAATGATATCTGCACAGAGACACCCTATAAGGAGAGTGACTACTCCGTGTCATGAGCTTCAAGAAGCCACGGGGGTTACCGCAAGGACCCAATCTGTGCACAACAGACTTTATGATAGGGGTTCGTACAGCTGAAGACCTCTCAAGACTCTAGCACTTCGTCCACATCACAGGGGTGCTTGCGTAAGAGGGGCTAGAGCACGTGAACCTTGGATACGACTCCAATGGACCAAAATGCTGTTAACAGGTGAATTGCAAATAGGCTTGCATCCTGACAACAACTCTATTTGCATATGGAGGCGAAAAGGGGAATATAGACATCTCTAAATGACTGTGGAATGTCACCAACAATCCGGTGGCTCAATTTTATTATGGCCAGGTATCGTGTAGGGCCACCGCACACCACTCATTCCAATTGAAGGCAACATGACCACTGCAGTGTATGAAAACAACATTCTACAACCCATAGTCAGTTGTTTTGCAGAGACTTCACAGTGTGTGTTGGTATCTGACAGGATGTGAGATCTGAGGAATGGATTGGTTAGCATGCTCCCCTGATACAACTGCATAGAGCATACATGGAGCGTGCTCAAAAGAGCGATTTCTAGTCGTCAGTATCCTCCATTAATGACTGAAGCTCTCAGGAATGCTGCCATTGAGGAGTGGGACAAACGTCCCAAGAGGCCTGCAATGATTTGGTACTGAGCGCGCCCTGTCCCATTCAAGAGTGCCTGAGGGTTCGTTGAGGACCTACGCATTACTGAACAGTGTGCTATACAAACCATTTAATGTTTTTTGATGTTGGAGGTCATTGCAACTTTTTTCCCAAATGTTCCTATTTCATTTCATAATTGGTTCCAAGAGAATGTATAGCTTTCATTTGCATAATACTCCGTGACATCAAAAAATACAGTATAAGATATCTATCTTATTTTGAGATGCGAGAACCAATTATATGCTTAACTTTTTTTAATGGGTGTCTATTTTCTTTAGTGTCGTTTGTTGTTAACAATATGAGCGTATTCCGAGAATTAGCAACTAGTAGGCAGAAATCGAATCTGCATTTGTATTGCGCCTTGACTCTTGTACAGAAAGGCATGCAGTATTCTGCTGCATTCATTTTCAGTAAGCTGCCACAAGAATTAAAAAACCGTAGCAGTAATCTTTGCACTGTCAAGTCTAAACTGGAGACTTTCCTCATGGCTCGCTCTTTTCAATTTTTCAGGGAGTTCCTGGAAAACAATTAAGTTAATTCTGTATTATATTGTTGATTATGCTAGTATATACTCGCAGCTTGTCATCTGCATGGGATTTGTGTGTATTTAATTTTTTGTGTTATTACTTTTCTGAAGTCAATTTCATATACTGACTTCATTCCATGACCATGGAGATTTGCTACTTAATATGGTCCTATGTAGTACATGTAAAATACATTATAAATAAATAAATAAATAAAACAAAGAAGATGAGCTCAATACCAGGGATGAATTTCAGGCTGAACTGAAAGAAACTTTTGGTGACAATCAACAGAATGTTACAACAACAGAAGAATTCATCAAGTGGTACAAGCACATCAAGGAAAAGCAATAGAAAGGAAGAGGGTTGATTCCTGAAAGTAGTCCCTGTGGAAGTTAAAGAAGAACACCATGATCTCACTACTCTCATATACCAGATTGTAAGAGAAGAGAGACAGCATTTTGTGGCAGCCAGAACTGTCAGACCAAGTACACTCAAGAATTGGTGACCAGTAATGTAGACCCCATACATCAGGAGGTAATAGAAAATGTTGAAGGAGAAGTGTATTGTTCTTTGACACTAAT
Source organism: Schistocerca serialis cubense (assembly GCF_023864345.2). Taxonomy (NCBI): domain Eukaryota; kingdom Metazoa; phylum Arthropoda; class Insecta; order Orthoptera; family Acrididae; genus Schistocerca; species Schistocerca serialis. Next base: position 816,296,796 of record NC_064640.1, read on the forward strand.
CTCCACCACCTGTGGGATGTGCCATGAAAAATGGACTTGGACTTATGTTGCTGTTGTCAGATGATAACCCAGCATCCAACTAACACAGGTACAACCAACTAATCCACCATGTAAAATGCCCTGCAGAAGAACAGACATTTGAGGGTGGAGGACAACAAACAGTTTGTTTTCACTGTTGGTGGCGTGGATACTTTGTACGCTACTGCAGCGGAAGAAGACTATTAGATGACTATTATGCCACAAGACATCAGCAATCACAACAGTGCTATTCGTACCAGTCAACTGCAAACGATTACAGTCGATCTGTGGACCGAAGCTAATCACTGTATCCACAATGGGTCACTTCCCAACACGCCATAGGCATTTCCTGTCACTGTACGGAGGTACTGGCCACTCGGCTAACCACCGAAAGGCTGCCACAGATGAAAATCGTCTGCGGACAACAGTTATCGAGATGTCAGGAAAACTCACTGACATCATTCACGGCCGACTGCGTCAGGTGCTAGTGAACTCTGGGGCTTCTTTTTCTGTTATGTCAAATGCTTATTGCTAGCTAAAGAATACTGCATTCTGTGATATGAAAATAATTGTGTGGAAGTCACAAAAAGGAAATATGTGTAGCTGACAGGAACACGTATTGCAGGAATAACTATCGATAACAGAACACGGCCTTTAAAATTTGTCATTTAAACAGAACAAAGTCACGATATTATTTTCAGGGGAAACTTGCTGCAGGCATCACAGTGTCGAAGATCAGAGCTCCAGACTGATAAAGCTATTTCAACAACCACAGATAACAAAGATTGCTTCCGGGCATTTGTTCGCCACCGAAGTCGTCGTTACCCCTTCCTCGACGTCGAGACATCTCCCGAAAGAAATCTGCAAACCGGTAGTGACAATAAGCATTCTAGATGGGCGAGGAGTGTCACGAGCAGCCACAACTCGTCCCTAAAGGTACATGCTCAGAGATAGCCGAACCAGTCCAGGAGGGTCAGCTTAGTGACACCGGTGAAGAAACGTGCTCTACTACCACTACAGACGACACAGGGAAGGAAGCTAGTATCAAACTGCCGATAGGACCTGACGTCACCGAGGGACAGTGTCAGTTGTGATCCTTCTGCATCAGTTTTCGGACGCTTTCAAATCCCGAGTGAAGAGCAGCCAGGGAAGCAGCCTATGGTAAAACACCGAATCGACACTAAGGATAATTCACCGATTGGCCAGCACTGGTATAAAGTTTCTCTGGTAGAATGACGGATGATCCCGGAGGAAGTGGAGATGATGCTGCGAGGTAACATCATTGAATGTTTAGTGTGTCCTCGGTCCTCTTCGATGGTCTTCTCTGACAGTCCTTGTGAAGAGCAAAGATGGCACATGGCATTTCTGTGTCAGATCTCGGGTACTGAACAATATCACAAAGGAAGATGTCTGTCCGTTGCTGTGTGTCTATGACACCCTGGACTTCTTCGACAGAGCAAAGTATTTCTCAGTTACGGACGTGCTGACAGAACATTAGAAAATCAAGGCTGACCGGGAAAATACTGCACGCCTTCCACACGCGAATGGCCTCGCAGTACACTTTAGTAACAGGTTGGCAGGTACGGTCTCGATGTACGTCAACACGGAACAGAGAGAGTGGGATCGGTACTGCCTGTAGTGACATTCGCACACGACTGAGCGAAGCGAGAAACTGAAAGCTTCTCACTTTTCTTTCTGTTCTGTGGTTGCGAGGCCAAAATGACTATGGATACCCTATTCCTGTTTCGGCTGGACGATACTCGGGATGACTAAATGAAACGCATTACAAAGACCGAAGGAGCAAAGCAGCTGGCTCGAATATAAACCCTGTATGCCCAGATTAAATACCGAATGCACTTTTAACGCCCAGCACCGACCGGTGAAGTACAGCCGAGGGGAGTCGGTACGGAGTTTTATACCTGTGCGGATAGTGAGACTATTGAAAATGTTACTGTAGTCCTAGTTTGGGTCTCGTCGTATCCTTAATCGTGTGTCGCATAATAACGTATGCCATTGAGAACTGTAACCCTTTGTCACGAAGACAAAAGCACGAGTCCTCTGTGTGAAGCCCTGGTACACTCCAGAGACACACACTGACGGTGGGAGGTTCGAGAAAACTGAAGACCGACTCGAGGATCCTGGAGCTTTGAAGGGAGGGGCTACTTTCGATGCTCGTACTAGTGAAGGGGATATAATGACGTGACCACAACGTGAGAATCCACCAGCACTGCCATACGGAGGACCGTTGACGAGATCTAGATCTAGGGTGCTGTAGTCTGCTCCAGCGAGAACTAATGATGAAGCGAGCTGTGGCACGTGAAGTGTAGTGGTGTAGTGTAGTGGTTAGCATCGTCAGCGGGTGTGCTGTTGGTCACGAGTTCAGATCCGACCACCAGCAATTATTTGTTATTTAGTGTTTATCATTTCTGGGAGGTTCTAGAAATATCTTATGTTTGTAATGTTTTAATAATCTGGAGTATTAAATGTCTGTATAAATAGCTGTAGTCTCTATGCAGGAGGTCAGTTCTGGTCTGGGTACTTTGGTGTCGATAATAAACATGCTTTGAGTTCTAAGTGTCGTGTTTTTGTTTTGATGTGACAATATTTCTCACAGACAGCAGCAGTGATCCACTACAATTCCAAACTAATGGTGATGGTATGCTGTCTTATATTTAATGAGGTAAGAGTCGCATTCTGTTATCACAGTACATTTTACTTGCTTATGAGATGTACAGTTGGCACCATAGCATTGTTTAAAATGAAATGCAGCATCCATGCAGACAGGGGAAAGTTGTGGATGTATTTTTTAATGTTCTGTGACTGGGTGTCATTGACAGAAAAACTGGTTTTTCTGGAAACAGCTGCCGGTCATCTTGCAGGAAAATTGTTGGTTCCTGTTTTGAATGCTGACACTAATGACTGAGTTTGCATATTCTTCCAGTAGTTTCATTCAATGATGTTTTAGGCAGTAGGTGAAACAGTGAAGGGTTGGCATTGTGTGGTCACCTAGGGCTGATGTCTTATCAGGTTTTTTTTTTCTGAGATAAAGAACAGTGTGCAGTAGTACAAACATCAGGTATTAATCTATAAAATTTCTAAACTATGAGCAGTTATATAGGTTTATGACCAAGGAATAATGGATAAAAATGATAATGTCCTAATTTCTTCTCATGTATATGACAGAGAGGTGTATGATGCCTTTTGTTAATACATTTGTGCTTAATAGATTTAGTGATAGTGGCTGTGTTGGAGAGACAGCATGATTGTAATCAAAACAAATGGAATAATTAGGTATAATGTGATAAGGATGCTGTGAGATCTTCTATTGGTTGTTGGAGTAACAGTTACGTGCCCTATTACAAGAACAGACAATTTTGCCAGAAAATGCTTCAAAAAGTAATAGAGAGAGAGAGAATCCTAATTAATAACTGATTTTTAAGTAGACCAAAATAATAATATTTAAATCAATTGAACAAAAAGTGTGAGAATACCTTGAATGCACCACATTTCCTGTATTGCTATTTTCAAGTTCAATTCATTGTGACATAACCTTCATCCACTTTCATGTGAGATAACATAAAACTATATAAAACCAACAAGAAATCAAATTTTTTTAAACTTTTGTCATATTTTTCTGTCAGTTTTCTTCCTAACTTCTTTTGTGTGTTTCATTTTTATCTACTAATTCACTTTGCTGTGGTTCTTATTTCTTTACTGAAATAAATATTAAAAATGTTGAATACTTTAATATGTCATTTGGCAGTTTCATGTGGTCTCTGCATTTCAGGCAAACGATGATAAAGTGTTGGTTATACCAGCACAGACACCTGTTCCGGTCAAGGTCACAAAGAGTCTTCCATTGACACTCTCAGGAGAGAGTATAGTAGTTCAGGTTCTTGAAGCTGATGATGATGATGATGATGATGATGATACAGACAAAGAGCAGGGAGCTGTAGTTTTAGGAAATGTAAGTAAAAGTTTGTACACATTACGTCTAATAATTTTAGTAGATTTTTTTGTAAAAATTTAGCAGACAATTTAATTTTAATTTATAAAAGTGATAACTTGGATGAGAATATTCCTTAGTGCACCTATAGGCAGTGCCGAACCCCCCCCCCCTCCCCTCCAGTCAACACACACACACACACACACACACACACACACACACACACACACACACACACACACACACACACACACACACAAAAATCATAGTCGAAGTAATGAAAAAACCCTCTGTTTTAAAATATGAAACTGTGGGTACTAGCAGAGATCACCCATGAATTTCAACCACCTTAGTTCTATGAGGAGGACACTTGATTCCAAGATGATTGTGTCCCAATTCAAAGAGTGGCATTCTTAAAGAATGGTTTAATCAATATGTGAATAATTTGTTACTCTGCTAAGTTCAACAGGCACCATATTTCAACATTATTGAACACCTTTTGTGACGGGGCCCTCACACACTTAATATGTATGCGCAGTAATATTGTGCCAATATATTGCAGGAAAGTGCAAGGCCAAGAACAGCAAAATACAATTGCGCAATATTCATGCCTTTGTAGTGAACATGTTGGTGCGCAAAAATGTGGAACTCATTTGTATTGTTGCTTGCCTTGCAAAACACAAGCGGAAATTATGCAGAATAGATGAAATTAGCCTGAAAATCTTCCAGTACATGTTTCAATGGGCCACTGGCTCATTCACTGTGTCGTAGCTTCATAAACAACAAAAACTAATTAAAAATTAAACAAGGAAATTGTAAATTATTGTGTACACATGCTGTGTTTTCTGTGTGTCCTCTACTGTAACAACTGTTGCAAAAAAAAATAAAATAAAATAAAACAATTACTTACTGATTACTAATTGAAAGCTTATGTGATCTGATGTCTGTGGAGTGCAAGGAAGAAAATCATTTATGCTGACAGGACAGCTGCCCTGATCCTATTTGCCAATTCTGAAAACTGCTATAAGTAAAATAAACTTTTCTGCTGACTATCATGACACATGGGCTTCAGTTCCCTCTGCCATTTTGGACAATGAGGTATATGGCATCTGAGAAATGAAGTTTGTGCCTGTTTACAAAGTACTGCATGATGCTTTAATATACATACTCCAGCACACGCCCTGATCTTTTGTCATCTAATTTTTTCATTTCTCTGCAGAAATTCATTCAGTGTGAATTGAATTTCTCTTGATCTCAGTAGGAACTGCTGTTTATTGCACATCACTGCCCTTACATGGTACAATATACATTGCCATATAGTGAATGTGTGTCAGAATTGTTTAAAGCTCTCTAGTCTCCTTCAATATATTGTACAGACTGTCAATACTGCTCATAGAGGGTCAGTATTATTGCAAAATAAATATTGAGCATGGGAGGGCTTCTCAAGTTTTTGAGCAGATAATTCAGTACGTGCTTCCTCCTCAGTTAAAGGTTGTGAAATCCCTCTGTGGGTCCAGGGTTTAGAATAGGCCCGAGGTATTCCTGCCTGTCGTACGAAGTGACTGAAAGGAGTTTCACACGTTTTGGCCTTTATGTGATGGTCCTCTGTAGGGTTTGATCTCCATTCTTTGGATTTTCCCGAAGAGCGAGCCAACTGGGGAAGGGTGCCTTATAAGGTGGATCGTGTCCATCGTGCATTGAGATCTTTAGCCTACTTTCTTGTTGCTGCATTGCAGTCCTGCCCATTCTCCATCTCTTGGGCGAGCACACCTTCCTGGGTTCATTTTCGACCATGCACTATGCAGTGTCAATTTGTACGTCGACGATGACCATGGACTTCTTTGCACCTGATATCCAGCTCGGTAGCCAGTCCGTTGTGGTGGGTCTGCCACATACCCTGTTGGTTGTAGCCCCCCGACCACACAGGGATCGCTCTGCTGATGCCTGCGCCATTATCTCCCTATGTATGCCAAGGGGTAGATGCCCATCCTCTGGGGTATCGGGACTCCCGGCAATGGCCATCCTGCCAGGTGGCCTTTGCTACGGCTGGGTTGCGCCTGTGGGAAGCGCCCCTGGTCAGAGTGGGTGGCATCAGGGCGGATGGCACATGATGAAGCGTAGTCCATCATCTCTTACTGGTGGTGAAACACCAGCCGTCTCTAAGCGATCATGAGCTCAATTCAACGCACAGAAGTATGACCCCAAATTATTCCCCTCCCTGGCCACACCATGGGAAGAACGTCATGCTAAGGATGGCAGCGGATCTTATTCGCGCCAGTACCTTAGATGTTCGAGAGCTGATGGGGAATCTTTCATGACAATGAAGCCTCAGTTTTTTGTTGAGCATTTAGAGGACAAGTTTGGGAAGGTGGAGGACTTGTCCAAAATGAGATCTGGGTCAGTCTTGATCAAAACAGCATCTTCTGCCCAGTCATGGGAGTTTCTTGCTTGTGACAAGCTGGGGGATATTTCTGTAACCATCACTTACATGGTCCAGGGTATCATATTTCACAGAGACCTTCTTTTGCAGTCCGATGATGAGCTGCGCACCAATTTAGAGCGGTGAGGTGTACATTTCGTGTGGCGTGTCGACTGGAGTCCGAAGGATAATCAGGTCGCCACCGGTGCCTTCATCTTGGCCTTTGAGGGTGATGCATTGCCCGAGAAGGTCAAGGTGATGGTCTACCGGTGTGATGTAAAGCCCTATATCCCTCCCCTGTGCTGGAAGTTCGGCCATATGTTTTCCCGCTGTACTTCTAGCGTCACATGCCGAGATAGCGGACGCCCATCACTTCCCAATACTCCATGTGCCCTGCCTCCCATCTGTGTCAGCTGTGGAGAGCACCATTTGCCTTGCTCGCCTGACTGCAGGATTCTCCAGAACGAAAGGAAAATCGTGGAGTACAAGACGCTAGACAGACTGACCTACACTGAAGCTAAGAGAAAATTTGAATGCCTGCATCCTGTGTGTATGACATAGTCTTAAGTCGCTGCTACAGCTGGCACAGTCAGCTCAGTGGTGAAGGCTGGAATTTGCATGCCAATACCACAATTGGACATTCACTGAGTGACGATAAATGGCCTTTCCAGATTAATTGGTCAGGTGACCGTTGGTGTGTATGGCATGAAACATCTGAAAGCAAGGGGTATCAGGCTGGAGGTGGGAATGGGGGTGTGGGACATTCCAGCAGAAATGCGATCTATTGGCTGGAGCCCGCTGACATCACAGTGAGGCAGCACAGCATAGCATAGCACAGCAGTTTGATTATTCAGTAAATGTACTGCACCACACTTGCTTTGGGGTGTTATTCATTCATTTTACTTTCAATTTGGTTCAATACATAGTTGAACAAATTAAATAAAGTGGCATGACAGATGTATTACACATTAGGAAATGATAATTAAGATGAAACATAACTCACTTGTTTGGTGTAGAAACAGATGGTAGTGTAGACTGTTCCACATTTCTGTTGCCGTTTATCAGATGAAGGTGAAATCCATAGCAGCTTCCTCCTTGTGCATATCTCTTTATAGTTTCCAATTTTGCTTATTGATTCAGAGACCTAATCCTTAAATGAATGTTCTTGTTCATACATAAAGAGCAATAACTGTGTGGAAACTGTTTCAAAATAGAGCACAGAGACTTTACAACATTTTTTTGTTTGCGCACTCCGTTTCCATTAAAATCAACAAATTCTCCTTCAAACTGCAACATGTTGTTTTTCCGTGCTCGTATTGGAGAGTAATGATCATCGTGAGATGTAATTGATATCCAGTCTGCAATAGACTCTTCTAATTCACTTTTTGCTACTGGAATACCTAACAATTTATCATTGTTTTGGTACTTAAATGCAGTATAACTTGCAATGTATTTCACTGCATCTGGAAGAACATCCAGAATTGCTGCACAACCACACAGTTTTACCTCATCCATACAAATTATAAAAGTGGGTGTGCGTATATATGTATGCATGTATGGGGCATTCAGAAGCCAAGCTGACTGACTACATCAAATGAAAATATTCAGTACAAACAATTAGTTATTGAGTTATTTTAAAAAAAGCTCTAAAATTTTTCAGCATATTTAGAATAAACTGATGTTAAGGTTACGTTTTCAGCACTTTATAAATACATAAAAAAATTCAATGGCTGTCTCTCCCATAAGAAAAACTGCTTTGTATGGAGTGAGTCACACTGCCGACTGAAAGGTGTTGACAAAATATTGTGTGGTTTGAAAACAGGCAATTTTATGAAACAAATAAACACAAGCAGGACCATTTTACATCAAAAAATCACAAGTATTAATGTAAGTAATTAAATAGTACTTAATGTACAAGTAGAAAATGCGGTCTCCCCCCCTCCCGCACACCATGGAGATCAGTCTTCATGTACTATAAAGAAGACCATGTGGAACATCAGCTAGACTTTCTAAAGGTCAGTTTCCATTTTTTGTGGGGATATTAATTTTTCCAAATGGCATTTCTGGTGAGAAAGTAGTTTTATATTGGATAACAAATGGTTCAGCCTTCTCAGTATTGATCCATCTCATTGTCAGCTAGTTAATTGTTTCACCTTCAACATTTGTTTTCCTATGGGTGATACATTTTTCTAAGTTTGCTGTTGAATGGAAGTTTTTGTGGTTCATTTCTGTTAGGTAATCAGTGTTACTTTCCTTGCAGCTAAGAACATCATCATACTGATCTCTTAGACAAAAGATGTGATGACTAGTTTTTAGTCTCTTTTTAATAAAAGAAAAATCTGTATCATTTGGAAGGTAACTGTGTCCTGGCGGAAGGAACTTTTAAGACAATAGTTTGTGTTATCTCTCGTATTTTGCAGGTATTTTATAAGACGGAGAAAAACATTTGTGTTGCAGTTTTGATTGCTGCATGAGCGAGAGTATGTGAAAATATGTTTGCCATTACTGCCATGGAAAGTCAGGTGTTCTATTAGACAAGAGCTTATTTCTTGCAAACCTCTCGAACCACCAGTTTGGGACCATACATACATACATGTTATCTATTTTGTAATTAAACATGAACACCAAAATCATGGACATAAGAGATCTGTACGACATTTAGTTCGGGAGGTATGAGGTCATAAACAGTGAATCCGTGAAAAACTACTGCATCAAGCATGATGGTTAAATTTATTACTTCTTTGCTGCTAACTCAATTTGCAACACATTTCGGAAACAGTAATCGCATGTGCCACTGAATGTACCTAAAAGACTGTATCATTACATGACATACAGTACAGGAGATATGACATTACACACAGAGAGATTCTTGAGAAACGGCCACACCATGCATGATTTTTTAATTTATTACTTCATTACTACTAACTCTATTCACAACACATTTTGCAGACTGTATCACATATGCCACTTTATGTACCTGCAAAATTATGTCATTATACAGCATGTAGCTCAGCAGATACGATATAAACATTAAGATGCCTGAAAATGAAACTGCAGGTTGAAATTCGCTAGACATATAGTCGAAATATATGTACAAATATGCATGAAATATGTTAAATATGTGTGAAATAAATTTGACATGTAGATATACGAGCAAAGCCGTCTGTAAACAACTCATCGTAAACCCCTGGAAAAATTTCTGATTTGGTACACACACTGGTTACAGTTTGGAAAGAAATACTGATGGGGTAAGAACTGCCAGTCTCTTGTTTGGATGACTGTGATAATGTGGGGAGAGAAAGGAGGAGGGGGGCAGATACTGAGGGGGGAGGAGGAGAGAGGCACAGATAGGAGGAGACGGACAGAGCTAGGGGACAGAGAGGGGAGAGGAGGAGATTGACACAGAAAGGAAATGGCAGGAGATGAACATAGAGGGGGGGGGGAGAGACTCATAGATAGAGGGGGACGAGGAAATGGACAGAGAAAGGAAAAAGGATAAGATGAGATGAACAGAGAGAGGTGGAGGAGGAGAGGGAATGAGCAGATGGACGGATGAGGAAGCAGCATATTGACAGGGTGGTGGTGGGGGGAGGAGGAGGATATGGACAGAAAGAGGAATGGGAGGAGGTGGTTAGACAGAGACAGGGGGAAGGAGGTGGACTAATAGAAGATTGGAATAAATACGTACCATGGCAATTCCAAATACTCAGCTAGCATGTTAATAAATTTTCTTAGACATTCACAGCTTCTGGGATTTCTCGCGTTGGTGATCCCTCGACAACATTTATACAGAGTTAATTTGTAATAAAACTTAGGGATACAGAATCTGGGTCGACATGCACTGAAAAAGACTCTGCATTTAACTCTTCAGTAATTGGTGTGTTTCCAGAGAAGGAAGTATCACTTGCATTACCTGGAAATTTAAGGAGACACACCTCATTTCTCTCTTCAAATACAAAATATTTCTAATCCTCATACCCTAGGAGAAAATTTTTCCAAGCGATCTTCATTTAGTCTGGAAGTTAATATGTAGCTGACTTTCATACTTTTTAGACTTTCAAAAAGTCCAAAGAGAGATCTTATTGACGTAATGAAACCTTTTTCGAAAGGCAACAAACTGTCTCTATCACCACCTTGCACTCGGGAACAAATGTCTAGGAGTCTCTTTAGAGTATTCTCCTGAATTGTGACATTCATTCCACATCCCCGTTGCAGAGGTGAGCATTCATCTTTTGGAACTCTTAGAGCTCGAGAAATCAAAGACACCAATAACGAATTCATTCTGCTTTGCACGTCGTCTTAGATTTAAGTGTGCTTCAGTGATGTGGTGTGTTGTCATTAGGTCACTTTTTTATGTTTAAAAATTTATTTTAAGATAATTTTTTAGCTATAATTAATTGGAGTGTTATTTATGCTCTTGCTTCTTACCTCTTTGCTTACATCCTGGCTTTGTGTAGTTTATTCTCCATGTCAGTTTGTGCTGGGGATTGCTTTGGGTAGTAGCTTCCTTCTGGAAAGTAACCCTAGAAGTTTGTTTCTTGAATCTCATTCATAATCTTCAGGCCAAAATTGAATTGAACGTGCATGTACAGTTACCACATTCACTTTGGCTGCATGTTTGTGTCGAACTGTTGCTCATCTTTGGGAAATGCGTGATAAATAATGTTTGTTATCTTTTGAGCAATATTAATGCATTGTGCCACAGCCCAATTTCAGTGACCCTTGCTCACGATTGACACAAAACAAGTTATTTTCTTTACACGCACAGCCACAACAGTTCTCAAAGTGACATCAAGGCGTACAGAGGCGTCGAAGAACTTCTTGCTCACCAGGAGCCAGAATGGTTTACCTCCTTATTCTGTTGTCCGTGGGAGGAGGGAACATTATGGTCTGGGGAATGTTTTCATGGCATTCCCTTGATGATCTTATCATTGTGGAAGAGAGAGTGCAGCAATGAAAGTATGCATCTATTCTTGGGGACCATGTTCGCCCTTACTTGCAATTTGTTTTTCCTAGGCACGTTCACATGTACCAGCAGGACAAGGAGCATGTCGCACAGCTCACTTTACACATGTGTAGTTCGAAGAGGGCCAGGATGAGTTGACTGTGCTCTCCTGGCCACCAAACTCCCCAGATTTAAACCCGATCAAGAATCTCTGGGACAACCTCAATCAGGCTGTTTGTGCCATGGATCCTCGACCGTGAAACCTAGCCTAGCTGGCCACAGCACTGGAGCTGGCATGGCTCCACATCCCTGTTGGCACCTTCCAGAACCTTATTGACACTTTTCTTGCATGTCCTGCAGTGGTCCGACACTGTGTGTGTGTGTTCTTGCAATAATTATATCAGTTGTCAGCATCACTCAGTTCAGTTTGTGTATATATTGTTATTTTTGCAATTTGTTTAAACATTATGTTGAAGTCGAAGAATATGTTTTTAATAAAGCAAGCAGTAGCTTTAAATGTCCTATACAGTAAATGCAATAAATTGTTTCAGCTGACGCTTGATGATGTGTCGGCTTCCAGCAGTTTAACTGCTGAAATAAATGTAAACAGGTATGTAAATTTCATATTTTTGATTGTGAAGAGGGAGGTGGTTGTTGTTATTTTAATGTATGAATAGTCAGCAAATAAATGTATGCCTACCACATATTTGACCAGTTGACTGACCCGCATTTTTTTCTTTTTTATTTATTTTTTTAAATTTTTATTATTTGCTGATGTTCAAAGTTTAAAAATTTATTTTTATGGTATGTGTTGCAACTTTGCTTTGCTACTCTGTTGCCTTTGATATTCATTCACTTTTCTCCCTTTTAGTATTGGAAGTTTGCATGCAAGCATAACTGATACTGCAACACAGAAGAAATCTTCCTTTCGACGAGGTCCTCCGGCATCAGATGGACAATAATTCATTTGAAAAATTATATGTTGATATTGCCTGTGATATTAAAATAAAATGTTTTCATATACTTATTGAGCATTCAGCCATCCTCTCCCCTTTCTCTCCTTACTTGTTAACAGTAGTAATTAGAGACTGGTTTATATGCATTTGGATGTTGCTTATGCATTGGCATATTTGGCTCCTTCTCACTGGTTACTGCATATTTTGACTAAAAACTAGTGACGATGCATATTTTCACCTATGTTTACAATATTTTAAAAATTTAGATGGGCAGTCTCTAGCTCGATCTAGTTTTGATGTCTTACAGATTGACCGCAACCTAGAACTGCATGCAATCACTAACCGAGAGGCCACTGCATAGTGAAATCATTACAGAAGAGGAACAGGAACAGGCAGACAGTCAATGCTCCTGCACTGGCTAATCCAGGTTAATCCCCTCCACTGTCATACCGTACGCGTCGGTAACAGTTGAATTAAACTAATCAAGCTTTCAGTCGCATGTCCGTGGTTTCAGTTTAGCTTTCCATTTACACACAGTTGAACGTGTTTACAACATGTTGTGTGCCATGTTGCCTGAAAAAAGAAACGTCATTTCGTGGATAGCTGACCATCCTGAAACATTTACATATGACGAAATTGCTTTATATTGTCAAGTTTGTGAGAGAAACGTTCCGTGCAAAAAAAAAAAAAGTGTCAAATAGACCAGCATGTCAAGACAAGTCGTCGTATCACAGGAATGCAGAAGAAAGGACCAGCAAGTTGCAGTACCAGGGATTTGTCCAAAGGAAAACAAAAAGTTGGTTGAACATGGATGTGTGTGAAGCATTCACTGCAAGCAACATTCCTCTTCACAAACATACAAACCCTATCCTCAAAGGCTTCCTGCACAAATAATGCTTAAATCATAATATATACCAGATGAATCAACACTGCATAAAAATTACATACCGACAATTTACGTAAATGTTCTGGAAGAAATACACTATGAACTCGAGGACAGCATTATCTGGATTTCAGTTGATGAAACTACAAACACTTGTGGCCTTTACATTGCAAACTTAATTGTTGGTGCTTTAAAAGAAGAGCCTTCTTCTACCTATTTAGCGGCCTGCAAAGAACTTGAAAAAGTAGATCATCCTATGATTGCCAGATTTGTGAATGAGGGTATTAGAAAAATATTTCCAGAATCTTCTGCAGATGAAAGGGTGTTTGTGTTTATTTCAGATGCTGCTCCCTATATGATCAAAGCAGGAAAAGCCCTCAGTGTTTTATCCCAATTTGATTAATGGGACGTGCTTTGCTCATTGAGTACATCACCTTGCTGAAGGAGTACGTTCCACATTTGTGAATGTCAATAAACTGATTTCATCCTCAAAGACAGTGTTTCTAAAGGCTCCTGTTTGCATCAAGACGTACAAAGAAAAAAACACCAAACGTGCCTTGACCTTCCGAACCAGTGGTAACTCGTTGGGGTATGTGGGTTGAAGCTGTGTTTTTTTTAAATGAACATTTTGAGGCCATTAGAGGGATAGTAAACAATTTCGATAGTGCAGAGACGTTGGCAGTTTTCCAGTGCAAGGAAGCTTTTAATGATTCCTGTATTAAAAAAGACATTGCTGTGATTAGTACTCATTTTTTCCCATATACCTGCAAGTATTAAAAAGCTTGAAACTCAAGGTTTGGCATTGAATGAATCTATTCAGTTAATGAATAAAATTATTCTAGTGAACTCCTCATTGCTGGAGGTATTCCCAAGAAAAGTTCGAAAACATTTTAAACAATAATCCAGGCTTTGAACCCTTGTGCCAATTTGATAGTTTTATTAATGCAACAGGTGAACTTTTACCAGAAACCATAAGTGCCAACATATTGTAACTGTGGGCATGTATAGTGTCAGTATAAGTGGGTATAATTTGGCATCTTACACTTGTAGATATAGGATGGATGAAGGAGTTTCAATTTTCATAAAACAAGGGTTAAATGCAAAACTGTAGAAGTAAGCAAATTTTGTGTTGATCTGCACTTTGAGTTTTGTGCATGTGAACTTCAGCTAGATAATGTAGTATTGATATTAGCAACAGTCTACAGGTCCCCATTAGGAGACTGGGAGCTATTCATGAAAAAGTCTGTCGGACAAAAAGTAGTAGTTATTAGTCTGTGGTGATTTCAATGTAAACTTTCTAAGTAATTCTGATAGGGAAAGTGAACTATAAGTGTTATTAACAACATATAACTTAGAATCAGTGATCAGTTTCCGTACATGTATAGCGCAGGACAGTAGCTCGCTAATAGATAATGTATTTGTACAGAAAGAGGATGTATAACACACGCTTTCCCTGTGGTATATGGATTGTTAGACCATGATGCACAACTGATTAACTTACAGAACCTAACAGGGTGTAGAGTCCAGAAACCATTAAGTAAAAGTGTGAGCTCGCTCAACCCGGCATCTATAGAGCACTTCAGAGAAAGCTTAAGAAATGTTAATTGGGGAGATGTATATAATGAGCCAAATGCTAATGATAAATGCAACACATTTCTTGATAAATTTATATCCCTTTTTGAACATTGATTCCCAAAGAAAATTACTAAATGTAACACCACACACTTTTCAAAGAAACCTTGGATTACTACAGGTATTAAAGTGTCTTCATAAAGGGAAAGAAAACTGTGTGAGACAGCAAGAACTAGCAAAGATCCAGCAGTAGTTTTACACTATAAAAATTATTGTAACATACTAAGAAAAGTTGTAAGGGAATCAAGAAATATATATGTTAGAGAAGAAATTAACAACTCCGTAAAAAAATCAAATCGATATGGAATGTTGTTAGGAGGGAGACACGAAAAGTAACTGCTGGGGTTGAATGAGAGCATCCTAACCAACAGTACACAAGTAGCTAATGTATTTAACAACCATTTCTTAAGTGTAGGAGAAAAAATTGGTGAGAGCAGTTCAAAAGAAAAAGCCAGACAGTACATGGAAGAGTCTGTTTTGAAAAAATGTAGTCACATTAACTTTCACCTAACAGCCTCTTGTGAAATAAGTAAAATTATTAAATCTTTGAAAAATAAATGTTCTGTTGGAGTAGATGAATCTCTAATAAGATATTAAAACAATTGGAGCAATTACAGCTGATGTTCTGATTCACACATGTAATGCATCACTAACTCAAGGTATTTTCCCAGACAGGTTAAAATATGCCATTGTCAGGCCTCTCTACAAAAGGGGGACACCACAGATGACAATAATTATCGGTCAGTATCCTTGCTTAGAGCATTTTCAAAAATCTTCGAGAAAGTAATGTACTCGAGTGGTTAGCCATCTCAACAGTAATGGGATACTTAGTAAATCACAGTTTGGATTTCAAAAATGCTGTTCCACTGAGACAGCAATATACAATTTCATTGTCCACATAATATAGTCTTTAAATAGTAAAATGTCACCAATAGGAATTTTCTGTGACTTTTCCAAAGCATTTTATTGTATGAACCATGACATTATGTTACAGAAATTACAACTATACGGTATAAATGGAATAGCATACGAGTCATACCTATGGAACAGGAAGCAAAAAGTTTCCTTACATAGGTCCAGTGAATTAAATAAGTTTGCCACTTCATCTAACTGGGATGAAATTACATTAGGTGTTCCACATGGTTCAATCATGGGTCCCCTTTTGTTCTTGATATATGTGAACGACCTCCCTTCCTATCTGAAACAGGAAGCTGAACTTACACTGTTTGCTGATGATACAGGCATAATTATTAATCCAGTTAAAGAAACTCCAATTGAAAATTATACAAATAAGGTCTTTGGAAAAGTCATTAATTGGTTTTCTGCGAATGGGCTTGCTCTAAACTTTGAAAAAACACAGTAAATCCAATTTTCTGCTGCAAAAAGTACAGTTTCTTCAATAAATATAACACATCAACAGAAGTCAGTAGACAGGGTAGAGCATACTAAGTTTTTGGGTGTACATATAGATGAGAATCTTCATTGGAAAATTCATATTTTGGATCTTCTAAAGCGACCAGGCTCAGCAACTTTTGCAATCAGAATAATTGCCTATTTTGAGGATATAGAAATTAGTAAGCTAACATGCTTTGCATACTTTCACTTTCTGATGTCATACGGAATAATATTTTGGGTAACTAAACATTTAGACAAAAAGTATTCACTGCTCAAAAGAAAGTGGTTAGAATAACTTATGGGGTTCATAGTCGCACATAATGTAGGCATCTTTTTAAAAGATTGGGAATTCTTACAACAGCCTTGCAGTACATTTACTTACTAATGAAATTTGTTCTCAACAACATGGACCACTTTAAAAACTACAGTGACATTCATGATTATAATACCATAAAAAAGAAAGACTTACACTATCCTTTACTCAACCTATCATTGCCACCGAAAGGGGTAAAATATGCTGCTATAAAAATTTTCGACAAATTACCAGATGAAATAAAATGTCTGACAGACTGCAGTAATAGCTTCAAAAATAAATTGAAATCATATCTCCTTGACAACTCCTCCTATACCATAGATGAATTCTTGAAGAGGAGTAAATAAATACATAAGTATAGTATATCCATTTTGTGCAATTTAAAGGAATGGGGTAAATAATAGAAATATTACTCTTTAACTTAGTATTGTGTAAAAAAATCTTATTTCATATGTGCATTGCTTGTGGACTTGACACGTTCCACATGATAACGGCTACTGTACCGTGTGATTGATCAATGGAACATGTAAAAAAAAAAAAAAAAACAACCCAAATTCAAATACTGCTCGGTTATCTCAGTTGATGTAGAAAGGTCATTTTCTGCTTATAAAAATGCTCTGAGTGATCAAAGACACAATCTTACTACCGAACATTTGGAACAGTACGTGGTTGTTTATGTTTACAGTAGTAGAAAAATGTAAAATAAATTGTGAATGATTTGGTCCAATAGTATTAACTAAAAGTTAATGCTGTTCAAAAAAATTTGTGATTGTATGTTGTTTTTTAAATAAAATATTTCGGAGTTTTTGAGCATGACCCTCTGCATGCGATATATCTCGAAATTGGTCCTGTACATATCGATTTTTTCGCTGCGACTCACTCGTACCACATCTGCTTGTTACCGACAACAATAGCAAAGAAGGAACAGTTCTTGAAACATGGTATGCATCCCCATTTTGCAAATTTTTATAAAATAATTACAGAAAGGTCTCCTTCCTAACCTCTACCAGAAAGTATTCGGAAAATGATGTCAGCTTTCTAAATGTACAGATTTTTCGTGTGGCCAGTGCTCTTCCTCATAATTGATAGGCACAGGTTCGACTTTGAGATATAATGCACACAGCAACCATGTTTTTTTTTATTATTTGTGCTTGCATATTTCATCAATTTTCATGCATTTTTAAGCACGTTTCATGCATATTTTAAGGTTTTTATTATGCATATAATCCGGTCTCTAGAAATAATACTTTAAATTGCAAATTATGTATCAAGAAAACATAGGTGTGTGTTCGTTGATTCATAGGGTTTTGGTAGAAATGTAATGTACCATTGATCATGTTTCTTGAACACTAGTAAGTGTTACACATATCATGGATTTATTTCAGGATGCATCAGGATGAGTAGTTATGGGGTGTGGGAACATTAATGCCAATATACGTAATTCAGTTTGTTGTAAAAGTCTTTACTCCTTACCGCTATTACATGTATGTGTGATCACATTGAGCAGAGTGCTGGAAGAATGACTGATAATTACAAGCCTATACATGCTTCCACACTTCTAGTCATTTGCTTGCTATGTCTCTGACATGTTCATTGCTGCTGCCTCTTGCTGATGTTGCATAGTCAAACTGCGAGGTCATTCACACATTGTAGATAGTTTCACAAGAGCTGAGTGGCAGTATGAACCTTCATGTTGTAAACACAGGATGTATTGTGTGTCCCACAAATCATGCCCACTGACAACATAATAACTTCCAATTTTCGCGGTAGTTCGATGAACTGTTTCGAGCTGTACATTCCTCTCAGGGAATTTGCGTCACCATTAGCTCATTAATTATCAGCAATCTGCCTACTTGCTGTAACAAGTTGGAAGTA
Organism: Schistocerca serialis cubense; assembly: GCF_023864345.2. Classification (NCBI taxonomy): domain Eukaryota; kingdom Metazoa; phylum Arthropoda; class Insecta; order Orthoptera; family Acrididae; genus Schistocerca; species Schistocerca serialis. Next base: position 816,315,178 of record NC_064640.1, read on the forward strand.
AAATTGGAAACTTGGTTGCTACTTGTAGAAGACAGTGAGCTCTATTGGAAGATCCAGTGTAACTAATAATACGCACCACTTTGGTCCAGAATTGGTACCATTATCTTGAAAAGTGATCTAGAATGGTCAAAATATAATGATTCTCATTTTTTTGATTTTGCTAAGGAACAAGTAATATCCAAATCCACACATTCAAAAAGTTTCTGGGAGTTCTTGTAGAGATCATTTTGTTTTGCCCATATCATTCTGCTTATTCCATAATCATAACATGGAACATAACTGTAAGCATCTGCTTTCCAGTTTGACTGCCAGTAGAGTTGCACTACTCATAGGTTACTTGCTCTTTCGCGTCTGTCTTGGGAATGGACTGCCATGACTTTCTGTTAACACTTGTTCTCATAGGCTTTCAGGTACAACAATAAGGTTACATTTATCACTGCTCTTGTAAGGTGTTACGCCAACTACTTCAAATTTAGAATCTTGTTTCCAGGATTGAAAGTACATATTGACTTATCACATGTTCATCAATTTTGTTCTCTGCCTTTTGGGGAACACACTCTGACGCTCTTACTTAATTAGTTCACATTACTGTGTAGTTTTCAATGTCGATGAACTACTGTGAATTGGTACTCACCTAAATGTGATGCCCACCTAGGTAATCTACTTCTGGGATCCTTCAGTTTTAGTAGCCAATTCAGTTCTGCATGATACGTGATGGCAGTGAATTCTTTTCTCACTTGTGGTGGTGGTGGTGGTGGTGGTGGTGGTGGTCTTAAGTCCTGAGACTGGTTTGATGCAGATCTCCATGCTACTCTAGCCTGTGCAAGCTTCATCTCCTACTACCTACTGCAGCCTACATCCTTCTGAATCTGCTTAGTGTATTCATCTCTTGGTCTCCCTCTACGATTTTTACCCTCCACGCTGCTCTCCAGTACAAAATTGGTGATCCCTTGATGCCTTAGAACATGTCCTACCAACCGATCCCTTCTTCTAGTCAAGTTGTGCCACAAACTTCTCTTCTCCCCAATCCTATTCAACACCTCTTCATTAGTTATGTGATCTACCCATCTAATCTTCAGCATTCTTCTGTAGCACCACATTTTGAAAGCTTCTATTCTCTTCTTGTCCAAACTATTTATCATCCATGTTTCACTTCCACACATGGCTACACTTCATACAAATACTATCAGAAACGTCTTCCTGACACTTAAATCTATACTCGATGTTAACAAATTTCTCTTCTTCAGAAACGCTTTCCTTGCCATTGCCAGTCTACATTTTACATCCTCTCCACTTCGACCATCATCAGTTATTATGCTCCCCAAATAGCAAAACTCCTTTACTACTTTAAGTGTCTCATTTCCTAATCTAATTTCCTCAGCATCACCCGACTTAATTCGACCACATTCCATTATCCTCGTTTTGCTTTTGTTGATGTTCATCTTATATCCTCCTTTCAAGACACTGTCCATTCCGTTCAACTGCTCTTCCAAGTCCTTTGCTGTCTCTGACAGAATTACAATGTCATTGGCGAACCTAAAAGTTTTTATTTCTTCTCCATGGATTTTAATACCTACTCCAAATTTTTCTTTTGTTTCCTTTACTGCTTGCTCAATATACTGATTGAATAGCATCGGGGAGAAGCTACAACCCTGTCTCACTCCCTTCCCAACCGCTGCTTCCCTTTCATGCCCCTCGACTCTTACAACTGCCATCTGCTTTCTGTACAAATTGTAAATAGCCTTTCGCTCCCTGTATTTTACCCCTGCCACCTTCAGAATTTGAAAGAGAGTATTCCAGTCAACATTGTCAAAAGCTTTCTCTAAGTCTGCAAATGCTAGAAACATAGATTTGCCTTTCCTTAATCTTTCTTCTAAGATAAGTCGTAGGGTCAGTATTGCCTCATGTGTTCCAACATTTCTGCGGAATCCAAACAGATCTTCCCTGAGGTCGGCTTCTACCAGTTTTTCCATTCACCTGTAAAGAATTTGCGTTAGTATTTTGCAGCTGTGACTTATTAAACTGATAGTTCGGCAATTTTCACATCTGTCAACACCTGCTTTCTTTGGGATTGGAATTATTATATTCTTCTTGAAGTCTGAGGGAGTTTCGCTTGTCTCATACATCTTGCTCACCAGATGGTAGAGTTTTGTCAGGACTGGCTCTCCCAAGGCTGTCAGTAGTTCTAATGGAATGTTATCTACTACCGGGGCCTTGTTTCTACTTAGGTCTTTCAGTGCTCTGTCAAACTCTTCACGCAGTATCACATTTCCCATTTCATCTTCATCTACCTCTTCCATTTCCATAATATTGTCCTCAAGAACATCGCCCCTGTATAGACCCTCTATATACTCCTTCCACCTTTCTGCTTTCCCTTCTTTGCTTAGAACTGGGTTTCCATCTGAGCTCTTGATATTCATGCAAGTGGTTCTCTTTTCTCCAAAGGTCTCTTTAATTTTCCTGTAGGCAGTATCTATCTTACCCCTCGTGAGATAAGCCTCTACATCCTTACATTTGTCCTCTAGCCATCCCTGCTTAGCCATTTTATGCTTCCTGTCGATCTCATTTTTGAGACGTTTGTATTCCTTTTTGCCTGCTTCACTTACTGCAGTTTTGTATTTTCGCCTTTCATCAATTAAATTCAATATTTCTTCTGTTACCCAAGGATTTCTACTAGCCCTCGTCTTTTTACCTACTTGATCCTTTGCTGCCTTCACTACTTCATCCCTCAAAGCTACCCATTCTTCTTCTACTGTATTTCTTTCCCCCATTCCTGTCAATTGTTCCCTTCTGCTCTCCCTGAAACTCTGTACAACCTCTGGTTCTTTCAGTTTATCCAGGTCCCATCTCCTTAAATTCCCACCTTTTTGCAGTTTCTTCAGTTTTAATCTACGGTTCATAACCAATAGATTGTGGTCAGAGTCCACATCTGCCCCTGGAAATGTCTTCCAATTTAAAATCTGGTTCCTAAATCTCTGTCTTACCATTCTATAATCTATCTGAAACCTTCTAGTATCTCCAGGGTTCTTCCATGTATACAACCTTCTTTCATTATTCTTGAACCAAGTGTTAGCTACAATTAAATTACGCTCTGTGCAAAATTTTACCAGGTGAATTCCTCTTGCGTTTCTTACCCCCAATCCATATTCACCTACTATGTTTCCGTCTCTTCCTTTTCCTACTGTCAAATTCCAGTCACCCATGACTATTAAATTTTTGTTTCCATTCACTACCTGAATAATTTATTTTATCTCATCATACATTTCATCAATTTCTTCATCTGCAAAGCTAGTTGGCATATAAACTTGTACTACTGTAGTAGGCGTTGGCTTCGTGTCTATCTTGGCCACAATAATGTGTTCACTATGCTGTTTGTAGTAGCTTAGCCGCATTCCTATTTTTTTATTCATTATTAAACCTACTCCTGCATTACCCCTATTTGATTTTGTATTTATAACCCTGTATTCACCTGACCAAAAGTCTTGTTCGTCCTGCCACCGAACTTCACTAATTCCCACTATATCTAACTTTAACCTATCCATTTCCCTTTTTAAATTTTCTAACCTACCTGCTCGATTAAGGGATCTGACATTCCACGCTCCGATCCGTGGAACGCCAGTTTTCTTTCTCCTGATGACGACGTCCACTTGAGTAGTCCCCACCTGGAGATCCGAATGGGGGACTATTTTACGTCCGGAATATTTTACCCAAGAGGATGCCATCATCATTTTTTTTTTCCTCACTAGAAAATGTCAATTGTAATTTATTGCATAGAGAAGCTCACATAGTTCCTTTTTCCATTGTCATTCCGCTCTGTTCAGAAGGTGAGAAGCAAATGCGCTCACATTCAGTCAAACGTGTGTCAATTCGGTATAGCATAACTGTGTTGTTTCACAGTTTTGGTATTACCTCACAGACACTAGCATTCGTTTGAGTCTGATTTTTAGAATTTCCGTTGCAGCCATAATTGGGAAGACCAAATTGGATTTCTCATTGTGCTACATTGATCTGAGCATGGTTAGCTACTGGGAAATCTAACACCAACATGTACTTTTCTCATGTTTTTCTCTGTTTATCACTTTTCTGAAGCATATTCATCTTGGTCTGTCAGGAAGTCAAATCACAACTTCCCTTCAGTTGTGCACCCAGGTGCCATTTAACCCTTTAGCTGTACAACTTGGCCGCCACCAACTTTCTTCCTTGATTACACAGAACATATCACAGAAATCTGATCCCCTGTATTTTCACCATGATAAATTGCATTAATCAGCAGACCTTTGTGCGGTCATTAGTTGAGCTCACAGTAACTTTTGCTTTTTGGTAGGCTGAAGTAATGTTGGTCCTTCCTTTCCCTCTATCATTTAACATACTCCCACCAAAGCCCCCCCCCCCCCCCCCATTCGTGGCCATATCTTCTGTGTTCCCCTTCTTGTAGTTTTGTGAAATGTGTCCTCCACTCTACAGGCAAAACATTGAATTTTGTCTTACATGAAGTTGTACTTTGTTGGCTGCTCCTACAATAGTTTGTTTCTGGTTATGGTTTGAAAACAGGATGATCCAGTTTCTCATTAAGTTGAGGCCTCCATAGCTCTTCTATGAATTGAGCTACCATTTGTATTGTTTCTTCAAATGTCTTGCAGTGTTCCAGTCTAACCGTGCGACCAGCTTTACTGTGTAGACCATTCAAAAATGTATGTTATGCCCTTTGTTCAGCTTCAAACAGTTCTGCCTCATTGCGTGAATTGTTCTCTCTATGGTTCTGTGTGTTAACATTAATTTTCCTATTGATGCTCAGTGGCATATCTGTCCAAAATATGCGTATTTTGGAGTAGCTCCCGTGCTTTTCTTCTTGTTCTGTTGCACAAGTGACTGTTTAAATTGGTCCTATATAGCTTAACAACTGTGTATATAATCACATGTGACAAGACAGATTGCACCATCATGGATTCAAAGCTTTGCCATGGTCTTTTTCTGAGAGTCACTCCAGAATCCTAGGCTGCTGCATTCTAGAATTTACCAAAAAGCAGGTGAACATCCCGATCTTATCTTCAGAAAAAAATCGGAAATGTAGGGATCAAAGAAATGTTCTCCAGATCCAGAGTGGTGCACAGTGGCGTGCTTTTGCAACCCAGTCCACCACATACGACACGGCCATTCAGTGCTACGGAGGGGCACGAGCGCTGAGTGACGTGCGGAAGCAGCACGTGTGTCCTGCCATCAGCTACCCTTACTTTTTTGTTCTCAGGCACTATGCTCATATTTATGAGATATATTTTAAATGACTACAGTGAGTGTTTCATGATGGCTTCATGTGTTACTTTTGAAACAACATTCTTGATTTTTTGTTCTGATTATTACTCATTGCAGTGGGTCATCAGGCACATTTTTTCTTTTATTTTCAGCAGGTATTTGCAGTTTCATTCTTGCAATGTGTAGATGGGGTCCACCTGAACAAATACTTCTCATTAAGTCTCTCGTGCAACGAGGTCCTGTCAGAAAGTGTCGGCTTCTTTTCTGTTACAAAGAAAATTATTTCTAAATCAGAATTTTACATGCCCATTCAACAGAGTGGTCCCAAATTAGCCTAATGCAATATTCACTATATAGATATGTATTATTTCTGCTGCATGGTGTTAGCAGTAAGTGGGAATCAGGACGGTGCTGTCACTGCTGGAGTACTGGCTATCTTGTTTTGCTGTCCTTGTTAACACATATTGGTAAAACGAATATCCCACTATACTAATTTGTCATCAGTCTGTCAAATGGGCATGTAAAATTCATTTTGTTTGTAATGGGAAGCAAAGCGATGCTTTCCATCGAAGCTGGACATTGCTTGAAAGACGTGACGGGTACCAAAATACATGCGGAAACAATAGAGAAAATGTGCCTGCTGACTCTCGGGTGAGACACCCTTACAAAAATTACAATCAAGACACTTGTGATTAAAGACATATATTGTTCAAAATACTAACTTCAAAACACAACTCCCCCTGCAGGTCCGGGGGTTAGAATAGGCCCGAGGTATCCCTGCCCATCGTAAGATACGACTAAAAGGAGTGTCTCATTGTTCAGCCCTATAAGTCCAGGTCCCATGTTACGGGTTGACCTGCCACTTTCCAAATTCTACAGAAGTGTGGGCCATATGGGGAAGGACACCTTAAGTGGCGCATGAGTGCCCTTAGATTCAATCTCCTGAACCTCTTGTCATGGCTCTGGATCTTCACCTGCCATTCAACTATTTGGGTGAGGACACTTTCTGGGATATGTCATCTTCTTCCATTGTTTCCTGTCCTCTTTCACCCCCATGACAGGATTGGATTTCTCTGTACCCAATATCCAGCACGGTAACCAGTCCGTTGTGGTGGGGTCGTCATGTATCCATTTGGTGTTGCCCCCCTGACAACACAGGGATTGCACTACTGATGCCTGAGCTGGAAACGCCCCACGTATGCCAAGGAGTAGATGCCTGTCTTCCTGGGGCATAAGGACTCCCAGCAATGGCCATCATGCTAGGTGGCCTTTGCTGTGGCTGGATGGCGCCCGTGGGGAAAGCCCTTGGTCGGAGTGGGTGGCATCAGGGTGGATGACCCCCAAGGAACCGGACTAAGTCATCTCTTCCTGGTGACTGTATTGTGCTGGCAGTCTCCAAGAAGGACAAGATTGAGTACAATGCTGACAGATATGACCCTAAATCGTTCCCGTCCCTCGCTATGCCGTGGGAGGAACGTAGGGCTACAGTAAGAAGAGAGCCATATTCACCTCAGTATTTTGTCTGTAGCAGAATGGTCGGGGACTCCTTTCTACCACTGAAGCCTCAATTTTTTGTTGAACATCTTGAGGATAAGTTTGGGGAAGTGACAGCACTGTCCAAGATCAGAAGTGGTGCAGTCTTGATTCGGATTTGTGACTGGCCGGGTGATATTCCTGTTTCTGTCACTCCCCATAAAAGCCTCAACATGGTCCAGGGGATTATTTTCCATCGTGATTACCTCTTGCAGTCTGACAACAAGCTCCGTGCCAATTTAGAACGTCAGGGTGTTCATTTCATCTGGCGCATTTACAGGGGACCCAAAGACAACAGGGTTGCTACCGATTCCTTCATCTTGGCCCTCGAGGGTGATTCATTGCCAGAAAAGGTCAAGGTGATGGTTTACCGCTGTGACGTTTAACCATACGTCCCTCCCCCTATGCGGTGCTTTAAGTGCTGGAAATTTGGGCACGTCTTCCCGCGGCACTTCCAACGCCACATGTTGAGACTGTGGACGTCCACTGCATCCAGATATTCCCTGTGCACCTCCTCCCACTTGTATCAACTGCGGAGAGCAGCACTCCCCCTGCCCGCCAGACTGCACAGTACTCCGAAAGGAGCAGAAAGTCGTGAAGTACAATACTTTGGACTGGTTGACTTACCAAGAGGCTGAACATAAATTTGAACGATTACACCCCGTTTGATTGACATCCACGTACGCTGCAGCTACGTAAACATCACCATCACAAATAACAGTCGTGCCACACTCTGTGCCATGAACAGTTGGCCCTCTGGGCCTCCAGACTACATCTGCCCCCCTTGATGGTAGGGGGGAAAAATCTCCTTCCGTTGCTCCCAAAGTACCTTATTTGGGAGCAAGGCCCTTCCAAATGCAGGGGACATTGGTCCCCTCCACCCAGCTGGAGGAGCAACAGCTCCTGTCGTGTGGAAGGGGTCCCTTGGTATCCTCTCTCCCAAGTTGTCCACTAATGCCACAGTGGACACTCGCCAGTGACTAAAGGAGCCAAAAGCTGCTGGATGAAGAGCTTCTCGGTCTTCCTCCATGCCTGAAGCTACTTCAGAGAAGTCCTCCCAGCAAGCCCCTAACGAGAAGTGAGAGGCTAAGCAAACAAAGAAGTCTGCTAAGAAAAAGGACCCTCTGGTGGCCCCAACACCACAACTTCCTACCAATTCTGCACCTGCAGATGAGGTGGAGATCTCACTATCCCCTGTGGACCTGGATCTCACTGATGGCTCATCCACAATAGGAATGGATACAAATACTTAATCGGTGGCAGCAGGTGACCCTGAGGCGCAACCTGCCTCATTGCATGCTTCATGCCTTCCGATCCTCACGATAATGTCATCCTCCAGTGGAATTGCTGCGGTTTTCTTCACCACCTGGCTGAGCTATGGCAACTGTTAAGCTTCACACCTGCTTTCTGCATTGCCCTCAAGGAAACCTGGTTCCTGGCAATGTAGACCCCTGCCCTTTGCAGCTATAGGGGATATTACAATAACTGTAGCGACTTTAATAGTGTGTCAGGTGGAGTTTATGTCTATGTCCTAAACTCAGTATGCAGTGAACCTGTGCCCCTTCAAACCCCTCTTGAAGCTGTGGCTGTCAGGCTAAGGATGATGTGGGAAATAACTGTCTGCAACGTATATCTTCCTCCAGATGGTGCAGTACCCCTGAATGTGTTGGCTGCACTGATTCATCAACTCCCTAAAACTTTCCTACTTTTTGGAGATTTGAATGCCCATAATCCCTTGTGGGGTGGCACTGTGCTTGCTGACCGACGTAGAGATGTCAGAACTTTCCTATCTCAACTTGACATCTGCCTCTTATATACTGGGGTCCCTACACATTTCAGTGTGCCCTTAACTCGGCCATTGACTTACCCCTCTGCAGCGCAGGACATCTCCCATCTGTCCACTGGAGAGCCCACGATGACGTGTGGTAGTGACCACTTTCACATCTTCCCGTCACTCCCCCAGTGTCATTGCCCCGGACGTCTACCAAGATGGGCTTTAAACAAGGCATACTGGGAAGCTTTCACCTCTGCTGTTGAATCTCCTCCACATGATACCATCGATGTGATAGTTGAGCAGGTCACTAGAACAATTGTGTCTGCGGCAGAAAACACGATCCCTTGTTCCTTAGGGTGCCCCCCCCCCTCCCCAGTGAAAGTCAGTACCTAGAGCACCTAATAACTTTTAAACGGCTCCATGCCTGCATTTGCCAGCTTATAAAAAGATGGAAACGGGCATGTTGGGAGAGGTATGTCTCGACCATTGGGTGCCATATGTCACCTTCCCAAGTCTGTACGAAGATCAGGGTACTAGACCCCGACAGGTGTTAGTGGCATTAACATCAATGGCGTCTTATCTGCCGATGCAACCGCTGTTGCCGAGTGCTTTGTTGAGCACTATGCTCCAACCTCTTCATCAGAGAATTATCCCCCAGCATTTACACCCTCAAACGGCGGATGAAAAAGAAAGCCATCTCGTTCACCGAACGTCACAGTGAACCCTATAATGCTCCATTTACAGAGTGGGAGCTCCTCAACGTACTCGCACATTGCCCCGACACAGCTCCTGGGCCAGATCAGATCCACAGTCAGATGATCAAACATCTCTCATTGGACTACAAGTGGCATCACCTCATCACCTTCAACCGGATCTGGTGCGATGGCGTCTTTCCATTGCAGTGGCGGGAGATAACCATCATTCCTGTGCTCAAACCTGGTAAAAACCTACTTGGTGTGGATAGCTATTGGCCCATCAGTCTCACCAACGTTCTTTGTAAGCTGCTAGAATGTATGATAAGTCGGTGGTTGTGTAGGGTCCTGGAGTCAAGGGGCCTCCTGGCTCCATGCCAGGGCGGTTTCCGCCAGTATCGCTTTACCATTAATAATCTAGTTTCCCTCTAGTCTGTCATCTGAACAGCCTTTTCCAGTGCCAACAGCTGGTAGCCGTCTCTTTTTATTTACGAAAAGCTTAAGACACAACCTGGCAACACCATATCCTTGCCACATTATATGAATGGTATCTCCAGGTGCCTCCGCCTGATTTTTATCCAAAATTTCCTATCGCTCCGTACTTTCTGTGTCAAAGTTGGCGCCTCCCACAGTTCTCCCCATATCCAGGAGAATGGGGTCTCGCAGGGTTCTGTATTGAGTGTCTCTCTATTTTTAGTGGCCATTAACGGTCTAGCAGCAGCTGTCGAGCCATCAGTCTCACCTTCTCTGTATGCAGACGACTTCTGTATTTCGTACTGCTCCTCCAGTACTGTTGTTGGTAAGCGGCGTCTACAGGGAGCCATCCACAAGGCGCAATCATGGGCCCCAGCCCACGGCTTCCAGTTTTCAGCTGTGAAGTCATGTGTCATGCACTTCTGTCGGCATCTTACTGTTCATCCAGAACAAAAACTTTATCTTAATGATGATCCACTTACTGTAGTGGGACATATTGATTCTTACGACTGGTTTTCGACGCCCGATTGACATGGCTTCCTCACTTTCGTCAGCTCAAGTGGAAGTGCTGGCAGCATCTCAATGCCCTCTGCTGCCTGAACAACACCAACTGGGGTGCATATTACTCTATGCTGCTGCAGTTCTACAGAGCCCTTGTTCAATCCCACCTTGGCTATGGGAGGCTGGTTTGTGGTTCGGCGGTGCCCTCAGTGTTGCGTTTACTCGACCCAGTACACCACTGTGGCAATCGACTGGCAACAGGACCATTTAGGACTAGTCCGGTGACCAGCGTCCTGGTGGAGGCCCAAGTCCCTCCATTAAAGGTTAGGGGTGCACAACTGCTCGCCAGCTACGTTCCGCACATTCATAGTTCTCCTGAGTATTCGAATTACCATCTCATTTTCCCATCCACGGCAGTTCATCTCCTGCATCGGAGGCCCAGATCTGGGCTTAAGATATCGGTTTGCGTCCAATCTCTTCTGTCTGAAGTGGAGTCCTTGCCTTTACCACCTGTTCTCAGGGCCAATTCACGTACACCTCCATGTACACCTAGGCCAAAGCTATGCCTGGCTCTTTCACATGGTCCTAAGGACTCAGTTAACCCCAGAGCTCTCTGCTGTCACTTCCTCTCAATTCTTGACATGTACCGGGACCATGAAGTGGTTTATACTGACAGCTCAATGCCTGATGGTCACGTTGGCTTCGCATTTGTCCATGAAGGACATACTGAACAGCACTCCTTGCAAGATGGATGCAGGGGTTTCACTGCGGAGCTGGTGGCCATTTTTCTTGCTCTTGAGTGCATCTGCTTGTGCCCTGACGAGTTGTTTCTTCTCTGTACTGACTCTTTGAATAGCCTACAAGCTATTGACGCTCGCGATCTTTTGGCAGTGACCATCCAGGAGTCCATCTATGACCTGGAATGGTCCAGTCATCCTGTGGTGTTGTGGATCCCAGGCCACGTCGGAATCCCAGGAAATGAACTTGCCAACATGCTACATGGAAACGGCTTCTGGAAATCGGCATCCCTGTAACTGACTTGTGATCATTATTACACCGCAAGGTGTTTCACCTCTGGGAGGGGGAATGGCATTGTCTAGGTACGCACAACAAACTGCGTGCGATTAAGGAGACTACGAATGTGTGGAAGACCTCCATGCGGGCCTCTTGCAGGGACTCTGTGGTTATCTGCCGACTCCACATTGGCCATACGTGGGTAACACATGGCTACCTCCTCCGTCGCGTGGACCTCACTTTGGTGTCACAGTGGCTCACATATGACTGTCGTCCACATTTTACTGGATTGCCCACTTTTATCCACTCTGTGGCAGACTTGTAACCTTCCCAGTGCCCTACCTTCGGTGTTGGGTGACAATGTCTCAGCAGCAGATATAGTTTTGCGTTTCATTCGTGAGGGGGGTTTTTATCGTACCATCTAAGGGTGAGCATTTAGCCTTCTCTCTAAGGTCGCCACCCTCCCTCCATTTAAACTCTGTCGCACTTTCTTTGCATTTGTTTGTCTTGGTGGTCATGTTTTCCCTATATATGTTTATCTTGCCTTGTCTTTTTGGGATGGACATTTTAATGTGTTGCAGAGTGGCTGGCGCCTCCTCTTTCATTATTGTGATCAGCCAGCCCAGACTATATGCTCTAAGGTTTTAAGACTTTCTTCTTCTTTTCCTTGTGGTGTATGTTTCCCCTGTTTTTTGTTCGTTCCATTCGTTTTCTTTTTAGGTGTGGGGTTGGGTGTTTTTATACCCCAAACAAACAAACCAACCAATCAACCAAAACATGATAAGCTAAGGCTGATGTAAAGCTCCCAACATTGGCCCTGTTGCTCAACAATATTTTGGATACAAGCTAAGTTTTATTTCATACCAAATAACAAAAGTAATATGAAAAACTGCATATGTAACTCAGAAATATGCAGCAAAATGTGCAGTAAACAAAAACCTTTCACCACTACATACAGCAGAAACTGAAGATTAATGTCTGAGTTCCAGCATATATATCACTCATTTGTCTCTGACAGAATTATTATGAATAAAAAGAAGAGCATAAGCACTGTGCGGGTGTAAAAGCGACTGTGGTGTTGAAAATGAAACCAGCAGCAGTAAAATTTCTTTCAGAGTCAGAGGTAGATGCTGGTACGCACAATATTGTGCTGGCGATCTTCTGAAGAGTGAGAAAATTTTGACTGTTCATTTTCCAATAAGAAGCCACATTTTCTTCAATTTTGCCGGTTTGATTTAAATAGTATGCGTAGACACATTCAGAGTACCAGGTAGGACGAGTGGTGGCACACATAAAGACATTCCTAGCACACACGGACAGGTACAAAGACACGTGCATTAACACATCCAGAGCAGTTAAATGGTTAATGCATGAGTACGCAAATGCAGAACAGTCATTGGAAGCAATCATTTCATAAAATATTTAGGAGTATGTGAATGGAGCAATTTAAAGTGAAACAACCACATAAAAGTAATCACAAGAAATGCAGATGTGAGACAGGTTCATTGTAAGAATCTTGGGAAATTTTGTCCGTCAACAAATGAAGTAGTATTTCAAATCCTTTGTTCGAAGAATACTTGAATATTACTCGTCAGTGTGGGATCTGTACCAGATAGGATTGATAAAGGAAATACAGAAGATCCATTGGAGGACAGCACGCTTTGTTACAGGTTCATTTACTGAGCATGAAAGCATCCTGGAGATGGTCAACTGGCTCCAGTGGCAGATGCTGCTGGAGAGGTGTGGTCTACTGTTGAAGTTCCAAGAGTGTACATTCCTAGAAGAGTCGAGAAATAGATTGCTTCCTCATACATATATCTCGTGAAAATACTGTGAAGAAAAAATTAGATGGATTCGGGCCATGTGGAGGCTTACTGGCAGTCATTGTTCCTGTGAACCATTCCTAACTGGAGACAGGAAAAGGGGGAAGTGACAGTGGTACACAAAGCCCTGTGACTTGTGCTACATAGATGTATAACGAACACGGGTAGCAGTACAGGAGTATTTGCATTTGATTGTTGTGTATACTAAAAATAAAAAAAAGAACCATTGCTGTAAACATTGTGAAGGCATTTCTTGTAATCAAGTTTTGGAGCTGAAGGCAACTGTTAATGGATTATGGTTGATGAAAAGAATCAGCTGTGTGTTGTAAAAGTACGAGGTGCTACCCAAAATATCTGGGATTAGTGCTGCCATCTGTTGAAAACCTTACCTTTGGATTAATGGTCACCATAACCCTCGAAGTAGTTCCCGTCCAAACGTACACACCAGTCCCAGTGCTTCTGCCACTGGTCAAATGTTTCCTGGAAGTCCTGTTCTTTGAGAGTGTTTATCACTGCCAGTGATGCTTCTCAAATCCTCTCTAGAGTGTCGAACGGATGGTCTTTCAACTTGAGTTTCAGTTTTGGCAATAGCGCGAATTGCAAGGTGCAAAATCTGGCGAGTATGGTGGGTGCCATAAAACCACCGTGTTGTTTTTTGCCAAAAAAGTTCCTGGTGAGCAAGGACGTGTGACAGGGTGCGTTGTCGTGTGCAGCAGCCTGATCCCTCGACATCAGATTTTGGGCCATCGTCACCGTACGTTTCCACGGAGCCATCGCAAAATGTACCAGTAGTACACGGAATTCACTGATTTGTTGGATGTGACGAATCCTTTGTGCACAATTCCCTCGATATCAAAGTAAACAATGATCACGCTCCTCACCTGTCTCACTTTTTTGTGTCTTGGAGAGCCTGGGCTCTTCCCCCAAACACTTGTTGAATCATTGCAAGGGTCTCCGTAGCACTTTTCCTGAGATTCACACAGAATTTGATACACATATGCTGTTCTGTTCACGGATCCATCATAAAATCACCACACACCAAACGCATAGTATTATGGAAATCACTGTGGGCGCACAACACATCCTCCCAGCTTAATGCCACTCCGCACAGACTCATCAGATATCCAGCTGTTGCCACTTAGCAGTGCAAAGATCTACTACTCTTACTTTCCAGATGGTAGCACCAGTCCCAAAAATTTTGGATTCCACCCCATGTAGTTTTAAATTACATAGGTTATCACTAATGTCTATTTTTCAATACATGTATAATTTTATTCCACCATCATTACCATTCTTCATGCATAAGGAGGTCTGTCTATGGATAGTCATTCCCTGATGACAGAAATCTGGACTGCATGTGGATGTGCCTGTTGGATGATTTGTTGTTACATCATATATATATATATATATATATATATATATATATATATATATATATCTGTGCACGTACACATGGGCGTGGGCACCCTGGCAAGGGCATAGCAGCCTGGACCCTCACATTGTACTTCAGGATAACAGCAAAGTGTGAGCCTGCCCTTGGTGCCCGGCACTTAGGTGGGATGCAGTGGTTCGTGTGGCAGTGGAGGCAAAGGTGTCTGCATCATCAGCACAGCATGGAGCAGTGGAGTGGTGGCATCACATAACTGCCTAGCTGTTCAGTGATGACAAGCTGGTTCGTGCACCCTTAAATACCGCAGCCCCATGCTGATTTCACACTAGTAGTGGAATTAGTGTGTTATAAAGAATAGTCTAGAACAGGCAATGGCCCAGTTGTTGCTGTCAGGCTGCAATACTCCCTGGAGGCTGGTGCACTGTCAGCACACGTGACATATCATCATGGAGGCGTTGCAAAGCTGCCAACCACGCTGTCCACTGGCAATCACTGACTGACCCTGGAGGTGTCCCATATTTTCATTCTGCACTTCAAAGTCTTGTTTATAGTTGTACCCATTACATCTTCTCCCACCTACAGAGAAAATTTGCCCTCAGATTTTGCAGAAACACAGGTACTGGTTTATTTACAACTATTCACAATTCCACCTCCACTCACAGTATCCCTTTGTCCTTTGCACTATTTACATTATCTGTCTGACTTCACTAGCATTTGGCTCTACATTGAGGTCTTCATTTATGGTTAACTTTGTCCCATGTCAAGTTGCTTCTGGTTGTGACTGGTTTGAACCCATAAGTTGAAGGTTGACAGAGATAGGATTTGCTTTTTGTTTGAATTTGTGGTATATCATTCCTGTTTCTGTGAAAATCAGACTTCTGGGGCTGACGATCCCCTAACCAGTAATTACAGCTCCCAGAATGAGACTTTCACTCTGCAACGGAGTGTGCGCCATTATGAAACTTCCTGGCAGATTAAAACTGTGTGCCGTACTGAGACTCGAACTCGGGACCTTTGCCTTTCGCAGGCAAGTGCTCTACCGACTGAGCCACCCAAGCACGACTCACGCCCCATCCTCACAGCTTTACTTTTGCCAGTACCTCGTCTTCTACTTTCCAAACTTTACAGAAGCTCTCCTGCAAACCTTGCAGGTCCTGAGTTCAAGTCTCGGTTCGGCACACAGTTTTAATCTGCCAGGAAGTTTCAGTCATTACAGCTGATTTTTGGTGTTGTATTTCTGTTATATGCTCTAAAAGATGTTCCATCAACATGCGGCCGTGCTACTTGGTTAACATTCAATTAAGGAGGCAAGCAGGGTGAGGTCTAACATGTTATTAAGGAAGGTTAGATTTCCGTGGATAAAATATCAAAGGCAAGATCAGGTACATAAATCAATGTGTGGGTTGTATTCAGGGTGATGGTTCCTGTCACAATGGTGGGTAATCAGAACATTGGTCCATTATGTCCCATTGGGTACCACTGATTAACAGTTCTTGACCTTGTAGTTCTGTCTGCTGTGTGCCACTCTGTCGACCCTGCTTGTAATGAGCACAGACACCAGCTGCTTGGTTTGCTATGTAGTACAACCAGTGTAGACCCACTCTTTGGAAACATACTGTTTTTTTTTCTGGCATTACTTCTTTTGGGCATTCTGTAGCAGAATTTGAGAGGGGAGCAACAAAAAGCCACAGGACCTCAGAATGTCCCAGGCCATCGGGACTCGCAGCAGTGGCAGCATACTGGGATCCTGTCACGCACCTGGTCAGCTTGATGGAGCAGGACAATCAGCTGTTATTGTCGGTTGAAGACACCCAGCCAGCCCCTGACTCGCTGAAGTGCACCGGGGGTCCTAATCAGCATGAAGCAGGTCGGTACTGGCCTCTATCATACGCGCCATCGCAGAATATTCCAGTGGTACTGGATGGATAGAGTGAGGATGTAGTGGATGAGAAGATACCAATTAAGTCCTGTGCACCACTACTCTTCTTTTCAGTGTATAATTTAATCGCTAGCGGTTCGAAACGCTTACATATTGGTACAGAAGCAACCACAGACAGAGAGTGGCGTATTCTGATAGAGATTGAGAATGCAGCTAAAAGTATTAAGAGTTCGGTTTATGGAGGTGGAATGGGATGAACTCTGTCGTGCAAAAGCGTATATCATGCAGCAGTTGACCGCCGGCTATCACCCTAGCCGTCCTCCTCTGGACACTTACAATACTGCTCTAACCCTATCCATCACAACAGATACAATGAGTCTGCACTCCGTGTGAAATCAGGCAACACATCCATTTATCTACAGTATTCCACCAATCAAAACTTTTTCGATCTACAGATGGTACTATCCAGTGTGTTGGAAAGACTGAACAGATGGCTGCCTTGTGTTAAAGCTGTGTACAGAGATATTGCAGAGTATCTAAGTATGAACAGTGTGCATGTAGACGACTCCGAACAGTGGGTCAGTATGGTGCTGGCGAAAGCTAATGTACCGGCAATAAGTTTGAGAGAAAACCGTGCTGAATTCTATGTTTACAAGAAGGCTTTATTTTTTATACCCTGTAATGGCGTTAAGATAAAGAAAGAACCAGTTGATGTAGTGCATCCTGTGTACGATTACTGAATAAGTAAATGTATATGACCATGTATGTGTTTTTCATTTCTTACCTCTTATTATATTGCAAGTACTAAAGCTATTGCCCCACTATTTTCACTGGAAACATGCAACAGCAGAAAGTTATGTCATTTAACTAAATTCTCATTAAAACCCCATTGCACGCCAGTACTTGAAATGGTCGGCATCATAGAAAGGGCATAGTGTTCATTATCTTCTGTAAAAATGCATTGCACGCCAGTACCTGACGTAGTAGGTATCATGGCAGAGTGGGTGAAGCATCAAGACTTAGTTGTAAGCGACTGGAGCTGTGACGGTGCACAAGAAGACCGGATGGAGAAGAATGGCGCACTCCTTCCCCACAACAGAGTGCAATACAGTAGAGACCCATTAATCCGAACTAATTGGGACTGGACCTTGTTCGGATTACCGATTTGTTCGGATTAGCCGGAATTATGGTGACGAGTTTCTAGAATGAAGTATACCAAGCAGATAATAGGTACACCATGGTAACAAATGGGAACAAGTGTGGGAACAATGGCTCACTCTCACTCCCTGCCCTTGTTGTTGTGCATTGTTGAGACCTTTGTAGTGTCTGAGGTCAGTGCACTGGCAGCTGGTTCGCAAAGTGCTTGGTTATGTTAGTTATGGATCGCTGGCACGCGTAACAGTTGTATTGTATTCATTCAGGTGTAGTGGTGTACGTATTTTCGTCATGAGTAAACGGAAACATACAACGTTAGCTCTCAAAGAAGAACTGAATGCTTTGAAGCGGATAGACAAAGGTGATAATGTATCTAAATTGGCAACGGAGGAGTGGCCGAGCGGTTCTAGGCGCTTCAGTCTGGAACCGCGCGACCGCTACGGTCGCAGGTTCGAATCCTGCCTCGGGCATGGATGTGTGTGTTGTCCTTAGGTTAGTTAGGTTTAAGTAGTTCTAAGTTCTACGGGACTTATGACCTCAGATGTTGAGTCCCATAGTGCTCAGAGCCATTTGAACCATTTTGGCAATGGAACTGGGTGTTGGTAAAGCAACCATTTGTGATTGGAAGAAGAACCGAGTGAAGCTTGAACAGTCCTGTGCAACGTCTTCGAGAAAAACACTCCACATTCGGCAGACTTTGAAACAGTCCCAGTACGATAAAGTGGATGAAGCTCTTTTCCTTTGGTTTACGCAGGAAAGAGAAACAACTCCGTTGAGAGGAGAAGGCTGTTTACCTGAACAAGTTAATGAAAGGTGACGAGTCTTTTAGTGCGAGTACGGGTTGGCTGGACGGATTCAAAAAACGTCATTGAATCCGCCAGCTAACAATTAGTGGAGAGAAGCTTTCTTCTGACCATGATGCAGTGAAAGAATACTTGGGTGAGTTTGAAAAAATGATAAGAGAAGGAAAGTATTCTCCCCAACAAATTTATAACGCTGACGAGACTGGCCTTAATTTTAGGGCATTTCCAATAAAAAGCCTCGCATCAAAAGCAGAAGACCATGCTCCTGGTTTTAAAATGTACAAAGATCGTGTGACTTTATTAGCGTGCAGCAACGCTGCTGGTAATCACAAACTGCCTTTAATACTGATCGGCAAATCTGCTAGGCCCCGAGCTTTTAAAAACTGCCACATGAAGTTCTTGCCATATACAACCAGAAAAAAGCACGGATGGATGGTAAGCTGTTCAAAGGATGGTTTCGCGGTCAGTTTGTTCCCTCTGTTCGACGGTTTTCTAAGGAAAATCGTTTGTCTCCCTGTGCAGTTATTTTGATTGACCGAGTGCCATCTCACCCCAGCACTGAGGAACTATGTGATGGAGAAATTGTGGCGAAGTTTTTGCCGCCGAATGTTACACCACTTCTACAGCCGATGGACCAGGGCGAACTGCTAGCATTAAAACTGATTTACAGAAAACAATTTTTAAGAGTGCTGATCCAAGATGATAGCACTCCTTTACTGGACAAAATTAAAAAGACCAATATGAAGGATGTTGTTTATTGGGCCGCTGAGGCATGGCAGAATATTTCAGAAAATACTCTGAGAAAATCGTGGAGAAAACTGTGGACATCTCTCGAATTTCAGGACAACCTAGTTGAAAATGAAGAGGAAGATGTACTACAAATGATACAGACAATGCCTGGATGTGAAGAAGCTAGTGAAGGAGACGTAGATGAGTGGATGGCAGCGGATGGGGCACAATCTTACTGACGCTGATTTAGCTGCTGTTGTGACTCATGACCAGGAAGTAGTGGACTACTGTGACGGAAGTGACAACGAGCCTGAAAGTGATAAAGGAGAGCCGGTGCCACACAGTGACGCAGCAGAAGTTCTCGACCTCGCGTTACGTTATTTGGAGCACCAGCCCACTGCTACACCTGCTGATTTGATGTTTAACAGACGATGGCGCAACTATGTGTCATATAACAAACTGTCTTCATTACGCCAAAAATCAATGAGTTTTTGTCATCTAAAAAGTAGGGATAAAGTGTCCGCTGTATTTTAGTAAGTTTGATAGCTTTCCGTTCATTGTTATGGATTGTTTAAACCTAATGTTTTCTTGCCAATTTTTCTAATACATATTTACTATACTGTGTAAATTACAATAGTGTGTATGTACAGCAGTTTGCTGTACTTAGACTAACATTCTTAATGTTCGGATTAAACGAACGTTCGGATTACCAGGGTTCGGATTAGCGGGACTCTGCTGTAATTGTAGGTCCATCCAACTGTGGCAAGACACATGTTCTCATGTTGCTGCTAACACATCCAGATGGAGTCCGCTTTGAGCATGTGTGGGTATTTTCAAAAACACTGTTTCAGCCCAAATACCATCTATTACAGGAGATTCTGCAGGGTGTGACATACGCGACATTCAATGAGAGCAGAGATATCCCTCCACCGGAAAAAGTAAA
Source organism: Schistocerca serialis cubense (assembly GCF_023864345.2). Lineage (NCBI taxonomy): Eukaryota > Metazoa > Arthropoda > Insecta > Orthoptera > Acrididae > Schistocerca > Schistocerca serialis. Next base: position 816,335,138 of record NC_064640.1, read on the forward strand.
GCCAAATACAGTGTTCATATTTGACGATGTTGTTGTGGGAAACCAAGATCAAGGTAGGCGATATTTCTGTTTCTGTCGCCATATGGCTGTTGATGTATCTTATCTGAGTAAGACATATTCCAGAATCCCAAAACAGCTGGTGAGGGATAATGCAAACATAATTATAGCATTAAAAGAGGACAATCTGAATTTCAAACACATTTACCAGGCTCATGTAGGAACCGACATGTCATTCAATGATTTTGTAAAGATATGCGCAGATTGCTGGAACCACAGTATGGGTTTCTCCTTACTGATAAAACAAGAAAACTGAATGATGGTAGGTACAGACGGAACTTCCATGAGTTGCTACATATACAGCCATGCAAAGACTTTAGTACATCAGTACACGCATCACCATGGATAAATTCGCACGCATGCCGGGAGCTCAGTTTGGTAGGAAGGGTGTACATAGACAAAACATTCGCTTTTACGTGGACGCGAAAATTCAAACTCTCGAACATAAGGTTGGAGCTGTACGCAAGGTACTAGAGACGTATTGTCAAACTCTTCAATACACTGAATGATCGGGTTAATGTAACCGAGAAGAGAGAAGAAAGTAAACAGTTTAACTGGAGGGGGAATAGCTGTCATTGAGAACGGGACAGTGTACGAACGGGTTAACGCAATTGAAAAGAAGATAGGCAACTTAACTGAAGGGAAAATAGCTGTTGCCGAGAACAGTGACTAGCATAAGAAGAAGAAGAGCGGATATATACAACCTCACGCTGCACAGAAGTCCGATTAGTATACACCGAGAAGTTCACTAAGCATAAAGTCATCGATGCACGGAAGGCCGTTGACGACAAGTTACGGTTGCTGAGGTTAGGCCATTTGAAGCAAGAGCTGACACTGCGATAAACCTTTAAACCAGTTACTGAATCCGTCGATGAACCCTCAGCGAAATTCCGCTACGACGACGATGACGCTATTGCCGATTCCATTAACCGTCACAGGATAGACAAAACATTCGGTATTAGTCGTGAGAAACCATACATGTTTGGCACACAGCCTATAACTTTAAATGAAAAAACGATACAAATCGGCGATAAACAATTTCAAAGAACACCCAGTTTGCTGAACCTTATTTTCCTAAGACTCACAAAAACTGTAAATTATTCGCCTTAGATCTGGAAATGTTTCGCGAAATAATGCTTTTAACTGATTTACATAAGAATACAAAAACCCGAAGCAATGTGAAATACAGATCCCTTTAAGAACTATTTTGGATGGTGAAAAAATAGCAGTGGTGATGATACTGACATGCAGCATAAAAGAGTGAGCAATCGACGCCCGCAGTGTATGTATATTACGACGACGCCATTGAGCTAATAGACAGCCTACGACTGCTCATGGCATCAACTGCCGCTGGTAATATAGCTCATTCGAATGAAGTTTTTTCAATAATTTCTGAGCTTAGAGAGACAGGCATCATCGAATAAGTAGCTAGACAACTGCACAAACCAGCAAACGACCTGTGGCAGGCGGATCTTGTCGACATGAGGGAATATTCAAGTGTGAATAACGGATTCAAATATATTTTAATGGTCATTGATACTTAATATAAATATGCCTGGGCATTACCTGTGACAGCGAAAACAGGAAAGGAAGTCGCGCATGTGTTTGATGGAGTGCTGCAGACGGGGACAAATCGAAGCCCAGACAACCTTCCAACAGATCACGGCGCTGAGTTTTTCAATAAATATGTCAAGGCTGTGATGGAATGGTATGGAATACATCACTACTCGACGTTCATCCACCTGAAGGCGAGTATCGTGGAACGTCTGAACATAACAGTGAAAACCCAGATGTGGATGCAATTCATCTTTGTGTTTCACGCAGATGGATCGATATCCACCCGCAAATAATTGCACAGTATAATTGAACCAAACATCGCACAATAACAATGAGACCAATCGATGTTCGTGATATTTTCATATTTATTTCATATTTATTTGGTTGCCTGTAGACAACTGTTGTGTTGTATAGGTATCGTTAGATGGTTATACAAATGGTTATACATAAGGTCAGTAGTTACATAGTTATACAGATTCTGGTACAAATGATTACACAAAAGTTAACATATGGTATATGATTATATAAAAGGTCAGTATGGTTGTATGACATAAATTACAGTTTCTTTGATAACATTCACATTTATAATAATAGAGAATCATATTTTTTCATTATGTAGAAATTCACTTATGCTATAGAATGTTTTCTCTTTCAACCATGTCTGTACCATCATTTTAAATCTATTCTCATGCAATTCCCTCGTTCCATGTGATGTATTGTTGTAAAATGTTTTGCCACCATGTAAAAAATTATTCTGGATTTTACTCAAACATGTCCAAGGAATGTCTAATAAGTTCCTATTTCTGGTTTCATAAGAGTGCACATCTGACCTGCTTTCATACATGTGGGCATTCTCTTTGGCATGCATAATAGCTTTAAGTATGTGTAGACTGGGAACTGTAAGAATTTTGTGCTCCATGAAGTACTGTCTGCAAGAAGTTAAATTGCTCACACCAAAAATACATCTAATGGCTTTCTTCTTCCAGAGGGAAACATCTTTTGCCCCAGCAGAGTTTCCCCAAAGAGGTATTCCATAATACAGATGAGTATGGAAAAAGGCATGGTATGTCATAAGTATGCACTCCTTACCGACACAATCCTTCAGTTTTCTAAGGAGATATACAGGGTGATACAAAAAGGTACGGCCAAACTTTCAGGAAACATTCCTCACACACAAAGAAAGAAAATATGTTATGTGGACATGTGTCCGGAAACACTTACTTTCCATGTTAGAGCTCATTTTATTACTTCTCTTCAAATCACATTAATCATGGAATGGAAACACAGAGCAACAGAACGTACCAGCGTGACTTCAAACACTTTGTTACAGGAAATGTTCAAAATGTCCTCCGTTAGCGAGGATACATGCATCCACCCTCCGTCGCATGGAATTCCTGATGCGCTGATGCAGCCTTGGAGAATGGCGTATTGTATCACAGCCGTCCACAATACGAGCACGAAGACTCTCTACATTTGGTACCGGGTGTGCGTAGACAAGAGCTTTCAAATGCCCCCATAAATGAAAGTCAAGAGGGTTGAGGTCAGGAGAGCGTGGAGGCCATGGAATTGGTCCGCCTCTACCAATCCATCGATCACCGAATCTGTTGTTGAGAAGCGTACAAACACTTCGACTGAAATGTGCAGGAGCTCCATCGTGCATGAACCACATGTTGTGTCGTACTTGTAAAGGCACATGTTCTAGCAGCACAGGTAGAGTATCCCGTATGAAATCATGGTAATGTGCTCCATTGAGCGTAGGTGGAAGAACATACTGACGAAACTAAAATGAGCTCTAACATGGAAATCAAACGTTTCCGGACACATGTCCACATAATGTCTTTTCTTTATATGTGTGTGAGGAATGTTTCCTGAAAGTTTGGCCGTACCTTTTTGCAACACCGTGTAGAACTCTTGCCAACTTACTGCACAGCTTTTCTGTGTGCGTATTCCAGCACAGTTTGGTATCAAGATGAATGCCTAGCAGTTTTACTGAATGTCTGAGTTCATTAGGTCCATCATTAATATCTCTAAGGGAAAAAGAGGATGTGTTCAGTGTTATTGCTATACTATTTTAAGAACTATAAATAAATAATACTACAAATGCTTACCTATTTCATTTCTTTCTTCTGCTTCCACATTTCTTTGTCGGTCTCCGACAAGCGTTTAACATACACTCGTCGATGCATCTTGTTTCTTATATCGATTTTTATAATCAGTGTGGCGAACACCATAAAACAGTTCAGCTTTTCAACCTCCATTATAAGCACTTGACTGTGAATAAACTCCATTGTGAGTATAGGACTACCCACGCGTACTAATGGGAAGGTAAAGCAACCCTCAAAAACTGTGGCCACTGGTAGTCGATGGCCACAACACTGTGTTATTTAACGCACATGTAGCCGCTACAAGTTGCGTCTTCAGACGTAAGAAAATGGGCCCGGACCCATCCGTCTGCGGTACGACCTTGGGAACACGCCTATCCTTATATTAAACGCTCTGAGTAACCGGATATCACCCACTGGGATTTTTTGTGATCTCTCAAAGACTTTTGATTGTGTAAATCACGGAATACTTCTAGATAAGCTCAAGTATTAATGGGGCAGCGCTCAAATCGTTTCAATCATACCTAACTGGAACAGTGAAGAAAGTTCAAATAAGCAGTTCACATAATATGCAAAAAATAGGTGATTTCTCAAACTGGGGAACAGTCAAGAATGGGGTGCCTCAAGGTTCGGTCTTGGGTCCTCTGCTGTTCTTAATATATATTAATGACTTGCCATTCTATATTCACGAAGATGCAAAGCTGGTACTTTTTGCCGATGATACAATATAGCTATCACACCCAACAGACAAGAATTAACTGGTGAAATTGTAAATGATGTTTTTCAGAAAATCATTAAGTGGTTCTCTGCAAATTGGCTCCATTAAACTTTGACAAAGCACAGTATATACAGTTCCATACAGTAAATGGAATGACACCAGTAATAAATATAGACTTCGATCAGAAATCGGTAGCTAAGGTAGAATATTCAAAATTTCTAGCTGTATGCATTGATGAGGGGTTGAACTGGAAAAAGGTCTGCTGAAACGTTTGAGTTCAGCTACTGATGCTATTAGGGTCATTGCAAATTTTTGCGATATACATCTCAGTAAATTAGCTTCTTGTTGTTGTTGTGGTCTTCAGTCCTGAGACTGGTTTGATGCAGCTCGCCATGCTACCCTATCCTGTGCAAGCTTCTTCATCTCCCAGTACTTACTGCAACCTACATCCTTCTGTATCTGCTTAGTGTATTCATCTCTTGGTCTCCCTCTACGATTTTTACCCTCCACGCTGACCTCCAATGCTAAATGTGTGATCCCTTGATGCCTCAGAACATGTCCTACTAACTGTTCCCTTCTTTTTGTCACGTTGTGCCACAAACTCCTCTTCTCCCCAACTCTATTCAATACTTCATCATTAGTTATGTGATCTACCCATCTAATCTTCAGCATTCTTCTGTAGCACCACATTTCGAAAGCTCCTATTCTCTTCTTGTCCAAACTATTTATCGTCCATGTTTCACTTCCACACATGGCTACACTCCATACAAGTACTTTCAGAAACGTCTTCCTGACACTTAAATCTATACTCTATGTTAACAAATTCCTCTTCTTCAGAAACGCTTTCCTTGCCATTGCCAGTCTACATTTTATATCCTCTCTACTTTGACCATCATCAGTTATTTTGCTCCCCAAATAGCAAAACTCCTTTACTACTTTAAGTGTCTCATTTCCTAATCTAATTCCCTCAGCATCACCCGACTTAATTCGACTACATTCCATTACCCTCGTTTTGCTTTTGTTGATGTTCATCTTATATCCTCCTTTCAAGAGACTGTCCATTCCGTTCAACTGCGCTTGCAAGTCCTTTGCTGTCTCTGATAGAATTACAATGTCATCGGCAAACCTCAAAGTTTTTATTTCTTCTCCATGGATTTTAATACCTACCCCGAATTTTTCTTTTGTTTCCTTTACTGCTTGCTCAATACACAGATTGAGTAACATTGGGGAGAGGCTACAACCCTGTCTCACTCCCTTCCCAACCACTGCTTCCCTTTCATGCCCCTCGACTCTTACAACTGCCATCTGGTTTCTGTACAAATTGTAAACAGCCTTTCGCTCCCTGTATTTTACCCCTGCCACCTTTAGAATTTGAAAGAGAGTATTCCAGTCAACATTATCAAAAGCTTTCTCTAAGTCTACGAATGCTAGAAATGTAGGTTTGCCTTTCCTTAATCTTTCTTCTAAGATAAGTCGTAAGGTCAGTATTGCCTCACGTGTTCCAATATTTCTACGGAATCCAAACTGATCTTCCCCGAGGTCGGCTTCTACCAGTTTTTCCATTCGTCTGTAAAGAATTCGTGTTAGTATTTTGCAGCTGTGACATATTAAACTGATTGCTCGGTAATTTTCACATCCGTCAACACCTGCTATCTTTGGGATTGGAATTATTATATTCTTCTTGAAGTCTGAGGGTATTTCGCCTGTCTCATGCATCTTGCTCACCAGATGGTAGAGTTTTGTCAGGACTGGCTCTCCCAAGGCCGTCAGTAGTTCTAATGGAATGTTGTCTACTCCCGGGGCCTTGTTTCGACTGAGGTCTTTCAGTGCTGTGTGAAACTCTTCACGCAGTATCGTATCTCCCATTTCATCTTCATTTTCATCCTCTTCCATTTCCATAATATTGTCCTCAAGTACATCGCCCTTGTATAGACCCTCTATATACTCCTTCCACCTTTCTGCTTTCCCTTCTTTGCTTATAACCGTGTTTCGATCTGAGCTGTTGATATTCATACAAGTGGTTCTCTTTTCTCCTAAGGTCTCTTTAATTTTCCTGTAGGCAGTATCTATCTTACCCCTTGTGAGATAAGCCTCTATATCCTTACATTTGTCCTCTAGCCACCACTGCTTAGCCATTTTGCACTTCCTGTCGATCTCATTTTTAAGACGTTTGTATTCCTTTTTGCCTGCTTCATTTACTGCATTTTTATATTTTCTCCTTTCATCAATTAAATTCAATATTTCTTCTGTTACCCAAGGATTTCTACTAGCCCTCGTCTTTTTACCTACTTGATCCTTTGCTGCCTTCACTACTTCATCCCTCAGAGCTACCCATTCTTCTTCTACTGTACTTCTTTCCCCCATTTCTGTCAATTGTTCCCCTATGCTCTCCCTGAAACTTTCTACAACCTCTGGTTCTTTCAGTTTATCCAGGTCCCATCTCCTTAAATTCCCACCTTTTTGCAGTTTCTTCAGTTTTAATCTACAGTTCATAACCAATAGATTGTGGTCAGAGTCCACATCTGCCCCTGAGATGTCTTACAATTTAAAACCTGGTTCCTAAATCTCTGTCTTACCATTATGTAATCTATCTGATACCTTCTAGTATCTCCAGGATTCTTCCATGTATACAACCTTCTTTCATGATTCTTGAACCAAGTGTTAGCTGTGATTAAGTTATGCTCTGTGCAAAACTCTACGAGGCGGCTTCCTCTTTCATTTCTTAGCCCCAATCCATATTCACCTACTACGTTTCCTTCTCTTCCTTTTCCTACTTTCGAATTCCAGTCACCCATGACTATTAAATTTTCGTTTCCGTTCACTACCTGAATAATTTCTTTTATCTCATCATACATTTCATCAATTTCTTCATGATCTGCAGAGCTAGTTGGCATGTAAACTTGTACTTCTGTAGTAGGCGTGGGCTTCTTGTCTATCTTGGCCACAATAATGCGATCACTATGCTGTTTATAGTAGCTTACCCGCACTCCAATTTTTTTTATTCATTATTAAAGCTCCTCCTGATTTACCCCTATTTGATTTTGTATTTATCACCCTGTATTCACCTGACCAAAAGTCTTGTTCGTCCTGCCACCGAACTTCACTAATTCCCACTATATCTAACTTTAACCTATCCATTTCCCTTTTTAAATTTTCTAACCTACCTGCCCGATTAAGGGATCTGACATTCCACGCTCCGATCCGTAGAACGCCAGTTTTCTTTTTCCTGATAATGACGTCCTCTTGAGTAGTCCCCGCCCAGAGATCCGAATGGGGGACTATTTTACCTCCGGAATATTTTACCCAAGAGTACGCCATCATCATTTAACCATACAGCAAAGCTGCATGCCCTCGGGAAAAATTACGGCCGTAGTTTCCCCTTGCTTTCAGCCGTTCTCAGTACCATCACAGCAAGGCCGTTTTGGTTAGTGTTACAAGGCCAGATTAGTCAATCATCCAGACTGTTGCCCCTGCAACTACTGAAAAGGCTGCTGCCCCTCTTCAGGAACCACACGTTTGTCTGGCCTCTCAACAAATACCCCTCCGTTGTGGTTGCACCTACGGTACGGTCATCTGTATCGCTGAGGCACACAAGCCTCTCCACCAACGGCAAGGTCTATGGTTCATGGGGGGTAAATTAGCTTACCACGCCTATTTTCATTCTCTGCTTTCGTATGGCGTCATATTCAGGGGTAAAAGAGTGTTCATTGCACAAAAGCGTGTAATCAGAATAATTGCTGGAGCGCATCCAAGATCATCCTGCAGACAATTATTTAAAGAGCTAGAGATCCTCACTGTAGCCTCACAATATATATATATATATATATATATATATATATATATATATATATATATATATTCACTTACGAAATTTGTTATTAACAGTCCGAACGAATTCAAAAGTAATAGCAGTGTACATGGCTACAACACTAGGACAAAGGATGATCTTCACTACTCAAGGTTAAATCTAACTTTGGCTCAGAAGGAGGTAAATTATGCTGCCACAAAAGTCTTTGGTCACTTACCATTGCATCATAAGTCTGACAGATAGCCATATAGCAATTAAAAGGAAATTAAAAGAATTTCTTAATGGCAACTCCTTATACTCATTAGATGAATTTATGGGTATAGTAAGTGGGTAATTCCCCTCCCCCCCCCCAAAAAAAATTAAAAATATTAAGTGTCATGTAATATTTTGTGTAATGTAATATCTTGTATAGATACCTTTTATTAACCTGACACGTTCCACATCATTACGAAGTGTCGTATTCATGATCTATGGAACAAGTACTCATCTAATCTACAATGTGCATTAATATCCGTACCATGTAATCACGTCATATACCACAGCGCTGGGTCCGTATTTCTTGCATTATTTATCGCTCGAAAGTTGCGTTAACAATCGCCGATGTACCTGAGCCTAAGGTTACGTTCACAGTGGCAGCGACAACGGTCGTCAGATGCCACGGCCAGAGGTCGCCCGATAACATCGGCCGACAGCTTGGCCACAGCGCGTCCGATCTCCCTCTTCAGTGTTTGATGGGGCCAAGGAGAGGTTTGATTTTAACCTTCAAGGATGAGATGAATAACACAACGTCTCTGTGTGCTTGGAGACGAGTGCTACAATGCGGCTTTTGCTATTAAAAAGATGCCGAATGCATGTGTATGAGCTATATATCTGTCTTGAAAAGAACGTGGCGAGTACTGTATCCTCTGCCCTTAGTTTCTGGAATTAACAGACACGTTTTACAAACATATTACATGAATGAGAAATTTTCTGTTACTTACTCCAGATGATTCGTAGTAGCCTTGAAAAGCATAATTAAAACACCCTGTTTTGCTGAATTTATTTTAAGTTGTGCAGACATACGTTAATTAACCTTCAGCGGCTGTCATTCAGAATACTCGTGAAAGACAAACATAAAACTTCGAATAAGATACTCTGAAAACCTAAACCACTGAAAAGTGGAAAAGGATATGCCACATTTGCAAACCACTTCATGTAAGAGAATCACCATCCTACTGGCACAAAAACACCACTAAGCTGAAGTAATAATTTCTAGGCAATTAATGTACACCAATTACAACCCACAACAGTTTCACTGCAGCGACTTTAAGACACCATCCCTTTCAAGTGAACAAATTATTTTTGAGGTTAAATTTCCAACACAAATTTTGCCTGCTTGTGATTCGCAATAAACCTGCGATTTCAGTCCATATATTCTGAATTATATCCAGATTATATATGTCATCCTCAGGATAACACAATCTCCTTCTTTGAATGAAATTGTCAGTTTTCACAGTCTATATTTCGTGTTACGTCAGCCAGTATTACTTACGAAAACGAACTGATTTGATTTAGGCCGGCCGGAGTGGCCGAGCGGTTCTAGGCGCTACAGTCTGAAACCGTGCGACGCTACGGTCGCAGGTTCGCATCCTGCCTCGGGCATGGATGTGTGTGATGTCCTTAGGTTAGCTAGGTTTAAGTAGTTCTACGTTCAAGGGGGCTGATGACCTCAGAAGTTAAGTCCCATAGTGCTCATAGCCATTTGAACCATTTTTTTGATTTGTATTTCATCGGTTTTCGTCCTAAGTCTGTACGTTCGATCAGCTACATTGTGATTCTGCACATAGTAGCGTACTGATTTTAAAAATGGCTCTGAGCACTATGGGACTTAACTTCTGAGGTCATCCGTCTCCTAGAACTTAGAACTACTTAAACCTAACTAACCTAAGGACATCACACACATCCATGCCCGAGGCAGGATTCGAACCTGCGACCGTAGCAGTAACGCGGTTCCAGACTGTAGCGCCTACAACCGCACGGCCACCCCCGCCGGCTGATTTTAAAAGATCAGACATATTCGTCCGATGTCGGTAGCCAGCGGAATCCACCGATATCGGCGCCACTGTGATCGCAGCCTGAGGCTAAATATTCGTCTTTTAATGCAATTTTTGTGCGACAAATAAGGCAAAGCATATGGACCCAGTGTTGTAGTATATGACGTGGCTACGCTGCATTTAAAATATAAAATTCCCCACACCAGTCTGTTGTCCTACAATGCAGCAGCTCCCTTCAGCTCAACCATTTCCTACTCTGAGGGACATCAATCTCGCCTCATTGTCGAGCCTGTGAATTCCATGAACTTTCCGTGCTTCAGTATGGTACAATTTCGCCAAAACCTGGGCAAAGTATCCAATTCAGCAGTGTGTAGTGAACCGATGACAATGCTTCCATTGTTTCCACATCTACCACGCCAAACTCACGTCACTTCACACCAAACTGGCCAATTAAATATTTTGATTTCCCTGTGTGCCTTATCAGGGACAGCACTGTAATGATGCCAGGTTACTATTTGCCTAGAAATTCGGCTATGACAATGAATGTGATTCCAGCTGAACAATGGCTTCCTGCTGTACCATTTCTTAGTACAAATAGTACTTGAGCTCCCATGTGGGAAATAATAACACTTATCCCCATATACACTCTTTAAGTCCAAACCAATTTACAACAATTTACTGCCTCATGGACAAAATAATATGGGTTCAAGTGATCTTCCTGGACATAAAAGCAAACTACCCCACACATACCATGTTTTCATGCAGCATTCGCCCATATCATCTGCATCGCAATTGCTGCCACGTCACCTGAGTAACATCACATCTACACCCCTCACCCACGTTCACATGTATCCACTAGCGCTACACGTGATGCTCACACACTGCAACTACTCTATGCATGTGTAACGTCCAGATTCAACAAACTGCCTCAATATATTCATTACCTCATGAGGATACCATGTACTCACAGCATCCAGCAGCTCCCGTGTACCTGCCGGTCACGCCCACCTCCACACTTGGCTCATGTCTATTGCAACGCATATTCATTTATCTCCTCATGACACAATCCGTCCGAATGCTTCCATACCTGCCACGCATATTGTGTCACATTTCTCTTTCCCATGTTATGATGCGCTGCTTCCCAATGCTTCCATGCCTACTGTGCCTACAGTGCTGTGCATCTCTTTGCCACTTTATGATGCGCTACTCCATGACACCTCTGCTCATGCTGCATCTACCGTGTCAGGCAGTGCTTACCTCATGTTGCTGCCAGCCTCACATAACCATGACCCTTATCATTCTGCATATCCTCAGCAAGACTCCATCTGTTGAACATGGACTCGCCTATGCTGTGGTTCACTCTTAGTGAGTGCATAATGCAGTCCACAGGCATCACTGAGGACAATGACAAATTTGCAGTACTTCTTAAGCACCTCAGTGATAACGCCGATCCCATTAGTGACTTTCTGCTTGATGTCCACACACAAACAAACAAATACAAGCGTCTCAAGGCCCTACTGTTTCAACGCCTATCCCACTCAGCAGAGGAACAACCTCATCTAGTGATAACTGAACCTCACTCTATCGCAGAAGACCTTTCACACTGTGGCACAAGCTTCACCTGCAAACTGATATGAGCCTACCCTGGATTATGCCCTGTGGAATTTGTGACTATTAAAACTGCTGGAGAGCATTCAATCAGCGATGCTCATGTACAAGGATGCTTCACCATATTTCAAACTATGCATGGCTGACAGAATGTTAGCGCTTGCACAGAGCTGCCTCTTCATTACTTCTCATTGTAAATGCGCTACAGCTGACAGCATCCCCACCTAAATTTCGGCAACAAAAGAACCCAGCTGAGCCTAGCCAACACACTGCCTGTGATCTTGGTCACCACTGTGCACTTCCTACCACGCAGAAGCCAGCCACCCAACGTCTACTGGATTCGCTGAACCTTACATTCACTACTGCTCCATGAGGTTTTCTGGGTGCCAAACATAAAAAAATGCCTACAGTGCAGACTATCACTGGTGCGCCTCCGCCCGGTCGCTGATCCTTACCTGCCAGTAAAAACAGTGCGGGTCGGCTGGGCACTACACCTGCTAGCATGCTCTGCCTCTGCTGGTTCCACCCTCACTTTAGCTCTGACACACTACGTTGCATACAGCCTTGTTCATACCCAAACTGATCTCACGGCCTGGTACCAGTGCATCAGGTCACTCGTCCACTTCAGGTCTCCACAAATAATCACTTTTTACACCATCTGCTGGTCTCATCTACTACCAGATGGCTCTCGCCTCTTTGTTTAAGATGCACAACTAAATTCTTTCCTTCTAATCAACAGAGCTATTGTCAGCTGATTACGCAATCTCTCACTCTTGCTACATTTTCACCTTCACCCATGCAACTTTGCACAGCTAATGACTGGGATACTGGTGGTTGGCACCACCTCCATCACCTATGCCCTGGAAGTTCTTGGTGGCTGAAATGGTGGAACCCATCTTAGTAGTTGACTTCCTCAGGCCTTACTGTTTACTCCCAGACCTGAACTGTGCTCTGCTCCTGCACCACGATGGCCAAAAGCTGATCAGCAGCAAGTCCAGTGACTCGCTTCCTGCGAATTATATGCCATCATATCCTACTTCGCAGTCAGAGACGCCCCTCGATGTTATCTTGAGATGCCAAATGCTTACTGGTGAGCTCCACATGACATCTGTCATGCACTCTGAATTGTGGTGTTCCAACTGAGATGTGCGAGCAGCCAATGACATTCTCCATTTATGCATCGTCAAGACATTTAGTGAGCTTCATACAGCACAACAACTCACTGTTCTGCCACATCTACACCCATTTCCTGATGATGAAGACATTGCGTCGGCCTCGAAACAGTTCATTCAAGTTCCATTACCTAAATGTTCTCCCCCAACCACACCCAGTGTTACTGACAGTGCCTCTGCGACCAGGTTGTCTGTTGATGATGGTGTTACAATAACACCTATCACTATGTCCTCAGATCCCACATCATGCCGGACCATCTGGCCACAGACTATTTGTACCATCTCTGACAGGATAGTTCACTGCATCAACAACAACCCCAGCCTGCTAGTCTGCCATCATCTTCGTTTCCTACCTCCCAACAAACTGAAAGCGGCAAAAGCCACCATGGACAAACTCTTGCATGCTGGTATTGTACAGAGCCATCCAAAATGCCTGGGCTTCTCCTATCAAGCTCGCTGTTCGTTTTTGGAATACAACCTACTACCAGCTCAGAGACAGAAGTGATGACACTTTCTGCAGGACGTGACCATCATTTTGCAGGACAATGCTCAAGCACGTACAGTGCAAGCTGTTACTGATTTGTTTGACTGATGGGGCTGCTAAGTGCTGTGCCACCTACTGCATGCACCTGACTTAAGCACTCGTAAGTTCAACTCGATTTCTAAACTGGAGGAAACACTTCATAGCATTCACTTCAGAACTGCGACAAATTCGTCGGGCAATAGACTGTGTCGCTCGAGCAGTTAACACAACTGGCACGGCTAAGAGTCTCCTACGACTTCCACATCGCTGGCAATGGGTTATACACAATTCTGGTGACTACTCTGAAGGTCAGTAAAACTTTGAAACACGTATCTATTTTGCGCGAGCTGTAAATAAATAATTGCCATTATTAAAGTGCCGACACTCGTACTTGGCGACTGTTTGGCGATTATCTGTACTTCAACGCCCTGATTGTAATAGACAGCTGCCCTGTACTGAACTTACAAGACTTCGCACATGAACTTGCTGGTTCAAAAAATGGTTCAAATGGCTCTGAGCACTATGCGACTTAACCTCTGAGGTCACACGTCGCCTAGAACTTAGAACTAATTAAACCTAACTAACCTAAGTACATCACACACATCCATGACCGAGGCAGGATTCAAACCTGCGACCGTAGCGGTCGCGCGGTTCCTGAGTTTAGCGCCTAGAACCGCACGGCCACTCCGGCCGGCCGAACTTGCTGGTACTACCATAGTCAGTGTTACTGAATCCAAAAGGATCTATTTTCGGATACCTATGGCTGATGAGGATATACCAAAAATTACAATAATCACGTCATTCGGTCGTTTTTATTTTTTATTTATGACTTACAGGTTAAAAAAAGCGGCTCGGACCTGGCAGAGGTTTACTGACAGCCTGCTATTTAATATCTGTTATGCTTACCTAGTTGACGTGATAATTTTCTCGCAGTTTCATGATGAACATGAGATTCATTTACGCACCATGTTGGGCAAGTTAGTGGCACAATTAATAACAACATATGACAACTACAGTAACTGTGTCAACTTCGTTGGACATTTGGTTGACACTTTGGGGATATGCCCCACGCTGGAGAAAAGAAACAAATTCGCCTCCTCCCTCATCCCTTGGACCATCAACACCTACAAAGTTTCCTCGGAGTCATTAATTTTTACAGGCATCCCGGCAAACGAGCATGACGTGGACGCCTGAAATGAAAACGGCCTTCGAAAAGTTTAAATCTGACCTCACACAAATTGTCACCCTCGCCCTTCCGTCGCTGGACGCACACCTCGTCATCTACATCTACATCTACATCTACATGGAGACTTTGCAAATCACATTTAAGTGCCTGGCAGGGGGTTCATCGAACCACCTATACAATTCTCTAGTATTCCAACGTCGTATAGTGCGTGGAAAGAACGAACACCTATATCTTTCCGTACGAGCTCTGATTTCCCTTATTTTATCGTGGTGATCGTTTCTCTCTACGTAGGTCGGTGTCAACAAAATATTTTCGCGTTCGGAGGAGAAAGTTGGTGATTGGAATTTCGTGAGAAGATTCCGTCGCAACGAAAAACGCCTTTCTTTTAATGGTGTCCAGCCCAGATCCTGTATCATTTCTGTCACGCTCTCTCCCATATTTCTTGATAATACAAAACGTGCTGCCCTCTTTGAACTTTTTCGATGTACTCCGTCAGTCCTATCTGGTAAGGATCCCACACCGTGCAGCAGTATTCTAAAAGAGGAGCGACAAGCGTAGTGTAGGCAGTCTCCTTAGTAGATCTGTTACATTTTCTAAGTGTCCTGCCAATAAAACTCAGTCTTTGGTTAGCCTACCCCACACATTTTCTATGTGTTCCTTCCAATTGAAGTTGTTCGTAATTGTAATGCCTTGGTATTTAGTTGAATGTACGGCCTTTAGATTTGGCTGATTTATCGTGTAACCGAAGTTTAACGAATTCCTTTTAGCACTAATGTGGATGACCTCACACTTTTCGTTATTTAGGGTCAACTGCCAATTTTCGCACCATTCAGATATCTTTTCTAAATCGTTTCGCAATTTGTTTTGATCTTCTGATGACTTTATTAGTCGATAAACGACAGCGTCATCTACAAACAACCGAAGACGGCTGCTCAGATTGTCTCCCAAACCGTTTATATAGATAAGTAACAGCAAAGGGCCTATAACACAACCTTGTTCAACGCCAGAAATCACTTCTGTTTTACTCGATGACTTTTCGTCAGTTACTACGAACTGTGACCTTTCTGACAGGAAGTCACAAATCCAATCTCATAACTGAGACGATATTCCATAAGAACGCAATTTCACTACAAGCTGCTTGTGTGGTACAGTGTCAAAAGCCTTCCGGAAATTCAGAAATACGGAATCGATCTGAAGTCCCTTGTCAATAGCACACAACAATTCATGCGAATAAAGAGCTAGTTGTACTTCACAAGAACGCTGTTTTCTATACCCATGTTGACTGTGTGTCAATAGACCGTTTTCTTCGAAGTATTCATAATGTTCGAACACAATATATGTTCCAAATCCTGCTGCATATCGACGGTGATGATATGGGCCAGTAATTATGTGGATTACTCCTATTACCTTTCTTGCATGTTAGTGTGACCTGTGCAACTTTCCAGTCTTGGGTACTGATCTTTCGTCAAGCGACCGGTTGTGAATGCTTGTTGAGTATGGAGCTAATGCATACTCTGAAAGGAACCTAACTGGTATACAGTCTGGACCAGAATACTTGCCTTTATTAAGTGATTAAAGTTGCTTCACTATTCCGAGGATATTTACTTCTACGTTACTCATGTTGGCAGCTGTTCTTGATTCGAATTCTGGAATATTTACTTCGCCTTCTTTTGTGAAGGCATTTTGGAAGGTTTTGTGAAGGCATTTAGGAAGGCTGTGTTTAGTAACCCTGCTTTGGCAGCACTGTCTTCGATAGTATCTCCATGGCTATTGCGCAGAGAAGGCTTTGATTGTTTCTTGCCCCTAACATACTTCACATACGAGCAGAATCCCTTTGGATTTTCTGCCAGGTTTCGAGACAAAGTTTCGTTGTGGAAAATGTTATAAGCATCTCGCATTGAAGTCCGCGCTAAATTTCGAGCTTCTGTAAAAGATCGCCAATATTGAGGACTTTGCGTCTGTTTAAATTTGAAATGTTTGTTTCGTTGTTTCTTCAACAGTATTCTGACCGGTTTTGTGTACTAATTAGGATCAACTCCGTCGTTTGTTAATTTATTTGGTATAAATCTCTCAACTGCTGCCGATACTATTTCTTTGAATTGAAGCCACATCTGGTCTACACTTACATTATTAATTTGGAAGGAGTGGACATTGTCTCTCAGGAAGGCGTGAAGTGAATTTTTATCTGCTTTTTTGAATAGGTATATTTTTCGTTTGTGTTTGAGGGTTTGGGGGTTACAATATTAAATCTCGCTACGACAACCCTGTGTTCGCTAATCCCAGTATCGGTTTTGATCCTCGTTTTTAGGATTGTTTGTTGCTAAGTGGTCAAGTGTGTTTTCACAACCGTTTACTATTCGTGTGGGCTCAGGAACTAACTGCTCGAAATAATTTTCAGAGAATGCGTCTAGCACAATTTCCGATGATGTTTTATGTGTACCTCCGGAATTAAAAACGTATTTTCGCCAACATATCGAAGGTAAATTAAAGCCACCACCAACTATAACCGTATGAGTCAGGTGCGAGTTGAAATCCAACTCAAGTTTTCTTTGAATCTTTCAGCAACTGTATCATCTGAATTGGGAGGTCGGTAAAAGGATCCAATTATCATTTCACTCCGGTTGCCAACTCACAGGAACTATCTACTTCAATTTCGCAACAAGATAATCTACTTCTAACGGCAACAAACACGCCACCGCCAATCGTGTTTAGCATATCCTTTCGGAACACCGTTAGGTTCTTCGCAAAAATTTCGGCTGAGCTTCTTCTCCCGCTTTCAGTGCCTATAACGATTTGAGCATCAGTGCTTTCTATTAGCGCTTGGAGCTCTGGTACTTTCCCAACACAGCTACAACAATTTACAACTGTTATACCTATGGCTCCTGTATCTACGTTCTTCCTGTGTTCACCGTGCACCATCTGCGACTGAAGCCCTTCTTGTGTCTTCCCGAGACCCTCTAACCTAAAAGACCGCCCAGTCCACTCCACACAACCCCTGCTACCCTGTAGCCGCCTCCTGCGTATAGTGGACACCTGACCTATTCAGTGGAACACAAAACCCAACCACCCTTTGGCGCAAGTCGAGGAATCTGCAGCCTACATGGTCGCAGAACCGCCTGAGTCTCTGATTCAGACCCTCCACTCGGCTCTGTACCAGAGGTCCGCAATCGGTCCTGTCGACTATGCTGCAAATGTGAGCTCTCCTTTCATCTTTCAAGCAAGACTGGCAGCCTTTACCACTTCTGTCAGCCGCTCGAAACCAGAGAGAATCTCTTCTGATCCAAAATGACAAGCATCTTTGGTACTGACGTGAGCAACCACCTGTAGTTTGCTGCATCCTGTGCTCTTCATGTCATCCGGAAATATCCTTTCCACATCTGGAGTCACTCTACCCGGTATGCACACGGAGTACACATTGGTTCTTTCCCTTCTTGGCAGCCATGTCCCTGAAGGACACCATAACACGCCTAAAGCCGTCGGCACACGGGCCGTGCATTCCAACGTTGAGCGTTGAGTGTGCCGAGTCCACCGTGCTGCTGAACGCTCAGAAACGATGCGACTCGTGCATACGGTACGCGCGACCCAGCGTGCTCACATGCGACGGCAGCGCGCTCCAGCGGCAGTTGTTGACTGCAGTTGACGCGCGCGAGCTAAATAACATATAGACAAGTGTTTACGAAACGAAGACGCCTAAACTGGCTGCTTTAGCTTTACTAGCAACTATCGATGACGAGAGGAGAGGTAGTTGCATTAACCACTGCACCAACCAGACACACTGTTTACCACAATTGCATGGACTGTCTCGCCATGCCTCCCATCTGACCAAAACCCCCGCCCATGTCTGAAAGAACAGACCATGCGGAATATGCCGCTATGATACATATTATGTAAACTGAAGGTAGATGGAGAGGAAAGGAAAGAAAAGGGAAGGAACCATTGATGGCAGCTGTATCGGGAGTTCATGCAGAATCAGCAGCAACAAGTGAAAACGTGTGTCACACAGAGATTCGATCAGGGATCTACTGTTTACTAGGAAATTGCATTAACCACTGCACCACCTGTACACAGTGTTTCTGGCAACTGGGCGAACTATCTTGCCCCCCTCCCCCTCCACCATGGCTGACCCACACTCCCACCAGAACCAGCCTATCAGCAGTCACTGTTCGTGTCCTCCACACTCCCCATCTCTACTTTGAGATTTCTGCAGGACAAATGTAATTGTGCATCCACACTGAAGATGTGGATTCATTCTCTATTGAGATAAATAAGTTAAATGAATGTATGGTGTCTGTTCTTTTGACATCTGTATAATTTATTCACCTTGATGGGCAACCAATTCACCACAGTCAGAGCAGATGCACAATTATGTTCAAGCTTCTGCAGCAATCTCGAGATAATGAGCATGGAGGATATGATGGGGACTGTGGATAGGTGGTACTAGATGGGTGAGTAGCTTGGCTATGAGATACTGGGAGATAGTCATGCAACTGCAATAAACACTGTGATAAACACTTTGTCCAGGTGTTCAGCGGCAACCAGTAGTAGACGTCCCCTCCAAATGATCAGAGTTAACTGTGTGGACCACTGGTTTACATCCTTCGACATTGTACAGCATGGGCAGAAAGTATATGTTTACCACGCGTCACACATCCCCCATGTGGCACAAGTTTCTGGTCCCGATTACCCTCACACGTCATAAGTTGATGACGATGGAATCCTTTGTCTGTACCGGGATGTTATTTAAAGTTCAGTATTCATCCTTGCCCTCCCACAGGAGGATGGTGGAGTGGGCTTATTCCATGTGCCAGACAGAGTTATGGCACTTTTTGTTAACTCCCGACTGAAAGTCTGGCGTCGCTGCCTGACGAGCCTGATCGGACTGTTTTTGCATGAATGCACGCCAGTCTCCATGTCAGTCCCAGTCATGTTGTAAGACATTACAACCCCCTTTTATCACTTTCGACACTTCTTTCTTGAATTAAGTTACATCCTGCACTCCTTACCCCTTTATGTATACTCTGGACAAAGACTGTAGATGACACATTACAACTTTGTCGATCCCCCAACTTCATTGAACACGTTTCCCCAGATCACATGGCGTCGTGTGTGATAAGCGCAACACGCTGGTTATATTGATATCAGCGTCCAGTCCACCTGGCATATCACCATCAATGGCAACACAGGTCAACCAGTTTCATTTGCACCACATCCGCCTCACTGCACACCCACATGCGTTTACTGTGGTGTGGAGGACACAGACGCTCCTCAGTTCTCATGTGGTCCATTATCTGACGTCTGGAGGTTCGTGCAGCATATCTTAGCTTTCCTTACCCAACAGACACCTGCTCAGATCATTTTCCTGTTGCTTTTATTCCTGGATGTGATTCACTACCCTGCACCAAAAGCTATTGCTGTGAATTGGATACGCTGCCATACGGTCCGCTACATTTTTGGCCCTGACGAGAATTCAGAACTAGGTTACTGGACGTACCCTAACGATCGACACTGTACACTTGTTCACAACCCCAGATACAACATGTTCTTTTCCAGTTTTCTACGGAGCGCCTTTCATGACCCGCCCTCCAGCCGAAACGCCCAAGCCATGAGATGCTGATACCTTTTTCCCGAATTGATGTTCTGAAGCCACTACAAACAGAATCTCCATTAAATTTTCGAGAAGACACATTTGGACGTTCCGCCAATCAGAAGGCGTTAGTGACTCCTGGAATTCTGGTACATAGACTAATTTAATTTAAAACATTTAAAAATTAAAAAAAAGTAAATAAGTAAAAGAAAATAAAAATATATATACAGGGTATTCCATTGATTGTGACCGGTCCAAATATCTCACGAAATAAGCGTCAAACGAAAAAACTGCAAAGAACGAAGCTTGTCTTGCTTGAAGGGGGAAACCAGATGGCACTATGGTTGACCCGCTAGATGGCGCTGCCATAGGTCAAACGGATATCAACTGCGTTTGTTTAAATAGGAACCCCCATTTTTTATTCCATATTCGTGTAATATGTAAAGAAATATGAATGTTTTAGTTGAACCACTTTTTTCGCTTTGTGATAGATGGTGCTGTAATAGTCACAAACATATGGCTCACAATTTTAGACGAACATTTGAGAACAGGTAGGTTTTTTAAATTAAAATACAGAACGTAGGTACGTTTGAACATTTTATTTCGGTTCTTCCAATGTGATACATGTACCTTTGTGAACTTCTCATTTCTGAGAATGCATGCTGTTACAGCGTGATTATCTGTAAATACCACATTAATGCAATAAATGCTCAAAATGATGTCGATCAACCTCAATGCATTTGGCAATGCGTGTAACGACATTCCTCTCAACAGCGAGTAGTTCGCCTTCCGTAATTTCACACACGCATTGACAATGCGCTGACGCATGATGTCAGGCGTTGTCGGTGGATCACGGTAGCAAATATCCTTCAGCTTTCCCCACAGAAAGAAATCCGGGGACGTCAGATCCTGTGAACGTACGGGCCATGGTATGATGCTTCGACAACCAATCCACCTGTCATGAAACATGCTATTCAATACCGCTTCAACCGCACGCGAGCTATGTGCCGGACATCCATTATGTTGGAAGTACATCGTCATTCTGTCATGCAGTGAAACATCTTGTAGTAACATCGGTAGAACATTATGTAGGAAATCAGCATACATTGCACCATTTAGATTGTCATCGATAAAATAGGGGCCAATTATCCTTCCTCTCATAATGCCGCACCATACATTAACCCGCCAGGGTCACTGATGTTCCACTTGTCGCCGCCATTGTGGGTTTTCCGTTGCCCAATAGTGTATATTATGCCGATTTACGTTACCGCTGTTGGTGAATGACGCTTCGTCGCCAAATAGAACGCGTGCAAATATCTGTCATTGTCCCGTAATTTCTCTTCTGCCCAGTGGCAGAACTGTACACGACGTTCAAAGTCGTCACCATGCAATTCCTGGCGCATAGAAATATGCTACGTGTGCAATCGATGTTGATGCAGCATTCTCAACACCGACGTTTTTGAGATTCCCGATTCTCGCGCAATTTGTCTGCTACTGATGTGCGGATTAGCAAAATGGCTCTGAGCACTATGGGACTTAACTTCTGAGGTCATCAGTCCCCTAGAACGTAGAACTACTTAAACCTAACTAACCTAAGGACACCACACACATCCATGCCTGAAGCAGGATTCGAACCTGCGACCGTAGCGGTTGCGCGGCTCCAGACTGTAGCGCCCAGAACCGCTCGGCCACTCCGGCCGGCGTGGATTAGCCACAACAGCAGCTAAAACATCTACTTGGGCATCATCATTTATTGCAGGTCGTGATTGACGTTTCACATGTGGCTGAACACTTTCTGTATCCTTAAATAACGTAACTATCTGGCGAACGGTCCGGACACTTGGATGAAGTCGTCTAGGATACCGAGCAGTATACATAGCACACGCCCGTTGGGCATTTTGATCACAATAGCCATACATTAACACGATATAGACCTTTTCTGCAATTGGTAAACGGTCCTTTTCAACGCGAGTAATGTATCACGAAGCAAATACTGTCCACACTGGCGGAATGTTATATGATACCACGTACTTATACGTTTGTGACTACTACAGTGCCATCTATCACAAAGCGAAAAAAATGGTCCAACTAAAACATTCATAATTCTTTATGTACTACACGAATAAGTAATTAAAATGGGGGTTCCTATTTTTAAAAAAACCAGTTGATGTCCGTTTGACCTAGGGCAGCGGGCCAACCATAGCGCCATCTGGTTTTCCCCTTCAAGCTAGACGAGTTTCGTTCATTGAAGTTTTTTCGTTTGACTCTTATTTCGTGAGATATTTGGCCCGGACATTATCAATGGACCACCCTGTATCTAAGCATAAAGACAACAAAAAATAACATAAAAATGCAATAAAATAAACAAACTAAATCAAGCCCATACACAACTACTTTCATTTTCATCGCTACTCTCTATGTTCTTCCCCCTTACTTTTTTCTTTTCCTACACCCTTGTAGTAATAGGTTAGTTGTTTTGGGATAGGTCTAGATAGGCACCAACGCCTGAAGAGGTGCATTTTTTTTTTTTGTTAAGGACAAGTGGCAATGGCAAGTAGATATTTTTGTAGTTTTCCCTTTCTTGTCCAGGGGCAAAAAAGAAAACAAAAAAAGAAGGTGGCCCAGTTGTTACCACAACTGCCTAATAAGCAGGAGATCCCTTGTTGAATCCGAGTCTGGCACACACTTTCGCTCATTACCACTGAATCAACATTAAGTCCCAATTCAGCTGACATCAATAGTTCCTTTTCTTTTCTTTCCTTCTACCCCCTCCACCTTCAGTTTACATAATATTTGTTACAGCTGCGGATTCCACTTAGTGTCTGTCATTTTGGTCATTTCTGAAAGAACAGTCACCATGCGTTCATATAACTGATTCGTATCCATCACCTTCAGTGCAGATGCACAGTTACGCACAACCTTCTGCAGGAATCTCAAAATAGCGAGCATGGAGAACATGGACAGGGACTGCATATAGGTGACACTGGGTGGGAGTGTTGTTTGGCCAGAAGGTGTGCCAAGATAGTCTGTGTCGTCGTGATAAACACTGTGTGCGCGTGGTGCAGTTGTTAATCCAACTGCCTAGTCAGCAGAACATTCCATGTTGACTTTTTCAGCACATATTTTCGCTCATTGCCTCTGATTCTACATAAATTCCCAATGCAGCTGACACCAAAAGTCCCTTTACCTTCAATTTACCTAATGTGTTTTACAGCTGCAGATCCCGCGTGGTGTCTGTCGTTTTCAGTGTGTCCGAAAGAATGGAGACTATGCATTCATATAACTGATTCACTTGATAGGTAATGAGTCTTCTACCTTCAGTGTGGATGCACAATTACGTTCAACCTTCTGCGGAAATCTAAGAGTAGCGAGCAAGGATGACATGGAGGGGGACTGCAGTTAGGTGGCACTCCATGCCAGTGTGGGTCAGCCGGTATGTGTGCTGAGACAGCCACGCATTCGCGATGAACAATGCGTCTGGGTGGCGCAATTTCTAAAGCAAGTGCCTAGTAAGCAGCTGAGTCTTGGTTTGGCACACATTTTCTTTCATCACTGCTGATTCCGCATAAAGCCCTAATGCAGCTGACATCAATAGTTTCTTTCCTTTCTCTTCTACATAATGTGTTTCACAGCTGCGAATTCTATGTGGTGTCTGTTCTTTTAGACATGTCCAAACCAGTGTCGTAGCGTGAGGGGAGACTTTGAGACTTAGTCTCCCCTGTATTTGTGCTTAAAAAAGATTCAATAGTAATTCATAACAAAAATATAAATAACTTTCTGCTAAGAGCTCTAAATGTGACATCAGTCTTGTAGCCCGCGCCGCACCCTGGGTATTGGCGTATTTGTCTGCTTGAGACTCGACTGCTCTGCCTCCCTTCCCTTACCTTCTCTTACCTGGCTGTGTGCGCCTGCGCCCCCTCCACTTCCTCTCTTCCAAGACCGGTGCGCTGCACTTGCTAGCAGGCATCGAGACTAGTCTCTGCCGCTTCTATGCAGTATTTTAACACAGAAGTGAACAGTCGCGCGGTTTGTGTTCATAGTCATTCTTGTGAGATTTTAGTGCATAATTTCGTTGTGTCACCAACATGAGTGAGCGAGCAACTGAACACCTTACAGAATTTTTATTAAAAACGCCTTTTTCTACATTAACATACCGTACGAATAAAAGTTCGAATTGAAGGACAAACGACCTACTCCTATACTCAGTGTAGTTTTTAAGTGAAGCCAAACAAAAACTCACTTTTCAGACAGCCTGGTACGAAAAGTATACTTGGCTGACTGCGACTGCAGTTAATAACAGATTATATTGTTATATATGTCTTCTGTTTGGTGGTGAAAAGGAATAGTGCAATGAGGGCATTTGTACAATAAAAAACTTTGACTGGAATGCACCAAAGCACCAGATATCAAAACATCACCTGCAGAACAAAGAATCATTTCTGTTATTGGGCAAAAGTAGAATTGAGAACGCCCTTTCTGAAGCCGCTCGGCTGACAGCAATAAAATACAACGAACAAGTTGTATCCAATAGGAGAGTATTGGCTTGTATTATTCAGGCAATTGTAATTCTTTGTAAACAAGAACTAACCTTTCGCGGCCATCGAGAGGATGAATCCTCCAGCTACAAAGATAACTATCTGGAATTGTTGGATTTACTAGCTCAAGGAGAACAGTTAATCCAAAACCATTTGTCATCTCTTCAACCTTTAAAGGAACTTCTCCAGATATACAGAATGATGTAATAGAAATGATAACTCTGGCAGTTAATGAGAAAATAAGGTCTGAAATTCAGAACTGCAATTTCATTTCAATTGAAGCTGATGAAATATTAGACATGTCATGCAAGAGTCAAATGAGTATAATATTCAGATACTGTATTGCAGACAAAATTGAGGAAAGATTCGTTGGATTTTACGATGTTTATGGAGATATAACTGCTTTTTTCAGCAAATCATCAAAACGAACTGTATTGCTAAGAGAAAGGATTTAAACTGCCACATGCAAGCAATACTCGCTGGAACTTTCATTCCAGGGCAGTTTGAACAATATCTAGTCAGTTCTCAGAGCTATATAGTGTTTTAAATTATACAATTGATGATACAGACTCTCAGTGGGACCCTGAATCTTTGAGCTGTGCTGTGAGAATGAAACGACGGATGGATGATCCTACGTTTGTCTACTTGCTTTGTTTCTACCGAGACTGCTTTGTTTATGTTGTTCAATTCTTTAAT
The DNA here is from genome assembly GCF_023864345.2 of Schistocerca serialis cubense. Classification (NCBI taxonomy): domain Eukaryota; kingdom Metazoa; phylum Arthropoda; class Insecta; order Orthoptera; family Acrididae; genus Schistocerca; species Schistocerca serialis. The sequence goes on from NC_064640.1 coordinate 816,360,717, forward strand.
GTTCTTCAGCCAAAATGTGTCAGTATAACTGCTTGGCACGACGAAATAAGAACTGTTCTGAGAAACTTACGGCAATTAAGAACGGAAACATTCGTTGATGAATGCATTAAATGCAGTTTGTGTTTGAATGGCAACTTATCATCCCATGACAGTCAAAAGACATCTCTCAGGGCACTAACTTACGAGATACTGCATTTGCAGATTGTTCAGATGGAAAGAAGATTTCAAGCGTTTCCCCAAATTCAATTTGTGAACTTTAGAACGAAAAGTGTTTCTCGAACTATCAAAAAGAACTCCCAAAGTTGAAACTGCTTCAGTTATTAGAACCGTACCCTCTTTTCAAACAAGAACAACTTGAAAATGCACTCTGTAACATATACGCTGATGTGAAAAAACAACCATCTCCAAGAATCCTCTTAAAGTACACTGTCAACAATGATTTAGACTGTGTTTATGAAGAAACAACGAAGTTCCTGCGTTTGGTTTTGATCCTACCTGCAACTACAGCAAGCAGTGAACGAAGCATGAGTACTCTTAAACGAGTGAAGAATTATTCAAGGAATTCAATGTCCAACACCCGGCTGTCGTGTTTGAGCACGTTAGCAATAGAAAAGACACTAATTGGTGAGCTATCCAGTGATCAGATCTTTGTAGACCGAGATATAGACTCATTTGTGGGAAGAAAAGACAGGCGCATTGCGCTTGTATACAAGAAAATGTAAGTGCTTCTTCTCTTGCTGCTGGAGTTCTACAAATTTGTCATCGTTTCTTGAACAAGTTAGTTATTATTATTATTATTATTGTTATTAGTGGCAGCAGTAGTGGTAGTAGTAATAGTAGTTGTTGTTTTATTTGATGCATTTTGTTTCATCTGTTTAAATTATAGTTTATTGTACTTTTTGTCTACCTATAATAAATATAGTCTCTCCCCAACCTTTACAACCACGCTACGCCACTGGTCCAAAGGAACAGACACCACTCATTCATATTAAAGTCGTACATATCCGCATTCGGTTGCGGGATGAAATTTGCGCCGTATCGTTAGTGGATGGTGAATTGTGTCTTGTTTCATGAATTACGGCTACAGTGCTATATGTGATATTTGATTCATATTCATGTGGGACAGTTGTGCATGAACTCAAGCTGAATGGTCGGGGAAGCAAGCTGTATAGACAAAACAGCTGCTTCAGGAAGATGGCTACAATTACTATGTTACCGGTACATCAAAAGAGAGATGGGTGTGCACTAATAAAACGATTAGTTACTCCATGTTTGGAAGATGTGCTGAATCCGCAACCCTCTTCCTTTTTTATTGAAGATCGCTCAAGTTGGCATTGAGAACTTTATTGCGTCCACTACTGGTTTCGTATTTTGCAGCAGGCCATTTTTAAGTTCCTCGGAAAAATTTTGTGCAGAGGGACAACGTGGACACAGTAGTTTCCAATAGCATCTGGAGTGGTTTTCATTAAATGAGTGTGAAAACTGTATTTTCTTTCGAGTCCAACGATCGCACAAAATGTTTTTACTTTTCTGACCCTTTACTATCGCAGACTGCTGTCAACTGTTTCAAAATTGCAACCGACATTCACCACTCCAGCGGTAGGCCTTTGGTACTCGTGCTGGGACAGGTGCTACTTACGTAACGTAGAACCATGTTTATGGAAATAACTATGTACGCAATGGCTTTGTTTGTCACTGCTTGGGGAGTTCTCTTTTCGTGCAGAAGATTTAAAATCGTTCTCCAATATTTCTTGGGTCAGCCAAGGGACCAAAAGCCTCAAGAAGACACACATCCAAATGAAGAAGAAAAAAGGGAATGAGTTTTTCTTTTAGTACTACGTTATGCAAGGTATGTAGGTCTATAAAAAACCGCACAATTGACACAGTCCTATCAGTAAAACATTCTCTGCTGTACTTCTCACTCACATTCAAGTACTCTTCCTGTTTGAAATAGGGCCAGGTAAGTTCACCTAGTTGCAGAAGCTTCAAGGATATGTATTTATGGGATTTCTGTTTACTGCAGTTGTTTATGTGTAATTTCATCATGTATTCATCATGATCTTGGAAGCAGTTTATGACACTAACATCCATCAGTCACAGTTGGAATCCGTCAATTCATACAAATACTTGGGTGTAACTCTTTCTAGTGACATGAAATTAAACGACGACATAAGCTCAGTCATGGGTAAAGCAGCTGGCAGACTTTTGGTTATTGGTAGAATATTAGGGAAATGCAGTAAGTCTACAAAGGAAACACTAATAGCTTATAAATCACTCTTGTAACCCATCATAGAATATTACTCATGTGTGTGGAACTTGTATACCAAATAGGACTAACAGGCGATAATGAACGTATAGAGATGATGGCAGCAGGAATGGTTACAGATTAGCTTTATCTCTGGATGAATGTCACAGAGATGTTGAAAGAACTGAAATGCAGATCCTTGAGGATAGACATCAAGTAGCCCACAGAAGTCTGCTTACAAAGTTTTGAGAAGAGGCTTTAAATGATGGCCTGAAGAAAATACTACAATCCCTTGCTTATCACACCTATAGTGATTGTTAGGACAAACTTATCGATTAAGTACGGCACACACAGTGGCATTTCAAGAGTCATCCTTCCCACATTACATATGTGAGTGGAACAGTCAAAAGCCCTAGTAACTGGTGTTGGTATGATGGGACATACCCGATGCCATGCAGTTAGCAGTGGTTTACAGAGTATGAATACAGATTTTAGTACCATACAATTCTGCTGCCCATATATAGGTGCAAATTTTAATCTAACTACAGATATTAAATATTATGCCACAACAGGCTCACAGCCAGTTAGATGCAGTGCATCAAAAGCAGAAGAGAACATCATGCATATGTCTTTACACTTATTTGTTTAATTGTTCAGTAATATAAAAAAAATTATTTTCATTACTGTCTTTGACATGGTACTTAATAATATTTGATCGTGTCAATGGCCACTTCTTGTCATAACAGTACTGCTTCCATCACACCAGGATCCTAATGCCATTATTGTTTAAAGTTATGATTTACTTTAACTGTTTTGAAAAGTTTTAATTTATTATTGGTATCCAATATCTGTTACGATATTTCGTCCCTTATTTACAATCCAAGAAGTGTGTGAGCTTTACAGAGGTAACCAATGGAGTTAGAGCTAATATGGATCATCCTGATCAATATACGAGGTATTTTAAGATCATGAGAATCTATCTTCAGTGAGGGGATAAATGGCATATATAGTTTTCTCTTACCACATACTACCACCACTCATCCTGTCCCAGCTGGCCCTTGTGGCCGAGCTGTTCTAAGCGCTTCAGTCCGGAACCGTGCTGCTGCTAAGGTCACAGGTTCGAATCTTGCCTCGGGCATGGATGTGTGTGATGTCCTTAGGTTAGTTAGGTTTAAGTAGTTCTAAGTTTAGGGGGCTGATGGCCTCATACGTTAGGTCCCATAGTGCTCAGAACCATTTGCACTGTTTTTGAACAATCCAGTCCCACACACTTACAAACAAACACACATATTCATTCCTGTTTAAGAAATACACTTTTACATGATAACTCCCTGGCAGACACCATCTCTAATATGCAGCACCATACCTTGCAGACTTGCAACTCTCCATTTTAATAATCTGATATGTGTCATTTACTTCAAAACATTGCTAAAATCATCTTCAACAGCGTTTCAGCTAGCACTGAGAAGATAATTTAGCATCCCACTGTCATTGAGTTCATTAGAAAAGGAGTCATAGCTTAGTTGTAGAAGCGTGGAGAAAGAGAACAACTATAGCTTATATGAAGGATTTCTCAGTGTGAGATACTGACATAGATGTTTGCCCCTAAGTTTCGCCACAGTTACATGTTCTGTCATATTATAACCAATGGTTGTGGGAAAATGAATGCTAGAAATGTGATTTTATGCCACTCAAAGCTGATGGAAAATCAGATGCTGTCTAATTTGTGTCTTCATTATTGATTTTATAGGCATAATGGTAATGATAAAGGCTAGTTTCAACACTTATAGTAGTGGGAGTGAGAGAATTCTTACCAATTTCAGCTATAAGTAGCCTGTAATCAAACCCCATTCTTATCTACTATTGAACAAGTGCACTTCTGACCTAGTGTAGGTGCTGCTAAAGCAATTAATGCAATGTGTTGATGACACTGCCCAAGGAAATGTTCAGAATCTCTGTCAGTTTATTTAATTATCAGCAGTTTCAACTCATTTATTCTTGATGAGACACACTAATTAAACCTTGTAAATGGAGATTTGACTGCAGTTATGTTACATTCATGCTGCTACATGTTCCTTAAGTAGTCCTTCCTAAATAAACTATTGCTATGACACAGTTATGTGCCTTTTACATATGGGGGTGACATTGTTCTTTTATTGGTATAGACTTCCAACACTTCACTGTATGAATTATGACATCTGAATATCTTCCTAGTGATAAATGTCCTTCTTTAGCCAGCTAAGGGCAGATTATGAAAGAAATGAATGATAATACCCATCAGTTCAACGTTTAATTGAAATAATTTTATGTGCACATCCCCCAACAATGTGTAATGTGAGGAACTTTAGGATGTTATTGGCATATTCAGTGAAAATTAGTTTTAGAATTTACTGAAACAAATTTATTATAGACAGATAATTGGTCACATTTCCATGCATCTACTACTAGACATGATTTTTTTTTTTTGCAGGGAAACAAAAGCATCACCACTAAGACAACCTATTTTCCCATTTCATCTATCCATTATCAGTCTCATCTGGATACATTGTACACTGTGCAGTAATCTGGTAGAGGCTTCATTATCATTTTCTTAGCAATTTTTCTAATGAAGGATGTTAAAGTAAATAAAAACTGCTTTACATGTTTTAATATGAACATGACTAATTTGAGAGTGTAGAAATTGCTGCTGATTCTCCAAAACTTTCACAAATACATAGGTTTTTATCATTTCTTTTAACTGTAACTGACCTTAGAAAACCAACTTTATGTGTCAACCTACAGTGAGTTATTTTGTTTTTATTGGTACTCCAAATTGAGAGTCATTTTTATGAAGTGTTCAGCTGAAGTGCATCCTATGATGGAAGTTACTTTTACAGTAGTGGATTTTGTTAGGCACCCATTTTGGAAGTAAATTGACATTACTGACATGTACTGATCAGTCAGAACATTATGACCACCTGCCTAAAAGCCTGTATGTCCACCTTTGGCATTGATAACAACAATGATGCATTGTGGTGTGGAATCAACCAGGCCTTGCTAGATCGCTGGATGGAGCTGGCACCACGTCTGCACACGCAAGTCAACTAATTCCCGTAAATTACTGGAATGGGGTGGGGCGATGTCCTTCGACGCCACGTTCAATCACATCCCGGATGAGTTTGATCGGGCTCAGATCTGGCAAGTTGGGGAGGACCGCGGGGGGGGGGGGGGGGGGGGGCAGCATGCTAACTGGAAATCGCTACTGTGTTCCTCAGACAACTCTGTCACACTCCTGGCATTGTGACATGTCACATTGTCTTGCTGGAAGATGCCACTGCTGTCAGGAAACATCATCCTCATCAAGCAGTGTGCATGGTCTGCAACCAGTGTACGTTAATCCTTGGCCATCATGCACCAGCTCAACTAGACCCATGGATGCCCACATGAATGTACCCCAGAGCATAATGGAGATCTCACCGCCCTGTCTTGATCCTATGGTACAGCTGTCAAGAAGCTGTTCCCCTGGAAGATGACTGATTTGCACCCTCCAATTGGCATGATGAAGAAGGTATCAGGATTCATCAGCATCAGACCTTGTGGCACTCTGCTACTGCCCCACCATCCAGTACCAATCGTCACGTACCTATGTCAGTTTCAGTTGTAGGCATCATGATGTTAACATTGGCACAAGTATGTGTCGTCGGCTGCAGACTCCCATCATTAGGAGTGTCCAGTGCACTGTGTGTTCAGAAACACTTGTATTCTGCCCAGTATTAAAGTCTGATGTTAGTTCCACCACAGTCCACCATGAATCCTGTTTTACGAGTATGCCCAGCCTATGAAATCTGACACCTGTAATGAGGGGTGGTCACCCAACTGCACAGTGTCTGGACGTGGTTTTACCTTGGTTTTGCCACATGTTGAAGACACTCACCACAGAACTCCTCAAACACCCGGCAAGTTATGAAGTTTCTGAAATGCTCATGCTGAACTTCCAGGCTATCACAATCTGCCCTTGGTCAAACTCAGACAGGTGGTGTGCATTACTCATTCTGAACATGGTCAGCACACTCACTGATACTACATGCACTGTGTGTGTGTCTGACTAGTAGTCATTCCTTGCGCATCACTTTGCTGTCACCTGGAAGGGTTTATATCGATAGTGGGTTATTGGTCATAATGTTCTGGCTAATCAGTGTTAAGGAATTATGTAAATGTTACTCTGGTGCACCATTTGCACTCAATACTTGATGGAAATGGAAATGTCGTGTGGCTAGGGCCTCCCGTCGGGTAGACCGTTCGCCTGGTGCAAGGCTTTCTAGTTGACGCCAGTTCGGCAAATTGCGTGTCTATGGGGATGAAATGATAATGATATGGACAACACATCACCCAGTCCCTGAGCGGAGAAAATCTCCGACCGAGCCGGGAATCGAACCCGGGCCGTTTGGTATGACATTCCGTCGTGCTGACCACTCAGCTACCAGGGGCGGACTACTCAATACTTGATGAAAAATGCAATGTAATGAAAGTATTTTATGACTAGCCTTTCCCCTGTGGCCTTGACCATATACGCATTTTATACATATATTGCATATATTTCCTCCATCCCCCTTCCCACCTCTAACTCTTCATCCTCCTGTCTTTGTGTCCACCTCATTCTCCCTTCCTGCTCCCTCCGTAATTACCTATTCTCTCCTGCTATCTCTCTCTGTCCATCTCCTGCTCTATTCATTTCGACATTCTCCCATGTATGCCCATGTGCATGTATGGCTCCTCTATAACAGGTCAAAAAAGCAGGTCGATACTACTCCCATAACACACCTATCATATGTGAGCGAGACAGCCTACAAATCTGGGGCTTGGGAAACCTTTTCGGAAATCATTGTGGACTTCAATATTCCAAGATCCACAGTGTCAAGTGTTTGCTGGCAATACCAAATTTCAGGCATCACCTTTCAGAAAATGCAATTTCCAATGGCCTTCACTTAATGATGGAGAGCAGTGGCTTTTGGGTAGAGTGTCAGCGCTAATCAGACAAGCAACACTGCATTAAAAAAAAAAAAAAAAAAAAAAAAAAAAAAAAAAAAAAAAAAAAAAACGCAGAATTCAATGTGTAATATATGACAAACGTATCTGTTAGGACAGTGTGGTGAAATTTGCTATTATTGGGCTGTGGCAGAGATGACCAATGTGAATACCTTTGCTGACAGCACTAAATCACCTGCATTGCCTCTTCTGAGCTCATAATCATATCCTTTCGACACTAGATGGCTGGAAAACCAAGGCTTGGTCAGATGAGTCCTAATTTCACTTTGTAAGAGCTGATGGTAGGGATCGAGTGTGTCACAGACCCCTCGAAGCCATGGACCATGTTGTCAACAAGGCACTGTGCAAGCTGTTGGCGGCTCCATAATTGTGTGGGGTGGGTGTACATGGAACAGACTGGGTCCTCTGGTACAACTGAACGAATTATTGAATGTAAACGGTTTTGTTTGGCTATTTTGAGAGCATTTGCAGCCATTCATGGACTTCATGTTCCCAAACAATGATAAACTTTTTATGGATGAAAATGCACCATGTCACTGGGCCACAGTTGTTTGTATTTGAAGAACATTCTGGATGATTTGACCAAATGATTTGGCCATCCAGACTGCTTGATATGAATCCTGTCAAACATTTATGGGACATAATTGAGAGGTCAGTTCATGTACAAAAATCCTGCATCAGCAACTCTTTCACAATTAAGAATGGGAATAGAGGCAGGATGGCTCAGTATTTCTGCATGTGACTTCCAATGACTTGTTGAATTCATATCCTCAATGCTGGCAATTTTCTGGAGGGAAGTTTATGTTCTTGTCATGAAACACCTATTGAAAAAAATTAGAGAATTAGCTGCTGTGAAAGACCACAGAACAACTTTATTGCCACAGTAAAGATCATGAAAAGAAGAAAAAAGAAATTAGTGTTCATATTTAAGCAAACAGACATTTATTTCTCCATTGTTCGATTTGTGAGTGAGATAGGAAAGGGAATTATTAGTTGTGGTACAAGGTACGTTCCACCATAGTGGATTGTGAAATAAAAGTAGATGTAGAAGGTTAGAAAGTAAAGGCAGGTCACTATGACCTCATGATGAGGATCTCCTACAGGTGAATTAATCTGATGTTGGGGCCTGGGTGAACTGCCTTCCTTTTTTAACCTTCGGCACTCAAATCTCTCTCTCTTCCTGGAGTTTGCTATTACATATGGTTTTATTTTGGTTCTGAATGCCAGAAGACAAAATAATTGTATTTCTGACAACTTATACACTAGTGACTAGAGTAAAATGTTAGAGAAGAATGAGACAAAATATATTTGGAAATTGTGTTTGTGTTTAATTTCATGATTCATAAAACTGTGTTATTTCAGAAACTTAATTTCCTTATTAGCGCTATATTTTGTTGAAGATAAATGCACAAATACTTAAATGTTGGATGTTAATGTCTCTTTCAACTCACTTAAATGTATCAAAGACAACAACCTCATCAATCTTAGGATCCAACAAATATGATCAAAGTGCAAGTTAATACTTATTCCATCTAATATTATGGGATACCCAAAAAGAAAAACTGGAATTATTTTTTAGAAGCTATATATTTTCAAACTATGTACAAAATGACCTGATCCCCTTGAAAATACTTTCCATTATAACTAATACTTTTCTCCCACTGGCACTTCCAATGTTCAAAACATTTTTTGTAGTCATCTTTAGAAATAGCCGAAAGCTTCTACCTCCTTTTTTGACTTCTTTAATGTTGTCAGATTGGTGTCCTTTCATGCACCTTTTCATCCATGGAAATAAGAAAAAGTCGAAGAGAGAGAAGTCAGGTGAGTAAGGTGCATGCCAATTTTACCCAAAAACTGTCTAACAGAGATGGCTGTGTGTGCAGGTGCATTGTCGTGTTGGTAGAACCATTTCCTGTCTTCCACAAATCAAGTCTTTTTTGATAAACACTGTTGTGTTTAAAACTTCCAAGTAAAGGTTTAATTGATGGTCTGACCCAATGGCACAAACTATCATTGATTTGGGCAGATGACTGATGTCCAGAAAAAGGTTTAACATCAATTGACATGTCGCCAGTTTTAAATTGAGCAAACTACTCGTATGCTTGAGTTTTTCCCATAGCTTCATCTTGGTAAGCTGTTTTCAACATTAAAACAGTTTCAGCAACATATTTACCAAGTAGAAAATAAAATTTCACAGCTAGGTGTTGTTCACTTAAACTTGTCATCATAAAAGTGAAACAAGAATAAAACAGTACCAGCAAAAACAATCACTGCAGATGAACAGAACAAGCCAAATGACAACACAGGTGCACTGTACTAGCAATAAGTTGCACTATACGTGCCTAGTGGCAGAAATACATATGACACAAGATTTGCCCACAGTATTGTTATTCTGGTATTTAAGGGACACCCTCGTATACCCATCAGTGTGAGCACTCATTTGCATGACTTGATGTGAAAATCCAACTGTGCAAGAATGATAGCTGTAGTACTGTAAGACAGAATTTTCTCTAGTCAAATGTTCACTACCAAATCCTATTTCTTGCCAAAACTCATAAAGGAAAGCTACTTGTTTACTTTTTCTCCTTGACTCTCTTAAAATTTCACAAACTATTAGAAATATAGGTTTTCTGTTGTGTAGCCCTTACTGTCTGATACCAGAAATGCCCATACCCTTTCCTAGAATGTGATTAATCTGTTATCGAACACAGGAACAAATCTCATTTACAGTTGCCATCCATACCATCAGTGTGATTGTTTCATTTGGTGAGTGTTTTCTCTTTGTATTAATCATATGTTTCTGATCCATTGTGTATTGTGTACATAATTCAGTTTTGTGGCTGCAGTTATTTGATTAGCTCAGAGTGAACTTTCTCATACATGTTAATGTACACCATTGTTGGGCATATTTTATAAGAAAGCTGACTTCACAGATGTTACTAAATATTGACAACTCTTACCTCTTATGTAACTTTCTTAATTGTTGTCATCCCTCTGACTAGTAATGAGATACTTACAAAATCACCGTTGGGATCTCAAAAGAATCACTCTATTGATAAAGCTGATAATGCCTTCAGTTAACAGATAGTAAAATTTTTTAAGTGGTAAAGGATCATCAGCTGGAATTGTCTCTGACTTATTAAAGAGTTTTTATTGTTCAATCACAATGTACCATAAGAGAAATTAAGTTTTTATGCGATAGCTTGTTCAGCACATGCCAGATTTAGTTCCTATTTATGAATCAGGATGAAAAATGTTACACTAGGCTTGTGGGTAATACAAAGAGGGACACAGGCTTCCAGCATGCTAGGTTGTTGAAGGGCCAGCAAATATCTTGGAACACCTAAGGCAGGCAAAGTACTTTTTGATGCTTGTCCTTGCAAGCGAATACCATCAAATATTGGTGGATGAAAAGGACAGCGATAAGATGGCATTAAGCTCAAACCATCAACATTATGAGTATAACCAAATACCAGTAGGACTGAAAGGAGATCCATTTTGTTTTCAGTGACTGATGAACAAAGATTTGGCAGGTCTGCAAGGGATAACATGTTTTGTGTATCTAGATGATATAGTGTGGTAAAGAATAAATCTGCAGGAGCATAATGAGAAGCTCTGTTTAAATTTTGATAGGGTTCGAAAGTATAAATTAAAGCTGAAACTAGATAAGTGTGAGTTCTTAAGAAAAGATACGATTTTCTTGGGTCATTGTATTACAGACAAGGGAATCGTACCAGACATGGTAAAGGTGGAAAAGGTGTAATTCTTTCCACAGCCGAGAACAATGAAAGAACTGTAGATCTAATTGGTTACTACTGATGGTTTATTGTGAAGCCACTTCATGAATTGCTAAAGAAAGGAATAGAATATGAATGCTACAAAAAACAAAATGATACATTTGAGGAACTAAAGGAGAAGTTGGTTAATCCACTATTACATCAGTAGCCAGATTTTTGAAAGCCATTCATAGTGACAACAGAAGCACGCAGTGCAACTCTGGGAGCAATTACATCACAAGACAAGAAAGTTGGTGATGACTTGCCCATTTTATATGCACCTGGGTCATTAAACAAGGCAGAATTAAACTATAGTGCCAAAGAGAAAGAAGTATTGGCTACAGGATATGCAGTGAAACAGTTGCGACAGTACATACATTGACAATGGTTTACAGTGCCAACAGAACATAAGCCATTAATATGGATGTTCAGTGGAAAGGATCCTAGTTTGAGGTTCCTGAATTGGAGACCTACGCTTGAAAAGTACAATTACAAGGTTATCTACAAGCCAGCTAGGATGAATATCAGTACAGATGCTCTTAGTAGAATACATCCCAGTGAGCTAATCCATACTGATAGGGATCAGATGGACAGAAAGGAAAGGGGTAGTCAGGTGACTGTGTGGCAGGCACAGGTAAATGCTGAATGTGTCAGCAGAAAATGCAGGGCAGAGGTTAAGGAAACTGAAATTAGTCTGGAAGAAAAGAAAAATATTCTAAATAAAATAAATGTAATCTGTTAATAGGGCAATGGGCAGCTATAGAATATTCAAGAGGATAAAGCAGTAGATACAACAGAAAGGATTGAAATGTGAGGCAGAAGAATATGTACAGAAATTTCCATCATGCCATAAAAAATAAATTTATGCAGGTGAAGACAAAAATTGCCACTGAAAGTAACAGACATTGAGAAAAGTATAATTGAAAAGTGTTCAGTGGACATAGTGGGCGCTTTAGAGTTATCAAGCACAGGTAAGAGATACATGATTACATTTCAAATAGTAGTAGTAATCACAGAAAGCACCAACACATAACAATTTCCAATGGAGTTCAAAGTTTCAGAAATAGAGACATCTTCAGAACTGTACTATAATTATTTAGGAGAAGTACATCATGGAGAATTGTATATCATGCAGAATTGTAACATGTGTAAATTTTGATGGTATACATGAGCTTTTTCAGAATGCTGAACAATGTGGCAAATTAACAGTATAGAGGTGTAGTGGCACTCTGAAGGAACTTCATGTAGGCTGAATAGGATGTTGCTTGCTAGGCAAATATGTGACATGTCATACAGAAAGAATAACAGAGTTACAGAAGTTGGTGCATCAATTGAAACAGCATGAGACAATGAGAAAAAAGAAGAAGAATGGCCTGTTTAACTTCATTTGGAGCTAAGGATGATACTACTTGGCACACTAGATGAAGCTGATGCTACATATTGCAAGGAGCACAGAAAAGAGGTGGAGAAAAATTCAAAAAGGCTTTTGAGATGATGTAAAACAAGTGGCAGTTGTAAGAGCCATATTATCAGGGGTAAACAGAATAGTAAGTGTGATAAAGGAAAACAAAAATGTTTAAAGTTTGGAATGAAAGATTTATCAAATTGTGTGTTACAGAGGCAGACATAGGATTTAAAAGAGTTTGAACATTTGTAACAATATGCAAATAAGTGCCACAATTGGTAGATGTATTTAGAGATAAAATCAGAATATGAACAAATGATAAGTGCTATAGTTAATGCATAGAATAGAATATTGCAGCCTCACATAATAATTGCTCCACAAATTGTGACGTTCCTCAGTTTAACAAAAGGTGAACTTAGACATGAAGTTCTCTGTTCCTCTAGTTGAATCATCAGATAACTCTTATTAAAGGTTATCAATGTAGATGCCTTTGTAGGGGAAAGCATGTTAGGATATATAAAAAAAGTTACTTTTAGTAGCTAATGACATATTTATGTTATATGGAATGTTTCCTTTACTATAAGCAATCACTCAGCCATCAGGGAAGTATGTTTTCATCCAACCAGAGGAGGAGATCTTACTTATCAATGATGCAAAGAGAGAGTATGCAAAACTATTGGATTCTAAAGAATTAAATAAGAACAGAATGCTTTGCAGACAAACATTTTCACTATTGTCAGCATTTGATCAGGAAGATGTGTGAAGCAAAGTTGCTTCAGACAGTAATTAATATGCCAAGTTAGTGTGTAAAGATGACTGTATCTTTAAATCAAAGTATTTGAACACATTTAAATAACAATAAGTGGTTATACATGGTTCCTAAGGAGGAATGGCCTGACAGTATTATGTGGGAAGCAAGCTCCAAAGGATGTAGTACTGGGAGGAGTTGGAAAAGTGCACTTCAACAGTCAATGTAAAGGGTATGGAACAAGAACATTCATACAAACAGACAAAATAATATGTACAAATAAAACTGAGAAGGGTTTAACATGACAAATAGAGTTAAAAATCGATGGTTGTATAGTAAATAAGGAGAATACACACATTCCATTGCTAACTTAAAAGTTACCATTAGATCATGTAGTCACACAATTAGATGATATGAAAGTTGTCAGAAAGAGTTTAAATGATGCAGAAAGAATGGTCACTAAACAGCAGGAAAAGATGAGGCAATTCAGGTGTCTAACACACTATTCCATCACTATATATGAGTATAACACTGATTATAATAGTTATGATGATCTATTTTTGTAGATAATGTACATGTTGTATGGAATGCTTTAGAACTGTATGGAAACACTTTAATGACAGTGATTGTTGTGGACGAATATGTGTACCAACTATCATTGTAAATCAGGGCCCAGAAAACATTCTAGTGCAAAGATCTTGTAGCAGTAGTACTGAGGAAATAGTGACCTATGAAAGGTATCCAAAAGAGCAAGACTGCTCCACATCTTTTAGAAACAGACAAAGAGAAACTTTTATGGTGTAACAAAATGTAATTATCTCATGTCAGAAAAATATTATAATTGTATCAAAATGAAATATAAAATTGACACAAAAGAAAATGTAACCATATGGACAGAAATATGACAAAAAAAAATTGTTATAAATGTCTAAAAAAACTGGATTTTAAGTTGACACTACTCTACTTTTGCATCTATGTAGATATTCTGCAAGCTACCATACAGTGCATGATGTAGAGTACCCTGCACCATTACTAGTCATTTGATCTCATCTTCCACTTGCAAGTAGAAAGGGGCATAAACAATTGTCTGTACGCCTCCATATGACCCCTAACTTCAACTATTTTATCATCATAGTCCTTATGCGCAATATATGTTGGTGGCAGTGGGATCATTCATCAGTCAGCTTCAAATGCTGGTTCTCGAAATTTTCCCAGTAGTTTTCCTCGAAAAGAACATTGCCTACCCTCCAGGGATTCCCATTTGAGTTCCTAAAGCACTTTGATAACACTTACATGTTGTCTGAAACTGTCAATAACAAATCTGGTAGCCTGCTTCTGAATTGCTTCAATGTCCTCATTCAATCTGACTTGGTACAGATCCCAAACACTCAAGCACTATTCAAGAATAGGTCACACCAATGTCCTATAAGCTGTCTCCTTTACCAATGAACCACACTTTCCTAAAATTCTCCCAATAAACTGAAGCAGACCATTCGCCTTTACTACCACAACCCTCACATGCTCATTCCATATCATACCACTTTGCAACGTTAAGCCCAGATATTGAAACGGCTTGACTGTGTCAAGCAGGACACTTAATAATACTGTATCGGAACATTACAGGTTTGTTTTTCCTACTCACCCACATTAAGTTACATTTTTCCCACATTCAGAGCTAGCTCCCATTCATCACACCAACTAGAAATTTTGTCCATGTCATCTTGTATCTTCCTACAATCACTCAACTTTGACACTTTAACATACACCGTAGTGTCATTAGCAAACAAATGCAGATTGCTGCCCATGCGGTCTGCCAAATCATTTATGTGTATAGAGAACAACAGCAGTCCTATCACACTACCCTGGGGCACTCCTGATGATACCCTTGTTTCTGGTGAACACTCACCATTGAGGACAACATTCTGGGTTCTATTAGTTAAGAAGTCTTCAAGCCACTCACATATCTGTGAACTTATTCCATATGCTTGTACCTTCATTAACAGCCTGCAATGGAGCACCATGTCAAATGCTTTTAAGAAATCTAGAAATATGGAATCTGCCTGTTGTCTTTCATCCATAGTTCACAGTATATCAGGTGAGAAAAGGCTAAGCTCAGTTTTGGATGAGTGATGCTTTCTGAAACCATGCTGATTTGTGGACATATGCTTCTCAGTCTCAAGAAAATTTATTACATTCAAACTGAGAATATGATCAAGAATTCTGCAGAAAACTGAAGTTAGGGATATTGGTCTGTAATTTTGTGGATCCATTCTCTTATCCTTCTTATATACAGGCATCACCTGTACTTTTTTCCAGTCCCTTGGGGCTTTGTGCTGGGCAAGAGATTCATGATAAATACAAGCTCGCTAAGGAGCCAATGCCACAGAGTACTCTGTAGAACTGAATTGGGATTCCACCCAGACCTGGTGACTTATTTCCTTTCAAATCTTTCAGTTGTTTCTCTATTCCAGGTGTGCTTATTAATATGTCGTCCATACAAGAGTCTGTCCAATGGTCAAATGACGGTATGTTTGTATGATTCTCCTGCATGAACAATTTCTCAAACGTGAAATTTAAAAATTCAGCTTTTGATTTGCTGTCTTCAACTGCCACACCACACTGGTCAACAATGGACTGAATAGGAGCCTTAGACCCACTTAGCAGTTTCACATAGGACCAGAATTTTCCTGGGTCCTCTGCCAGATCTTTCGCCGAGATATGACATTAGTTGTTGTATGCTTCACACACAGATCTTTTCACAGATGCACGAATCTCTATTAACCATTGCTTTGTCATAATTTGTGCGTCCTCTTTTGAACTGAGAGTGCAAAAACCTCTGTCTCCTCAGTGTCTTTGGAATTTTGCTATTAATCCATGGTGGTTCTTTTCCATCCTTTATCCACTTGGATGGGGTAGGGGGGGGGGGGCTAGACAAAGGTAGTTGCAGTAGTATCAGTGCAGTTAATGAACTCATAGGCAACTAGCTGGAGAAATGTGTGTGTTGTTTATTGGGTGTAGGCTCAGTTAATACAGTCTGTGTCATTTTAAAGCAAGATAGAATGGTGCTAGCCAGTCACCATCTCTGTACTAATACTTGATCTCTTCATGGGTACTTCTTCAAGGCAAGTAGGAACTGTTTTGGAATAAATTTAAAAGTTTCAAACCACTTCTAGCTGGGGTTATTTCGAGTTACTTCCCAATACTTACATTTTGTAATAAGGGATTTAACATTACAGCCAGGTCAAGACTCCCTCTCACATAGGCCAATTGGCTAATTCACTTCTCACAAACAGTGCCACCCAATCTTTGGCAATACTCATACTCAGAACATGACAATATTTCAATTTATCTGGAAAGTATAGCCCTTTCAAATGATCGATCTATAATCATGAATGGACCAGCTATTATACTGAAAGCTGCTTTAAGAAACTTTGGAGAGGAGGGGTTTATGCCACCCCATCCTACAGAATTTTTAGTTTTTTAAGTGTAGTACTGTTTTTCCCACCTTTTTGTAAGTCACTGCATCAAATTTACAAATCATAGTGTCACATTATGATACAAAGAAATACATATTTATTTTTTAGGTAATGTTCTACATCGATGTCATATTGTGCTCCATTTTTACAGAAATCATTGAACTGTTCTGGTATTTAAGTAGGATTTACAATGAAAGTGTTTTATATTTTAATTTTTGAAATTTCTTGATTGTTGGATTTAATTCCAAGTTATGATTTAACAACTGCCAAATTGCCTTTGATTGGTTTCTTTGCTTCTGAATGAATTATATTGTTGGTCATTTCTTTTCCTCCCCTTAAAAGCTCCTTAGATATCTTGTTTATAATTTTTAACATTAATTATAAACTCTGGATTTGTTTTGTACTGGTATAACAGTTCTGCATGTAATTTTCTTTTCTTTTTGCCATTAGATCTTTTTATGCCAACAATAGTCTAGTTCAATTTATTAGTTGTCTTTATCTGGCAGACTACTGGTGAAAATGTTTGACTGAAGACCTCCCGAAGTTTTCACAAGATTATTATTCATTTTGCACTTGCACTGAGCCTTGTTTAATCCACAATAGAAAAAATATGTTTTCCTCACTGACTTCTCTTTTGGTAGAGATTTTCCCAGCACTTTTTACATTTACTTTTTGGCAATTAAATCAATTAAGCATAGAGATCGGAAATTCCTGGGTTGAAACAGAAGTTATGAGTAGAGTCATACGCATATTTTCTTAAAACATTGTCTGTATGTTTCTGACCTTCAGTTTGCCCTAGTAAAATTAGGGAAATTTAGACTTAAACCAGATTCTTAAATTAGATCAGTAAACTATGTATTAATGATTGATTCACGTGCTGTCTGTATGTTGAAATCAGCAGTACTCAGTATATATTTCTTTCCTTCTTTTTTCTTAAAATTCTCAAAAAGACTTTACAATTTTGCTGAAAATAATTATTTCAGCAGCTAGACTCCTGTTTATGAAATAATTGAAAAACAATTGGCCTAATTCTACATAGCAGCTTTCAAATATTAATTCTGCATTTGAGGCCTAAAAATCATGTCCTTTTTATATTGCAACACATTTTCAATAAGTTTACAGGAGCCTCCAAGACATCAGATGCTTCTAAAAAAGCTACTAACAACTTTGAAAGTTTCCAGTTTATTTAGAACAGCGATAGACTTTCATAATCCAGTGTTAATTCAAGCAAATTCCTTTGATATGTCTAAGTTCTGACTAGATAATTTCAAGCTTATCAACTGTTAGAGGTTTATTGTGTTTACCAATGTCGTTCAGACCATTAATGTTTAGCTGTATTGAGAAGGTACTTTTATCTTTATTGATAATGTTAAAAAGCAAACAATTCTCATGGTTATCTTGTGTCCCATCTTGATCTTCAAGTACAGCATGCCAATGAGACATTCTCTCAACTTGTTACACATCTGACACATTGTATTTACTGGGAACTCATTAAATACTTTTATGCAAATGTTCATCATGGTTTTATGAATATATGTTTTCATTAATTTTTATCATTAGTATTACAGGACAAATATGTTTCTGTTCCTTGTGGTGGACCTTGCCACTGGTCTCATTTTACCTAATGACTTTTCAGTGCTTCTCCATTCTCCTTTTCTGCTTGACCACCTCATGGCAGTGGTTGCTTTGTCACTTCACGTCACCTCTGAATAGTCCCATCTTCCCAAACTTTTCTTTTCTTTTGGGTGTAAAAACTGCCATTGCATTCTCCTTTGTCAGTCTCAGCTGATACCTGATAAGCAGCTATTTTTCCAAATTTATTTGACAAAAGTATATACGATGATTTAAATGTTTCTTCACTTACTTACTATCACCTCTGTGCTGTGACATTTCCGTGAGCAATTGTGGACTCAGACCACAATTTATTTGGTATGAACTGTAGATTAAAACTGTAGAAATTGCAAAAAGGTAGGAAACTGAGGAGATGGGACCTGGATAAATTGAAAGGACTAAAGGATGTTGAAAGTTTCAGAGGGAGCATCAGGTAACGAGGGACTAGAATAGGGGAGAGGAATACAGTTGAAGACAAATGGGTTGTTCTGAGAGATGAAACAGTGAAGGCAGCAGAGGATCAAATAGGCAAAAAAAACAAGGCCTGGTAGATATCCATTGAGAACTCGAGCTGTTGAATTTAACTGATGAAAGGAGAAAATATAAAAATACAGGAAATGAAGCAGGCGAAAGTGAATACAAATGTCTAAAAAATGAGATTGATGACAATTGCAAAATGACTAAGCAGGAATGGCTAGAGGATAAACATAAGGAAGTAGAATAATATATCATTAGGGGAAGGATAGATACCACCTACAGGAAAATTAAATAGGTCTTTGGAGAAAAGAGAAACAACTGTATGAGTAGCAAGAGCTCAGATGTTAATCTGTTCCTAAGCAAACAAGGGAAAATTGAAAGGTGGAAGGAGTACACAGAGGCTCTATGCAACTTGAAGGGAACATTTATATGACAGGAAGAGGATGTAGGTGAAGATAGAGTAGGATATGTTACTGCAAGAAAACTTTGATAGAGTATTGAAAGACCTAAGTCAAAACAAGGCTCCAGGAGTAGATGACATTCCATCAGAACATGAATTCTTTACAGAAGAATGGAAAAACTGGCAGAAGCCAACCTCAAGGAAGATGAATTTGGATTCAGGAGAAATGCAGGAACATGCGAGGCAATACTGACCCTATGACTTACCTTAGAAGATAGGTTAAGGTAAGGTATACCTACATTTAGAGCATTTGCAGACTTGGAGTAAGCTTTTGGAGTGTTGACTGGAGCCCACTATTTAAATATCTGATGGTAGCGAAAGTGAAATGCAGGGAGCGTAAGGCCATTTACAACTTGTACAGAAATCAGATGGCAGTTATAAGAGTTAATGGGCATGAAAGGAGAACAGTGACTGAGAAGGGAGTGAGAAATTGTTGTAGCCTATCTCCGACATTATTCAATCTTTACATTGAGAAAATGGTGAAGGAAATTAAAGAAAAATGTGGAGTAGGAATTAAAGTTCAGGGAGGAGTAATAAAAACGTTGAGGTTTGCTGATGACATTGTAATTCTGTTATGAACTGAGACACTTAAAGTACTAGATGACTTTTGCTGTTTGGGCACCAAAATAAATGATGATGGCCAAAGTAGAGAGGATATAAAATGTAGATTGGCAGTGGCAAGAAAAGTGTTTCTGAAGATGAGAATTTTGTCAACATCAAATATAGATATAAGTACCTGGAAGTCTCTTCTGAAAGTATTTGTGTGCAGTGTAGCCATGTATGGAAGAGAAAAATGGACAATAAAGAGCTTAGATAAGAAGAGGACAGAAGCTTTTGATATATGGTGCTACAGAAGAATGCTGAAGATTAGGTGGATAGATCACATAACTAATGAGTATATACAGAATAGAATTGGGGAGAAAAATTTGTGGCACAACCTGACTAGAAGAAGGGACAGGTTGGAAGGACACAATCTGAGACGTCAAGGGATCACCAGTTTAGGAACTGAGGAAAGTATGTGTGTGAGGTGGGAGGAGGGGGGGGGGGGTAAAAATTGTACAGAGAGATCAAGAGATAAATATAGTAAGTAGTTTCAGAAGGATGTAGGTAGCAGTAGTTATTCAGAGATGGAGATACATGCAGTCTCTGTACTGAAGACCACCACAACAATAACAATTCTATCTTTTACAGCATAAGAAGAGGCATTGGAATTAATCATGGTAGAGACTGACTTTCATTTTTGAAAACATTCTGCCCCTATGGAAGATACTCTAATGTCAATAGATAATGAACTATTGATGTGATAAAAGCAGGGTATTTGAAAGATGTTTCAGCAGTTGGAAACTGGCAGTTTTAGTAAATTTATAAATAGTCATTCAGCAGCTTTGTCCCAAAATATTGGCAAGGAAGGTAGTAAATATGATTTGTTCCCAGATGAAAATGAGAACTTACACATCTTCTGCTGCAAAAAAATTAAAAGCTATTATAAATGACTATTCTTCACAAGGAAAGGGACAAAATGGAAGTATTAGCTTCAAGTCTGTTTGCAGTGCATAAATGTAATCACAGTAAATTGAAGTCATTTAAGAACTTAAAAATAGCCTTTATGGATTGTAGTATGCACTCCTTGGAATGACAATGCCAAATAAAATAACTAATGATGTTAAACTTAAGTATGGTGTGCCTCTAGGTTCTGTTTTGGGCCCAGTGTTGGTCTTGATATTTACCAGTGATCTAGAGCCATCCAGCAACTCCCAAAAATATATAAAATTTGAGAAAGAAACAAATACATTTATAGAAGGCAAACTGCTGCAGAACAAAAATATGAAGTACGAAATTGCACCACACGCATTGCAGAGTGGTTCACTAATAACAATCCTATTGTTAACACAGAGGAAACTGTTGCAATGCACCTTCATACCGCACAAAACAAGTATCTATTAACCTTCACCATGAATTTATTTAATAAGCAATTAGGAACTGTAAAGTCAACAAAATTTCTAGAAATACAGATTCAGGATGACATGATGTGGAACGCACACATTGGTTACACAAGCAAGAAGCTCAGGATATTATACTCTGGCTTAAAATATTGCTAGATGTGAAATGAAAGAAATATTGAAAAATTGTATTATGCCCAAGCACAATCACTGCTATGATATGGGATGACCTTTTGGGGCAACTCACCATTCAGTAAATGCTGTTTCATAACACTGAAGAGGAATATTAGGCTAATTGAAAATACTATGTCCAGAAATTCTGCAAATTCCTTTTTAAAGTACTCCAGGTACTACCACTGCCATGCCTGTACATTCTTGAGAGTTACTTATATATAGAGAATCTCAGAGGCTAAATACAAGTAACTTTGCACAAATCAAGCAGTTCATGCATATGATGCCAGAAAAAATTTGGACTTTGACAGTTAGTATGTTAGCACAACTCTCAGACAAAATGGACCACCGCAAATTGCAAAAGATTTTACAATAAAATTCCTGTCCACATCAAGACAATAAAAGAAATACAAAATTTCAAAGTGGGAACACTGGTGCTATTGCACTGTAAACAAATCTGTTGACACAAATTTAAATTATTTCGTTTTTTTTGTATTATGTATCTCAAATTGCATTTGCTACCTATTGTACTATATATTATCTTGTGCTATTATTCTAATGTATTATATTCCAGTGATATACTGTACCATATTGTGTGCTAAAAATTATTTACGTTATTCAATCAATTTACGATGTATTTAATAAACTATTTATTGCAGCAAAATAGCCATTATGGTTATATATTAGTTTACAATCATTTGAGAGTGAATTACAAGGATGTATTGAGTGTCTGCATGATTCTTAGTAGTAGATTACATTCAGTGCAGGTATTATAACAGATTATCATTTGAACCATTTATTGCATAGTCTCTAATTGATCTGGTCCTCTTGTTGCATATTTCTATACGGTACCTCTCACAAGACTGTCCACATAGTGTACACTTGCAAAGGTTTGATGGTTCGTGGTATATTGTATTTGCACAAATTTCATGGTGGAATCCGTGTGCTGTGAGTCTTGTAAGTACGTGTCTCATCTCAAAATTTGCTGCTGTCCAAGTGTGGTCGATCACGGCCCTGGATCCATAGAATTCCGTTGGTACTTCCTCTCTTTTCTTGAGTAGTGATCTTAGTAGGTTCTCCAATGCTGATGTGTTGGGAAGTAAGAACCTTGTCCTTAGATCCTCTATGAGGAAAGATTCTTGGGCGAGAAGGTAGACTAATCTTGATCTTGTGGTTTTTGCTACCCCTAATGCTCTTTTGATATAGGTTGCTTTTAATCTTTCCAATGTTTCTAAGTTCTGTTGATTTAGGTGTATCCATATGATTTCTATCCCATAAACCAGTATCGGTATTATTTTTGATTTGAAGAGTGCCATAGCTGTGTCTAGATTTAGTGTTCTGATGGAACTTACTTCGTTTATTGCTCTGATGGCCTGTGTCGCTTTCTCTGTTGTGTGTTTAGCGAAGCACTTTGCAGACGGCTGGAGTGTTATCCCTAGATATTTGTAATCTTTTGTGATAGATATTTGCTTTCCTTGTAGTGCAGTTCTTGTCGTTTTTGGGATTTGCCCACCTGGTCTGAATATCATCATTTCCGCCTTGTTGGTGTTGATTATGAACTTGTGTTTTGTGCATCATTTTTCCACATCTTCTATAGTCTCCTGTAGTTTCTTTAAGTTTTTTGAGGCTATCACAATGTCGTCCGTGTAGGCATATGCTTCAACATATTCGTCTTGAGTGATTTCCATAATGTCCTTTGCTGCCAGAATGAACAGGAGTAAGCTTAGTGGGTCTCCTTGGAGTACTTCATTTGTTTGCCTTGTTGGTTCAGACAGGTCGAGGTTGTCAGAGATCCTTATCTCGTTCCATTCATTTATGGAGTTTATGATCCTCGATATATTTAAAACTGTATACTAATGTACAAAGTAAGCTATATCCTATGTCAAAACTTTGATGAATGGATACTTAATAAATATACTCTTTTATAGTTGAAAATGCTCACTGAAGTTTTCCATCAATTATACAACAGCTTATGTAAATTGCATTATCATAAAGGTGTTATGGAAATGTGAAACTTGCAGACAGGAATGGGAAGTGAGAGCACACGTTTGATGGAACATTTTTATGCTTTTCTTGTAGGCCAGGTCCTTTGAAAATGTGAAGAAGATAAGCAACACGTCTTACGTCACAGCTACACTGTACATGTAGAAAACAAAAAGTTTTGAAAGTTTTGACATCTTTCCCAGTGGGTTAATGGCATATGTCACAGACAAAAGTCTGGTCATTTATTCGTAATGATTAGCATATGAGCAAGCTGATAGAATGTCTAAAACACCATTCAGTTTACAAGCAATAATCTGTCACTTGTTTTAAGCCAGCTCACTTGACTAATACCAAACAAATGATCTTTACAGAGTCCTAAGAGTGCCTCCATTGGCTAGTGGTTAGTGCCACTGTAGAGTGACATACAAGTCAAGGATTCAGTTCTTGCTAGCCCCAGATTTTTATGCCCTATGTTTTTCTGGAACTGAGTCTACCTACGCTTATGAGTCCAAATAAGAAGCTGCTTGGTATAATACCCATTAAAACTGATACTTAAACTGTCCAGATAGCATCAAATAGAAAGAATTTGATGAAGTTGAGATCCATATGATATGTATTTATCTTTGTTGTATTAGATACCTCTAATGAATATTGATGACTGACAAGAGGAACACAGAGATTTGGAAAAGTTCACGAGTTTCCCAGCAATGTTGCAATGAACCCAATACTCATTCTTCACAGTACAGAAAATAACAAGTACTAATGTGGACTTATGCTAGGGTGCAAAACTTAAGGACAACAGTAGCTTTTGCATGATGTGTCACAGCCAAGTTACATAGCTCACTGAAAGTTTGATCTTACATAGAAAGAACTGCTGTGATATAATGCAGAAGGTAACTAAAAGAAATTAGGAATGAGATGAACAGAAATGACACCTGTATTCAAAGACAGTAATTACATTGAAGTGACTGTGATTTATGATGGTCCCATAGACATTACAACAAAATGGTTCAAATGGCTCTGCGCACTATGGGACTTAACTTCTGAGGTCATCAGTCCCCTAGAACTACTTAAACCTAACTAACCTAAGGACATCACACACATCCATGCCCGAGGCAGGATTAGAACCTGCGACCATAGCCGTCGCGCGGTTCCAGACTGTAGCACCTAGAACCGCTCGGCCACCCCGGCCAGAGAGACATTATGACAGGTGGTATATTTTTTATAATAGAGTGCATGACCACCATGGGTGGTAATGCATAGCTCTGCAATGTGCTCCCATACTGGCCACATTCCATCCTCCAACAGCGTGGCTGACAGCTCTTGGTTGGTCATTCATGGATTCTCTTGTTCCAAGAGGCACTCCACCAGTGCAGAGTGATGCAGTTGTGTATTGGCATCCATAAAAATGAATTCAGCGGTAAGTACATACCTGAAAAGGGGCACATGGGGAAGTAGTACTGTGCCACAATAATACTGACCGGTGAGTGTACTGTGTTCAGAGGTTTGGAAGTCAGTACACCCATGCAACATTATGCCCTCCCACACTATAACACCTGGAACATCAAGACAATTACTTTTGACAATGCTTCCAGTGCATTACATACCCTCATATGTCAAGAGGTGAGACCGACCTGTGAGACATTACCCAGAATATGGCGACCTATTTTGTCACGGGTACAGCCACCGCCAGTAACGATTCACTACATAGCTACAGGGTGGCTGCTGAGAGGAGCAGTTTGGACTTCAATTCCAGCACTTGTGAAGGATACAACTGCCCCCTTCTCCACGTGGGAGCTGGCTTCTGTGTTATCTGCAGCTCATGTCATGTCACCTGGTTATGACAGTGCCCATTGTAGCATGGTATATGATGACATCTCACAGGGCAGAATAAAGAAATCCTCCTCCCCCTTTTAATCTCATTTGGGTGTCTGGAAACTTTCCCAACTCATGACGAGAGGCAATTCGAATTCCACTTTTAAAAAACCTAGGAAGGATCACACATACCCGAGTAGTTACCGTATGGTGTAGTGTTTCCCTTACTTGCTGTCTTGGGGAGAATGGTCAACCACCGCCTCGTCTGGTTGCTAGATCCAGACTGCTCCTTGTAATCCAGTCAACTGGTTAGAACTGCCGTTTTCGGACTAAAATTGCGGAAGTTTCTTCCTCGGCTGTTGTATATATTTTTGGGGCTGTCGAATCCGATTCTCAAGTTGTTGGCTTCACGAAAAAAAAAAAAACTAAAAAATTTTGCAGTTTTGTTAGTTTTTCACTTACCTCTCTAAAACTGTGCGTTTTTCAAAGATGACCGTACTATACAGAATTGGTCAAATTCCTACTAAATGCACCAGTCAGCTTCGATTTTGTGACGAGCGGTATCGGTGTTAGATCGTGCTAATAAAATAGCGATTCTTTGATCCTTCTGCGGAAACGTCAAAAACGGCCACTCCCCCGTTCCTCCCCCCCCCCCCTTCCTACAACTCGAAAATTATTATAAATGTTAACAACAAAAACCCCTGTGCCACGTGAAAGTACATTAATTTCGCGCTCCTAAAACGTGACTGCACTTTATTATCTTATATCCGTGAGCTGAATCGAACTGCATTTGCCTGCCATCTGTCTCTTCCGCGCTGCGTGTCACAATTGTTTGTATAGAAATTTTGAGGACAGCCTCGTCAGACACCTGCGACCTGTCGTCAGAGGTCCATCTGGCGTGGCACGCCTGGTCTGTACACCCCATAGCATTATGGAATCTTACACTGAATGACTGAAGTCTGAATTATATAAATAAAAGATGAAAATCCCTGGGTAACAATGAAAAGAGCGAAAAGTTTCACTAGAAATTAATTTTAAGTTGGCTGCGTTTTAATTCCATTTTTATTTTGTGGGGATGAATATTTTTGTGAGCCTCCTTGAGGACGACCAAACACACTCCCTTCCCCCTAACGGGATGCTCCTACGATTCATTTGTTGCTCACATTCCCTTCCAGGCCCATTCCAGCGTCTCGCAGCCCATCTACTCTTATCTTGTGGTGGGTCAGTCAGCTCGGAATGACCAACACATCATCGTTGGATCTTA
This sequence comes from Schistocerca serialis cubense, assembly GCF_023864345.2. Taxonomy (NCBI): domain Eukaryota; kingdom Metazoa; phylum Arthropoda; class Insecta; order Orthoptera; family Acrididae; genus Schistocerca; species Schistocerca serialis. The sequence continues at coordinate 816,387,113 of NC_064640.1, forward strand.
AAGGCTTTTGTCGTTATGTGCATGCATGTCTCGTCCCGACTGTGTAATTTGTGACAGACTGTTAAAAGATGGGACACAGACGAGTGCTGTGAGAGGGAAAGGATTGATATCTGCGATTGCAGTCTTTCTCGGCGTCGTTTTGTCGCAACGTTTCAATGAGTTTCGTACCATCATCAAACTCATTGAAACGTTGCCACAAGACGACGCCACCACTCGGCTGATAACCCCAGAAGAATTCATAAGGATTGACATCTTTCATCCAAGACAGTACGAAGAGACGGTGTGGTAAGGCTAATATTTAAGAGGTATTCAAGACAAATGCAGGAAGAATTACGTGACAAAAGTCAATTGCTACTTATTTGAAGAGGCCCCAATAAAACCCTGAATAAAAACTGCTGCTTTCAGTTATACCTGACTTTGCCTTCAAAACTCATTGCTTTTCATCTGGAGAGGAGGTGCCTCCGCATTATGTCAAGAAACAAACCAAAAGGCTCACTCAAAACATCGTTTGGCGCACCCTGCAAGGAAATTAACGTTTCAGAAAATGCGCCCACATTCACGAGAAGGATAAACTAAGGTGCCAAAAGTCATGAGACAGTGGTATGCACACATGCAGATGGTAAACACACGGTATAATAGGGCAGAAGGGCAATGCATTGGCAGAGCTTTATTTGTACTCAGGTGATTCATGTGAAAAGGTTTCCGATGTGATTATTGTTGCATGACGGGAATTAAGAGACTTTGAATACAGAATAGTAGTAGGAGCTGGATGCATGAGACATTCCACTTAGGAAATCGTTAGGCAATGTAATATTCCGAGATCCCAAGTGTCAAGAGTGTGCTGAGAACACGGAATTTCAGGCATTAACCTCTCACCACAGACAACGCAGTGGCTGACCGTGGCCTAGTCGGATGAGTCGAAGTTTCAGCAAGTAAGAGCTGATGGTAGGGTTCGAGTGTGGTGAGGAACCCCACAAAGTCATGGACCCAAGTTGTCAACAAGGTACTATGCAATCTGGTGGTGGCTCCACAATGGTGTGGTCTGTGTTCACATGGAATGGACTGGGTCCTCTGCTCCACGTGAACCGAACATTGACTGAAAATGTTTATGTTTGGCTACCTGGAGACCATTTGCAGCCATTCACGGTCTTCGTGTTCCCAAAAAATGATGGAATTCTTGTGGATGACATTGCCCTATGGCGCTGGGCCACAATTGTTTGCGACTGATTTGAAGAGCATTCTGGACAATCCGAGCAAATGATTTGGCCACCCAGATCGCCTGACATGGATCTCATCAAACGTTTATACTTCATAATCGATAGGTCAGTTTGTGCACAAAATCATGCGCCAGCAGCACTTTCGAAATTATGTGCAGCTATAGAGGCACCATGTCTCAGTATTTCTGCAGGGGACTTCCAATGATTTATTGAGTCCAGGCCACATCGAGTTGCTGCCCTATGCAGGGTAAAATGATGTATGACATGATATTAGGAGGTATCCCATGTTTGTTGTCACCTTGTCACCGCTGTGTGGTACAGTGTGTATAGCCAGTTACTGACTTGGTAGTAGCTGATGCACAGTACAGTTTTCTGTCGCATGGAAACTGCTCCAGACCACACAGACTATCAATGCAGTTGGCAGACCCCCTGGACGTGAGGTGGAAGATGCTATGCAAGCAGTTTACTGTTTCCTAGAAAAAACTGATGAAGAATGCCAATGCACCATGGAAGAATTGATAGAGCATAATTGAAGGTGGTTTGTGTCCGTATCCAAGCAGTATTAGAAGACATCTCCTTCAGAAATATGGCGATGATACTTTGGGTACAACAAGCAGATATTACGTTGTATGTTTCAATAGTCAATGGACAAAAAAACACTAATGAATGCTGGTATCAAGACATTCTGAGGCTGCTAGAAAAAGAAGAAAAGCGTGCCATTGAGGAAGACATTAGATCGCAAGTACATAACTTGACTGAATACTCCCACCCTGGGAAGAAAGCTTTCTACATGAAACTGAGGATCTCATTTCTGAGACTCTTAGAGTTTTAATGGACGCTGTGGTGCTCAGCAAAAAGCGAAGGGATCTCGAGAAATGGAAGAAAAAATCAGCAGACGTTACATATAGCGTGTGATTAGTGCTGCGTAGCCTGTTTCATTCCTCTCCCCTCTTCAGATCGGCTTAGCAGTATTTCTTTGCAAAGAAGAGGGTTCTCGCCAATTGACAGATGTCCTTTCTTCCATGGAGTTTTGTTCCTTGTGCCGGAAGCAACTCGATTCGAGGTGTCATAGATAATGGCTGTTAACCAACGAGAACTTTGCCAGATGATCTGCGACAACACCATTTTCAGCATTCAAACTCTCGATGGACGAAACACATTTCACAGAATGGGAGGGAATCCGATGCCCCACACCTTCCCCTGGCCCTCCCCCCCTTCTCAAAAAATCCGTTATATTGGGTCAAAAGGCTGAACGGATAAAGGATGTACCATCAGCATAAATCGTTGGAAGCTTACGAGCTTAACCACTGAAACATGTTGAAAGGAACAATGATGTCGGCTTAGGTGCTATTGACATCAATGGGTCAAGTACATCATACGCTCATACTGAGACCATCGTTCCATCAGTGCCACTCCTGCTGTGGCTGCGCAGGAAATCTTCCAGGAATTTCTGGATGGAATGGTTTTATCAAGGAAGTAACCGAAGAAATACCTTTCCAGGCAACCTTCATAGACCGCCAACCTTTTATAAATGCAGCTTCTGTGGAATACAACACGATATTCACATAATTGTTGTCTGTTGTTGGAAAGACACATTCGTTGGGGCAGCAAAAACTTTCATCACTTTCGATCAGCCTCACTACGTCACAGCATGAGATGCGGCAGTGAGCTGTGTGGGAGACCCTGAACTACATGCCGTGGTCAAATGAATAGGTTGTTTATGTTTTTCAGTGGGACTGTGGGGTATATTATGGAAGAGAGAGGGTTGTCAGTAAAATTCAACGCTGTCTACGCAGCCGACAGCACTGTAAAAATACATACCTATGCCAGGGCATTCAGAGGACATACATTGGTTTTGCGCCGGCCGGGGTGGCCGAGCGGATCTAGGCGCTACTGTCTGGACCCGCGCGACCGCTACGGTCGCAGGTTCGAATCCTGCCTCGGGCATGAATGTGTGTGATGTCCTTAGGTTAGTTAGGCTTAAGTAGTTCTAAGTTCTAGGGAACTGATGACCTCAGAAGTTAAGTCCCATAGTGCTAAGAGCCATTTGAACCCATTGGTTTTGCGAGCTCTTGGTATGGTGATAATAGCGTCCATAAACTTTTCCAAGTCGATGTTGAGCAAATTTTATACAGTGGGGACTAAAGTGGACCACTGGATGCACATGACAGAGATTGGGGGAAGGAAATTTCACAAAAAATCGAAACCCAGTTTCAGTGTATCCCAGTCTAGGCCACAATTCAAATCTGTGAATTGAATAGTTCCAGATGATAACTTTGGTGTTGACATTTATTGAATCTGAGCACATGGGAAATTGGAAGCTACGCCTGTAAGTCACACGAGACATACTACCATATAACCATACCAGCGGACAATATGTATACGCCAAGTGCACGATATGATCACTCTGGAGCACTCCATGCCACTTCATGAATTTCAAGCATTCACTTTGAAAAACGTTTTCACTATTCGACGCAGTGACAAATGCTGGTGCAGAACATGGAGCGATGTGAAGGTTGAAAGAGGGCTGAGTAGAGCATGTGGGTTTAGCTCCGACATCTTGGCAAGGTGAAGGCTTTGAATGAGTTTGCTCCAATACGTCACAAACGTGACTGAGGATTTTTGCGGTGTAAACTTTGCAACGACTGACCAATATGCAGACAGTCGTGATGCAAGAGTAAATAATGACAACTGTTCGAAAAAAAGGTTGGAATTGCGGCGGCGCGGTTCTTTCCGTCCCTTTACGACGGACCTGCACCTACCTGTGAACATTGTCTCAGCAGATCATCAGAAGGAAAGCCGAGTGAAACCTACTGTACTTCGACATGAACCAGGCTGCAATGTAAGTCACTAATCTACGTTTCGGGTGAAAGTGTTCACAAGAAATGAAACGTTGGAAATTTTGTCCTTAATTAATATATTCTGAAACTTAGGTGAACAAATATCACTGCCAAGCCCGTGCTAGTCTTAACACAGTCACTCACAATCCCTTTCACTCAAGTTAATAAGTTTATGGTGTTGCATTTCCCGAAAACGTAATAGCTACAAAAATACTGATTGTTTTTGATTGAGAATGCTCGCCAAATATTAAGTCTGTCGGTACCAAATGCAGTCACAGTTTTTTAGCCACCGCCCTGCTCAATACGCCACGCGGAATATATGTCTTTTGTTCTCACAAAATTCACTTAAAAATTCCGAAATTTCTACACGCCCATCGGAATAATTATGCCGTCACTTTACCACACTTCTGACGAATGGAACACTGCTAGATCTGGCAACTTATCATTTCCATCGGAACTACCACTACTGCACACGTCCGATCTCTTTCATGGTTAGGTTTCGACTCTTCTCTAGAATACTCTAAGTCTTCTCTACCAGCAGAGAAAGGCGTGCGAAGAATACTGCTTTACCATTGGTCAGTTTACTCAACAGCCAATAGCAAAACAACACTCTCCCGCGTCAGTCCGCGCTTTTCATCAATAACCAATCTCAAAATAGTAAACCTAACGACTGCACTTTTTACCGACGTTATTATCTAATATGCTGCAACTTTGATTATGCATAAAGTTATTTACTATTGTTATTTATACCTGAATTAACTTTCCATTTACCATAAACGTACTTTACAAATCTATTCTACAAAACTCCCCTTTGTCCATATCCATACTTCTTCGAAATGTTCCCACACTAAATACTACAATTATCTTCATATTAATCTTAAACCACACTCACGCATCATTCATACTGCTAAAACACATTTATAACATTTTACATACAGAAAAAGACATAACACTTTACGAAAATACTAGAACAGTTTATGAAAAATATTCTATTACTTTAGTGCACTCTAGTGGGCACAATCGAAACTAAAATCACAGTCCCCCTATCCAATATTGTCCTCTCTCGGCTGATACATAAACTTCGTGCGCATCCAGTCTCGCGTCACCATCTGTCACTATGCAGCTCTTAGACACATCTCCCACTTAACCGCCTCCAAGGCAGGATCGTTACAAGGCGCTACGCCTCAAAATGGTTTCACCAACATATCAGAGCCAATATCAGTCAACAATGGGGTTATGAAAGGATATAAAAATCAATTCTCACTTGGCCAGGGAGGTCGGAACCTAAGGTATCAAGGGATTGCTGGGAATGATTTCAAAACCGTCAAGTTCAAGCGAGCTCTGTCATCCTCATTAATGTGGTTACTGAGCCAACCACTTTGTTTCAAAGGATGCCTATCGCCAAACAGTCAGAAGAAGAAGTAGAGGACGTCAGAACCTACGAACTGGCTGCATATCCCCTAACTTTGTTTGATGAGGGTGGATTGTGAAAAGGCACAAAATCTGCTTCGTAAAAAGCTGTTAAACCTCCTCCAGATACCACACTGCTGGATAGCAGTACAGTATGTGTGATTTATGTTTTTTTATTGTTATACAAACTCGTAGGGTCGAGTGGGCATAACTTCGAATAAATTTGCAACTCATATGTCTATTATGTAGGAAGTAAGTACAATCAAAGTGCGAAAGTTGTGTTCAATGTTTTACTTGGATAGACAGAAGACTACAAAGTCCGTGAAGTGCTTAAGGAGATCGAGCAAAAAGCAGTCTCTGGAGATGCAATTTAGCAGCACCATGACACCAACAATTTCACAACTAAATTTTCTATAGACTGTGAGAAACAAAGATAATCACCCTGCTGATGTAAAAACGCAATTAAAGTGAAATCGCTTCCAAGGAGGCAGCTGATAATGCAGACACTCTGATAGCGGGGAGACAGAATCTCTGGCTTTAGCTCACAAATGTGTCACAATTTCGAGGGAAGCTGTTGACTTCTGATCGCAATGATAGTCTCCAAATTCCCCTCAATGTATATTTTCTCAAGCCAGAAGGAGGTACAATCCCTCAGCTACTCTATTGTTCAGGAAGTGCAATGGAAAAGAACGTTGACAGTTATATTTTCTTCTTCCACGCAATGAGTGACTGCAACTCTGTGTCTGCATTTCTCAACCGAGGCAAGGTTAAATTTCTCAATACCCTCTCCAAAAATTTCGAATGATGTTGTTGTTGATGTGGTCTCAGTCTGAAGACGGTTTAATGTATCTCTCCATGCTATTCTATCCTGTGCAAGCCTCTTCACCGCCGAATATCTATTACGTCCTTCTGAATCTCTCTACTGTATTCGTCTCTTTGTTTCCCTCTACGGTTTCTACCCCCCACAGTTCACTCCAGTGCTAAATTGCTTATCCCTTGACGGCTCAGAATGTGTCCTATCAACCAATCCCCTCTTGTAGTCAGGTTGTGCAACAAATTCCTTTTCTCCCCAGTTCTATTCAGTACCTCCTCATTAGTACCCAAAAAAATTGCTCTGAGCACTATGGGACTTAACTGCTCTGGTCATCAGTCCCCTGGAACTTAGAACTACTTAAACCTAACTAACCTGAGGACATCACACACATCCATGCCCGAAGCAGGATTCGAACCTGCGACCGTACCGGTCGTGCGGTTCCAGACTGTAGCGCCTAGAACCGCTCGGCTACTTCAGCCGGCTTTACCCACCTAATGTTCAATGTTTTTCTATTCTTCTGCAGCATCACATTTCGAGAGTTTCCATTCTCTTCTTGTCTAGACTGTTTATCGTCCATGTTTCACATCGTAATCTGTCTACACTCCACACAAATACCTTCACAAAAGACTTCTCAACACTTAAATCTATATTCGCTGTTAACAAATTTCTCTTCTTCAGAAATGCTTTTCTTGCCACTGCCAGTCTACATTCTATTCCCTGTCTGCTTCGACCATCATCAGTTATTTTGCTGCCCAAATAACAAAACTCATATGCTCTTTCAAGTGTTTTACTGTCTCTAATAGAATTATAGCGTCATCGGCAAACCTCAAGGTTTTTATGGCTTCTCCCTGAACCTTTATTCCTACTCCAAATTTTTCTTTTGTTTTCTTTACTGCTCGCTCATGTACAGCTTCGGGGATAGGCTACAGCGCTATCTTACTTATCAACCAGTGCGTCCCTTTCATGCCCTTGACTCTTATAGGTGCCGTTTGGTCTCTACACAAGTTGTAAATAGCCTTTCGGTCCATGTATTTTACACCTGCTACCATCAGAATTTCAAAAAGAGAGTATTCAACTCAACATTGTCAAAAGCGTTCTTTGAGACTAAAAATGCTATAAACGAATGTTTGACTTTCCTTAACCTATCTTCTAAGACAAGTCGTAGGGCCAGTATTGCCTTGTGTGTACCTACATTTCTCCAGAATCCAAACTGATCTTCTCAACGGTTGGTTTCTACCAGTGTTTACATTCTTCTGTAAAGAATTTGTGTAAGTATTTTGCAACTATGGCTTAGTAAACTTACAGTTCGATAATATTGTCACGTAGAAGAAGGTGTAATTAGATGAATGACGAACACTAACTTCACTTAACGAAGGTTTATTCAGCACTTGAGTACAAGAGCGTGGAGCGAACTGCCTCCGACTAGAACACATACGGTATATATACAATTACAAAACATTCCAGTACAATGATTCTTGATATTTGTGGATACCTCTAGAATGTACTCGAACCGAATATAGAAATTGAAAATATACATGCAACCGTCTAGTATCATAACCACTACACGATTCTTCTGCTACAATATTCATAGCTGTCATCACCTTCTTTCTTTGGAATTAGAATTATTATAATATTCTTGAAGTCTGAATGTATTTCCCCAGTGTCATACATCTTGCTCACTACATGGAAGAGATTTGTCATGCCTGGCTATCCGAAGGCTTTCAATAGTTCTGACGGAATGCCATGTACTCCAGGGGCCTTGTTTTGACTTAGGTCTTGATAAAATTCTTCTCGCAGTATAGTATCTCCCATCTCGTCTTCCTCTACGTCCTCTTCCATTTCTGTAATATTGCCTCCAAGTTCGTCTCCCTTGTACAGATCCTTAATAAACTGCTTCTACCTTTCTACATCTACATCTACATGATTACTCTGCAATTCACATTTAAGTGCTTGGCAGAGGGTTCATCGAACCACAATCATACTATCTCCCTACCATTCCACTCCCGAACAGAGCGCGGGAAAAACTAACACCTAAACCTTTCTGTTCGAGCTCTGATTTCTCTTATTCTATTTTGATGATCATTCCTACCTATGTAGGTTGGGCTCAACAAAATATTTTCGCATTCGGAAGAGAAAGTTGGTGACTGAAATTTCGTAAATAGATCTCGCCGCGACGAAAAAGTCTATGCTTTAATGACTTCCATCCCAACTCGCGTATCATATCTGCCACACTCTCTCCCCTATTGCGTGATAATACAAAACGAGCTGCCCTTATTTGCACCCTTTCGATGTCCTCCGTCAATCCCACCTGGTAAGGATCCCACACCGCGCAGCAATATTCTAACAGAGGACGAAGGAGTCTAGTGTAAGTTGTCTCTTTAGTGGACTTGTTGCATCTTCTAAGTCTTCTGTCAATGAAACTCAACCTTTGGCTCGCCTTCCCCACAGTATTATCTATGTGGTCTTTCCAACTGAAGTTGTTCGTAATTTTTACACCCAGGTACTTAGTTGAATTGACAGCCTTGAGAATTGTACTATTTATCGAGTAATCGAATTCCAACGGATTTCTTTTGGAACTCCTGTGGATCACCTCACACTTTTCGTTATTTAGCGTCAACTGCCACCTGCCACACCACCACACCATACAGCAAACTTTTCTAAATCGCTTTGCAACTGATACTGGTCTTCGGATGACCTTACTAGACGGTAAATTACAGCCACGCGATCTCAGGCTCCTTGCCACGGTTCGCGTGGCTCCTTCGGACATGGGTGTGAACGTGTGTTGTCGTTAGCATAAATTAGATTAAGTAGTGTGTAGCCCTTGGGACCGATGACCTCAGCAGTTTGGTCCCATAGGAACGTACCACAAATTTCCAATTTTTCCCCCTTTCAGCTTTCCATTCTTCGCTTAGGACTGGTTCCCATCTGATATTCATACAGCTACTTCTCTTTTTTCTAAAGGTCTCTTTAATTTTCCTGTGGCGGTATGTTGCTCTTCATGTCAATCTCATATTTTAGACGTCTGTATTCCCTTTCGCCTGCTTGATTTGGTGCATTTTATATTTTCTCCTTTCATCAATTAAATTAAATACCTCCTGTGTTATCCAAGGATTTGTACTAGGCCATGTCTTTTTACCCCATTTGATCCTCTGCCGACTTCGCTGTTTCATCTTTCAAAGCTATCCATTCGTCTTAAACTCTATTACTTTCCTCTGTTCTAGTCAATTGTTGCATAATGCCCCCTCTGAAACTCTCAACAATCTCTGGTTCTTTCAAATTATCGAGATCCCATCTTCTTAATTTCCTACATTTTTGCAGTTTCTTCAGTTTTATTCTTCAGTTCATAACTAATAAATTGTTATCAAAGTCCACATCTGCAATTACAGTTTAAAATCTTGTTCCGAAATCTTTGTCTTACCATTATATAATCAGTCTGAAACCTCCCATTGTCTCCACGTGTCTCCCACATATACAACCTTTCTTCATGGTTCTTAAACCAAGCGTTAGCAATGGTTAAATTATGCTCTGCTCAAAATTCTGCCAGGCGGCTTCCTCTTTCATTCCTTTCCCCCATTCCATATTCACATATTATTTCTTCTTCTCTTCCTTTTCCTATTGTAGAATTCCAATCCCCCATAACAATTAAATTTCGTCTCCCTTAACTATCTGAATGATTTCTTTTATCTCATCATGAATTTCATCAATCTCTTCATTGTTTATGGAGCTAGTTAGTACATAAACTTGTACTTCTGTGGTGGGAGTGCCGGCCCCTGTGGCCGAGCGGTTCTAGGCGCTTCAGTCTGGAAGCGCGCGACCGCTACGGTCGCAGGTTCAAATCCTGCCTCGGGCATGGGTGTGTGTGATGTCCTTAGGTTAGTTAGGTTTAAGTAGTTCTAAGTTCTAGGGGACTGATGACCTCAGATGTTAAGTCCCATAGTGCTCAGAGCCATTTGAACCATTTTTTTGTGGTGGGTGTGGGCTTCGTGTATATCTCGGCTATGCTGATGTCCATAGTAACTCACCTACATTCCTGTTTTCTTAATCATTATTAAATATACTCCTGGATTACCTCTATTTGATTTTGTAACTGTAGCCCCCATATTACCTGAGCAGAAGTCCTGTTGTTCCTGCCACCTAACTTCGCTAATTTCCACTATATCTAACTTCAACCTATCCATTCACTTTTTAACTTCTTAACCTACCTGCTCGATTAATGGGTCTTACACTCCACGCTTCAATCCCTAGAACGCCAGTTTTGATTCTCCCGAGCACGACATCCTTGTGAGTAGTCCACGCACAGAGATCCGAACGGGGGCTATTTTACCTCCGGAATATTTTACCCAAGAAGATGCCATCATCATTTAACCATACAGTAGAGCGGCATGCCCTCGGGAAAAATTACGGCTGTAGTTTCTTCTAGCTTTCAGCCATTCACAGTACTAGCACAGTTAGGCCGTTTTGCTTGATGTTACAAGGCCAGATCAGTCAATCATCCAGATTGTTGCTCTTGCAGCTAGTGAAAACGCTGCTGCCCCTCTTAGGGAACCACATGTTTGTCTGGCCTCTCAATAGATACCCCTCCGTTATTGCATCTGCAATTGAAATTTACCAACTGAGCTACCCAAGCACGACTCACGCCCCGACATCACAACTTTGGTAGAGCACTTGCCCGCGAAAGGCAAAGGTCCCGAGTTCGAGTCTCGGTCCGGCACACAGTTTTAATCTGCCAGGAAGTTTCATATTAGCGCACACTCTGCTGTAGATTGAAAATTTCATTCTAGAAACAACCCCCATGCTGTGGCTAAGCCATGTCTCCGCAGTATCCTTTCTTCCAGGTGTGCTAGTTCTGCAAGGTTCGCAGGAGAGCTTCTGTGAAGTTTGGAAGGTAGGAGACGAGGTACTGGCGGATTTAAAGTTGTGAGGACGGGCCGTGAGTCGTGCTTGGGTAGCTCAGTTGGTAGAGCACTTGCCTGCGAAAGGCAAAGGTCCCGAGATCGAGTCTCGGTCCGGCACACAGTTTTAATCTGCCAGGAAGTTTCAAATAATCGATGTCTTTCGCCATATACAATGTCCATGCAAGTAATGGATATGGATCACACGTCACGGCTTATGTAGTGCTCTGCAACTGACGACCTGCAAACAATCAGTGTCCTTTGCTATATACAATGCCCATGCTAGTAATGGATATGGATCATAAGTGACATCTCTGCTAGTGTCCGTCTTCTACCGTCCGGCCCAAGCTGGCAGGCGCGGCACTTATATTCACTTCTTGTAGAGGCCGCTCCTGCCGTGGTGCGGTCCTAGTCAGCGAGTTATTGGCCGACGTTGTCTCTCAGCCTTCTCTGCTCTTGTGTTCTTCATCTTCGTGCCGGCATCTTTCGTTTCGCCGGAACAGATTATACCACATGCTCGGATATGCAAATGTTTAGCATTTCAGAGACACTCCACAAATTATATTGGTGTAACACCATGTACAATCTCTATAATAGGAAAGATTACGCAGCGGCATTCTCATTGATATACAGCATTTGAATACTGATGCCTTGTAAGAAGATCGCGTTATGCTTCATGTGTTAACGAGAAACGTCTATCAGATTGAGTCGAAATTCGAAAGCACGAGGATCGTGGCCCATCAACACTGTAGTTTATTGTCCCACCATAATGCTACTCACGTTGATCAGTATTCAGTGACCGTCTGAAACGTCCCCTTTGGAAAATTAATGAATTACTGTGCTGGTAACCCTCTTAATTTATTTGATTTTCAAACAGCTGAGCAAAAGTGAATGTACTCAGACATTTATCTCTTTACTTATTCTGATCATCACTAAACTGACACATAATATTTTTAGTGCAACGCAATCTGACTTTCAATAATCCCTACAAAAGAATGGTCGCGACTAACAATAACCTATACCTTTCATGAATAACTTACCTCACAAAAATCTTCGTTACTCGAACTACTGCAATACAGAGAGCGCCAATACTGCCAGCTAAATAAAAGATTTTAACTACTGAAGGCTCTAACTACTGATAGGCATACTTAGCAAATGGAAGATTTTGATAGAGAACAACCTTAATATTGTTCAAAAGTCATTGGCTGACGACGTCTCACAACCTTCTCTGCTTTTGCGTTCTTTATCTTTGTGCCGGCATTTGTCGTTACGCCAGAACAGATTATACCACATGCTCGGATATTTCAGAGACACCCCACAAATTATGTTGGTGCAACACCATGTACAGTCTCTACAATAGGAAAGATTATGCAGTGGCATTCTCATTGATATACAGCATTCTTGCGAATATGGATTCGATAGTTTGAGAAGGGCCATGCCGTACTTTCTATGTACGCTTGCATGACTACTCTCAATTCATTCATAAGTGCCTGACGTTCCAATTTAAGTTGTTCCTAATTATGGTCCCTAGGTATTTAGTTGAATTGATGGGCTTTACATTTGTGTAATTTACCGTCTAACCGAAATTTAACGGATTACTTTCAGCACTCATGTGGTGACTCACACTTTTCGTCAACTGTCACTTTTCTCGCCATACGGGTATCTTCTCTAAATCATATTTCATTTGATTTTGATCTTCTGATGACTTTACTACACGGTAAACAACTGCGTCATCGGCAAACAATACAAGTGTGGCGCTCAGGTCGTCTCCTAAATCGTCTGTATAGATTAACAATGGAAAAGGGCCTATAAGACTGCCTCGGGGAATGCCAGATATCATTTCCATTTTACTAGGCGACTTTCCGTCAATTACTGAATACGATGACCTTTCTGACGGAAATTACGAACCCACTCGCAAAACGGAGGTGATACTCCACATGCAAGCGGTTTGATTGAGGGATGGTGCCAAAAGCCTTCTGGAAATCTAGTAATATGTACTCTATTTGAGATCCCCTGTCGGTAGCACTCATTCATTGCTTCGTGTGAATAAAGAGCCAGTTGTGTTTCACCAGAACGGTTCAAAATGGTTCAAATGGCTCTGAGCACTATGGGACTTAACTTCTGTGGTCATCAGTCCCCTAGAACTTAGATCTAATTTAAACCTAACTAACCTAAGGACATCACACACAGCCATACCCGAGGCAGGATTCGAACCAGCGACCGTAGCGGTCCCGCAGTTCCAGACTGTAGCGCGTAGAACCGCTCGGCCTCACCGGCCGGCGCTCCAGCTAATCGGGCCCCCACAGTCTGCCCTCTTCGGAACTCTATTAGGTCTTTCATTGCACATCGTCCTCGGCCTCTGAATGCAAATATGAAGTATGCACTATTCCTCAACAACCTGCAGTGATTCCTAGTCCGTACTGAACACTTAAAGTCCGGCGCGACGCGTGCCTTACCTGCGTTTTTGACCGTCAAACACAACCATCCCATTACTACCACTGTTCATATTAATTTGCTTATCCCCTGTACGCACACCTTTTGGTGTCACACTACGGATTGCTATATTAACAAACGCCTGCCGCATTTACGTCATAGAACAGTATGTTGCTTCATTACGCTATTTTCATCAGTATAATAATTATATATGTTCATTCGACTACAACCAACAATGTTCATGGAAGTAGTTGTTTGAGCTCTGTTTTTCCTGTTATATGTATTTATTTAAGTATGATGGGCAGTGAGATGTAATGAAGGGTTGGCGTAAGATTGGGAAAAACTGAAAATGTACATTATATTGTCACGTTACGAATCACACCACCATACATACCGCCCTTCATTTAACTTCTTTGCGTATGCAGTTTCACTTTTGGACATTGCAATTCCAACACCATGAACAGCGGCACTCAGTGAACTTCAAACTGGTGTGGATTTAGAGGCCGCTCCTGTCTTGGTGCGGTCCTAGTCAGCGAACTATTGGCAGACGTCGTCTCACAGCCTTCTCTGCTCTTGCGTCCGTCCGCAGCTCGTTGTCGTGCGGTAGCGTTCTCGCTTCCCACGCCCGGGTTCCCGGGTTCGATTCCCGGCGGGGTCAGGGATTTTCTCTGCCTCGTGATGACTGGGTGTTGTGTGATGTCCTTAGGTTAGTTAGGTTTAAGCAGTTCTAAGTTCAAGGGACTGCTGGCCATAGATGTTAAGTCCCATAGTGCTCAGAGCCAGCCAGTCTGCTCTTGCGTTCTTCATCTTACTGCCGGCGTTTATCGTTACTCTGGAACATTCCCCCCCCCCCCCCCCCCCCCAAGTCGACGGACCGTCGTCGTGTAGGAACTGCGACCATGGCGGGGGAGGCAGGAGTGTGGGCGCATCGCTGGACGGGTAGCTGTGGTTGCAGGGGAAGTCAAGCTTCCGGTCGTACCCCACCATCCGGCCTATGCTCTGGCATAAACGTCCTCCAGAAAACGACCAGAAGAATAGGTGTCCACCTCCAGCTGCCATGAACCAGATGAAGAAAGCGGCGACTGCTCCGGTGTGGGCGGGTCCAGTTCCATCGTTAGGACGAGAGGACGCAGAGGAGGCGAAGATTCTATCTCCGTGGTGTTGTCCCGCGGTGTCGTGATGACACCCTCTGGCGACTGCTGTGGCCGCGGTGCCCTCTGGATCCGTGAATCTGGGGCAAGAGACACTGAAAGATCATCGTGCACATGACAGAGGCGAGGTTGATTTTGATGTCGGCGCTGCAAGCCATCTGGACTTGAAATAAGGTACTGTAACTGGGCTTCCTCTCTTTTGATGCTAGTCAGTTGTCAGGATGAGCATTACTTTAAATGGGTATTTGATTCTAAAGCATTATGTCAGGGTGAAAAACACTAAATAAATTACTTTTTCTCTCTTAACAACATGCGGGCAGGGTGGGTTCTTCCTTGGCTCGGGTATGAGGTAGAATGAATCAGCATTTTTAAATGACATAACTTTTATTGAAAGATTTGTACAATGGTTTCCTTACTGGATTGTTATGGCTGGGAGAGCGGCAGCTGTGTCGTTTGCGAAGCCTTCATGCTGCGTGAGCGGCGGCGTCTGATTACGCCTGGCGGGGTGTATCTCGTGTCGCCGTCTCGCCCAGTTGACTTGAGACGCACCTCGTGCGGTGGCCCGTTTAGTTATTGAGAACGAAGTCGTGAATCGGATGGTGATACCTTGGATGCGGCGTCCCAGTGTTTCTCTTCTCTAAATGGCCGCGTGTCTCAGTGTTGTGCGTCGGCCAGCGGAGCAGTGCGGTGGGGGAAGGCCAGAATCCTGGACTCGAACAACGGACTCCAGTTTGCCTGTCTTCGGCTGTCAGATCTTCATCACCAGCTCACAGGTGACTGCTAATGTGAGGCCGTCTCCTTCCCGTCCTCACGAGTCACCCGGGTACGTAAAAATCAGTCTTCAAATACCTTCTAACTTCTGTCTTCTGGCGGCGAGGCTGCTGCTTGCTATTCCATAACAGCGGCGGACTTGGTGCTTCTGTGTACGATGTAGTCTCTTCCTGCATGATGGTCTTCAGCACCGAAACTGAACTGGAAACTACTCTTGTCGGGCCCACTGCGTCTCGCGTATTTATTCACTTCAGTTCACTGGAGGTGAACAACTTCATGGTCATTGCCTCTTCTGTCACGTTGAAAAGCTTCTCGAATAATCTTCTTAACGTCGGTCATTGGCTCTTGGAATGTAGGCGAGGGTCTTTGATCACATGTGACAATTGAGAAACACGTGAGCCGGTCGGGTGATGCCCAGACGGCTGAATCTACAGCTTCCGCTTATGTGGGGAGGGCGATGGCTTCTCTTGAACGTGCTGACTTGCAAGCGCCGGATGTTGCCACTGCTGCTATGTCCGCTGTTTGCCATTGTGTAATTCTTCTAAACTAAACTAAGTTTTTCATTTATTTTCTAATTTCTACTTCACTTCACATTGATTTTACTAATTTATTTACCTGTCTTAAGTACCACTCAATAGTACATGCAAGTGCCAAGTCGGCGTACGATCTCACCTCGCGCCCTCCCTTTGCTGCCACTAAAAACCCTGTCGGATGCTGAGGAGGGTGGAGCAGGTACAGCAGCGTCCGATAGCCGAGGCCGTGAAGCAATTCCGCCGGCGAAGGTCCATCTCGTGGGTACGAACGATAGGAGGCGGAAACAATTGCAATGCTTGATCCCTGGTGTGTGCAGAGCGAAGTTTGGCCATCTGCTGCTTGAAGGTTCTGACAGAACGTTCCGCTTCGTCACTTGACTATGGATGGAACGGTGCACTAGTGAGATACTACATGTCACTGTGTTCACAGAATGTTTCAAATTCATTTGACTTGAACTGAGGTCCGTTGTCTGACACTATTGCTTCAGGTAAACCTTCGAGGCAAAAAATAGAGGAAAACACCTGAATTCTGCTACGTGACGTTGTCGAGTTTACTAGCACAGCAAAAGGAAATGTGCTATACGAGTCAATCCAAATAAACCAGCGAGAATTCCATAAAGGTCCCGCAAAGTCTATGTGCACATGTGACTGAGACTTAGGCCAAACAGAGCATTTTTGTGGCGGAGCGGACTGATTTTCCGCACATGCGTGACACTGTGACATCATCTTCTCTGTTTGGGTGTTCAAAAATGGTTCAAATGGCTCTGAGCACTATGGGACTTAACTTCTGAGGTCATCAGTCCCCTAGAACTTAGAACTATTTAAACCTAACTAACCAAAGGACATCACACACATCCATGCCTGAGGCCGGATTCGAACCTGCGACCGTAGCGGTCACGCGGTTGCAAACTGAAGCGCCTAGAACCGAACGGCCACACCGGCTGGCGTTTGGGTGTCCATACCCCTCCAAGTTCAGTGTCGACGCGCTAACTGTTTCGTACGAACAATTCCCCAGTGTCCTTGGTGAAGTAGCCGCAACACTTCTTTTTGCAATGGTTTAGGGATCAACACTCGTAGCTGTCCACTGTCATTTTAAACAAGAATTACACCTTTTTGTACAGCGAGACTATGTCGACGTGTAAAGTATCGGCGCACTACAGAGTTCTTTATGCTATTCAATGAGTGAGGCGAAGATGTGGGAATGTATGTTAGCAAAATGTTAAAATCTGGATCAGCTTCAGTGGCCTGTGCAATTTGATTGCAGTTCAGTGGAAAAGATGGAAGCAATTCAGAATTCTGAGAATCGATGTGACAACAAGATGCAGCAGAAGCGTCAAAATCTGTATCAGGGCCAATTGGAAGACGTGAAAGTTCAAATATTTCAAATGGCTCTAAGCACCATGCGACTTAACATGTGAGGTCATCAGTCCCTTAGACTTAGAACTACTTAAACCTAAGTAACCTAAGGACATCACACACATCCATGACCGAGGCAGGATTCGAACCTGCGACCGTAGCAGCAGCGCGGTTCCAGACAGAAGCGCCTAGAACCGCTCGGTCACAGCGGCCGGCGGAAATTACGTGACTTGTGCGTGGACATCTTGTCCGCCATACCTCCACAAACCTACCAACAATCTGTCGAATCCATGAGACGCAGAATCGGTGACGTAATGCGTTTCAGAGATGGATCAACAAGTTATTAAGAAGGATGTCATAATGTTTTGGCTCGACAATAAGTTTAACCGCTCCGGGGACGTAGTGGCTAGCGTCGCGACTTTTCACTTTTGCTCTCCGTGTTCGAAACTCGGTTGTTGGTTTTATTTTATTTTATTTCTCTACCAATTTCCATTGAAGATTACTATGCGAATGTTTCGTATCAAATTAGGAGATACAAGGGCGTTATATTAATTGTGAAATTGCAAGTGTGTTCCACAATAAGCGTCGTACATTTACTATATAATATGTATCTATGATATTTTGAGGGTTTCAATCATTTTAACTGCTCCTGTTCTTACATTTCATTCTTACATTAATTCTTATATTGATTCTTACATTTTATTCTTCTTCAGGAAGTATTAGTGCATCCCCTCGGATGGTACCGATCAGAGGAGCATTTGACACAGAAATTCCGAACACCATGAGCACCGCGCGAAGGCAGGTATATCACAGTGGCATTTCTTCGTTTGAATCTCATTCGGGAAAAAACGTCTTTAATATTGCTGAACATTTCATGTGTTGCCAATAATTTCACGGCAAACCACACTTAGGGATCATTTTTCTCAAAACTGGCGCTATAGATACACTATAGAAATTTTACCGAAAACAATTTCGAATAATTTCCTGTTACTGTTTTATTGATTTGATTCAACAGACATTTAGTAGATGCATAGGGACAGCATTGTTTCAACATACAATGGAAAACATTTGTATAGTAACGTTTTACGGACGTGACTATATAAATGAAAAACAAAAACAAATTAAAAACAATAACCGGGTTTCGAACGCAGGGCGCAAATGTGTGACGCCTCGATGCTAGGCATTGTACCACCGCTTTGGTTCAACTTATTACGCTCTAAAAGCCATGTAAACTACCTCGAAAACTTTGACCGCCGTTTTCCCAGAAACGATTGAGCATTTAGGGATAAGTCGAGACACGTGTTCGTTATTTTGATTCATCTTTCACTGAAAGAAGCTTCTGGAAAATCGGGTGATGGCACTTGCCGTGTTCTCCTCTTTAGCATCTAGATACGCTACAGGCACGGTTCTCATACAAAGTCAACGTGTAAAACCGCGCTTGGGACCCTAGCACGCATGTGGGTCTGCGGCGTTCACTCCGTTCTATTGAAACCAGAGTGCAGCTCACTTGTGCTTCCCGGTAACGCGTGTCCAACGGCCGGCCTCGTCTCCAGTATTCTGAACAGTTCAAAGAATCACCGCTCTTCCAGTGGCACATGGTGTCACCATAAACTGATGATGAAATCTGAACAGTTTACCTTCCTTTGTTTTCCCACGCCCGGGTTCCCGGGTTCGATTCCCGGCGGGGTCAGGGATTTTCTCTGCCTCGTGATGACTGGGTGTTGTGTGCTGTCCTTAGGTTAGTTAGGTTTAAGTAGTTCTAAGTTCTAGGGGACTGATGACCATAGATGTTAAGTCCCATAGTACTCAGAGCCATTTGAACCTTCCTTTGTTTAGCTCCTTTTACATAATAATGATGCTATATTTTAAATGTCTGTTTGCTTAACACTTGAAACATGGTTTTATCGTCTGTTTAAAAGCTTTTGTTAATAATTTTATATGGTTTTATAAGATTTAATGCACACTTGCCCTTCAATTGTTGCACACTTTATTACAGTTTATAATTACACTTCGTATATATGCGTGTTCAATTCCATCCAGGTCATCAGTATTGTAAGGCGTGGGATTTTATGGACGTCTTACATGAAGAAATTACACTGAAGCACCAAACTGGTACAGGAATGCGTATTCAAATAAAGAGATATTTAAACAGGCCAGTAGAGAATGCCTATGTAAGACAGCAAGTGTCTGACGCAGTTGTTAGATCGGTTACTGCTGCTACAATGGCAGGTTATCAAGACTTAAGTGAGTTTAAATCTGGTGTTATAGTCGGCGCACGAGCGTTGGGACACAACATCTCCGAGGTAGCGATGGAGTGGGGATTTTCCCGTGCGATCATTTCACAAGTTTACCGTGAACATCAGGAATCCGGTAAAACATCAAATCTCCGACGTTGCTGCGGCAGGAGAAAGATCCTGCAAGAACGGGACCAACGACGACTGAGGAGAATCGTTCAACGTGACAAAAGTGCAACGCTTCCGTAAATTTCTGCAGATTTCAATGCTCGGCCAACAAGTGTCAGCTTGCGAACCATTCAACGAAACACCATCGATATGGGCTTTCGGAGCCGAAGGCCCACTCGCGTACACTTGATGACTGCACGACGCAAAGCTTTACGCCTCGCCTGGGTCCAATACCGACATTGGACTATTCACGTCTGGAAACATGTTGCGTGGTCGGACGAGTCTCGATTCAAATTGTGTCGAATGGATGGACGTATATGGGTATGGAAACAACCTCATGAATCCATGAACCCTGCATGTCAGCAGGGGTCAGTACAAGCTGGGTGAGGCTTTGTAATGGTGCGTGGCGAGTGCAGTTGGAGTGATATGGGATCCTTATAAGGCTAGATACGGCTCTGAGATGTGACACGTACATAAACATCGTGTCTGATCACTTGCATCCATTCATGTCCATTGTGCATTACGACGAACTTCAGCAATTCCAGAAGGACAATGAGACATCCACACTTCCAGAATTGCTACAGAGTGGCTCCAGCAAGTTTCTTCTGAGTTTAAGCACTTACGCTGGCCACCAAACTCCCCAGACGTGAACATTATTGAGCATATCTGGGATACCTTGCAACGTGCTGTTCAGAAGAGATCTCCACCCCCTCGTACTCTTAAGGATTTATGGACAGCCCAGCAAGATTCATAGTGTCATTTCCCTCCAGCAGCACTTCAGACATTAGGCGAGTCCATGCCACGTCGTGCTGCCGTACTTCTGCGTGCTCGCAGGGGCCCTGCACGACATTAGGCAGGTGTACCAATTTCTTTGGCTCTTCAGTGTAGAACAGCACTTGTATCAACAGTACTTGAAATCAAGTACAAGTTACACTACTGCCCATTAAAATTGCTACACCACGAAGATGACGTGCTACAGATGTGAAATTAAACCGACAGGAAGAAGATGCTGTGATATGCAAATGATTAGCTTTTCAGAGCATTCACACAAGATTGGCGCCGGTGGTGACACCTAGAACGTGCTGACAGGAAGGTTTACAACCGATTTCTCATACGCAAACAGCAGTTGACAGGCGTTGCCTGGGTAAACGTTGTTGTGATGCCTCGTGAAGGAGGAGAAATGCGTACCATCACGTCTCTCGGATTGTAGCCTATCGCGATTGCGGTTTAACCTATCGCGACATTACTGCTAGCATTGGTCGAGATCCAATGACTGTTAGCAGAATATGGAATCGTTGGGTTCAGGAGGGTAATACGGAATGCCGTGCTGGATCCCAACGGCCTCGTATCACTAGCAGTCGAGATGACAGGCATCCTATCCGCATGGCAGTAACGGATCGTGCAGCCACGTCTCGATCCCTGAGTCAACAGATGGGGACGTTCGCAAGACAACAATAATCTGCACGAACAGTTCGACGATGTTTGCAGCAGCATGGACTATCAGCTCGGAGACCATGGCTGCGGTTACCCTTGACGCTGCATCACAGACAGGAGCGCCTGCGATGGTGTACTCAACGACGGACCTGGGTGCACGAATGGCAAAACGTCATTTTTTCGGATGAATCCAGGTTCTGTTTACAGCATCATGATGGCCGCATCCGTGTTTGGCGACATCGCGGTGAACGCACATTGGAAGCGTGTATCCGTCATCGCCATACTGGCATATCACCCGGCGTGATGGTATGGGGTACCATTGGTTACACGTCTCGGTCACCTCTTGTTCGCATTGACGGCACTTTGAACAGTGGACGTTACATTTCAGATGTGATTCGACCCGTTTCTCTACCCTTTATTCGATCCCTGCGAAACCCTACATTTCAGCAGGATTATGCACGACCGCATGTTGCAGATCCTGTACGGGCCTTTCTGGATACAGAAAATGTTCGACTGCTGCCCTGGCCAGCACATTCTCCAGATCTCTCACCAATTGAAAACGTCTGGTCAACGGTGGCCGAGCAACTGGCTCGTCCCAATACGCCAGTCACTACTCTTGATGAACTGTGGTATCGTGTTAAAGCTGCATGGGCAGCTGTACCTGTACACACCATCCAAGCTCTGTTTGACTCAATGCCCAGGCGTATCAAGGCCGTTATTACGGCCAAAGGTGGTTGTTCTGCGTACTGATTTCTCAGGATCTATGCACCCAACTTACGTGAAAATGTAATCACATACCAGTTCTAGTGTAATATATTTGTCCAATAATACCCGTTTATCATCTGCATTTCTTCTTGGTGTCGCAATTTTAATGCCCAGTAGTGTATTTAGAACACTGATGTATGCAGACAATTACGATGGCGTTACTTATCGTCTGTATTGAATGCTCAAGGGATAATTGTGAACCAGCGGGCTGCTCCTGCGGTGCTTAGCAGGGACGGAATATCGTTCTTACATGAGCTGCCTCAGGGCGGTGTCGTTGGGGGAGGACGCGTGCCGGTGTCCACGGCACAACGGGGGACGCAGGCCTCTTACAAGGGAGGCCACCAATTGTGAAATTCAGATTCGATTCATACTGCGCATAATAAAAGCTCATGGCCAGAGGTGTAATGTGGCAAACCACCAAGATGCACTTCTCAGCCGTTGTCGAGAAAATCGACAGTTAGAAGAAACCGTTGCGGTGAAATACTCTCGACGATTAATAATTTTCTACAGCGTCTTGGCGCAGCGGTAAGCGCTCGGGTTCGTAATCCGAAGGTCGCCGGATCGAATAGTTGCCACTATTAAAGTTCCATCCACCCCCCCCCCCCCCTCCCTTATATATTCGTCACTCTGCAAGCAGTGTGGGGAATTAAGTGGCTGAAAGAGCAGTTGGGTAGTAGAAATGCTTTTTTTATTTTATCGTGCTTGTAGTGAGACTGTCTTTATCTGGCCAGTGGGCAAGCAGCTGATCTCACTCGCACACCGTACGATACCGGAACAGTTCACAGAGAGGAGTGTTACGGACAATATTAGTCCAAGTGAGTAGGCAGGTTTCAGAGAAGCAGTGAGCGTCTACTAACGGTGCGGGATCCGCAATCAGACAGTCAGCAAAGTCGCTTTTACTGTCGTTTTGGATATGGTGATAACGCAGCTCGGCAGAATGTACGGCCTTAATTCAATAAATGCGTTGATTTCCTTGCCATTGTGCTGTATTCAAAAGCTGTCAGATTAATTTGAGAGTTGGTTACTTCCCTTGCTGTAACTCGACGACGTCCCGTTTGTCAGTATTTAGTCAGATCGCGTTGCACAATTTGTTTAAGTGGGCGAAAAGTTCAGTACGAATTAATACCAGGCCAGACTTAGAGAGAGAGAGAGAGAGAGAGAGAGAGAGAGAGAGAGAGTGTTAAGGATAAGAGATATTCTTGTCAATTGAGACTTCTAACTGAATCAAAAAAATGATTTTGATAATAAATTTTGTGCATATTTAGATATAAATTCTGTTTTCTTCTTATAGTTTCTCACCCCCTTCCAGTACGTTGGCTGACTTTTGTAGCATATACTGTGTACGGTTTGCGATTTGACAGCCCATTGTTTGCTGCTCATCGCACATATCATATTTCTAGCGATGTCACTCTATTTTATTGATTTTGTAACAAAAGGTATCTCATGGCTCTCAAGCTTAACTACTTTACATTTGATTTAACAAACATATTTTACTTCTACTGTTCAATCTTTGTACATTTCTTTTTAACATACATGTTTTACATGTGCATTTTTTGCCAATCCTTTTTAGGACGCTGCCATCCGATTTTTATTTTGACGTTGGCTACGACTCCATAGACTGTCGCGCGGGTGTTGTGGGAAACCCATGTTTCATCGCCTGTAACACTCTGGTGAATGAACGTGTTGCCATCCCTTTTGTAACCCTCCAATAACGCAAATGCAGCAACCATTCCCGCGTCTTTCTGGTCATCCGTGAGCACGCGTGGCACCCACCGTGCACAGATTTTGTGGTACTCTTAATTGCTGAGTGACAACGTCGAGTACAGTTGAACGACACACTTCCTAACATCGTTCGTTGCATGTCGCTAATCGTGACTGGTCTATTCTCTCCGGTGATACGATCCACCTTTTGTTTCAACGAATCTGTGATGACGGAGGATCGCCCTAATCTTTCTTCGTCATGAACATCTGTTCTCCCATTCTTAAACGTTATGCACCACTTTCGGACCCTGGCTGCATTCATTACACCTTCGCCATAAAAGGTAGCACGTCTGCGGTGAATGTCACATGGTCTATTACTTTCCGCCTGCAGAAAATGAATAACACATCGCACCTCACAGTCGGTGGGATTCGCAGTCAGTACAGCCACGGTCACCCTTATCTCTCCACGTATCACCTGACGAGATCTGACTTATAGCGGTACGTGGCAACTGTCCGCAACACCAAAAACCAATAAGCGACTACCGTAAGACAGGTGCTCGGACTGTAAGTGCAAACGTTCTTACTTTCTGGACTGCCCTCGTACTTTAGAACCACAAATCTTGTACGTATATTGATTGACTGCGCTGTGTACGATGAATGGAGCTTATTCCCTCGACGCTGCAGCAATTCCTGCCAAACTGTTTATGGCTAAGAACCTATCGAGCGTCAAGGTTTTTTTTTTTTTTGTTTAGGGGCTGGGAATTATCATTAAAATATACGACTGTATTTACAAGCTGCCTAATTTCACAGTATTGCAGTATACAATCGTAAGTACTAATTCGGACGAAACTCAGAAGAGTGTTCCTGGAGCCACTCTGCAACAATTCTGGAAGTATGGAGTGTCCTGTTGGAGTTGCCCAAATCCGTCGGAATGCACAATGGATATGAATGGATGCAAGTGATTAGACAGGATGCTTACGTACCTGTCTCCTGTCAGAGTCGTATCTAGACGCATCAGGGGTCCCATATCACTCCAACTGCATTCGCCCCACACGCGGAAAAAACGAGTACTTAAATTTTTTTTGTGCGAGCCCTGATTCGTTTTGGTCATCTGACGACATTACAAGAAGGTAAATGACAGCATCAGTGGCAAACAACCTAAGACGGCTACTCAGATTGTATCCTATGTTGTTAATATAGATAAATATCAATAGAGGACCTATAACACTTCCTTGGGGAACGCCGAATATTACTTCTGTTTTACTCGATGACTTTCCGTCTATTACTACGAACTGTGATCTTTCTAACAAGAAATCACGAATCCAGTCGCACAACAGGCGATACTGCATAGACACGCTGTTCGGTTAGAAGGCGCTTTTTGGGAACGGTGTCGAAAGCCTTCTGGAAATCTAATATGGAATCAATTTGACATCCCCTATCGATAGCACTCATTACTTCATGAGTAAAAGAGCTAGTTGTGCTTCATAAGAGCGATATTTTCTGAATCCAGGCTGACTATGTGTCAGGAAATCGTTTTCTTCGAGGTACTTCATAATGTTCGAATACAGTATATATTCCAAAACCCTACTGATGATCATCCTTTCTTCTAGTGTCGTAGCTATGCACTTCGCTGTTATTTTTGAATTGCAATAGATTATTAATAACAAACTTCGTAAGTGAATATAGGTATTATGAAGGTACTGTAAATATCCCTAGTTCCTTAAATAAATGTCTGCAAGGTGATTTTGAGTGAGCTCTTCTATTATTCTGAATACATGCATTTGTGCAAGGGATACTTTTTCTCTTAAGGGGCTCTGGAACGCCCTATACTTGCAATGTTAAAATAATGCTTATAAATTACATCTTTCCTCACAAAGTATTTGAGGTAGGAAGTTGAACTTTTTACAGATTATTTATTGGAATATGGGCTACAACTTAACACAGGGATTTTACAAAATTTTAGTTCAGTTATTAAAGATGATTTTTTTTCAATTGTAATGAAAATTCACAACATTTTTTCGCAATTTTTTATTTATATATTCAAAAATATACAGTTTTTTGGAAAAAGGCTGTGTTAAATTATGCAGAAGGTACTGTGTAACATTTACTGAAAGTTTGAAACAAATATGTTTGGAAGATCCTTAGAAAACATGTAATTAGTATGAGAAAATAAAAGTTTTGGGAATCGAGCGACAAAGATTGGATTAACTTTTTAGTGCATTCCAGGTCCATAGGATGGATTATCTTCATCCTCTGCAAACTCCTCCTCCAGCTTCCTCTTGTTCCTCCTCCTGTTTACTCTTGCTTGTATTTCTAGACTCTTTACAGCCCTGTCTGCAGCCCGAAGGCGTTCCTTGTCTAAAGCAAGCATCGCTCGTTGTTGTGTTCGTAGATTTTGCTACCATTTTCTTCAGTTGCAGTTACTGCAACACTGTTCCAAAAGGTGGTCAGGTATGAACACTTATCACATTTCAGTTGTATTTCACTAGCAAGTCCTACGTGCTTTATTATGGAGAGTTCCAGACCAACTTCACTACAATGAATACATCTTACTCAGTTTGAAAAAATTCCTTTGAGAACCGACATATTTCATTCACATCCGATTCGCCCATAAAACATTCATAGTTTTCACTCATTGAACCAAGCTTCTTCTGTGAAGTATTTTCTTTCCCACTTTGACTGCTATGGGCAGATGTACTTGAGAGGTTAGGTTCACTCACTTGGTTATCGTCTCTATTGTTTACAGTAATAACACATACCTTTGGCTTTCCAACATTTCTCCTTTTCTTAAAAGCCTTCAGAGGATTTCTAATAACTTTACTTTTACTCATTATTATACTTCAACAAAACAGAGACTCAAGAAACAGAATTAATTACGAATATTTTCGAGATAACGACAGAGTAAATAAACATGAAACAATCGACAATCACACCGGTGATATATATTGAACCATCACAGGTTAGCCACAACACATACTTTATCTCACATCACTAAAATGTACCTGATGAACACGGACGTTAATAATAACACCATTTGACAGCAGTTTAACAGCGCCACAGTGGGTCACGCCCATGTAGAACACATTTCAAAAAAAATTTAAAAATAGTTGTAGTCTTCGGAATTGAATAAATTATATATCTATTAAAAGGTAATAGTCTGCAGATTCAAAAACGCAAAAAAGTAAAAATTGAACTTTTCATGATTTTGAGCCTTTCCAGAGCCCCTTAATGATGAATTACTCCAAAATATGATGCCATATGAATGCAGTGAGTGACAATGGGCATAGTAGGCTAAATTACTGATATGCTTATTACCAAAATTTGCAAGAACCCTAATAACATATGTAGCTGAACTCAAACATTTCAGCAGACCATCAATTTGTTTCTTCCAATTCACTTTCTCATCAATGCACACACCCAGAAATTTTGAATATTCTGTCTTAGCAACAAACTTCTTTCGAAAGTCTATACGTATCACTGGTGTTATGGCATTTACTTTACAGAACTGTATATACTGTGTTTTCTCAAAATTTACTGAGAATCACTTAATAATTTACTGTAAGACATTATTTGCGATTTCCTCAGCTAATTCTTGTCTTATGGGTGTGATTATTATCTTGTATCATCAGCAAATAGAACTAGCTTGGCATTTTCGTAAATATAGAGTGGCCCGCATCTCGTGGTCGTGCGGTAGCGTTCTCGCTTCCCACACCCGGGTTCCCGGGTTCGATTCCCGGCGGGGTCAGGAATTTTCTCTGCCTCGTGATGGCTGGGTGTTGTGTGCTGTCCTTAGGTTAGTTAGGTTTAAGTAGTTCTAAGTTCTAGGGGACTGATGACCATAGATGTTAAGTCCCATAGTGCTCAGAGCCATTTGAACCATTTAAATATAGAGTGGCAAGACATTAATACATACTAAGAACAATAGTGGACTCAGGACTGGATTTTATGGAACACAGTTCTTGATATGTCCTCAGTTACAGGACTCTGTTGATTTTTGTAGACTATCTGTACTGTTAATGTGAATATTCTGCATTCACCCAGTTAAATATGAATTAAACCAATTGTGGACTGTCATATTCATACCACATTACTTAAGTTTATCTAGAAGGATTTTATGATCCACACAGTCAAAAGTCTTTGAGAGATCACTAAAAATCCCAGTGGGTGATGTTAATTTATTTAGAGCATTTAATATTTCATCAGTGAAAGCATATATAACGTTTCCTGTTGAAAAGCATTTCTGAAAACTAAATTAACATTTTTGTAGTACTTCATTTTCATAGATATGTGAAGGTACTCTTGAAAACATAACTTTTTTAAGAATTTTGAATAAAGCTGTCTGAAGTGAATTGTGCAGTAGTTGTTAGTATCAGACCTATCATCTTTTTTATGCAATGGTTTAACAGTAGCACATTTCAGTCTACCTGGAAAAATGCCCTGTTCCAGTGAGCCACTACATATGTGGTTGAGAATCCTACATAGCTGTTCGGAACAAGATTTTAGTACTCTGTTGGAAAGGCCATCAGTTCCAGGTGAGCTTTTACTTTCGAGTGAATTTATTATTATCCTAATTTCAGTAGGAGAGGTGGGTTGAACTTCAGTTTTATCGAACGGCACTGGTATTGATTTTTTTATACACAGCGTTGCATTTTCTATTGAACAGCTGTATCCTATTTTCTCTACAATACTTGAAAATGATTATTAAAAAAAATTTTTACTTCCAACTTTTTGTAAGAAACTTGTCACCGAGTCTGATAAAAAATAGTCTTCCTGTGTTCTTGGTTGTCCTGTTTCCGTTTTAATAATATTCCAGACTGTTTTAATTTCCTTATTGGAGGTGCTAATCTCAGACATTATGTACATACTTATGAGCTTTTTAATAACATTTCTTAACACAGTGCAGTAGTTTTTATAATGTTTGACTTTCTCAGGATCATTACTCCTTCTAGGTATAAGTTGCATTTACTTTCTGTTTACAAGATATTTTTATCCCTTTAGTAAGCCATAGCTTTTTAGATGGTTTCTTACAATTATGCTTCGCTGTTTTCTTAGGGAAATTGTTTACAAATATATTCACAATGGTATCATGAAATAGGTTAAACTTTAAATCAGCAACAGGTTCCCTCCTTGTACACCTCATCCCAGTCTAAGTGTTGCAAAGTTTCCCTAAAATTTGCAGTTGTAAATCGTTAGTTAAATGTACTATTCTGGAGGACTGTTTTGCATTACTATATGGAGCTATGTCATCTACTGTAACTAGCTGTACATGATGATCAGAAAGACTATTCTTAACAGGAAAAGTTTTTATTTGGCTAAATTTATTTTGGTGTACAAAATCATTGTCTATCAGTGTGCTGATTTCCTGTATTTCCCGAATAGGAAAATCAATAAATGATATCAAATTGAAAGAACCAAGTAATACTTCATGGTCAAGCTTTCTATCGGACTCTTTCAGAAAACCTACGTTGAAATACCCACAAACAATAATTTGCTTCCCTCTGTCTGAAATATAGCACAACAAATAATCTAAGTTTCTTTTCAGAAATAGCTGAAAATTTCTCAGTGGGGACCTATACACAGCTACAGTTACAAAAGTACCATTATATAGGTTGAGCTCGTAGGCACATGGTTCTGTATGTTTATCTACACAGAATTTTTAGTTTCTAAATTTTTCACACTATGATAAATTTTAGCAGATATGGCAATCCATCCTCTCTTCGCAGTGTCTCTACTTACATGTTCTGAACGCTTACATCACCAACATTTATGTTTTGCATATCTGTGATTATATGATGTCCAGACAGCCATAGTACATTTATTCCACCTTCAATTTTTAAATCTTCTAAACAAACAAGAAGCTCATCTAAAGATTTTGCTATCATCCCGGTCAATTTACCCTCCCCTTTCTCACTTAGATGCAAATCATGTCTTGTGAATTCCCCCGTACGAATAGTAGCAACAGGTTTGCGACATTCTGTAGGAAGCCCTGGCGCAGACCGCACATGCTAGAATATTGAAGTCGTGGAGATAAGTAGTTAATTCTGTAATAACTGTCAATTAAGTTAATATTACACCCTAAGGAAGTTACGTAGAGTCTGCTTCATTTTATCTATTGAATTTTTCACTTGTCTCAACGTATTTATCGAAAAGAAATACTAACGGCAGGTTTCCACGTACTTTAGACGAAAGTTTTCATAGAAATATAAGTCGTTTGCGTAAGTATTAAGCCAAGCATTTAGGTTGTTTTCGTTACACATATAATTAGTAGTCTTGTATCTACTCAGGGAATTAAAGGTTTTAAGTCTATTTTTTATTTCTTTTCAAAACGCTTAAATTTCATATTGCGCATACGCGATCTTTGGCCTATTTATTTGGGTTTACAGGTTTTGAGTTTTAACGTTGTTTTGAGCGAATTACGTTACGATATTAATAGTATACAGGTATATTCGTGTTCCACATACATTTAATGACTAGATATTTTTTGTAAACACCATGGACGAGAAGTGTTTGATCTGCCACAGGAAAGTTAGTTCTGGGGTTCTATGCAGCTGTTGTAGCAGATGGTTACATTGATAGGAATGCAGTGGCATGGGAAGTGGCGGAGTAAATGGGTGTCTTATATTGTATTACAAAGTATGTTTATGGAACAGGAAAATAGCTGAAGAGCAAGGGACATTAGAGTCCGCAAGGCTGAAGTGGATAGTGCTAGGGAGGAACTGAAGAGGTTAAGGGGAGAGAAGGGTGGAAATAGGTGGGAACTGGTAGCAAAGAACAGGGCCACAGAAAGAAAACAGTATCTGACAGTTTCATCAATGTCATAAACAATAGATTTGCCTTGCTGCCACAGTTAACTAAGGAGGAGGCTCAAGCAGATGTAAATTTAGTTAATACTCAACAGACTTTCACCAGGAAACCAACAGTTTAAAAAAAAGTAGAAAGTGGGAGGAAATATCTGTTGTTAGGTAGTAGCCATGAGAGAGATGTGAACCAAATCTTGCAGGAAAAATTAAGTGACAGGTACTAGGTCACAAGTATTTTGAAGCCCAGTGCCTGTCTTAGCCAAGTGATAGAGGATGTGGGATCATTGAGTTAGGGTTTTACAAAGCAGGATCATGTTGTGATAGTGTGTGGAGCGCTAAACAGTATTGTTAGGGATTAGGGCGACAATATTGAATGTGACTTGGATAAAACAGCCTCTACAACGAACCATACAAATGTTGGCTTGGTTCCTGCTTTCATGCGGTACGACTGGCCCCAAGTGAACAGCTCTGTCAGAAGGGTCATTATGAAGTTAGATCAGCTGCTTCGGGCAGATACTCTGTCAGGCGTGGGTTTGGTTTCTGTTAGCTTATTTCTCTCATTGTGACAATGAGATCGTACAGTTCTGACAAGTTATTCTATTAGGGTAAAAATTTCCATTTGCACTTTTTAATTTGTATTCATCAACAACGGTTCTGGAGTTCAGTACATCAAATCCATTTTTTATGACTTTTACAACCGAACTCAGGAAGGTTGTGACAAATGACTTGCGCTACAGTGAGAGAAAACAACTCAGCTGGTTTCCTTACGTTTTGCCTTTCCATATCAGCAATAAACAAATGGTTCTTAGTTACTGTATGGATATAATGTAAATCTACGCCAGTGTTTTGAAGTTCAGCTACCTTAATGAACGGTTATTTTGTGAGAAAACTACCAGATTTTAATCGATAACTATAGTCAAGCATATGATTCCGTAAGAATTTTAAGGCATGAGGAGGGCCACAACAAATCCTTATTTTCCTGCTTTGACTTGATGGATTTTCTATCCCTAAGTTATCAAAAGTAACTTTTAGATTTTCTATAACTCTTCTGTTTGATGGTCCCAGATCACACACAAATGCTCTCACTTTAAACTGAAAATTTTCTATTACTTGAATTGTTTTAGTCAACAAGTTTTTAGAAACGGCTTTGTCAAAGGTAGGGCTATAGAAAATGCAAAGCATCCTATTTCCTACCAAACTTCTGATGGCCATAGCTTGAGCATTGTTGTGTGGCCCTCTGATAATGTCTTAAGCCTGGTCAAAACATAGATCAGCGTTTACTTTCATTTCATCGCAGCTAAGAGCAAAGTCTTTTTCAAATTTTGTTATTAATTTTAATTTAGTTTTGAGGCTTAAATCAGTGAAACTTTCTCTTAATAGCGACTTCATTAGGAAGAGAATATTTCAATACGACCCTGGCAAAACATAACGCTTCATAAGATAGGCAACGTAAAGTCGCAGGCTTTAGAATATCTTCAGATGGCCGGTTAGTATACCGTCCTTTCATAACCACTTGTTTATGACAGTCAGTAAAAGAGCCCAGCGTCACTTTTGGAACATGTTTTACTCTCAGTAACTCAGCTCTACATCGATACAGACGATCCTATAAAGCTGCATTCTTTTGCCTAAATCTTTTATTGCTGTTTCCATAATTTCGACTGGTGGCGTAAGCACCCATTGTCGCATTCACAGCAGTGTTTGTTGTCAAGGCTTACCTTTTCTCTAGTACACAGTTCTTCATTAGTTGCCCGCAGCTCGTGATCGTGCGGTAGCGCTCTCGCTTCCCACGCCCGGGTTCCCGGGTTCGATTCCCGGCGGGGTCAGGGATTTTCTCTGCCTCGTGATGGCTGGGTGTTGTGTGATGTCCTTAGGTTAGTTTAAGTAGTTCTAAGTTCTAGGGGACTGATGACCATAGATGTTAAGTCCCATAGTGCTCAGAGCCATTTGAACCATTTTCTTCATTAGTTAGTAATATACACTCCTGGAAATGGAAAAAAGAACACATTGACACCGGTGTGTCAGACCCACCATACTTGCTCCGGACACTGCGAGAGGGCTGTACAAGCAATGATCACACGCACGGCACAGGGGACACACCAGGAACCGCGGTGTTGGCCGTCGAATGGCGCTAGCTGCGCAGCATTTGTGCACCGCCGCCGTCAGTGTCAGCCAGTTTGCCGTGGCATACGGAGCTCCATCGCAGGCTTTAACACTGGTAGCATGCCGCGACAGCGTGGACGTGAACCGTATGTGCAGTTGACGGACTTTGAGCGAGGGCGTATAGTGGGCATGCGGGAGGCCGGGTGGACGTACCGCCGAATTGCTCAACACGTGGGGCGTGAGGTCTCCACAGTACATCGATGTTGTCGCCAGTGGTCGGCGGAAGGTGCACGTGCCCGTCGACCTGGGACCGGACCGCAGCGACGCACGGATGCACGCCAAGACCGTAGGATCCTACGCAGTGCCGTAGGGGACCGCACCGCCACTTCCCAGCAAATTAGGGACGCTGTTGCTCCTGGGGTATCGGCGAGGACCATTCGCAACCGTCTCCATGAAGCTGGGCTACGGTCCCGCACACCGTTAGGCCGTCTTCCGCTCACGCCCCAACATCGTGCAGCCCGCCTCCAGTGGTGTCGCGACAGGCGTGAATGGAGGGACGAATGGAGACGTGTCGTCTTCAGCGATGAGAGTCGCTTCTGCCTTGGTGCCAATGATGGTCGTATGCGTGTTTGGCGCCGTGCAGGTGAGCGCCACAATCAGGACTGCATACGACCGAGGCACACAGGGCCAACACCCGGCATCATGGTGTGGGGAGCGATCTCCTACACTGGCCGTACACCACTGGTGATCGTCGAGGGGACACTGAATAGTGCACGGTACATCCAAACCGTCATCGAACCCATCGTTCTACCATTCCTAGACCGGCAAGGGAACCTGCTGTTCCAACAGGACAATGCACGTCCGCATGTATCCCGTGCCACCCAACGTGCTCTAGAAGGTGTAAGTCAACTACCCTGGCCAGCAAGATCTCCGGATCTGTCCGCCATTGAGCATGTTTGGGACTGGATGAAGCGTCGTCTCACGCGGTCTGCACGTCCAGCACGAACGCTGGTCCAACTGAGGCGCCAGGTGTAAATGGCATGGCAAGCCGTTCCACAGTACTACATCCAGCATCTCTACGATCGTCTCCATGGGAGAATAGCAGCCTGCATTGCTGCGAAAGGTGGATATACACTGTACTAGTGCCGACATTGTGCATGCTCTGTTGCCTGTGTCTATGTGCCTTTGGTTCTGTCAGTGTGATCATGTGATGTATCTGACCCCAGGAATGTGTCAATAAAGTTTCCCCTTCCTGGGACAATGAATTCACGGTGTTCTTATTTCAATTTCCAGGAGTGTATATACCCGTGAAATATGTTCAGTTTCTTTACGGCAGCTTTGCCTTTCGAAGGAATATTCAACAGTTCACTTTTCAAATCCCTTTCATAACGCGAATCAGTAAAATGTATTTAGCGGACACAAGCATTTTCAACTGAAAACGAATCTGCACGTTTAAAAGCGTTTATCCATTTTCGTTTCGTCTTATTTTTTTCATTTCTTTTCTTTTTTTAGGAAATATATGAAACCTATCTTCTTTAATTCCTAACTTACTTTTTTGTCTGTTGTGGTTAGTACAAGTGGCGATCGTGCAGGAGACCATTATTTTTCACTTAGACTTTTACTCTAAAAATCCCTCAGTACACTTATAATTACAGCATAACTTTGTACTCAATCGCCAGTCACTAATAAAAATTCGAACTACCGTAAGCAACACCGAGCGAGGTGGCGCAGTGGTTCGACACTGGACTCGCATTCGGGAGGACGACGGTTCAATCCCGCGTCCGGCCATCCTGATTTAGGTTTTCCGTGATTTCCCTAAATCGCTCCAGGCAAATGCCGGGATGGTTCCTTTGAAAGGGCACGGACGATTTCCATCCCCGTCCTTCCCTAATCCAATGAGACCGATGACCTCGCTGTTTGGTCTCCTTCCCCAAAAACAACCCCAATCCCGTAAGCAACGAATAAAATATCCTCCGTTTTCAAGCAGCGTCAGTTCGAAATTGATGCGGCTTGGAAAACGAGAAGATTTTATTCAGACATGCCGCTGCAAAAGACTCCGAGGACACATGCCGTAAACGCGCTCGCAAACGCGATCACAGCATAATACGCTATGGTAATTGCAGGCTACTGAGCGCTGGTCGGGTTGACTCTGACGTCATTGGCGCGGCTTGCTACTGTGCCCTTACCTGTTAACCGTAGTGTGATCTAACCAGTAGTTCTTTACAACTACATGCGTGACGCCATTTATTTTAAAACATTGTGCTATAAGATAAATGTGATGTAGAACACACTGTATTGCTAGTATTTTCTGCGGAATATCAACTTCTTCCAACTTTTATCTCACCAAAGCAGCGACACCAGGCTTGTGACCAGTCATTGCTGGAGCTTTGTTGTGATCTAGGAAAGTCTTTCCTAACAAAGGTCATGTTTGTCATTCTAATTTCTAAGCAAGAAAATATATCATCAGTCACGCCATGCACTGGGGTCAAACCAAGGAGTTCCTCAATCACATTTAACTCAGTGTCAACATCTCTCACAAACATGGTAGATCGCTAGCGATTTCACTTATCCATGACACAAAATTCATGTAATACAGCTGTCACTGTTTTCTCTGACACCTACTTCACCGAATAACATATATTTGTAACTTCCGGGCAGGTTAAATCTATGTGACTCTAAATCGGGACCTTTGCCTTTCACGAGAAAGTACTCTACCGACTGAACCACCCAAGTACGACCCACGAGTCGTCCTCATAGCCTTACTTCCGCCAGTTCCTCGTCTCCTACTTTCCAAGCTTCACAGAAGCTCTCCAGCGAAACCTGCGAGACTAGCATTCCGGGAAGAAGGGATACTGCGGAGACACGGCTTACCCACAGCCTGGGGGATGTTTCCAGAATGA
The DNA here is from genome assembly GCF_023864345.2 of Schistocerca serialis cubense. NCBI lineage: Eukaryota > Metazoa > Arthropoda > Insecta > Orthoptera > Acrididae > Schistocerca > Schistocerca serialis. The sequence continues at coordinate 816,422,632 of NC_064640.1, forward strand.
AATTTTCATCCTGCAGCGGAGTGTGCGCTGATATGATACTTCCTGGCAGGTCGAAACTGCGTGCCGGACCCTTGCCTTTCGTGGGAAACTCCTTTACCGACTGAAGCATCCACGTGTGAATGACGACCCGTCCTCACAGCTTTACTTCCGCCAGTACCGCGTCTCCTACCTTCCAGACTTCACAGAAGCTCTCCTGCGAAGCGTGGAAGACCAGCATTCCTGGAAGAAAGGATATTACGGAGACATGGCCTAGCCACAGACTGACGATGTTGCCAGAATGAAATTTTAATTCTGCAGCGGAGTGTGCGCTGATATGAAAGTGTCATATCAGCGCACACTCCGTTGCAGACTTAAAATTTCATTCTGGGAACATATATTTTTGAAATTTTTTGGGAATGAGCTTCCCATTCTCTTGGTGTAAGGGATAGTTTTAATCTATCTGATGACACCCTTCAGTATTTTCCACTTCTGTCTGTGTTGAAAATCAGTAACTGGACTGTGACTGTATGTCATATTATGTCGCAGCTTGTGCATGGTATTTTTATATCATTAGTTACCCAAACAAGTTTCATATTAGTAGTTAATCTATACTTATGAGATTTTCAAGAAGGGAAAACACTTAAGTGAAGTGGTGTAGGTTTGCTGAATTTGTCATTCAAATTGTCTCTTGTGGATTTTGAGATTATCTGTAACATCCGCATTGCAGCTCGGGTAATGTCCCATGACTAATCCCTCCAATTGCAATGATGAATTGAAGTCTAACTTTTCTCTTTCACACTGGTTTCAAATTCAGAGACAGATTTCAAATGCCTGTCTAGTCATCAAGATTAAGATTTCCCTAAACGTTAACCTCAAATGCCAAGATGATTCATCAAGAAAGGACATAGCAAATTTATCTGTTCTTGCCCTATCTGAACTTGTGTTATACATCAACGCGACATTGGGAAGGCAGCCGAGAATATTTACCACTACATCATCATACTTTTTCTTTCTTATGTGCATTGTTCCACAGAACATTGCTCTCTGCCAAAACAATAGAAATGTTTACGTGCATTATGCCAAATACAAGAATGGAAACCACTACATATTATAAAATCTTCCCACACGGTGTAAATGCTTAATTTCTAGCAAGTCAACTTATTTCTTTTCAAAACAATATAATTGCAGTTTCTATTAGACTGATCTTGAAACTGCAACTGATTGAGGGAAAGTGAGTTTACCAAATAAATTATCATCATAAACAGTTTTACTTTTTTCAAGACGAAATAATTTAAGGTTACTATAATGTATTTAGTAGATGTGTTACCATTTGTAGGTGAGTTTTTGAATGCACATGTACCACTTTTGTATTACCGAAAGCACACCAGGCGATTTTTATTCTTCTGTTTATTTCATTCCCTCTCCATCCAGTAATCTTCAACTCAACTAAGCCGGCCGGAGTGGCCGAGCGGTTCTAGGCGCTACAGTCTGGAGCCGCGCGACCGCTACGGTCGCAGGTTCGATTCCTGCCTCGGGCATGGATGTGTGTGATGTCCTTAGGTTAGTTAGGTTTAAGTAGTTCTAAGTTCTAGGGTACTGATGACCTTAGAAGTTAAGTCCGATAGTGCTCAGAGCCATTTGAACCATTTTGAACTCTACTAAATAACAAAACATAAGCTGGATAGACTTCATTGTTGGTTTGTTTCCATTTCCTTTTCGGTGTATTCATAAATTATTTAAATCACGTAAGTGTTGACTTAATCGACCTTACTCTGTTGTTCACCACCCACAGCTGTTCATTTTCTAATTGGTGCACAATTCTAATCGACAACATGATTAAATGGCGCGGAAGGGTATCACACTCTTATAGTTCTCTCCTCCTGCGCCAAGTGCAACATTTCTATGTATCCCCAACTCTTTCGTGTCATTGTACGCATAAGAAAACTATCTTTACTTGGTATATTTGTTGTATTATTTCCAGAAGACTTAAGTACCATTCCTTTGTCTTGAAAGCATCATAATCTTGATAAATTAGTTTTAGAAAATTCTGAAAGCCAGGGAAAAAAGATATTGTTAAGTATGTGTGTAGACCACATTCATTTTATTATCAGATTAGGTTTGGTAAAACACACTTCATGTTTCATAGATTCAAGATGAGCAAATGCTAAAGGATTTACAACTTCTCATAAAACGGGAATACACAACAGATATCCACAAAAAACAATAGATTTGCTTGTGTCCCTTCCTCAGATCCTAAGTGTAGTTATCCTTATGGATTTGGAATAAGTCAAAAAATCTTAAACATATTTTCTCTAAGAAGTAATAACAAATGTGTCACAAAACATGTACATGTACAATACATTGAGTCCCATGCGATAATTCTGCGGCTGTTGTACCCACTCACCATCAAACAGAAATCAGTTCACAACACTTGTTTACAATGATCTTATTACTGCACTACCACAAGTCAGATTTTACGCAGTAACAAGAAGGAATTGTGCGACATAAATAAAAGTCTGTAGGCGTGTTTCTACATATGAAATATGATGTTGTTGTTGTTGTGGTCTTCAGTCCAGAGACTAGTTTGATACAGCTCTCCATGGTACTCTATCCTGTACACTCTTCTTCATCTTCCAGCACCTACTGCAATCTACATCCTTCTGAATCTGCTTAGTGTATTCATCTCTTGGTCTCCCTCTACGATTTTTACCCTCCACGCTGCCTCCCAGTACTAAATTGGTGATCCCTTGACGCCTCAGAACATGTCCTACCAACCGATCCCTTCTTCTAGTCAAATTGTGCCACAAATTTATCTTCTCCCCAATTCTATTCAATACCTCCTCATTAGTTATGTGATCTACCCATTTAATCTTCAGCATTATTCTGTAGCATTACATTTCGAAAGCTTCTATTCTCTTCTTGTCTAAACTATTTATCGTCCATGTTTCACTTCCATACATGGCTACACTACACACAAATACTTTCAGAAACGACTTCCTGACATTTAAATCTATACTTAAACCTAAACTCGATGTTAACAAATTTCTCTTCTTCAGGAACGCTTTCCCTGCCATTGCCAGTCTACATTTTATACCATCTCTACTTCGAACATCATAAGTTATTTTGCTCCCCAAATAGCAAAACTCATCTACTACTTTCAGTGTCTCATTTCTTAATCTAATTCCCTCAGCATCACCAGATTTAATGTGACTACATTCCATTATCCTCGTTTTGATTTCGTTGATGTTCATCTTATATCCTCCTTTCAAGACACTGTCCATTCCGTTCAACTGCTCTTCCAGGTCCTTTGTTGTCCCTGACAGAATTACAGTGTCATCGGCGAACCTCAAAGTCGGATTTTAATTCCTACTCCGAATATTTCTTCTGTTTCCTTTACTGCTTGCTCGATATACAGATTGAATAACATCGGGGATAGGGTACAACTCTGTCTCACTCCCTTCCCAACCACTAAGCAGTGCCCATCAACTCTTATAACTGCCATCTGGTTTCTGCACAAATTGTAAATAGCCTTTCGCTCCCCGTATTTTACCCCTGCCATCTTCAAGATTTGAACAAGAGTATTTCAGTCAACATTGTCAAAAGCTTTCTCTAAGTCTACAAATGCCTTTCCTTAATCTATCTTTTAAGATCAGTCTCAGGGTCAGTATTGCCTCAAGTGTTCCATAATTTCTACGGAATCCAAACTGATCTTCCCTGAGGTCGGCTTCTGCCAGGTTTTCCCTTTCGTCTGTAAAGAATTTGCGTTAGTATTTTGCAGCTGTGACTTATTAAACTGATAGTTCGGTAATTTTCACATCTGTCAACACCTGCTTTCTTTGGAATTGGAATTATTATATTCTTCTTGAAGTCTGAGGGTATTTCACCTGTCTCATACGTCTTGCTCACCAGATGGTAGAGTTTTGTCAGGGCTGGCTCTCCCAAGGCTATCAGTAGTTCTAATGGAATGTTGTCGACTTCCGGGGCCTTGTTTCGACTTAGATCTTTCAGTGCTCTTTCAAACTCTTCACGCATTATCATATCTCCCATTTCATCTTCGTCTACATGCTCTTCCATTTCCATAATATTGTCCTCAAGTATATCGCCCTTGTATAGACCCTCTGTATACCACTTCCATCTTTCTGTCTTCCCTTCTTTGCCTAGAACTGGCTCTTAATGTTCATACAAGTGGTTCTCTTTTCTCCAAAGGTTTCTTTAATTTTCCTGTAGGCAGTATCTATCCTACCCCTCGTGATATGTGCCTCTACATCCTTACATTTGTCCTCTAGCCATCCCTGCTTAGCCATTTTTCACTTCATGTCGATCTCTTTTTAAGACATTTGCATTACTTTTTGCCTGCTTCATTTACTGCATTTTTATGTTTTCTCCTGTCATCAATTAATATTTCTTCTGTTACCCAAGGATTTCTACTAGCCCTCGTCTTTTTACGTACTTGATCATCTGCTGCCTTCACTATTTCATCTCTCAAAGCTGCTCATTCTTCATCTACTGTATTTCTTTCCCCATTCTTGTCAATCGTTCCCCAATGCTCTCCCGGAAACTCTCTACAACCTCTGGTTTAGTCAGTTTATCCAGGTTCCATCTCCTTAAATTCCCACCTTTTTGCAGTTTCTTCAGTTTTTATCTAACTGAAAGATGATGTCTGTTCAAATTTCGGAGCAGTCATATAAGAGTGGCGCTAGTAGCGTCATTACTATGATGAAAATCAGGTTTGCTATAAATACACGCTCTAACGGTCGTGAGCGTTAGTTACCTTTAAGACTGGACGTGGTGAGTTGCTGTCAGTCAAGAATGCCTTTAAGGCTACAAAGACGCTGTTAACCCACATAATAGGCCACATAATAGGGCTCCGAGAAGGTGGATGTTTCTTCTGCGATACTGCAGAAAGATTTGCCAAGAATGTTGTCATTGTACATGACTGCTGGCAGCGGTGGTCGCGAGAATGTACAGTCGCACGTAGACCGGGCTCCGGACGGCCATGTGGCACTACCGAGAGAGAAGACCATCGTGTTCGGCGTATTTCTCTGGCGCATCGTACTGTATCTCCACCAGCAATCTGAGCAGCAGTGGCACTATAGTGACACAACGAACTGTTACAAATCGGTTACTTAAGGGATAGCTCGGAGCCAGACGCCCTGTACACTGCATTCCACAGACCCCTAAGCACCGCCATTTGCGACTTCAGTGGTATCAAACGAGAGCTCATTGGAGGGCAGGGGGGGGGGGGGGCTGCTGTGTTTTCTGATGAAAGCTGGTTCTGCCTCGGTGCCAGTGATGGCCCTGAGTTGGCTAGAAAAAAGCCAGTAGAGGGCCTTCAACCAACCTGTCTGTGTGCTAGACACACTGGACCTACACCTGGAGTTATGGTCTTCAGTGCGATATCATATGACAGCAGGAGCAATCTCATGGCTGTCTGGTGATTCGACCTGTTGTGCTACTATTCATGAACAACATTCCAGAGGCTGTTTGCCAAGACGATAACGCTTACCCATATACCGCTATTGTAGCCCAGCATGCTGTACAGAGTGTCAACATGTTGCCTTGGCCTTTTCGGTCTCCAATCGAGCACGTATGGGACATAATGAGAGTACAACTCCAGTGTCATCGACAAACTGCATTAACCGTACCTTTATTGACCGACCAAGTGTAACAGATATGGAACTCCATCCCACAAACTGAAATCCAGTACCTGCACAACACAATGCATGCACGTTTGCATGTTAGTCTTCAAAATTCTGGCCGTTACACTGGGTATTAATGTACAAGTCTTTCACATTTGCAATGACATATGTCGCGCTTACATTAACCTGTAATCTTGCAACGTTAATCAGTTAAATATGTTGCCTAGACAAACGTTCTACCGATATTTCATTAATCTATGTTAATTATTTTTTGGTGTTTCAACTGTTTCCCGTCACTGTATTATTAATCATAAACCGAAGCGCCAAAGACACTGGTATAGGCGTGAGTATTGAAATACAGATATATGTAAACAGGTAGAGTACGGCGCTGCGGTCGGCAACGCCTATGTAAGACATCAAGTGCAATTGTTAGATCGGTTAATGGTGCTAGAATTGTATTGTAATTCTATTGTGTTGTATGGTATTGAACTGGGGACCTAGAAACGACGGAGAGGCTTCATCCCCGCCGTAGCCCTCAGTGGTTCACAACACCACAACAGGCTACAGCACTCCACTTACCCCACCGCCGCCACATACCGAACTCAGGATTATTGCGCGGTTCGGCCCCCAGCGGACCCCTCAGGGAACGTCCCACACCAGACGAATGTAACCTCAATTGTCTACGTGGTAGAATAATTATGGTGTACTCGTATGTGGAGACAGTGTTTGCACAAAAATGCCGCCATAGTGTAACTGAGGCGCAATAAGGGGCACCAGCCCGCATTCGCCGAGGCAGATGGAAAACCGCCTTAAAAACCATCCCACAGACTGGCCGGCACACCGGACCTCGACACTAATCCTCCGGGCGGATTCGTGCCAGGGACCGGCACGCCTTCCCGCTCGGAAAGCAGTGCGTTAGCCGGTCGAGCGCTGCTAGAATGGTAGGTTATCAAGATTTAAGTGAAGAAGAACTTGGTGTCATAGTCGGCACAGGAGCGATGGGAACACGGACACAGCATCTCCGAAGTAGCGATGAAGTGGAGCTTTTCCCGTACGACCATTTCACGAGTGCACCGTGAATACCAGGAATCCGGTAAAGCATCAAATCCGCGACATCGTTGCAGCCGGAAAAAGATCCTGCAAGAACGGGAGCAAAGACGACTGAAGAGAATCGCTCAATGTGACAGAAATGCAACCCTTACAAGTGTCAGCCTGGGAACCATTCAACTAAACATCGATATGAACTTTCGGAACCGAAGGTCCATTGTGCCCCCTTGATGACTGCACGACACAAAGCTTTACGCCTCACCTTGGCCCCTCCACATCGACATAGGACTGTTGATGACTGGAAACACGTTGCCTGGTCGGATGAGTATCGAGCGGATGGACGTGTAGGGGTATGTAGACAACCTCATGAATCCTTGGACCCTGCATGTCAGCAGGGGACTCTTCAAGCTGGTAGGGGGCTCTGAAGCGGTGTGGGGTGTGTGTAGTTGAAGTGACATGGGACCCCTGATACGTATAGATACGACTCTGACAGGTGACACGTACGTAAGCATCCTGTCTGAACACCTGCATACATTCATGTCCATTGTGCATTCCGATGGACCTGGGCAATTCCAGCAGGACAATGCGAAACCCCACACGTCCAGAATTCCTACAGAGTTGCTCCAGGAACACTCTTCTGAGTTTAAATACTTCCGCTACCCACCAAACTCCCCAGACGTGACCATTATTGAGCATATCTGGGATACCTCGCAACGTGCTGTTCAGAAGAGATCTCCATCCCCTCGTACTCTTGAGGATTTATGGACAGCCCTGCAGGATTCATCGTGTAATTTCCCTCCAGCAGCACGTCAGACGTTAGTCGAGTCCATGCCGCATCGTGTTGCGGCTCTTTTGGGTGCTCGCGGGGGCCCTACACGATATTAGGCAGGTGTACTAGTTTCTTGGGCTCCAGTGTATATACATATAAATTGGTTCTCCCAAGAAATTCATCATTGGAGTAACAGTAGTTAGCTATTAATAAATGGCTGACCTTCATTAATAGATAAACTTCTTGTGCCTATTGAATAGTAACTGAAAATGATTTTTCATGAATAATAGACACGCTTTTGGGCCGAAGTGAGAGAATTTAAATCTTTATGTAAATTATTTTTATTTTTAGCGAGCTGAGCTGTTAGTCTGAAAAAAGAAATATATTATTTATGTTGAATTTCATTAAGTAATATAGTATACATATTGCAGAGCAGTAGGTAGCATTCCCAGTTCCTTGAACAGGCATTGTAGCACGTTCTTGATTTCACATCACAAATAGTTTTTATTGTATGCTTTTGGACTCTGAAAACTATAGCTAGACTTGATAACTTATCCCCAAAAATAGATTGCATATAATAAACAGGGAACATATCAACCAAAATACCATTTCTTGCCTTCTGATCACAAAACAAAATATTATTAAACTACAGTATACAAACGATTTAAAGCTAGAAGCACTACACTTGTGTGGCTGTTTTACTGGAAAAAGAAACCCGAGACGTGTGCTCAACCAAGATGCACACTGAAATTACCCCATCTTACCTTAGCCACTGCAAGAAGGAAGCCAAGCCATTGTGTTCCATCTAATTACATTGTCCTGTCCTCCCTCACATCGAGCCACGATTTCTCCCAGCAAAATATCAACCTATGCCTGAACAAGATTGTAGCATACAAGGTGGCAATACAATATGCTGCAAAGTTTGCCCTGCAAATGCACTTATCTGTTAATTCCTACATAGACTATTACCCAACATAATGACTCCTTCTCCTATTGACTTTGTATGCACAAACGTTAGTTTCATACAGTCTGAGCTAGTTGCCTGAAGGGCACTGAAATTTGTAGCAGATGAGAAATTTAGTGGTACAGTTGAACTTCATTTGCTGTTTAAAAGCATTCCGACTTGCTTCTTCCTGTAACCCAGTGAATGGAAAATAATTTTTTGTCCCCTTATAAACCATATTGCAGAATGACCGAACCTACGATCTAAAACAGTGATTTAATCTGTAACAAGTGCCAATATGCAGTGTGTTGTGTGGAAAGCTGCTCACAGATGATTTATGAAAGCTTGCTTAATTGATGGTCAAGCAGTGGTATAAAAAGGCCTCGTTACTCTGGAGTATATTACTTGTAGAAACTCATGTGTCCACCCTGGGCATGTCGTACGTTCTCCACAATATTTCGGCAAGCAGAGTCGTTGCCATCTACAGGTTGTTTCCAATGACTGCTGGTCCACTCTTGTCGCCGTTCTATGCAGATATTTTCCTTTAAAACATGTCAGAAAGAACAGACACCATTCAGAATACGCAGCTGTGAAGCATTATATGTAAATTGGAGGGAGACCACTGCTCTCAGCTGCAGCGGGTCATTAAGCGGAATCAGCGGCGGCGAGCGAAAATGTGTACCGGACCGAGATTCAAACCCGGCATCTCCTGCTTACTAGACATGTGCGATAACCACGGCGCCATCCGGGACACAGCGTTATTTCAACTGCGCGAACTACACTACTGGCCATTAAAATTGCTACACCAAGAAGAAATGCAGATGATAAACGGATATTCATTGGACAAATATATTATACTAGAACTGACATGTGATTACATTTTCACGCAATTTGCGTGCATAGAACCTGAGAAATCAGTACCCAGAATAACCACCTCTGGTCGTAATAACGGCCTTGATGCGCCTGGGCATTGAGTCAAACAGAGCAGTCGAACATTTTCTGTATACTGAAAGGCCCGTAGAGGACATGCAACATGCGGGCGTGCATTATCCTGCTGAAATGTAGGGTTTCGCAGGGATCGAATGAAGGGTAGAGCCACGGGTCGTATCACATCTGAAATATAGCGTCCACTGTTCAAAGTGTGGTCAATGCGAACAAGAGGTGACCGAGATGTGTAACCAATGGTACCCCATACCATCACGCCGGGTGATACACCAGTATGGCGATGACGAATACACGCTTCCAATGTGCGTTCACCGCGATGTCGCCGAACACGGATGCGACCATCATGATGCTATAAACAGAACCTGGAATCATCCGAAAAAATGACGTTTTGCCATTCGTGCACCCAGGTTCCTCGTTGAGTACACCATCGCAGGCGCTCCTGTCTGTGATGCAGCGTCAAGGGTAGCCACAGCCAATATCTCCGAGATGATAGTCCATGCTGCTGCAAACGTCGTCGAACTGTTCGTGCAGATGGTTGTCGTCTTGCAAACGTCCCCATCTGTTGACTCAGGGATCGAGGCGTGGATGCACGATCCGTTACAGCCATGCGGATAAGATGCCTGTCATCTCGACTGCTAGTGATACGAGGCCGTTGGGATCCAGCACGGCGTTCCGTATTACCCTTCTGAACCCACCGATTCCATATTCTGCTAACAGTCATTGGATCTCGACCTACGCCAGCGGCAATGTCGCGATACGATAAACCGCAATCGCGATAGGCTACAATGCGACCTTTATCAAAGTCCTTACACGAGGCATCACAACAACGTTTCACCAGGCAACGCCGGTCAACTGCTATTTGTGTATGAGAAATCGGTTGGAAACTTTCCTCATGTCAGCACGTTGTAGGTGTCGCCACCGGCATCTACCTTGCGTGAATGCTCTGAAAAGCTAATCATTTGTATATCACAGCATCTTCTTCCTGTCGGTTAAATTTCTCGTCTGTAGCACGTCATCTTCGTGATGTAGCAGTTGTAATGGCCAGTAGTGTATCTCAGCACGCTTCACGGCCGATTCACACTCCCACCGAGCGCCACTTTCCGCAGTACCTGTCTATTTTACTCCCTTTCTCTACTCAGAGATTCCCACAGAAGATCGGACGTATTTGTGCATTTGCACTGAAGATAGTGGATCCATGTCCGAAAGATCAGAAACCACGCATAGTTATAACTGATAAGCCTAGCTGGGCAGAGGTAGTCCGCCCAGTTGCGATAATGCTGTGTCCAGGATGTGCCTTAGGTACCGCGCCTGCATGGTAAGCGGGAGATCCTGTGTTCGAATCTCGGTCCGGTACACATTTTCGCTCGTCGACGCTGATTCCGCTTAATGTCCAATTTACATATACCTTCAAGGTGTTGTATTTATGCCTTTAGAAAGGTCAAACTAACTCTCTAACCAAAGAGAAGCGTAATGAACGCTGGGAAACTGATAATATTGTAATTGATCAAGCGCTACAGGACCTTTTCTACACAGCTAGTGTAGCGCACAAATCGAAAAGGATGATTTCTCTCTCCTTAAATTGTATGTTTTGCGACCTACTGTATTGGATATGGTCATTTCCAGGAACAGTTTCCAACTCTCAGACAACGCAGAATCTAGTTTTTAAAGTGTTTTTGGAACCTATGCTGTAACCATCTCTCCATAAAAATTACTGGAGATAGGACGATGGATCCTGAATTTTTGGTGGCGATATTTGGTTTATGTTCTCTAGTCTGCAATTGCACGCAAATGATTGATGATTGCAGCCTCGCCACAGAAAATTAATGTTCCACCTATGGCAGTAATAACAGAAATGATAGAATGTGAGAGCAAGAAATAGCATATGAAACTTCAAAGAATGTCAATCCAATATTCACTGTAGCACAATTAAACAGTAGCACTGAGTGCCAAGGAAGGCTGCTGGTAGCCGCTGGGCGACGTAACGTAGCGGTTCGGCTTGGTGCAGAGGTCGGCTGATGCTGTAACAGATGGGTCGCCGTAGGCACCGGTGCGAATTGTCTCAAGCGGAGCTGCATCAGCAACTGGCTGCTGGAGTCGCAGTCACAGTTATGGGCGACCAAACAAAAATCGACCTGTCACAGGGTAAGCGCTGAGGTGCTGTTCCTGCCTTTCTTGTCGTGGTAGGGGATCGTGGCCTATCGTGCTGGATCGGTCGCAAGTTATTCGAGGAGGCTGATCCTCATGCAATTGCGGAGAGTGTCACTCTGGCAACAGGTGCAGCCAATGCGTAGTCAGCCGGTGATTGTGTTGGTGCCCCACGCTACTGAAGAGCCGGTTGCGGGAGAGGCCTGCCTTTTCATAAAATGTATGGGCTGTTTGTCGGAACCCATCAAACTACAATGGGTGACCCACATCCTCATGGAGCTGGTGCGTGGGGTAAAGCCAGGGAAGGTTTCGGTAGGATAGAGATGTGGGAGTCGACAGCTTACCCCCGCATCACGGTCGCGTTCTACAACACTGTACGAAGCAGTGTCAGATAAAGCGTGAGGCCATGGAGAGGGGAAAGCGTCGATTCGGGGTCGAGCAGCGGGTAGAGCGCGTGTAAACGCCTTGCAGTCCTGTCTCTGATGTCGCGTCTATGCGGCAGCCAGGTAAGACGCTAATTGATTTTTACTCCGAGGTAGGCAGCCGTCTTGGTACACATGATGGGGCAGAGGCGGCGGCACCTTCCATCTGCTAAAGACGACCGCTTGAATCTTCCCAGCACTGATTTTGAGCCGCCATTTGGTGGCCCAGGCGTCCAAGGCAACACATCCAAGCTGGAGGCTGCGTGCCATAGTGCGACGTTCATACTGTGGGTGAACGGGGCCGTGTCGACACCATTGAGTGCCAAACACACGTATGCAACCGACGGCGCGTCGGCGATGCATAGTAAGGGGCCGAGTACCAACTCCTGCGACACTCCTACACATATGGTTTTCGCAGTCGACGTTGATTCAAATGGTTCAAATGGCTCTGAGCACTATGGGACTCAACTGCTGAGGTCATAAGTCCCCTAGAACTTAGAACTACTTAAACCTAACTAACCTAAGGACAACACACACATCCATGCCGGAGGCAGGATTCGAACCTACGACTGTAGCGGTCGCGCGGTTCCAGACTGTAGCGCCAGAACCGCTCGGCCACCAGCGGCCGGCTCGACGTTGATTGTTTCGCCATAGCATAAAAGGTCATGCCAGAGAGGTGGGACCACAGGAAGATTCCGAATGACGTCGAAACCCCGTGCACAGAGAGTTCGTACACGAGGCCGTCATGTCACACCAAGTCGGAGACCCTAGACACATCCAGGAGTACCGCCCCGATGTAGTCTCTCGTCTCCAGTGCTCCCATGGCTAGATCCACCAGGCGCAGCAGTTGGTGAGAGGTGACATGACACTTCAGAAACCAAACTACTCATCTGGAAGTAAGCGTTACTGCCTGACGTGCTCCAGTAGGTGTTTCATGCATGGCCTCTTGAATACCTTTGAGAGGGACTGGAGCAAGCTGATAGGCCGGTAGATCGACGCCAGCCGAGGCTTCTCGTTCGTCTTCGGGATACCGACCACTTCTGCGTGTTTCCACGCGGAAGGGTGGGTCCTCCAAAGGAAAACTTGGTTGAAGATGTCGGCCACAAGCCGATGGACCCCCTGAGGCAAATTCTCGAGGAGGATGTTTGTGATCCCATTGCTTCCTCCCGCCCTGCTGGTTTCGAGGGACTGGAGTCGCACTGCAACGTCCTCGTCTATGATGATGTTTGGTTTTGTTGGTCGCTCAACTGCGCAGTCATCAACGCCCATACGAAGTTCCAATTTTTCACACAGTCCAATTTGTTTACTAAGTCCAATTTAGCCACTGTCACGAATGATGATTATGCTGAAATGATGAGAACAACACGAGCACCCAGTCCCTGGGCAGAGAAAATCCCCAGCCAGGAATCGAACCCAGGACTCCGTGATCCGGGAGTATTAACGCTATCCACTAGACCACGAGCTGTGGACTTGGGATCTTGAAGACCACTTGACCCGCGGAGGGAGGGTGGAACCCGATAGCAGCGCCGTCGTAGTTGCTGCGTTGCTACCTATGAACGATGCTGATGGTTAAGCCTGTAAACAGAGCTTCTGTAATCAGTGAAATCCAAATACTCGATGTACTAGCGAGGTGCGTAAACTGTCTCCAAAGGAGGACCAGCAGCCCACATGGTGCAGATGTGTCAGAAACAGGAGTGACTGGCTACGTACGGGCCCGTCCCTCCGCACGCTACAGTTTTAAATGAAATATTTTGTAGTTGTTTTGGGCAATGTCTCCGAGGTATTTTTTGGAGACGTCCCTGAATGCACCAGTTATTGTTCTGCTGCCATCTTACTGATGACTTTTCACAGCTCTATCAGAATCATCAAGTCCAGAAGCACTTGCTATGACCTCTTGTAAATCTCTCTGATTTTTTTCTGTTCTTCCATAGACAGAAGATATGTAATGTTATCTGCTGATTACCAGCAACTGAGCTGTTTAAATGCGTCATGCCTATGCTCAATCAAAATGCTGAAGTATATGAGACTACGTGTATAGAAAAGATAAACTCCTCTGTCAGCTTCAGATTTCTGACAGTTCAACCCTTGGAGCAGATAGTCATAGAGCCCCAGGCCAGTAACGTCTGTTCAAGGGATATAAGGTAAGCACTGCTTTCTGCGTAAATTGGAAACAATAACGAAACTGAAGGAAAAATTAAATTTTAAATGCGTTCCTCACATGGACTGACAAAAGTTATGTTTTTTTTCCTTTTTTTTGGATTTGTACTGCCAATTTTTCAGAACCGTTAGCAAAATTCGTAAGTTCGCGCTTTCTATAATTTAAGATTTAGGTAAGGTCTGATGTTTTCTGAACAGGGTGTACAAGTGGCAACTGGAGCTCCGAGATGTGTGGCTGACCACCAGCTTACCATGTCTCGCAGTGGACCGACTGGGAATCTTGGTGTGGGGTTGTAACAGTTAAATGTTGTAATAACTTTCCTGGTGCTACGGAAAACATACCCTAATTTCACATGTGGTTTGTAGGTTCATGTTACGTCAACGCTATAAACAGCCTTAACAGTTTATAATAGCCATCACACAGGCGTGCTGTTGTTGGCGATAGGATAAAGAAGCGGGCCCGTTGCGTATCGTACACTGAGCAGCAGAATCATAAAAATCGAAGCGGGGCAGTCCAGTGTGATTATGGGACTACGCTGAACAACTTTGCTGTCCGCAATTTCCAAGAGGCGAATGATATAATACAAATGGATAGACTTACAATTGAATCGTGCATAATAACTAGAAATCTTGTATATGGTATTTCATTGCATAGCTTTACAACAGCAACGAGTCGCTGTGAGGACGCCCTAATACGCAAAATCTGATTAAACAACAATTATGTTGAACTTCTGTAGCGTCTGAGTGAAAAGCTGAGCCACGCGGGATTAGTCGAGCGGTCTTTGGCGCTGCAGTCATGGACTGTGCGGCTGGTCCCGGCGGAGGTTCGAGTCCTCCCTCGGGCATGGGTGTTTGTGTTTGTCCTTAGGATAATTTAGGTTAAGTTGTGGGTAAGCTTAGGGACTGATAACCTTAGCACTTAAGTCCCATAGGATTTCACGCACACACATGAAAAGCTGAAACACCATTTAGCACATTCTTCTGTATTTACAGAACTGTCACACCTACTACAGAATGACTTGACTGTCTCTATTTCAGACACAGTCGTGAATAAAATAAGAAAGGAGAAAAGTCAACCAAATATTCCCTCAGTTATTCTGGGTGAAGCAGCTGATGTGCGTAATTTCTCGCAGGTTTCATCAGTTCTCCACTATGTCACAGCTGTTAGTCAAGTTCGTTAAATGATTCCAAAATTCACGAACATGCTCACAGTTACGATGGAACGGTGTTTGGCTCGTCATTTGATTGGACTGTAATCGAGAGCGATAAACATTTTTTGTGTTCGTTCACTGTTTAGTTCATCGACTAAATTCAATACTATCGTATGCCGTGTCAAAAATCTAAGAGTGCAGAAATTTTTCTTCGCTTCGAAT
This sequence comes from Schistocerca serialis cubense, assembly GCF_023864345.2. Classification (NCBI taxonomy): domain Eukaryota; kingdom Metazoa; phylum Arthropoda; class Insecta; order Orthoptera; family Acrididae; genus Schistocerca; species Schistocerca serialis. The sequence goes on from NC_064640.1 coordinate 816,438,051, forward strand.
AGTCGTGCAACTTTTTTTTTTCAAGTCAGCAAAAAGGTCTTGGACTCTAGAACAAACAGTAAAGAAATGGTTCTCTGGAGTATATGCTAAGCAGCGGAGTTGTGCATCCCTTCTCGTTAAAATCTAATGGTACAGTGAACTAGTTTCACTTTTAAAGGCTGTGATAAATCAAAATATGTGGGACGAAGTAGCCTATATTGCTACTTGTGGATTTGAAATCACGATGCAGAATGTAAGTTTAAATTTCGTTCAACACACTTTTTCAGATAATTGCCCTCTTACTGACATATTATTTGATATATTTCAAACCAGGGCTTATTACATAGGCTATTGACTAACAAAATTAATGAATCCGAATAAATGTTAAAGACAAAATGTGACGGATCTGAAAGAATGTAGGAAAGAGTCATTCATGACTAGCATATGTTTGAACGAGCAATTAAACATCCTAGGAATAATAACCCTACTGCAGTCAGTTTGGAAACAAACTTTGGAAGAATTGCCCGTGAAATTTTGTACACAGTGCTGTGACAGTTACAAGATGGATACAGTAACTTGGACTCTTTGTTATTTTTGCAACTTTTAAATGTAGGTAGTTTTGATCAGTATAAACCATGTTACCCTGAACCTGGATTAAACTCACTAAAAGACTGCTATGCATTGGTTTCAGGTTTTCCCTGTTTAATACCACAGCTAGTGGTTGCATATATTTCCAGAGAAATGCATAATAGAAGTGTTTGGTGATTTATAGAAATTTATTGTCAAATGTACCCCAGATTACATACTGTGAAATTGTAAAACTCTTAGAAGTTATTCTGATTATTTCTTCATCTAGTGCTTCACCTGAGACAAGCTTTTCAGACATAAAAAAATAAAAAACTTTATGTATGCACTTTATACTCTCAATAATAGCTCTGACATTAATTGAAAATGATCTCCTGTTGCAGTTGAAGTATCTTACGGCACGATGATTGACGAATGCGCCAAAAACGTAAATTAATATTAAAAAATGACATTGTATTCTATTGTAACTGCTTACCTCAACGAGAACTTCAACACACGCTACTGCACTTTGCGTATAAGGCGCACTAAAACCACCTATGAATGCGGATAGCAGGAGGAGATTTAAAACCGGATCATTGTCTTGCCGTCGAGAGCTTCTTAGAATGGAAAATGTTATAAATTGTAATATTAAATGGAATGTGCACTTGTATAGCAACATCGTAAGTGTTAGATCATCCTTCTTTCGGTAGTGGTTGTGTCGCAACATAGCAGTGCTGACGCTGGATTTGAAGGGTCTCCTGCAGACAAAAGCACAGTGATCGTTCTGATACTGAAAGTTGCAATTGCTTTAGTTTCAACTATAGAATGGAAATAGTTTGCTGAATAGGTTTATTTTCTCTCCATATCATCTCCCCATTCTCTCCTTTGAGACGGAAGATCAAGCTGTTATCGAGAAAAAAGTAAACTGAATGGGTGGCAACATGGTTTCGTCCAAAAATTTGCCTGAGATTTCCAAACTGAAATTCCAAATTTCCCTGAACTAGTCTTGGTTGAATGTGAAAGAAAGGTTTGGTTTCCTGTTTCTATGACTGCAAATAAAAATGTTTTGACTTGCCATATCACACACTAGTCATTATTGCAATTTCAGGTATGATTTACGTACTGTATTATCAACATTTCTGTAAGTTATCGCCGCGCGGGACTAGCCGAGCGGTCTTAGGCGCTACAGTCATGGACTGCGCGGCTGGTCCCGGTGGAGGTTCGAGTCCTCCCTCCGGCATGGTTTGTCCTTCGGATAATTTAGGTTAAGTAGTGTGAAAGCTTAGGGACTGATGACCTTAGAGGTTAAGTCTCATAAGATTTCACACACATTTGAACATTGTTTTGTAAGTTATAAGCTCTTCGTGCCTATGGGAATTCCTTCGTTATCGTCTGTCACCACTCCGTGCCATACCTAGTCACTGTGTGATAACCTCAAGCATATGACAAATCCTTGCCGGAATTCGTTTCGAACTGTTGTTACTGGAACGTAATATTAACAGATTTCGATAATTGTGACGTATCACGTTCCAAACGAGATGCTCTACACAGTATGGCCACTGTTAACTTGAAGAATGAAAGTGTGAGAAAGTAAAGTATTAAAGCAAACAGTCGTTATTTCGAAATTGGGTAAACCGAACATTTGATTAACCCATAATTACATCGAAAAACCTACCGCTTAAACCGAATTTCAGATGTTTCGTACTAAAAACAAAAATTTGGTCTCCACATTACGTATTACATATCTTATTCTTCGTCTAAACCGGATAAGTATGTACGAGGGGCGTTCAAAAAGTAATGCGACTCACTTTTTTTCTGAAATCGGGTTGGTTTTATTCGGGATTCCAGTACACCATATTATTCCTCACCCCTTTGGCGACAAAACGCTAGTTTTCAACATGACCTCCGTCAGTGCGACGGCCTTACGACCTCTTACTGGGAGAGACTGTATGCCCGCATGGTACCACTCAACATCGGAGTCAATGTCTTGCTGCATCAGAAACCTCCCCATAAACCCAATACTGCTTCCCGCGGAGTGCATGCTTCATTGGGCCAAACATACGGAAGTCGGACGGTGCGAGATCCGGGATGTAGGGTGGATGAGGAACAACAGTCCAGTGAAATTTTGAGAGCTTCTCTCGCGTGCACAGTCTTGTGTGATGCCTTGCGTTGTCATGGAGAAGGAGGAGATCGTTTGTATTTGCGTGGCGATGAGCACGCTAAAGTGATTTCTTCAATTTCTTGAGGGTAGCATAATACTCTTCATATTTGGTCGTTGCTCCATGAGGGAGAACATCAAACAGAATAATCCCTCCAGAACCCCAGAAGACCATCGCCATGAATTTACTGGCTGAGGCAGCGGCTTTTAACTTCTTCTTCAGAGTAGAGGTAGTGTGGCACCACTCGATGGACTGCCGTTTTTCTTCCGGTTCGAAGTGATGGACCCATGTTTCATCCCCTGTCACGATCAGCCACGTAATGCGCAAGCAAATGTGTGCAGATGGTCCTCCGTTGCTATTTATGGTCTTCTGTTTGGCGCCGAGGAACGCAGGGGGTACACACCTTTGAGTACTCCAACTGGTGGACGAGTGTGTCAGCACTACCAACAGAGACGTCCAGTTTGTGCAGCTAGGTGTTTGACTGCTGTCCGTCGATCATCTCGGATGAGAAGGTCGGTACGTTCCAACATTGCAGGAGTGTGCGGCCAGCCGGTACGTAGGAGGTCGGACCGGTTTGCGCGACCTTGTTGCGATGATGACAGACGCCTTGCTCAATGACTCGCCGTGCTTTTGTTTACTGCCAGGTCTCCGTAAACATTCTGCAAAGGTCTATGAATATGAGCGAATGTGCGACACTCAACAACGTGAACGGTGAATGTGTTTTCCGTCCTTTCGCTCCACCACTCACAATATGCCGTCGAAACAGAAACGAGCTCTGACTGTAAAACAAAATCAGAAAATTACATATCGTCGACAGTGGATTGGAGATTTAAAGTACAGGTTGCAGAACACTCTCATGTTTCGAAGTTTACTCTGTCATCGAGAATAACTGCAAGAAGGAAATTATAGGCAAGTCCTGCAAGCTGTTCATTTAGCGGCAGTAGGAAGCGCATGAGGTCAGCCAAACATGAAGTAGTGGAGGATTCTCTGTTTGAATTGTTCCAAGACATACACATACAGCAAATTATATTGTCCAAGCTTCAAGAAAAGGCTCGGGAGACCATCCAGAGAAAGGGAATTTCTATGTCTGTGTGTTCCAAGGGCTATGGCGTTTTCAGAGGAGGCATAAAATCAGTGCTTTCGGTGTCAGTGGGGAGGTACATAGAGTAAACGAGAATGTATCACCCGAGAGATGTGTTTAATATGGCTGAAGCTGGCCATTTCTACATCTTGATGCCTCTAAGAAACATATGTTGAGAGCGAAAAACGTCATGGAGAAAAACGCAGCTGGGAGAGACTGACGGTGGTCTTGTGTTGTAATTCGCATCGTTCTGAGAAGCATAAACTATTAGTGATTGTCAAATGCAAAAATCCACGTTGCTTTAAAAATTTCAAGCTATTCAATCTACCATGCCACTCCGAGAATAGTAATAATGCTTGGATGACCAATTCTCTCTTGATAGTTCAACAAGAAATGGCTGCGAAGAAGAGAAATCCTTTGCTAACTTTTGACCGCTGCTCTGCCCATCAGTGTAATCTAACTACAACAAACAATTTCACGTTGGAATGTACTGCAAGCTATCTGTAACGTATCTCCTGCCTCGGATGAAACCATAACTAACTGTTTAAAGAAGACCTGGACAGCAACTCATAACGTAGTTGAAACTGAAGAGGAAACTTATGATCCAACTTTTGAAATTACTCGTAATGCGGATACAATTTTGGATTCAGATGCTGCTCTTCTGCTGGCTTATACCGGGCTGTTGCCCTCTTGTATCGTCAATATGGAAGTATCGACGCAGGCAGACAACATCTTTGCTGCCGAAGAACCGGTCATCAGCTCTGACTATGATAGAGAAGAGAATGATAATGTTTTACTGCCATTTTCTGAGGAGGAACATGAAGATATGCCACCGGAAAGTCGCGCTTAAGTGGCAGCTGCAGCCGCTGTTCTCCAGAGATTTGTTGCCTCCTCTGATATCTCTATCCCATTTCTGATGTCTCCATGGCATTTCAGGCTTCTCCGGATTTGGTATCTTCAGAGAGTGCCATAGTATTACGACCAACAATCCAACAAATAATAATTAAGATTTCTTTTCCAAAATTAATGTATACAAGTAAAATGTGTAATGTATAAGAATTGTTGTAAACTAAAGCATGTGTTCTGATTGTAACTTAGTGTGATGAAGACGCAGCACTTACAGAAAATTTTATTGTCCAGGCTTCAAGAAAAGGCTCGTCAGACCATCCAGAGACAGGGAATTTCTGGGTCTGTGTGTTCCTAGGGCTGGCTATGGCGTTTTCAGAAGAGGCATAAAATCAGTGCCTCTTAAGATTATAGCTTTTTCTATTACATGATGCACTAGTTCGATGGGTACAATACTGTTTCACAATATATGTGTAGGCTTAACTGCACTGTTTAAAAAAAATGATAACAAGCATTTGACAATATGTACATATACTTCATCAATTACACAAATGCCAGAAATACTTTTTGTACATGTACAGTGTAGTTATTTTCATTAATTTTTTAGAGGTTATGGTAACAGAACACCCTCTTTCGTTGGTGCCCATAAGAAGACAGAAAGTAAACTGAACAGTCGTATATTTTTACGAAAAAAATCGTTAATTTAAACTTTGTTAAACAGAATTGACTATATTCTGGCCTCTTGAAATTAGGTTAAATGAGCGCTACTGTACTTGGTATTGAAAATGGAGTATTCAACACTGTTCTAGCGAACATTCGTGTTCAAATACCTGACCGTATTAATATTTTTTAAAAATAAAATACAAAAATCACCTTTGTTTTTGAGCAAATGACGAATTAAAAGTTTAAAGATAAATTCTCTTAGGCTTGTTACACACCATCAGAGTCTGTCATCCAATGAGAAATGTAGCTGGAGCCCGAGAACCCATGGACAGTTGTGAAGATTGGCAGAGATGATTGACGGCTCGATCGAGCAACGTACATTACAACAGTTCAATGCAATTTCCTTTTCGTTACTTGACTGCGTAACCGATTGTTTCTGAAGTAGACAATCTGGGTAATTTGTAATAAAATAACTAAGAACATTTCTTTTCATCAACAAACAGTTCAACACCTCTAGACTTTCTCAGAATCCAGCTATCCTGATGTGAATTTCCATAACTTTTCCCAAATCACATGAAACAAATCCTGGGATGGTTCCTGTTAACCGTTGGAACTCCAGTGGTTTCTGTCGGAATTACCATTTTGTTAAAATTTTGTTTTGAACTATCAGTGCCAGAGAGAGAGAGAGAGAGAGAGAGAGAGAGACAGAGACAGAGAGAGGCGGCCCAGTGGTCCTTTCTGTGCGGAAACACACACACACACCTGAACTCCTAAGGGAATCAGCGATGGCTACGAGTAATGAGCGTAATGGGCAGGGGCACTACGTTAGTACAGCGGAACCTCGCGTACTGAGGATAATTACTCGTAGTGCGAAACACTTGTTAAGTGCAACAATGTATCCCATACAGATTAATGTAAAATACGACAATGCTACCCATGCAGAAAAAGTACTAAAAGTTTTATTTTATTCATGCCGTTTATTCGAAGAAAATTACACATACAGTATTATGTACTTTATTATTCATGATACTAATTAATTCTTTTTCACTAGAAAGCTAGCTACAGTTTTTTGTTCTGCCGACGCTTTAACACTTGCAAAAAATGCGACACAGTATTATCGTCAAATAAATTTCTAGCGCGCATAGCCACTGCTTTAGTGGGATGATGGCTTTCAATGTACGATGCAACTGTTACCGCCTCCTCCTCTCCCTCTGAAGAACTCCTCTCCACAACTTCCTGCTGTGAAACACACTGTACCTCCATAAGCTCTTCGGTTGTCATTTCTTGGCTGTGATCTTCCACAAGCTCATCGATATCATTGTTATCCACTTCTAGTCCCATGCTCTTGGCCAAAGATACAATCTCGTGAACTACAGGTGGTCTTGTAGGCCTGGAGAATGGGCAGGAGCGTTGTCCATAACAAGCAAGAAAAGATGGGTTGGGTTGTTTGGGGGAGGGGGGGGGGGGAGACCAGACAGTGAGGTCACCGGTCTCGTCGGATTAGGGAAGGACGGGGAAGGAAGCTGGCCGTGCCCTTTCAAAGAAACCATACCGGCATTTTGCTGGAGCGATTTATGGAAATCACGTAAAACCTAAATCAGGATGGCCAGACGCGGGACTGAACCGTCGTCCTTCCGAATGCGAGTCCAGTGTGCTAGCCACTGCGCCACCTCGCTCGGTAACAAGCAAGACATGGGGTGGCAGATTTATCTCAAGCAATTGGCACAGAGTCACATTCGACATCGCACTCCGGCCAAAGCCTCTTCGAAACAGAAATGAGAGTTCTCTTGGCGGAGGCAACGATGTTGAAGTATTTCCAAAACTCTCCGAGGGTAAGATTGGTAGCTTCAGTCAACTGAAAGCAGTGCTCGATGAGTGCTTTAGTGTAGAGCTTCTTAAAGTTAGAAATAATCTGCTGGTTCATAGTGTGGAGTAACGGAGTGATGTTGCGAGGCAGAAATTGGATCTTGATGAATTGAAACTCTTCAAGGTGGTGGCGTTGTAGGCTTGGAGAATGGGCAGGAGCGTTGTCCACAACAAGCAAGACATGGGGTGGCAGATTCATCTCAAGCAAATATTTTTTCGCAGAAGGATCAAACACTTCACTGATCCAATCACAAAAAAAAAACAATCAGCTGTCACCCAAGCCTTGTTGTTGAACTTCCACATAACATTTAACACGTTCTTCTGGACTTTACACTTCTTGAAGGCGCGTGGAGTTTCCGAATTGTAAAGAAGTAATAGTTTAATTTTCAAACTGACGCTTGCATTGGCACAGAATAGAAGAGTGAGACGGGCTTTCATTGTCTCGTGACCGGGCAATGCATTCTCCTCCGCTGTTATAAATGTACACTCTGGCGTGTTTTTCCAGAATAGACCCGTCTCGTGACAATTCGAAACCTACTGCGGCAGATAACCCTCAGAATCTACGATCATCTTGAAATGGCTGACGAAGTTCTCTGGTGTCTCTGAGTCAGAGCTGGCTACTTCGCCGTGCCTCACAATGCTGTGGATGCCGGTTTTTCTCTTAAGCCGGCCGGTGTGGCCGAGTGGTTCTAGCCTCTTCAGTCTGGAACCGCGTGACCGCTACGGTCGCAGGTTCGAATGCTGCCTCGGGCATGTATGTGTGTGATGTCCTTAGGTTAGTTAGGTTTACGTAGTTCTGAGTTCTAGGGGACTGATGACCACAAATGTTAAGTCCCATAGTGCTCAGAGCCATTTGAACCATTCTTTTTTTCTCTTAAACTTGTTGAAACACCCACGGCTTCCCTTAAACACTTCTTCGACCGCTGATGATCCTGGGGTCTTCTTAACGAAGTCGGCGAAAGTCATTCTCACCTTTTCACAAATGATGTTCTCGTTAGTAGTGCCGCCTTGTAAATGCTTTTCATTTATCCATATAAGGAGCATTGTCAAAAATACGGAACAGTTGTTTAGATACTCTTGTCACTCCCTTTGAAACATCTGCCTCCTTAATCTTGTCCTTGTTCTTGAGGATAGTGCAAATAGTTGATGTAGACCGATTGTATGTGCGTGCTAAATCAGCAACGCTCACACCACGTTCACGTTTTTCAGTGATTCAACGTTTCATTTCTAGGGTCATTTTCTTTCTCTTATGGTCGTCTACTTGGTGCTTTATCTTCGGGGACATTTCTACGAAGGTTATTAAAATTTTCACACAAAAACCACTGCGTAAACACGAGTTTAGAAAAATCACAAGCTGCACTAAGATGGTAGCAGGAAGAGCGCTAAACCGAGATTGCCGTACGCTCAAAAGACGTTGGTCATATGCCGCTGCCGACAGTGAAAGGTGTTCATATTGTTGAACGTTTCCCCCAACACGCGCGAACGGTTGGAGACGCCACACTAAATCGTCGTCACTCGTTATGCGATACGTCGCTGGTTAATCAAGTCATATTTTTACAATTTGTTTTGCTCGTTATGGGAATTGGGCGTTATGGGAGGTGCTCCTTAAGTGAGGTTTCACTGTAGTGTGTCGTAAAGTCGTAAATAAGGGTCGGCCAGGTTGGTTCAAACGGCTCTGAGCACTATGCGACTTAACTTCTGAGGTCATCAGTTGCCTAGAACTTAGAACTAATAAAATCGAACTAACCTAAGGACATCGCACACATCCATGCCCGAGGCAGGATTCGAACATGCGACCGTAGCGGTTGCTTGGTTCCAGACTGTAGCGCGTAGAGCCGCACGGCCATCCCTGTCGGTCAGGGACCGTGTCCGGACGGCCTAGGCTGTAATGGTGACCGTCCACGAGAAACGAAGAAATCCGTGTTCGGTCTCGGTCCGGTACGAATTTTCTAACTTCCCCCAATGACATAATTCATTTCGCAGTAGCAGCTACTACCATTATTCCTTTGATTAACTGTCGTATAAGGCTGCGGGATCAAGTTTGGTGTCTGCTCTTTCAGACGTATACAAATTCAAGCAGTCTGCCAAAGACAGTGTCGCCAAACTTCTACTTCGTTTGGTTTCCTCAAACTGAGCAACCGTAGCTTTTGCTCCCGTAGCTTAAATTTATGAACTGATTTGATGGAACTACATTTTGTTGGAGACATATGAGCCTCAACGTAATCTGTGATAAGAATAGAAGGTGAAGTAATGAATTAAAACTTGCCTTACGGCTGAGACTTGACCCTGACTCTCCTGCTTACTACGCAGATGCGCTAACCACTACATCTCTGGGGCACTCTGGCTCGGACAGTTGCACGGATTATCCTAATCTAATCTCCTCCCTAACACAAACCTAAAAAAAAAAAAAAAAAATGTTCGAATGTGTGTGAATTTCTAAGGGACCAAACTGCTGAGGTCATAGGTACCTAGACATACACACTATTTAAACTAACTTATACTAAGAACAACACACACACACACACATCCATGCCCGAACGGCGGAGGTTCGAGTCCTCCCTCGGGCCTGGATGTGTGTGTTTGTCCTTAGGTTAATTTAGGTTAAGTAGTGTGTAAGCTTAGGGACTGATGACCTTAGCAGTTAAGTCCCATAAGATTTCACACACATTTGAACAACAACCCATGCCCGAGGGAGGACTCGAACCTCCGGCGGAAGCGGTCGCGCAGTCAGTGACATGGAGCCTCTAACCGCGAAGCCACTCCGCGCCACCACACAAACCCTTCAGCACATTTTCCACTTCTTTAAACGCCAGTATTGCCGATGCTCTCTGATATTGGAATAGCACCCCAGCTTTGTACGTAATGGGGAATCCCACCTGTACCACAGGGATAGGTGATCTATTGATCTGATGGAATTACATTCTCCTGCAGAGATATGAGTCTCAACTTTATCTTCGGTAAGGATAGAAGCTGTGTGAGCCACACTATCACGATGGTATAATGGTTAGCATATCTGCCTGGTAAGCAGGAGACCTGGGGCTTAGGTCCTGACCTTGGCACAAATTTTGATTCATTAATTCAGTTTCTATCCTCATCGAAATTAAATTTAGCGTTTTCGAAAAAGGCACATTTTAACTCATAATGAGCGTTTGAACAAGTGGTAACTCAGAGAGCCCCAGATGTCTGGGTATTAACGTACTTTAGTGTTTGAACTTGGGCGTGCAACGCCGGCCGGTGTGGCCGTGCGGTTCTAGGCGCTTCAGTCTGGAACCGCGTGACCGCTACGGTCGCAGGCTCGAATCCTGCCTCGGGCATGTATGTGTGTGATATCCTTAGGTTAGTTAGGTTTAAGTAGTTCTAAGTTCTAGGGGACTGATGACCACAGATGTTAAGTCCCATAGTGCTCAGAGCCATTTCAACCATTTTTTTTTGGGTGTGCAACGACCTGATTGGCTAACTTCAATGCTATATGGCTCATAAACGGCACAAAGTACTGATTTTTTTTCTTAACAGTTACGTCTCAGCACAGTTCCCCTGCGCCACCCTTAAAAGCTTTTCAGACTATTTCTAAACACTCTGTGCAGAAGACAGGAAAACCCTGTCTGAAAAACATGTTTCTCTCAGAAAGTTTGAGACAAATCTTACTAGTGCAATCATATCTGCTAAATAAGGAAATTTGAATGTGTTACATACAAGCACTGATGGCATGTCCAAAAAATTAAAAAACTTGCTACAACAGTAACGTCAGCGTTAGGATGCCGAAAAGACAAAACTGACCACTTTCCTCAGCGGAACAAGACAAGAGGATGGTGCAAAGTCTGCAATAAACATAATATTTTTGTCAAGTGTAAGAAATTGTAAGGATTTTCTTTTCTTCAGCAAAGGTAGGAACTGCTTTAGAGGATTCAGTTACTAAAAGAAACCTCTATACATAATCGAATTGTTACATTATATACTGTGTTCTTTAACAAATCGATTCTGAACGCAGAAATTTGATTGTACATTAATCTTACCCGTGCCCGTCCCGTTACTGTGAACCTAAATGTCCATTTGTGTAACATATTATAAAAACCGGACTAAAAATGAAAACGCTGATAAATATTTATTCGTGTTCCACTCTATAGTTAAATGTAAATAATGCTCTGCTAATAACAATCTAAAATAAATATTAATTGTTGTGGTTCCCAGGAGGTTAATAACTGTGATACCTGGAAGTTTAATGTTAATTTGATCATAAGAAAAGCCCTGGCTGGGGGAGTTATTGTGGATATTTACTGTTGTTTAAATTTTGCGATTAACTCACAGACTCAGTTGCTCTGGGCCACGTAAGTCGAGAAATGTAATCACTCAGTTCCCTTCAGTTTTATTCTTGCACAAATCAACTCAAATATGCCACCAGATTAACCTGAATAGAGTGATGGAGGTTGGTGTCAAAAAGGAATCATGTAAAGAAACCTGATCTGCCTCAAACATAGACAAACAGATCAAATGATTTTACTAACAAGACTCCTCCGACATTAGGCGCAACTGAAAAAGTGGTTATGTATTACTTCCGGAATGGGTGATAGCAAATGGGAAGCAAGTGAAGCATTGCAAGACTGTGTTGATACTTACTGCACGGGAATACATCCTGTACCAATGCTGGTATACACAAAGGAAAAAAGAACATTGGTTAAGCCCATAAATCACACTCATTAAAACAACCTCACCTTACAGTTCATAGGCAATGGGCAACATATCATGCAAGTAATATTGTACTGGTATCCGATGCGTAAGGAAAATCGAATTAAAGAATTTTAGGAGGCACTCAGTCATACTACGTCAGTTGGAGAAAGGACTCACTAGGCTAATACGCGGGCAAGGGGATCCTAGCAACAGTTACTATCTCGGTACAGGAAAAACAGGAAGAGCATGCATTCAAATCTGCAAAACATCGGTCATTTCTCCGATCGAACTGATCAACACTATCTGATCAAAAGTATATGGACATCCGTATGTAATGCGGAACTGACCGTTCGATCAGATGTCTGCATGTAGAGATTGTGCTCGCTCGAATTGCTCGGTGCATGTAGTTCAGCAAAAGTGAAAGTCCGGCAGGTGTCAATAAAGCCACTTGGCGCTCGGGGAGCAACTATACTCCCCCTTACAGACTAACATACTACACTCTACTTCCCTGACGCTCGTTCAAGCAAGCCATGCTCGAATGGCCCACCCGAGCATGTGAGGACTGTGGCAGGGAAGGCGAATGGTCCACTTCGGTTTACTGGGAGAATTTTAGGAAAGACTGGTTCACTTGTAAAGGAGACCGCATATAGAACTCTGGTGCGACCTGTTCTTGAGTTCTGTCGAGTGTTTGGAATCTGTACCAGGTCGGTTTGAAGGAAGACATCGAAGCAATTCAGAGGCGGGCTGTTAGATTTGTTACCGGTATGTTGGAACAACACGTGATCGTTGCGGAGAAGCTTCGGGAACTCAAATGGGAATCGCTGGAGGGAAGGCGACGTTGTTTTCGCGAAAGACTATTGATAAAATTGAGAGAACCGGAATCTGAAGCTGACTGCTGGACGATTCTGCTGCCGGCAACGTACATTGTGCGTATGGCCCACGAAGATATGCTACAAGAAATTAGGGCTCACATGGAGCTATATAGTTAGTCGTTTTCCCTTGCTCTGTTTGCGAATGGAACAGGAAAAGACGTGACTAGTAGAGGTACAGGGTACCCTCCGCCATGCATCATACGGTGGCTTGCGGAATATCTATGTAGATGTAGATAAAGACAAACTGGTGACAAGAATTCGATACAGACAAGCTTGAAGTTTAGACTCGGTGGAACAGCTTGTTTAGATTGCTACAGTATATACCGGGTGATCAAAAAGTCAGTATAAATTTGAAAACTGAATAAATCACGGTATAATGTAGATAGAGAGGTGCAAATTGACACACATGCTTGGAATGACACGGGGTTTTATTAGAACCGAAAAAATACAAACGTTCAAAAAATGTCCGACAGATGGCGCTTCATCTGATCAGAATGGCAATAATTAGCATAACAAAGTAAGACAAAGCAAAGATGATGTTCTTTATAGGAAATGCTCAATATGTCCACCATCATTTCTCAACAATAGCTGTAGTCGAGGAATAACGTTGTGAACAGCACTGTAAAGCATGTCCGGAGTTATGGCGAGGCATTGGCGTCGGATGTTGTCTTTCAGCATCCCTAGAGATGTCGGTCGATCACGATACACTTGCGACCTCAGGTAACCCCAAAGCCAATAATCGCACGGACTGAGGTATGGGGACCTGGGAGGCCAAGTATGACGAAAGTGGCGGCTGAGCACACGATCATCCCCACGTTCAAATGGTTCAAATGGCTTTGACAACTGTGGGACTTAACTTCTAAGGTCATCAGTCCCCTAGAACTCAGAACTACTTCAACCTCACTAACCTAAGGACATCAAAAACATCATCAAGTGACGCGCGCAAGAGATCTTTCACGCGTCTAGCAATATGGGGTGGTTCTAATAAAACCCCATGTCATTCCAAGCATGTGTGTCAATTTTTACCCCTCTATCTACATTTTCCGTGGGTTATTAAGTTTTCAAATTTATACTGACTTTTTGATCACCCGGTACTCAGACAGTGCAACAAAATCAAGGAATTGCTTGTGGAGAAGGACGCCTTTAAAAATCTTATTGGTTACGATAATAACACTGTAAATGAAGTCGTGACGTTTTTAGAGCCATTCAAAGATGCAATAGAAGTGCTCGAAGGCGAGAAGCAACCTATAGTCAGTTCGTTTTGTTATGGGTGCGTAAAATGACTAACGCAGTGTCTGAAGATACATAGGCACGTTTAAATTACTGTAGAGCCAGGTTTCTTGTCTAACACACGCTGTGCGTCCTGCAAATGAAAGTTGGACTTAACTGCTAAACTCTATTTCACTGTAACTGGTATTTTGTCAATATACCAGAACCGTATTATCGTCTATTAACTGTAGATAGTACGAGTCCCGACAATGTGCTGTCTCCGTTTCATAGAGGAGACAGTCGTAATTCGGAAGTTACACAATATAGTATCATTTTTGTGGCTGCCCTTCAGATTATGGAAAATTACGTCCGTTTGCGATAAAGATGAGCTGTCAAATATTGTGCTTCAAATCTGTGATGAAATATCAGTTCCAGATCCGCTAGAACAAAATTATAGCGACACAGTAACGTCTTACTCTGTTTTGTGAGAGAAGGTCAGTCGAACTCACCAGGAAAAAATATATATAAAAGGTATGGTTGACCATCAGATGCTTTTTTATGTAAAACCCAAATATCGACCGGTTTCAGTTACAGACCATCTTCACGGATTAGGGTTAAAACAGTTTAAGCTATAACATAACATCTGTCATTACATAAATAATGGCCATGTCTTATGGTTAGAGCATGTCATCAATTCCAGCATAATACACAGGACTTTGGAAGACATCCGTACTAATGACCTGCATAAACAGAGCAGTACTCAACTCCATCCCATTGCAGGTGTGCCCCAAGGTTCTCCTGTCCTGCATGTCGTCTGTACCGCCGATATGCCGATGCCCTTTCCCCCTCTCATCTCCACCAGAATGCCGTTGACTCCGCCTTCCTCCTCCTCTATACCACTTTACAGAAATCCCAACGGTCCCTCCAGTTGCTGTTGTTGTTGTGGTCTTCAGTCCTGAGACTGGTTTGATGGAGCTCTCCATGCTACTCTATCCTGTGCAAGCTTCGTCATCTCCCAGTGCCTACTGCAGCCTACATACTTCTGAATCTGCTTAGTGTATTCATCTCTTGGTCTCCCTCTACGATTTTTACCCTCCAAGCTGCCCTCCAATACTAAATTGGTGATCCCTCGATGTCTCAGAACATGTCCTACCAACCGATCCCTTCTTCTAGTCAAGTTGTGCCACAAGCTCCTCTTCTCCCCAATTCTATTCAATACCTCCTCATTAGTTATGTGATCTACCCATCTAATCTTCAGAATTCTTCTGTAGCACCACATTTCGAAAGCTTCTATTCTCTTCTTGTCTAAACTATTTATCGTCCACGTTTCACTTTCATACATGGCTACACTCCATACAAATACTTTCAGAAACGACTTCCTGACATTTAAATCTATACTCGATGTTAACAAATTTTTCTTCTTCAGAAACGCTTTCCTTGCCATTGCCAGTCTACATTTTATATCCTCTCTACTTCGACCATCATCAGTTATTTTGCTCCCCAAATAGCAAAACTCCATTACTACTTTAAGTGTCTCATTTCCTAATCTAATTCCCTCAGCATCACCCGACTTAATTCGACTACATTCCATTATCCTCGATTTGCTTTTGTTGATGTTCATCTTATATCCTCCTTTCAAGACACTGTCCATTCCGTTCAACTGCTCTTGCAAGTCCTTTGCTGTCTCTGACAGAATTACAATGTCATCGGCGATCCTCAAAGTTTTTATTTCTTCTCCACGGACTTTAATTCCTACTCCAAATTTTTCTTTTGTTTCCTTTACTGCTTGCTCAATATACAGATTGAATAACATCAGGGATAGGCAAAAACCCTGTCTCACTCCCTTCCCAACCACTGCTTCCCTTTCATACCCCTCGACTCTAATAACTGCCATCTGGTTTCTGTACAAATTGTAAATAGCCTTTCGCTCCCTGTATTTTACCCCTGCCATCTTCAGAATTTCAAAGAGAGTATTCCAATCAATATTGTCAAAGGCTTTCTCTAAGTCTACAAATGCTAGAATCGTAGGTTTGCCTTTCCTTAATCTTTCTTCTAGGATATCCTAGAAGAAAGATTCCTCCAGCTCCTTCTCAATTAGTTCACCTCCTGGTGCAACCAGTGGCTCCTCGAAATCAACCCTACCGGAACCCAGGCGATAATAATTGAGCGTACCACCAGCAGATTCCATTCCGACAACTTTTATCTTACGATTTATAACCGCCCTATCCAGTTAACTGACACACTAAAATACCTCGGACCAACACTGGATCGCCGACTAACATGGAAGCCCCATCTACTAACCATTCTACAGAAAGCCCAGAGCAGACTAAAATTACTAAAACTACTATCCAGCCGAAGATGGCGATTGCATCCTTCCACAATCCTCCATAGCTATGTCGCTGATCCGACCCATTCTCTGCTATGCAAATGTGGCATGGACTTCCACTCCTCCTTCCTCGTATCACGCCCTACAGATCCTAGAACGCCATGCACTCTGCCTAGCCTTTGGAATCTGCTTACGCTCCCCGACCCGCATCCTCGGCCAATGTATAAAATATCCCTCCATCCTCTTCCATCTTGAACACTTCCGAATACCCTACATTACCCACAAACTCGACACTCCCCACCCCATAATTTCACACTGCTCACTGCTCCTGGTACTCTACTGCACCTCTACCACCACATTCCCCCAACACTACACATCCACACTCTCCACATTGTTTCACAACGAAATTTTAATCGCCCTCCCTTACACGACTATGAAATCCACCCTAATGTATACCTAGCCTTTCTGACCTAAACAGAGCCCAACGCGCCTCATCTGGTCAGGAACCCCTCCCTCTTCACTCCTCTCCTCCCACAGCCTAAGGATTGGTGCGGAACGGCATCCGTCTTCACTCTCTCGCATTCCTCTTCCAAACATCCGCATACACAATCACGCTCTTACACACTACCCCAGCTGCTAAATTCCCATGATACCCTTCTTCTTGGCAGTCTAGGCTCACTCATCATTCCACCCATGTATCCCTTTGTTCAACGGAGAACACACCGACTTTTTACTTTTTAACTTTTACAACTGTCCCTCTGTGGCCGAAGAGCGGCGACTTCTACCCGCTGATAGCCCAGTCCGCCTACAATCCCCCCGCCAATACTAGGCGAGGCGAATGAATGACAATAAACGAAAAATATGAGGACACGGTGATAACAGAATGGCATAGCCAGGATACAAAGTCACGAAGGAGGTATGCGACCATGTTGAAATATATGTCTAGTCGGCAAAATGCTGAATAAGTCGCTGAAGGAAACGTCACTGACTGGATGCAAAATGACTTTATATTAATCCAGTATTACGCGTTTCAAAATGGTTAAAATGCTCTGAGCACTATGGGACTTAATATCTTAGGTCATCAGTCTCCTAGAACTTAGAACTACTTAAACCTAACTAACTTAAGGATATCACACACATCCATGCCCGAGGCAGGATTCGAACCTGCGACCGTAGCAGTCCCGCGGTTCCGGACTGCAGCGCCTAGAACCGCATGACCACCGCGGCCGGCATTACGCGTTTCATCTGTTAAAATATAATAAATCACAGAACAGTATATGAAATAAAAATCGGCTACAATAGTGTCATATACGTCTAATAAAACAGTCACAATCATAAAACGACACGTACCCTGTAACTTCAAGTAACCAGTGGACATAACAGTTACGTTATATTGGTAAAACACATGAGCAGACTGATAAGAGATTATTGATCATTAAACGACTACACAAATGTTGAACACCAGATGGCGTAGCAAAAGTGGGGGAGGCGCTGTATAGTGCCAGCATATCAATTACACTGAAGAGACACAAGTCATGGGACAGCGATATGCATATATACAGATGGCGGTAGTATCGTTTACACAAGTTATAAAAGGGATTCACTTGATTCATGTGAAAGGGTGTCCGCCGTGATTATAGGCGCACGACTGGAACTAACAGACTTTGAAAGCGGAATGGTAGTTGCAGCTAGAGGCATGGGACATTCTATTTCGGAAATTGTTAGGGAATTCGATATTATGAGATCCATAGTGTCAAGAGTGTGCCGAGAATACAAAATTTCAGGCATAGCCTCTTGCCACGGACAACACAATGGCCGAGGGACTTCTCTTAACGACCGAGAACAGCGGCATTCACGTAGAGTTTTGTCAGTGCTAACAGACCAGCAACACTGTGTGAAATAACCGCAGAAATCAATGTGACACATAACGTACGACGAACGTGTCCGTTACGACAGTGCTGCGAAATTTGGCGTTAATAGGCTGCGACAGCAGACACCCCATACGAGTGCCTTTGCTAACAGCTCGACACCGCCTGCAGCGCCTCTCCTGGGCTCGTGACCTTATCGGTTGGATCCTAGATGACTGGAAAACCATGTCCTGATCAGATGAGTCCCCATTTCAGTTGGTAGCAGCTGATGATAGGGTTACAGTGTGGTGCAGATGCCACGAAGCCGTGGACCCACGTTGTCAACAAGGCACTGTGCAGGCTGGTGGCGCCTCCATAATGGTGTGGGCTGTGTTTACATGGAATGGACTGGGCCCTCTGGTCCAACTGAGCTGATCATTGACTGGAAATGTTTATGTTCGGCTACTTGGAGACCATTTGCAGCCATTGTTGGACTCCATGTTCCTTAATGACATTGGATTTATTATGAATGGCAATGCCCCATCTCATCAGGTCTTAGTATTGCTGGACGATAATGCTCGACCTCATAGAGCACGTGTGGTTGATGTTTTCCGGGAAAGGTAAGATATTGCACGCATGGCATGGCCTACTCGCTCACTCGATTTGAATCCTATGGGATGCACTAGAGACACGGGTTGCGTCACGTCAGCATCCACCAACCCGTCCCCAAGACTTGCGTGCAGCTCCGCGGGAAGAATGGGCGTTATTGCCTCTCCATGACATTGATGACGTCATTCACAGCATGCCCCGTCGTTTGTCAGGTCTGTATTTCTGCCAAGGTGGTCACACCCCATATTGAGCACATTAACCAGTTGTCGAAATGTGTGTGTAAATTCCTAATGTTGGCAAAAAACTGAAAAACTTTTTTTGTCCACCGGTGCCCTTCCAAAGAAATCATCTTCGCATTTGATTAAGGCAAATCACGGAAAGCCTAAATCAGGATGGCCAGATGCGGGTTTGAACCGTCTTCCTTCCGAATGCACGTGCAGTATGCTAACCACTGCGCCACCTCGCTCTGAGTTTACGTTCTGTTTTCTTTATATTGTTTCTACTTTACTATCATCTGATTATACTGTTTTGCGGAAAAATAGAAGCAACCTTGCAAAATTTCTTTTTGTTGGTTTAATTTTGGACACCAGTGTAGTTATGTCTACGGCTTTCATTTTTAGTCTTGACCAGGAACCTCTGGTCGTTTTAATATTGTTTTGTTTGTTATACCTAAAATGTTACACAGTGTCTGTTCTGATTATTATCGTTAATTTCAGTTGTACATGTTTCTATAAACTTTTCTTATTTTGTTTTGTTGTCCTAATATGTCAGCAGTAAATGTTTAATTCTTTGTAAATATTTACGCCATGCAGCACATGAGACTTTATTAGCATTTAGCTACGCTACTTTTTGTTTAGAACAGGTAGAGAACTGTTATTTGTTTTATTTATTTTTTACTTGTCATCTGCAATCCATGCTTATTTTTTTTATAGTGAATGCCCTTACTTTTTAAGTATTATACTTGTATATACCACCAATTAAAACTGTGCCACTATGTAGCGTCGTACTTTTACGTGCAACACCCTCTGGGGTCCCACACGTGTATCCTCGTCAATAGACACACCGGGAATGCTGCAAATTATGCTGTGTAATTATTTTAAATTACGCTTATCTTCTGTAAACTTTTCTCACTTTTATTGTGAATTGCTTTGAATTCTCTTGGTTTAATGTTGTTTGTAAGTCGTATGAAATTCATACGATGTTGCTGTAGAGCGGCATACCCACTTTTATAATCTTACTCGTGTTTGTTACCGGTATAACATGTAACTATTATGTCCATTGGTTACTTGAAGCTCCAGGATACGTCTCATGATTTTAATGTTTTTATTGTATGCCTATGTTGGTTTTGTAAACTATTTTTATTTCATATGTAGTTGTGTGATTTATTTTATTTTAAAAGATGCTGGCACACCCAAAAACGTGCAATATTGGGTTAATAAAATCACTTTGCATTTAGTCAACGATCTTTACCTCACCGATCTATTCGAAATTTTGCAGACTACTCGTAAAGAAGAATAGATCGGTCAGTATAGCTCAGTGACTTCGAACGTGAGCCACCCCAACAGCAAATCCGTTAGGCCTCTAAAGTTGACCGTTAGTGATTTTGAAGTGGAAACGTGAAAGAACAAATACAGCCAAACCGAGAGCAGACATACATAGTGCACCGACAGACAGGGACCTTCAGGCTTTGCAGACGGTGTTTGTAAAATTTACACGAATCAGCGGAAGGAATCACTTGTGAGTTCCAAAGCTGTAACGGCAGTCCATAAGGCATAATGACTGTGTTTAGGGGGCTAAAAACAATGTGGTACAGTGGTATAGCAGGCTTCTCATAAACCTCACATATCAGTAGCCGGTACTAAGCGACACTTGCTGTGGTGTAAGGGCGTCGCCACAGGACAGTGTATGACTGAAAACAAGTGATTTGTAGTGTTGACTCATGTTATATCCCGTACCAGTCCAATGGAAGAGTATGGGTTCGGCGAATGCCTGGACAATGTTACGTGCCATCAGTGTAGTGCCAACAATGAAGTACGAAGGAGACTGTGTTACGATATGGGGTATTCTTCGTTGGTGTGGTGTGGTGCCCTTATCGTGCTGAAACTGTTAAGTATGGGAGAATATGAACACATTTTACAGCATTGTGTATAATAGAGGAACAGTTCGGCGACTATGATTGTTTGTATCAGTACGACAATGCGCCCTGACATAGTGCAGTACTGTGATTTTGAAGTGGAAACGTGAAAGAACAAATACAGCCAAACCGAGAGCAGACATACATAGTGCACCGACAGACAGGGACCTTCAGGCTTTGCAGACGGTGTTTGTAAAATTTACACGAATCAGCGGAAGGAATCACTTGTGAGTTCCAAAGCTGTAACGGCAGTCCATATGGCATAATGACTGTGTTTAGGGGGCTAAAAACAATGTGGTACAGTGGTATAGCAGGCTTCTCATAAACCTCACATATCAGTAGCCGGTACTAAGCGACACTTGGTGTGATGTAAGGGCGTCGCCACAGGACAGTGTATGACTGAAAACAAGTGATTTGTAGTGTTGACTCATGTTATATCCCGTGGCAGTCCAATGGAAGAGTATGGGTTCGGCGAATGCCTGGACAATGTTACGTGCCATCAGTGTAGTGCCAACAATGAAGTACGAAGGAGACTGTGTTACGATATGGGGTATTCTTCGTTGGTGTGGTGTGGTGCCCTTATCGTGCTGAAACTGTTAAGTATGGGAGAATATGAACACATTTTACAGCATTGCGTATAATAGAGGAACAGTTCGGCGACTATGATTGTTTGTATCAGTACGACAATGCGCCCTGACATAGTGCAGTACTGTGAGGCAATACGTTTTGGACAATAACGTTGCGAAAATGGAATGCCTTGCCCAGATTCCAGACATAAACCCAAAGGAACACCTTTGGGATGAGTAAAACGACCGAGGTTGGCCCAGACACCAGCGTCCAACACCACTACCTTCTCTCGTTTCGGCTATTGAGGAAGAATGGGCTGCCGTTCCTGCACAGACATTCAGACATCTCGTTGAAAGTTTTCCCAGAAGGGTTAAAGCGCCATAAAAAAATCTCCGCCGGAACAGGCCATGAATGCCCAACGGTACCGACAGCTGGCAGCCCACAGGCATCACTGGATGCGGATACGGAGAGGCATGTGGTCAGCACACCACTCTCCCGATCGTATGTCAGTTCACGAGACCGGAGCTGCTACTTCTCAGTCAAGTAGCTCTTCAGTTTGCCTCACGAGGGCTGAGTGTACCCCGCTTGCCATCAGCACTCGGCAGACCGGATGGTCACCCATCGAAGAGCTAGCCCAGCCAGAGAGAGCTTAACTTCCGTGAACTGTCGGGAAACGGTGTTACCACTGTGGCAAGGCCGTTGGCAAGCCATCATAAAGGCGAAAGGTTTTAATGTCCAGAAATGATCCCATAGTGCATTACGGTTTTATGGCGTGTGGGACCTTAATAGAGATTAATTTATGAAGTACGTCGGCACGTTAACAGCCAACGAGTTTCATGTCTTCTATGGTACCAGTATCATGCGAGAAACAGAAACGTTAAATTTCTACTGAGAAAGTGTTCATACTGCTATGTGTGTGGACCCAGAGTTCGTAAACAGCAATGTTTCAAAGTTACACTGCCACAATGATACAACAGCACATTCTGGCACTGCATCATCAGGCCATGAACAGGAAGTCGTGTGGAATAATTGGCTCAGAGATTTCAAAAAATGGTTCAAATGGCTCTGAGCACTATGGAACTTAACTTATGAGGTCATCAGTCCCCTAGAACTTAGAACTACTTGAACCTAACCAACCTAAGGACATCACACACATCCATGCCCGAGGCAGGATTCGAACCTGCGACCGTCGCGGTCTCGCGGTTCCAACTGTAGCGCCTAGAACCGCACGGTCACTCCGGCCGGCTCAGAGATTTCACACGGTTGTTCAGTCTCCTATTTGAACGGAATTTCTTCTTTTGTGTGTATTGACATCTTTTCTCTTTTTCGCGCATGCGCGTGTATGTGTGTACGTATCTTTACATTATAAACGTCTGTGGTGAGAGACGGACTGTAATGACGTAGTAATAAAACATTGGACTCCTATTCATGACGAGCGCTGTTCAGATCCTAGCCTTTTTTCTTTGCCAGTATTCCTCCCGTTAATGACTTTTTTATTGGTTTATTTTATTGGTGAGGGAGAAGCCCAGTACAATTATTGAGTTGGTGCATAAGTACGTAGCGTTTTTCCATAAGTTTAATGAACACAACAGATACATATAACATAAAATTTACTCATCAATAATATATTCTCAATCTGGCAATACTGGGGTAACTTTTCGATTCCACGACTGTAGGTATCACGCGATTTGGAGGCGAAGAACTCGTCGAGCCACGTTCGGAGTGCTTTGTCATTCGGGAAGGATGTTCCTAGAAGGTTGTTCGATATCGAACGGAAAATGTGAAAATCTGACGGCCGAAGATCAGATGAATAAGGTGGGTACGAAATGGTTTCCTAACCCAAATCCCGAATAGTGTTTTTGTCACACGAGCAGAATACTGGAGGGTGTTATCGTGGAGTAACATCACTGCACTCATCCTTCCTCGTTGTTGCTCCCGGATTGCGTCTGTAGACGCCTCATTTGTTGACAATAACAGTCAGCAGTGATGATTCGACCTCGAGGGAAGCAGTTTATAGTACATCACACCATCGCTGTTCCACCAGATGCATAAGATTGTTTATTGTGAATGTGCGCAGGTCTTTGCACGGGAAGTTGTTACTTTGTTTGGGCTCAACCATTCCTTTCCTTTCCTTATGTTAAAATAAAGATACCATTTCCCGTCACCATTAACGATACAGGATAGAAACGGTCGGTGTTTTTCACTAGCCAATAGATGAAGAGTAAGCAGAGATGCACAAATCGCCACCCACTGATTTTGGCTTAGAGCATGCGGCACACATACACCCGATTTTTGACAATGTCGTACGATCACAGTTCATCACATTTGTCAGTTACCGAGTACACTGACGTAAATTATTGTGGATTAATGCGTTTAAACGATCTTCATCAAACCCTGAAAATCTTCCTGAACGTGGAGAGTTCCTGATGCCAAACGATTCTCCTTAAAACGAGAAAACTGTTTTCTTGATGTTCTCTGTCCAGTGGCATTATTCCCATACACAGCGCTAATGTTTCTGGTTGTCTGAACTCTACTGAACGCAAACAGAAGAATATGTCGGAAGCGTTCCGGTATTTCCACGTGGTTGGTTGGTGAATTTGGGGAGGGGACCAAACAGCGACGTCATCGGTCCCATCGGATGAGGGAAGGAGGGGGAAGGAAGCCGGCCGTGCTCTTTCAAAGGAACCATCCCGGAATTTGCCTGAAGGGATTTAGGGAAACCACGGAAAAACTAAATCAGGATGGTCCAACGCGGGTTTGAACCGTCATCCTCCCGAATGCAAATCCAATGTGCTATCCACTGCGCCACCTCGCTCGGTATTTCCTCTTGGCATCCATTCTACGACGTCGACAGTTTCCCTCACTGTGTCGAAACGACAATATTTTATCTCATATATCAACAGTGAACTATAAATAAAAGATGATAATCGATAAATGAACCTATAGCAACCCCAATACCTACATGCAAAACAAAAACTTATATACCAACCTAATAAATAAGAAACTTCCTGGCAGATTAAAACTGTGTGCCCGACCGAGACTCGAACTCGGAACTTTTGCCTTTCGCGGGCAAGTGCTCTACCAACTGAGCTACCGAAGCACGACTCACGCCCGGTACTCACAGCTTTTCTTCTGCCAGTACCTCGTCTCCCACACAGTTTTAATCTGCCAGGAAGTTTCATATCAGCGCACACTCCGCTGCAGAGTGAAAATCACATTCTGGAACCTAATAAATAGCCTATACCTCTCGTACTACTGGTCCCAATGCAATTTTTGAGTCACCAGCAACAGTTTCACATGGCCTTATTGCATGAGGAGATGTCTGGGAGTGAAACCCGGTACCTGACGCATAGTCCTGCTATCCAAGTGTTGGTCATGATAAACTCTACAACTACCAGGATTAATTCAGTGTAAAGAATCTCCTGCTTACCAAGCAGGTGCGTTAAGTACTGCGCCTCCAAGGACACACTGCTCAGCGCAACTGGGCGGACTACCTCAGCATGCCTCACGGTCGACCCAGGTTCCCACCGAGCGCCACGTATCCCCAGTCCGTGTCCATTCCCTCCATGCCCGCTACTCTGAGATTCCCGCAGGAGGTCAGACGTACTTGTGCATCCACCCTGAAGAAGGTTGATCCATTATCCATCAAGGCGAATCAATTATATGAATATTTCGGACACAGGATTGTCAGGTTCAAATGGTTCAAATGGCTCTGAGCACTATGGGTCTCAACATCTGAGGTCATCAGTCCCCCAGAACATAGAACTACTTAAACCTATCTAACCTAAGGATATCACACACATCCATTCCCGAGGCAAGATTCGAACCTGCGACCGTCGCGGTCGCGCGGTTCCAGACTGAAGCGCCTAGAACCGCTCGGCCACTCCGGCCGGCAGGATTGTCAGGAACAGTCTGAAAAGCTTGTAAGGGCGTTGCAGGGGAGATTGTATTGAGGAATAGTTGTTAAGATCAAAATTCGATACGCTGCGCCGTTGCTGAATTATTTAGCGCCGAAGTTAGCCAATGAGGAGTTGCACCCGCTATAATGAGTTAATACGCAGATGTCTGTGGGTCCGTGAGTTACCACTTGTTGAAATGCTCTTTACTAATTATAATTTGACTGTTCAGACGTGATAAATTTAAGGTGGATCAACAAAAGCTAAGTTTGTTCAGTTTGAGGAAACCAAACTAAGAACAAGTTTGGCGACACTGCCTCTGACAGGTGCTTGAAGTAGCTCGCGCGACTCCTGATTTGATAACTTCGGTGTTAAATAACTCTGAAAGGCGGAGCGTACCCAGTTTTTTCTTAACAATTATTTCTCAGCACAACCTTCTCCTGCAACCTCTTTACAAGCTATTCGGACTGCTGCTGAGCACTTTGTGTATGATTACATGTACGTTACACTTGATAAGGGCCATGTGATCGAAATCGGCCAGTACACTTATATGATCACCATTGATGACCTGCAGCCGTCTAGAACGAAATAATATTTAATTTAATACCTTCAGCTGCTGACGGGCGTTGATATATATCACCGGGGACAGGTGAAAATGTGTGTCCCTACCGGGACTCGATCCCTGGATCTTCTGCTTCCATGACATACGCTCTTTCCATGTGAGCTACCGATTGCGCAGAGAACAGTGCGACTGCAGGGACTATCTGCTCACGCCTCCCGCTTCCGAAAGAGCAGACACCATATCTACATATCTATATAGTTCTGGCAATACCAGCCATGACCTTCTTCTGTGCGGATGCAAACATATTCCCCGAACTCTTATGGGACTTGGTAAGAATGTCTTCCACGAGTAATGAGTGTGTTGGGGTTTGACACTAGGAATATAGTGTGTGGACATACAAGGTGAGACTGTGGGTCTCGCGGGAGGCGTGCGCGAAATAGTCCCTGCAGTCGCACTGTACTCTGTACTCTCGGTGGCTCAGATGGATCGCCGGCACGGTAGCTCAGCATGTTCGGTCAGAGGGGCTCCTCGCCCTCTGTAATAAAAAACTGAGTAAAAGGAATCAACGATCAACTTGAACGGATGTCTTGTGACGTCCACCCAGACAAAACGCAACGAACAAAAAAAAAAAAAAAAGGAAAGAAAGAAAGAAACATGTTATTCGAATAAGACAGTCCTGGTGGAACCATCGCCTCTTTTAACGGAGAAAGCTGAGACTAAAATAACACTCATACACTACGCACAGTCCGCCATACAGCTCATGGTGACTTGCGTGTATGAATGGAGATAGCGAAATATTTTATGTTACACAGATTGCCACAATAAAACAATGTAATTACCTGATAATCTTACCTTAGACTGCTCTGGATCACATTTAGCTCTCATACAGCTACAGTCCATTGCGCGATAGATGGATATACTACGTGATGCCATTTTTAGCATTCGTTTGCGATTCGCCACTTGGACGCATCAGCTATGAAGTAAGAGAAATATACATTAAATCTCATGTAGTGAAATCTACCACAGACTCTCACTAATATTGAGTTCGGGATCTTGGGAAAGGCCGGGTAAGGTTTGGACGTTTATTCATACGTTCATCATACCATATCTCAACACACGTGTTAATGCGATACAGGTGATTTTCAGATAGGCACCGTTGCCACAGGACATTACTTAAAAGGTATGAAGCACTTAAGCACATGAAATATTCATGTAAACCTAGGCCGTAATACGTCCATGGGACAGTAATATTATAAATGACGGCATAGCACGTAACTTTTATTCAACTTATCACAGAGTCACCTCCATATTAAAAGCTAGGAAACAGTCTGGTGCATAATTATCATCGGGATACAGGATTATTCCCATACATTAACCATTTATCGATTAAAAGATGGATGAGGTCTCCTCCAATGGTGTTATTCTATTTCAGCTGCAAGTGGTTTGTGGAGTGAAATTTCGACCGAACGATAGCTAAAAGTCTGCAACTGTTTCGTTTCTGGAATTCACGTCGTTCGTGGTTGCGGAGAACGTATTTATGAGGTGTTTCTTGATTCCTGACAACACTTTAATTATCACTGTGACGATCCTTTTCAGTAGTTGGCGGTGACCACTCCAGAGTACTCGTTTACAGCTATTATTACCCTTCGTTGATAATTTTCTACGGCAGATTGTGTACGACGGCTCACCTTAGACACTATTGCACTAGATACGCCTACTACCGAACACACATTGTGACAATGCGAATATCTAGGTTTATATAATGATCTTTGAATGCTTGGTGGCATTAATACTGCTCTTATTACTACATGAATTAGCCTAGCAAAGTGTATTGGTGACCAGCCTCTGAAATTAACTACGAATACAGAAATGATTCTCTCAAAAACGTAAGTATCATTCACCATGTTTATTGTTCCAAAAGATTAAAGTTCTCTTGAATTAATTTCTAAAACCGCTGCTGAAAGCTACTGTGTGTGTATTTAGTATCTGCAAAAATGAATATTTCAAAACTTTCTCTAAAAGCACATTGAGCAACAAAGCCTCAGAGTAGATGAAGGCAACTATTAACGCCTGATCGCGGACAGATCAAGATTATACCATTCGCAAACTTTAAGTACAATAGAAATGAAAGTATTGTTCCTGAACACGAAACTGGCAGATTTACAGAATAAGCTAAAACTTAAACGAAGGTCGCTTCACAGAAAACTGTTTCCACTACGTGAAATTACGTAACTTCTGATACGAAGATCATAATTTACGTCCGAAGACTCGTGTGAAATACAGCTTCCTTTATGTCTAAACGGAATCTTTCAAGCAGTAGATGCAGTTTGCAGAGAGTTCAGACTTCCTAGATTTATGAAGCGCGATAGACACTGAACCACATCATTGGCTAATATCCGAGATATGTTTATATGAAGTATCTCCCTGCAAATTTTCTATGAGAACTTCGATCGATGGAAAATTCACTACAGAATCCAGTAAGTTACATAGCTGTGAATGTTCAAACAGAAAGGAAAGTAACATCGTTATGCCCAAGAAAGCGTAATACGGTCCGTAATGTCCTCAATATACATAAAAAAATTGTCGGGTGAGATCAGTTGCAGTGTCAGTTTATCCTTTCACGATTGTGTCGTCTACAGGAAAGCGTCATAGCAACGCGATCGTGAGAAAATGCAGATACGTTCTGAAATACTTTCCACTTGCTGTAAAGAATGTCTCCTCTCGTTAAGTGCGGATAAAGGTTAGATAATTCCCACAGAAAACGGAAGAAACCCGACAGTATCCTTTTACAAAATTTGTCGCAAATTTCTTGAGCTCGTCACACCATATAAATACGAGGGGCATTTAACAAACGGGTCAGATCGTTGTTGCAGAAGCAACGAAAAAAGCATGCCAAATTTATAAGAACACAAAATCCTCAAGATTGGCAAAGTTCTACAGAAGTTCGAAATATGGCGCGTACTTCAATGCGAGACGCTTTTAGTAATTTCCACAACGAAATTCTGTCTCGAAATCTGGAAGGAAAGAGATTTTGGTCGTACATAAAGCACATCAGTGGTAAGACGCAATCAATACCTTCACTGCGCGATAACAACGGTGAAGTCACTGATGACAGTGCCACTGAAGCAGAGTTATTAAACACGGCTATCAGAAACTCCTTCACCAAAGAAGACGAAGTAAATATTCCTGAATTCCAGTCAAGAACAACTGCCAAGACGTGAAACATAGAATACATATCCTTGGAGTAACGAAGCAGCTTAAATCAGTTAATAAAAGCAAGGCCTCCGGTCAAGATTGTATACCAGTCAGGTTCCTCTCAGAGTATGGATAAAATAGCTCCATGTTTAGCAATTATATACGACCACTCGCTGACAGAAAGATCCGTACCTAAAGACTGGAAAATTGCTCAAGCCACACCGATACCCAAAAGGGGAAGGAGTAGTAATCCGCTGAATTACAGGCCTACATCACTAACGTCGATATGCAGCAGGGTTTTGGAACATACACTGTATTCGAACATTAGGAAGCACCTCGAAGAAAACGATTTATTGACACGTAGTCAGCACGGTTTCAGGAAATATCGTTCTTGTGAAACACTACTAGCTCTTTATACTCATGAAGTAATAAGTGCTAAAGACAGGGGATGTCAGATTTATCCCATATTTTTAGATTTCCAGAAGGCTTTCGACACCGTTCCTCACACGCGTCTGCTAACCAAACTGCGTGCCTACGGAGTATTGCCTCAGTTGTGCGACTGGATTCGTGATTTCCTGTCAGAAAGGTTACAGTTCGTAGTAATAGACGGAAAGTCGTCGAGTAAAACAGAAGTAATATCTGGCGTTCCCGAAGGAAGTGTTATAGGCCCTCTATTGTTCCTGATCTATATTAACGACGTAGGAGACAATCTGAGTAGCCGTCTTAGACTGTTTGCAGATGATGCTGTCATTTACCGTCTTGTAAAGTCATCAGATGATCAAAACGACTTGCAAAACGATTTAGATAAGATATCTGTATGGTGGGAAGTTATTAACATGATTACTAAAAGAAATCAGCTAAATTTCGATTACGCGATAAGTCACACAAATCTGAAGGCGATTCATTTGCAGAACACTTAGAAGGTGCAACAGGTCTACAACAGAGACTGCTTAACCACTCTTGTCCGCCATATTTTGGAGTATTGCTGTGCGGTGTGGAATCCGCATCAGGTGGGACTGACGGATTGAAACTTCCCCTTTGAACAATTTCTGAATTACTGTGCTGATAAACCTCTTACATTATTTGCTTTTCAAACAGCTGAGCAAAACTGAACGTACTCAAACATTCACTAAAGTGACACACAATACTTTTAGCGCAACGCAATCTGACTTTCAAAAATCCCTCCAAAAGAATGGCCCTGACTAACGTTAACCTATACCTTTCACAAATCACTTACCTCACCAAAAATCTTCGTTACTCGAACTACTGCAATACAGCGAGCGCCACTACTGCCAGCTAAATAAAAGATTCAAACTACTGAAGGCACTAACTACTGATAGGCATAGTTAGCAAATGAAAGATTTTGATAGAGAATAAACAATATATTTACCTTAATAGTGTTGAAAAGTCATAATATACATAGCAGTTCATGACATCCAGTCTTACAAATTTCAAAACTCCGCCATTTCTCTCCCCACATCCACCACTGCTGGCGGCTCACCTCCAACTGCGCAACGCTGCGCGCTGTTAACATCCAGCTGCCCAACACTACAATGGCAGACAACAATGCAAACTAGCCACAGACTGCCCACAGCACAGCCAGTGGTTTTTCATACAGAGCGCTACGTGGCGTTACCAGTAAGAAAACCTAAACAGCCTACTTACATAGCCCCCACGCTCCCCACAAAAAATTTTACAAATTGTTTTGGGCAGTGGCCAATAATGATTTGATAAAATTTTTCATAATTACAATAACAAAGATATCAAATGCACACACTTATTGATAGAATGTTGGTCAAAAGCAAAAATTTTCTCACAGTCCATAAGTAAAATAGCAGTGTTTTTCTCAAAGTCTGAGCAGTAAAAGAAAATGCACACGGAAGTAGTGGATTTCCATGCAGTCTTGAAGAAGTAGTGTTGTCCTTCCAACGGAAAGACAGTGCTGACTCTTGACATGCAGACAAGTAATGGGCCACAACAGAGCAAACCCACCGCAGAGTCAGTCGAGGTTTTGAAGAATATTGGTAGGTAGGTCATCACAGAGTAGACCCACTGTAGTCCTGGTAGAGGTTACGGTATTGGTGGGTCACCAGAGGTGCAGACCCACTGTAGTCCTTGTAGTAATAATGGTATTGGTGGGTCATAAAAGGTGCAGACCCACTGTAGACCTTGTAGAGACGGCCAACAGCCATCTGTTGCGACTGTGCAGGTGCACAATCACCATCGAAGAGCCTTGCGTAGAATATAGCAAGTCCATAAACCACCACTTGTGCACTCACAAAGTTTTTGAATTGTCCTTAGAACCAGCAATGCTGTTAACCAGTCCCTTGCTGAATTATCAACACACGTCCAAACACTAACAGTCCTCTTTTTTTCCACATATTTTGCATATACTATGACCAACAGAAATGTGTGCAGTGAAATGAATGCTTACAAGTTACTTAATTTGATGAACTGGTGTCAATTACAATATTATAACATGAGAATACAATAATAATGGTACAAAATACATCATTAAAAACATAACAGTACAGATAACATTTGTAGTAACACAGACTTTACAAAAGAATAGAAATAAACATATACATCAGTGTTACAGGAATTATGACATGAGTACGTACATAAAAGATCAGAATAACTTTCGAAACATCAACTTCACAAATGAGCATTAAAACAAAACAGAATAAATAGTGTCTAAACATCTTTACAAAGAAAATAACATATCATCAGAAAAATTCTACAACATAACTCTAATTAGCTAAACACATTAAGACAGGAAAAACACAAATTCACATAGTGTAATAACACAAAAATACAGGACAGGGTTTGTTTTCAGTGTGACATTTGGTACTGCAGTCCACCCCAAAACTTCATTCCATATATCTTTCCTCTTATTTCAACATTTCTTTCCACCAAAAAAATTCTATCCAAGCATGCTTTCCGTATTTATATGTTCACACATTCCTTACCTCATTATTTATTTTCCATTATCTTACCTCATCATTTATTTCCAAGAAAATCCTACCTAAACCTGTTGTCCCTAAACCCTACTTTTTTGGTTCATATCCTCTTTCAAAATACTTTTTTGGCCAAACCATTTTCTTATAGCTTCTCAATGCATTTCTTCCAATTCATCACAACTCGTTCTCTTATATAGCCAACCCCTTCTTAAGCTAACTTAAATCTACTGAGCTCAGATGCTAAACTAAGAGACGAGGCAATGCAGCAGCACAAAACAATTAATACAAACAGCAATGAAAAAAAATGGAAATTGTCAAAGCAAGCTACAGTAAATCTAAATTACCAAGCAAATGCAACATTACAACTAATATGAGCCAATGTGCAGCAACAAGAAAAATAAATCAGTAGTAAAACTGGCTTAACAGAGTAATACAAAGTGAAATTCAGTAGCACTATGCCTGGTAAACAGCAGTAGCAAATGCATTAACTTATATCTAAACATGACAAACCCACATGCAGAAAAAATAGTACACTAAAAACAACAATGCAGGTAAGGGAAATGTATATTTACATCTCAATGTTTATGTAATTAAAGTGGTGCACCACAAAAAGTTATTCTACCAAAAAAATTACCAAGTAGTTTAAAAGAAAATTCCGTATGCAATACCTGTGAAGGGAAATGCTAGCGCGTAATTGTAGAGAGAATCTCCTTTGTAATTGCAGTCTTTCATTGTTGTACAGTAAAACAGTTGTGGCATGCATGTAGATTTGCACGAAGTATTTCGCAGCTGCGCTTGCAATTAGGTAGATATTATTTTCAGTGCTATGTTAATGTGTTCTCTTATTGTTGCTCTTCAAATTGTGCTTTTCTGTGTTATCGTGTGAAATATTGAGACAATAATGGCGTGTGAAAAACGTAATACTAGGCTCCAAAGTAAACTGAGAAATGACAGTGAAGACGAAAGCAGCGTGTTAGCGCCACCATGTAATGAATTAACTAATGTTCTAAGGGGAAGTTTCAGGATGACATCGAAAAAGTACAAGGAAGGGCAGCTCGTTTTGTATTATCGCGAAATAGGGGAGATAGTGTCACAGACATGGTACGTAAATTGGAGTGGCAATCATTAAAACAAAGGCGTTTTTCGTTGCGACGGGATCTTCTCATGAAATTTCAATCACCAGTTTTCTCCTCCGATTGCGAAAACATTCTGTTGGCAGCAACCTACTTAGGGAGAAATGATCATCACGATAAAATAAGAGAAATCAAAGCTCGCACAGAAAAATTTTAGTGCTCGTTTTTCCCGCGTGCCGTTAGAGAGTGGAATGGTAGAGAGACAGCTTGAAGCTGGTTCATTGAACCCTCTGGCATTTGAACTATTTCAGCCGGTAAAGTCACGGTGATGGTTTTCTGGGGTTCTGAAGGGGTTATTCTGTCCGATGTCCTCCATCATGGTGCAACGATCGCCTCTGAAGTTTATTGTGTTACACTCAGGAGAATGAGTACACGACTTCAGCGAGTTTGTCACCACAAAAATGCAAGCGAACTTCCCGTTCTCCACGACAATGTAGAGCCTCATAGAAGTCTGCTCACCCGGAAGGAGGTCATAAAACTTCATTGGACTGTTCTTCTTCATCCATCATACAGACTAATCACGTACCTTTTAACTCCGATCTGTCTGGCCCAAAGAAGGATCCACTCCGCGGGAAGCAGTATTTGGGTGATGGGGAGGGTACTGATGCTGCAAGACGATGGCTCTCGCAGTAAGGTGGCGTATGGCCTTCGCATTGAACGGAGATTATGTCGAAAAATAGGGTTTTGTAGCCAAAAAGTCGGAAATAATGTGGTGTATTGGAATTCTGAATGAAACCAACCTGCTTTCAGAATAAAATGAGTTGCGGTCTTACTGAAGGCCCCTCGTATTTAGCGGTAATACCAAGAAGCTGTATGAAACTGGGTGAAAACTTATGCTCAGTATTAGAGACATAGATTTCTTGGGAAGGTTCTTCGAAAGTATATTGCATCTTTAAAGGAAAACTTGAATTTAACAATATTGTGCAATGAATTCTAGAGTATTGTTCCAGCGTTTGATGTCTTTATCGAGTAGGCATCATATCAGACATTGAACAAATTCAGAGACACGTTGCTAGAATAGTAACAGGTCGGTATAGCCCATACGGAAGTTTAGCAGAGAGAACTTACATCGCAATCTTCGGAAGAAAGACGACGCTGTTTCCGGAAATCCTGTTTGTAAATCTGAAGTTCGAGAACGACTGCGACCAATCTGCTAGCTCCATCGTATATCCCACGTTAGGGTTATGAGAACAAGATGAAGCTCGGGGCACATACAAGTGCATACAGACAGTAATTCTTGGCTTGCTCCTTGGGCGAATGGAATGGGATAGAAAATCTCTGATATTGCTACAAACTACCCTCTGTCAGACTCTGCATACCGGCTGGCGCAGTATACAGGGTGATTCAGCTGTCCCTGTTTTTGGGTTTTATGTAACCTGCAACGCCTTCAGATACCACGCACAAGATCTTCATATTCTGTTGCTCGCTACATGCAAGCTCTTAGTCCTACAGAAAAAATGAACAGGACCTTTTGTAGGAAGTTTAATGTAGTTAAATTTGGTACTATGTTTTCGCCAGAGGCCATAGTTTTCTAGTTATTCAAGAAAAACCTACAAAAGTAACCTAAAAACGTGCTTGTGTTGAATAACTCGAAAACGTACCACAGTATAAAATTTAGCTACTTTAAATTTCCTACAAAAAGGTCCCCTTGATTTTTGATGCAGTACTAATAGTTTGTGGGTGGCGAGCGAGAGAATATGAATATCTCGCACGTGTTTTCTGTAGGTGTTGCTTGTTGTTTAAAACCTATCGATAGTGGCAGCTGAATTATCCTGTATATGTAGCTACAGATATTGACGACCAATCCATCTAACATATTTCTTTACCCACGATAGGTTCATTTACTACAATAGCTTGATACGGGCGGTGTTAATGTCAATGAAAGGAAGTCGCATAGGCCACTGCTGTACCTGACCTCCATATCTCGGACAATTTACAGCGCATCTCCGGCTCTAGCAAGGACGTGAAGCTTCGTACAAGTGTGTATTCGACGGATGGGGAATGGGAAGGGAGGTTACGAGATTATGGGATAATGACTCTTCTCTCTCCAAAAACCAAAAGAAATGTACTCAGCACTGATGTATTATATTTGATGGAGGGAGAGAGAAGTGAGAGAAAAGAGATAGGGGGAGGGCACATCACCCCTACCGCACCCTTCAGAACCTGACCAGGGGCCTGCACCTTCCTCCGTACGTTTATACATTTGATTATTCCTTGCACACGGATCCTATCACTGACTGCTGTCTTTAGCCTATGTTATGACGTCTGTACCAGCTACCAGTTTCGCTTCAGGCATATGTATGGCGGGAATAATTCTGTTTCCTGGTGTAGGATTCATCTGTCAAAACTATTATTTTCCAGTCGTTTGTGGTCCAGTTCCTAGATTCTTGGACTCATTATACATGGCTCCGTCATTTCATCGCTGTGAGAAGCATTCAGACTGGTATAAATCTGCTCTGCACACTTTGAAATCTGCAGCTTCTGGGGCAACTTTAAGCTTTACAGGCGTTATTGAATCTCTCAATGTAGCTACGATCAGATGTTGTCCTGTTTATTATCTTACACCAACTTGTAACAAACATTCGCTGTATCTTGGAAGCGCTACGAAAACCTTGAAGTGACCCTATACTGAAATATTACGGATCTAATGCACTGCTATCCGTTGTCTTTAGATCTCGTGCCTATTCGAGACAAGAAGTTCTCCATTCTTCTTCGAACAACACATTTGGGGTTTACAGAGAAATATTAACCATCATTTACAGCGATTTATCACGTCTGTTCTATGTCCTCTTGGATGGATGTGTAGCAGCCCATTCTTCTCTTACGTTTGCAATCAAGGTGGATGTGGATATTCGTGGTGATGCATAATCTCGCTATTCCCAGAACATTCGAGAAATGTCAGGTTGTAGTCGAGTCAGGATTTCGATACTGCCATCCTGCTACTTGCATTAAAAAAGGATACTATACAGAAAGCAGCTGGGAATTAAAGTATGCTGCGTTATGTTGTTGAATACAGTGATTTTCGACGAATATGTTTTCAGCGTGAATCAGCCATCAAGCTTTCAAATGATCCATGTAACAACCGGCACAACATTGTGACATAGAACAGATTTCTGCATGAGAAATGAGAGCACAAACTCCTGCCCTACCTCTAAATTTTATTGTGAGCTTTACAAAGGACAGATAATTACTTTTAGCCGCTGTTTTCCAAATCAGTATTATACAGTGTGTCAATTAGTGAAATGGTCTCCACGAGCAACACGTGGCATCGAAGAGGATTTCACGGCGAGGGGTATGTCTTAGACGTAGATTTTGGAGAATGGAAGCTAAGTTCCCTTGCAGCTAGCTGAGTAATCACGATTCCATGAATATCAGCACAGACAAATGATGCATATACGCAAATGTCATTGATTCTGCTCTTTTTTTTCATGCGATGTAGAAAATACACACGCTGCTCTAGTACGTTGCGCTTCTCAGGCGTTTGCGAGAAATCGAGGTTCAAAGTTTTACGAGGCTGTCGAAAATCATAAACGAGCAAACGGTTCTGTACAAGCGCTTGTGTTTCTATAGCTAGAGCAGTTATATCCTTTAAAGGCGTAGCGGCTGGTCAATAGAATATTTTTCATCAGAATGAGTACTCATTTGATATCTTAACGGTTTCCTTTCCGCCAACTGTCGTCAAACGTGTTACAGCTGTACGACTCGAGGCCCAAATAGGACAATACACGAACATTCGTCTAGAACTTCTCACCTGTATATTAAATGCGGCTTTCTTCTATGCTGCAAGTGTTCCTGTACTTATACATTAATTAAATTTAATGGCATTACATCAAATATTAAAGTTAGTGCCATCACCTGCTTACTGTGTAGATTTTGTGGGTAGGTTCTTTGTCTGTTTGTCAAAGGAAGCGTTCAATGTTGTGAAGTACACAACTAAGTCAGTTCTCTTTTGTAGTGTGTTTCACATAATATATTTTTCTCTATAACATACAAAACAATGGGTGAAAGAAAAATTTTTGTAGATAGGTAAAAGTGAGAATCGCTGCTTTTTCTTCAGAGCTATGAAAAAAGTTTATTTAGCATTTTAATTAACTGAACTGCATGTTCTTGGTGGAACATTGTATATTTATAAACTTATCGAAACACGGTTTTTTGCCTTTATTTACAAACATTTATTTTCGTGCGAGCTAGGTTTCAGGTTGTAAGGGCATTTTCTAGTACGGTGTAGTCTTCGACCCTTACATCTACGTATTTTTATTGGAAGGTACAGATTTTTCGAAAAAAATACGTTTTGATTTCTTGCAAGCAAACAATAAATTCTACGACTAAACCATTTCTCTTTTTGTCGATAGCTTACTCTTTTTTCAGTTTCTTGACATGTGATTAAATTTGATTGATAAGTACGTCTGATAACTCGATTCGTAAGTCCTTTTCTCAATAAATGGACAAAAAAATTGCGAGATTAACGTCATTTTTTCCTTCTGGTTAAAAATAAGAAAGCTATTCATGTTGGAGTTCCATGTACAGGGCGGTCATAAAATCTCGACCAATTTTACGAATGCATTTAAGTAATACCCATGTACGCTGACGAGCCAAAACATCATGACCACTTGCTTATTAACCTGTATGTCCGTCTAGGGAACAAAATACATCACGGATTCAACAGTTCATTGGTATGTTTGTGGAGGTGTGTGGCATTAGATGTCTACACACAGGTCATGTAATTCGCATAAATAACGGGCTGCTGATTTGAGTACGCGGTGATGGCGCCCGATAGCGACCCAGATGGGTTGCATAGGATTTACATCAGGCGAAATTCTGTAGCCCGGTTCTGGCTCCGAGACGCAGACAATTACATTGCTGAAAGAGGACATCTCCGTCGGGCAGAACATCAAGCATGAAGGTATGAAGGCGGTTGGCAGCTGTCAGCGCGTATTCGATTACTAATAGAGGTTCCATGCAAGTGAAGGAGAATGTCTCCCATAGCATAATACTGTTCCCACCAGCATGTGTCCGTGGCGCGCTGCACGTTTCGAGCCGCCGTTCACTTCGATGACGGCGTTTGTGGAGACGACCGTCTACCTAGTGTAGCAAAAATTGATTTATCCGAAGAGCCGGCACGTTTCCATTGATCGACGGTCGAATCGCGTTGATTCCGTGACCACTGTAATCGTAACTGAAGATGTCGCTGTGTCAGCATGTGACCACATAGGGGTAGTCTGTTGCGGAGCTCCAAGTTCAACATTGTGCTGTGATTCCATCTTCTTACTGAAGCAATGGTTCCAGGAATTATTCCAGCATATCACAGTATATCCTGTAACTGACTCTTTTGCAACAATTGAGAATCCACGAACTGTGGCTTTTTTGAATCCTAGTCACACATTCACTTTTCGTGTGTCTCTTTGCCTATCAGTGATAGCGTGTGGTGGCACATTACCTCATATGTAGCAGTTATGTTAGTTAACTTTGCCGCAGATACAGAATGTGACCTCAGTAAACAAAATGCGATGCATGACGTGTTCTATCAAATCGTAACACACAGCTTTGAGAGCTACGTAATATTTGCGGTCTAATATGTGAAGCACCTGAATATGGTAGCTTTTTTCTTTAGCGTTAAGTGTAAAGCTTTCGGCGTCATCAATTTGGCCACCTCTAACTCGTTCATGAAAACGACTGGTTGATGCATTCTGACTTCTTGGGATATCTCCTCTGATTCGCTGAACCGTCTCGTGTGGAACAAGATGTCTCCGGAGTGTGACTCATCGGCAATGTTTCCATTTCTTTGGAACTTATTTTCAAGTAAGCGAATGTTTGCTCTTGTTTCTGCTGGCAAGCAAAATTTTAGAGTGAGCGACTTTTGGATTGCCATATAAGATAAGCCGCGCAATCGGAGACTAACACCAGCCACACGATATTTTATCGTAAGTATTCTTCTTGACTATCCCGAGAAAAAGTAATTGGCCAACGATATCACTGGAATGTATTACAATTGTCTATTGCGTAAATGCAGCCATTATTTTTTAGAAATTGATCGAGACTTTTGACCTCCTGTGTTATGGAAAGCGACGGTAAACTAAGCCCTTTGTTGGAAGACCAGAATTACTGTTCTTAGCAGAAGCTCATCGAGGCGCTCTTTGATTCCTTTTACTCCCTAAATTATCTAATGTATTGTCCTCGATGGTGAGTGTTCATCGGAGGTGAGGGTATCATCTGGAGTGCCCCAGGGAAGTGTGGTAGATCCGCTGTTGTTTTCTATCTACATAAATTATCTTTTGGACAGGGTGGATAGCAATGTGCGGCTGTTTGCTGATGATGCTGTGGTGTACGGGAAGGTGTCGTCGTTGAGTGACTGTAGGAGGATACAAGATGACTTGGACAGGATTTGCGATTGGTGTAAAGAATAGCAGCTAACTCTAAATATAGATAAATGTAAATTAATGCAGATGAACAGGAAAAAGAATCCTGTAATGTTTGAATACTCCATTAGTAGTGTAGCGCTGGACATAGTCACGTCAATTAAATATTTGGGCGTAACATTGCAGAGCGATATGAAGTGGGACAAGCATGTAATGGCAGTTGTGGGGAAGGCGGAGGGTCGTCTGCGGTTCATTGGTAGAATTTTGGGAAGATGTGGTTCATCTGTAAAGGAGACCGCTTATAAAACACTAATACGACCTATTCTTGAGTACTGCTCGAGCGTTTGGGATCCCTATCCGGATTGAGGGAGGACATAGAAGTAATTCAGGGGCGGGCAGCTAGATTTGTTACTGGTAGGTTTGATCATCACGCGAGTGTTACGGAAATGCTTCAGGAACTCGGGTGGGAGTCTCTAGAGGAAAGGAGGCGTTCTTTTCGTGAATCGCTACTGAGGAAATTTAGAGAACCAGCATTTGAGGCTGACTGCAGTACAGTTTTACTGCCGCCAACTTACATTTCGCGGAAAGACCACAAAGATAAGATAAGAGAGATTAGGGCTCGTACAGAGGCATATA
The DNA here is from genome assembly GCF_023864345.2 of Schistocerca serialis cubense. Classification (NCBI taxonomy): domain Eukaryota; kingdom Metazoa; phylum Arthropoda; class Insecta; order Orthoptera; family Acrididae; genus Schistocerca; species Schistocerca serialis. The sequence goes on from NC_064640.1 coordinate 816,478,176, forward strand.
GGCAGTCATTTTTCCCTCGTTCTGTTTCGGAGTGGAACAGGGAGAGAAGATGCTAGTTGTGGTACGAGGTACCCTCCGCCACGCACCGTATGGTGGATTGCGGAGTGTGTATGTAGATGTAGAGGATTATCAGAGAAAAATTTAGGTAGCGGAATACGCAATAGGATGCGAATTACAGCTGCAGTGGTAACGCGAAACAATAGCAACGCAACCAACAGTACTGCCGTAGCTGGCCAGTGACGCCGGGCAGGTCCTCTTTGTCGCATTAGAAGAATATGGTATAGATAGAAAAACTAGGACACTTATACAACATACACTTACAGACACCATATCCAAAATAAAATTTATTGGAGAAATCTGAAACCCATTCGAGATACATATAAGGGTAAGACAAAGAGATGGTCTCTCACAGCTTTTATTCAAAATTGTCTTTTTATTATGTTAACACACACACACACAGGCTCACAAAAAACGTCATATTATGGACACATACATAGAATGAACAACAACAGGCTCACAAGGAGGATTTTTGACGTAGTAAATAGTTCAATCAAAAATACATAGATTACAGAAATAGTAGAACACCTAAAACAAGCAGGGATCTGTATAGAAATGGTAAATTAAAGAGTGAAATTCAGAAAGAAAATTATGAACACGAAAACTGAAGTAAAAGAAAGGAAGGAAAAAGGCCGAATTCGGACAGAGCAAGGGAAACAGGAACACAGCCAGAGAATGAAGAGGTTTCGGGAAGAGAAAAAGAGAAGGAAACAACAAAAAAATGAATAACAATGTAACATTCAAGTTAAACACTGTCCCGGAGGCAAAAAGTGTAATAATTATATTGATAATTTAGGTAGGTAAACGTAAGAAAAGTTATTCATTTTACGGGGTTATGAACATAGTGTATTGAATAGCTCAGTGGATTAGAGATAACAGCCAACCAGTTGCAAAACCTCGATGGTTTTAAAATCATCTTCTTCAGAAAACATAGGACCTACTAACAAGTTAACGACATTGCGTGTTGAACAAAGATAGTAAAATAACAACAAGCAAAAATTAGAGGAAATGTTTCAAAAAGTTTTTAAAGAATTATACTCACGAGAAAATCACATTAGCTATAGTAAATGTGGAAGTCGTAGACTCAGTCTAGTACATGTCATCCACTTGATCGCCGTTTAAAAAACATTATATAAAAGTACTACCCATCTATTGTAGGACCTTCTCATAAAATATAAATTTCTCTTTTTATATATCACATATTTGACGCAGGACGCAACAACATATATTATACTACTATAAAGACTTGCATAAAACTGACATTTTTTAAAAGTTTTAAGACAAAGCCCTACAGTGGACCGCTACTACTTTCATATAATGTACCATAAATGGTGATTAAGTGTATGACATGTACTAGACTGAGGTAACGCCTCCTACATTGACTATAGATAATATGATTTTACGTGAGTATGCGTCTCCAAACGTTTTTTTTGTAACAATTCCTGTAATTTTCTTATTGTTATGTCATTATATTTTTTCCATACATAATGTCGTAATCTTGTTAATACGTCAACCTCTTTTGAAGAAGACAGTTCTCAAACCGTCAAAACCATGGTCAAGGTTTAATAAACATGTATTTTGCTACTTATAGGCTGTTATTTCTAATCCATTGAAGCTCTAGGATCCACACTAAAGCACAGCCATGTTCAAAATCTCGATAGTGTACTTAGTTATTTTCCAGAAAGTTGCAGCAACGAGTTACAGTTTTTTCTATCATGTAGCTGATATACGGGTTGTCCATAGTTCCAGTTTCAAAACGCTGTAGAAAGAGCATCACTGCTCACAATGACGTCAAATTTAACAGTTTATTATTGACGTACGGAGGCAATGTCAAGAAACAAAACAAAAAAAGAGGAAACGAAAATTTTAGCAGTAGATGGCGTCTTGACTTAAATGGGGTCGCCTACAAATGACAGATGAATCACAGTACGATGGATATGATTTGAGTTGCACATAACAGCATCCAAATTAGGTAGGTAAGCCTATCCACCATGGCAATGCCGTACCACGTCCGACGGCAAAAACAGTTTTTTAAGTGTTCTGGGACGGAAATTCACATAACAGCAAAGTGACATCGGCTTTTAATTGTCCTGCTGCCAAAAACCGCACAAAAGGCAAAATGACACCTTTTTATAACTGTCTTGAGACAGGTGGTAGACATGTTCGATGTGTCTACCATTTACTGCTACGAACTGAAATCGAAAACAGCATGTTTCGCCGGCCGTTGTGGCCGACCTGTTCTAGGCACTTCAGTCCGGAACCGCGCTGCTGCTACGGTCGCAGGTTCGAATTCTGCCCTGGGCATGGATGTGTGTGCTGTCCTTAGGTTGGTTAGGTTTAAGTAGTTCTAAGTCTAGGGGACTGATGACCTCAGATGTTAAGTCCCATAGTGCTCAGAGCCATTTTTGAACAGCATGTTTTCGCAACAGACCGGAGTGTCTCGAGGGTCACGTTCTGAATGCGATGTGCAATGTGTGCCTTCAGTTCAGCTACGTTCTAAATTGGAGCACTGAACACAACATCATGTGATATCGGTGGCCAAGCTGTAGGAAAATGACAGGTGGTGTTTCCAGCGTTACCGAAATGCCTCTGCAGTAGCTGCTTCACTGGATGTGCCATGTGCAGAGGAGTGCCATCTTGTATAAAAATGATCTTACCCACACATCCACGCTGTTTAAGGCTTGGAACGACGACGGTGGGCAAAAGACTCTCATAGCGTTTACCAGTGACGGTACAGGTAACAAACATGACCCACAGGACTCATCTCCTCCAAAACATACGGCTCTGCGATAAACGGTGCCGCCAATCCGCACCACACAGTCCCTTTGCAGAATGAAATGGTACCGGTTGATGTTCGTGCGGATTTTACGTTGTTCATATGCTGCAGTTCTGCGCGTTGACATGTCCTTGGACATGGAAACTGGCTTCATCTGTCCACAGATTCTTCCATGCTCATTCATTGTCTACTTACCTGCGAGCAAGAAATTCCAGAGCGAACATTTGCCTAGCTGGCAGGTCAGCTGGAAGCAACTCCTGAACATCTGTGATTTTGTGTGGATAGCAATGCAGGATGTTTCATAGGACTTTATGCAGTTTGCTCGCAGGAATGTCGGACATTCAGGCAATTCCCCTTGCACTACATGTTTCCACACCACCATTCGACCCCTCCTGCAAAGCTGTGGCCTTATCTTCGACAGACGTCGGATCAACTGCTCTCCTCCCTTTGTCGCATTACACTTCAAAAGAACCTGACTTTTCGAATTTTATAATCATTTTCTCCAGACCGTTAGCAGACATTGGACCACTGCCATTTTTCATACCCTTGAGTGTCCAGGACTTGGGCAGGGCTACTGGCGCACAGTCACCGCTCGCGGAACGCGCGATGTTTCATGGCGTCAGTCATGTTGGGCATCTCGGATGCAACCTGAGAAACAGCCGTGTACCGCGTGTCTGTCTGTGTGCACATTTTTCGTTCCATGCCGTTTCCCCTTGCGTCAATAAGATGCTGTTCAAATTTGACCCATTCTGAGCAACGGTTATCTTTCTATAGCGTTTTGAAACTGGAACTTTAATTATGGGCACTCTGCATGTAAATTAGCTGTACACATATAAGTTTGAACCGAATTTCTATCAATTTTATTTAGAGAGCCAGAAACGTTCAAAGTTTTAGGGTTGGATACAGCATGTTGCACATAATTTGCTGCGTTCAGATGGATGATCAGATGAGAGGATGTTCATTTAAACCTGTTGGTTAAGGGGAGACGGAAGGCAATTTTATCCATATTCTGCCACTGTTGTTTTACTCTTTGAATAGGTACACTTTTCAAAAGAACTATAAGTGATAAAACAATGAAATTTTTACTGCGTATACATAACTATATGCCTCAATTTAAAAGGAAAACGAACATAATACCTCTTACGGTTTTATTCTTTCACTGGTAAAATTTAACTTTCTTTGTTATTAACTTATTACCATCTGCAATACAAATTAAAAAAAATTTCATGTTTCTAAACCCATTAGTTTATCAAATCATGGTACCTGAAAGTAAAGTTGTTGATGAGAATCACTTACCACTAATATTTTCCTGCACCATACTGAGCATCATCTGAATCATACTGATCTTCGTTTCTTCTCTTGGTCCCTCTTCTTTTCTGTCTGGCTTCTTTTGTGCATTTTAAATTAGCAATATCTGGTTTGCGGATTCTCTGTTTATCTATTTTCACTAAGGATTTTGCAGTATTTCCACTAGATTTTATGCCCAATAATTACAAAACATCCAGTTTTCTAATTACACCATCATTGAAGGATAAAATAGCACCACGAACACCAAATTTGTGGATTGTATGCTGAACAAATACAGTTTTCGGTAGCCAGTTCCAAAAGACAGAATTCACACATTCATTTAAATTTTGTGTTTTCTCACGAAGACATTTCTTCAACAAGGTATCTTTACAAAGATCTCTAAATATTGGTTTAATTTCATTCATTACTGGCGGCTGCTGTGGCCGTGCGGTTCTAGGCCCTTCAGTCCGGTACCGCGCGACCGCTACGGTCGAAGATTCGAATCCTGCCTCGGACATGGATGTGTGTGATGTCCTTAGGTTAGTTAGGTTTAAGTAGTTCTAAGTTCTATGGGAATAATGACCTCAGATGTTAAGTCCCATATTGCTCAGAGCCATCATTCATTACTGATGCAAGTAAAGAGTGTTTGTGGTCGTATTTGGCACTTCTCCTGTACTTGGACCAAGTGTCAGGATCATTCGGACAAAGACCGTGCACTGGATTATCATGGTTATGGGAATAAATAGCCCATACAGCTTTTTTCATATTTTCTAAATTCCCTACATTTCTTCTTATGGCAAAGCCATAATAGTTCTGTAATCTATCTATTTCAACATTTGTCAGGTGACCTTTACCACATATCTCCTTACCATCTTCCAATACTATTTTTGACATTTCTTTCAATAATCTTCTCAACCTGGACCACATTCTCTTTTGGACATGCCCAATGCACTTTAATTTAGAAATTGTGACATTAGAACCATAGGGTTGTTCTGCACATACCCGGTCATAAGCCTTGCTGTCACCTTCCCCTAAATACTGTGTGCATCTAACACCTCTGTTTGCTACAGAACGATTAAAAATCCTGAGAACTCCTGCTGCTCCCATCCCAACACTTGGACCACTATAATTCATCTGACAGTTATGTTCATGCTCTTTCTCAGTTCCACTGCCACAAGTTTTAGAGTACTTACTTAGAACTGCTACATCAATTACCATTTAGTGAAGGGTGTCATATCAAAACATGCACAAATATCACCACTTTCACTATCATCACTTTGCTTGAGTGCTTCTTCAGCTGCTTCTTCCATTGATGTGTTACAAACTTCAACAACAGCAGTACTCATAACGTTATTGAAAGTCATAAATTTTGCAGGAGGATTTGGAATGTCAAGTAATGCTCATAAGAGTTTGCCTGCCTCCATCCCTTTACCAATAGATCTGGGACCATAAACTAGCCTTATGTTGTTCTCATATAAATTTTTGATGTCATTGTTGTAGCAACTGCACCACCTTTTGTACAACTCAATGTCAGTTTTGACACAATCTCTCTACGAAGACGCTGGTTCTTAGCCATAGATACGTCACCACCACATATTCTGCACACAGCATTTTTGGAATTGAATCACAGAGTATGCTAAGGTGCACCATAATATTTCCAAACGAATGTTCATCTCCACAAGCTGACCGGGAGGAAATGCCTTGAAGACACTGCAGTTTCTTTCTTGATGTGCTGATTTTCTTTATGTCTAACATTCTTGGGTCCTTTGACCCACTAACCTCATTTACCTTTACGTATTTACTTCCTCTGAATTTTTATTTAGGTGAGAATTTCTTTATTCGCGGCATTTTTATGAAAACACGCGGAACCAAAGAAAATACAAATCAACACGTACTTCACTCACAACAAACTTCACTAAGTAAAACCATTAACGCTCGAAAACAATAACAAACACGACCGTAAAAAAGAGTATCGATAGTAGATACAGGTAAGGAAACACTGAAGCGATAAAACAATAGAAGCATGAAATAATATACAAGGAGTAACAGAAAGCTGTGCATTATCTCTACATGGGGCAAAAAGGAAGGCGTGGCATTTAAATGCCAGATTGCACAGAGCGTCAGTAAAACCATAATATCTCACAAAAGAGTTGTCGTATTTTTATAAAACAAAAACTGTCTCACGCAGGAAAGACCAGGCATTTCACATACGCTAAAATCTAAAAATCGAATTTTTGAAGCCCACTTGCCTTCCGTCTCCTCTTAAACGGGTGCCCATTTTCCTGAATTCATAGCATAATGCTCCTTCTAAATGACCTGCAACGATAAGTAAAGCTTTTGGTGTGACAGAGCGCCTCGCTGGTCCGCCCACACCCCCACAGCCACTGGCTGGTCACGCATCGAGGAAGATGTGACCAACGGATATTGTCGAGCACTCTTTAGTACTTAGAACTAGCACTCAGCAATGTGACCGGATGCGGAAGTTGGCGACTTGCACCGCCGTTATTCTGTACGATATGCAGCTTACGGTCAAGTTCTGTAGCCCCTATCTAGAAGAGCATGTGGACCATTCCACCACTCGTCTGACACAATTCGGCAGAAAGGCATGTAACGAATCCTTGCGTAGCTACTGAAATGTATCTTTATTTTTATTTTCGTGCTTCCTTAAATGTATGCATCTCGCCAGTCAAGCCACAGTTCTGAGTGCAGAATTGCTAGCAAAACCACCAGAAATGAAGAACAGCAATGCGCTTATGCCTATACAGACTACTGTATTAATGAAGTCAATTCACGGGGGAGACCATAAGTCGATCCGGATCGTCTTCATTTTTACAGTGTTCGCGCATATATTATTCGCAAATCTGTAGTGGTTCAAATGGTTCATATGGCTCTGAGCACTATGGGACGTAACATCTGTGGTCATCAGTCCCCTAGAACTTAGAACTACTTAAACCTAACTAACCTAAGGACATCACACACATCCATGCCCGAGGCAGGATTCGAACCTGTGACCGTAGCGGTCACGCGGTTCCAGACTGAAGCGCCTAGAACCGCACGGCCACACTGGCCGGCAAATCTGTAGTGGGCAGCCTACGATGTTGTTCTTGAGGAGTAGATGAAGCGAACACCACAAGACGACATCTGTACTACCAGCACTATTCGCGGCACGTCATGTATTTATCCACCCCATCGATACACAATTCCACCCTAAGAGCTCACAACGCTAAATGAGTTATCATTTATTAGAATCTCCTTTATAACCAGTGACGCACTTAAGCGGTTTCATGCCCTCCAATAAGTCACAGTGGCCGTCCATTGCACATTTCATTTAAATTCCATCGACATATACTCTCAGAACCACTCCCATGTCTTATTCCTGCATAGATACCTTTGTGTAATTCCACTCTCACAGAATACTGCTTAGCATATTCGATTCTACAACCTTCAAATCCCATCATAAACCCAAGAAGATCCTGTCAGATTACGACAACCCTCGCAAATGCTAGCTCTTCTGTACCCATACACGTACCCCTAAAATCATTTCGGTTTTCACACCCAACTTACACCATCTTTGTCACGTTCTCATTCCACACACATAATTTACACAGATATGCTTGACGAACTGCAGTACCAATGTCAATATTGTCAACATCAAGAACACGAACATCACAACGGACACAAATGAAGTCTTCATCACTACATCATGATTATCAGGTCATAATTACATAAGCCAGAGTTTACTATATTTTAATGTTTTAATGCACGCTTTTCAATTAGTGTAGCGTGTGTGGATCAAGAATGGCACTTAACGAGTGTCGGCCGCTCCATAATTGCAAGAAATATAATAATGGGGTAAAAAGGAGACGCATAATGGACTGGAGCTAGTCCCTTTCCTACGTATTGTTAGATTGACACAGCTTGCACATGACTTTAATTACGTATTGTTCATTCAAAGTCGCGCGGAGTGGCCTCGCGGTTAGAGGTGCCATGTCACGGATTGCACGGCCCCTCCCGCCAGAGGTTCGGTCCTTCCTCGGGCATGGGTGTGTGTGTTGTTCATCATATAAGTTAGTTTAAGTAGTGTGTAAGTCTAGGGACCGATGACCTCAGCAGTTTGGTTCCTTAGTAATTCACACACATTTGAACATTCATTCAGGGTCTGTAAACAATATATTCATATAAAAATAAAAATAAACACAATTTTGCACAAAACTTCGTTTTTAAGAGGAGTTCGGAAAATTAAAATCGCCAAGAAGCCCTTATTTTAATTAACAGACACACATGTGATTGACGTAAAGAATTCAAAAGTAACTAAAAATTGGGGACGTTACTTGTCAGCTAAGTCTAACCAGTATGCTAATAGTAAAGTCGGCTATCTTTCCTGAAAGAATGCTGTAAACAGGGGTTCGACAAAAAATGGAAACACCGAAATAAATGCACGCTTGACCATATTCAAGCCTGCGAATGGTGCCGTTGCATTTGACCCCGAACGACACCTTTGCAATACCCTCAGCGTGTTCCAAGTGTCAGTCGTGGTCACAGCCGTGTTCTGCATGGTTGTGAGTGCCTTGTGTCGGAGCTAAGTGTATTCCAATGTAGGAAAATTGTTGGTGCTCGTATGCTAGGCGCGTCTGTAACCAAGGTAGCCCAAGTGTTCGGTGTTCCAACAGGCACCATATCAAAGATCTATACCACGTCAGGGAAAGCGGGAAAACGTCATCCGCCAAATCACAATGCGAACGAAAGTCTGTGTTGAGTGATCGTGACAGTCACTGAAAAGTATTTCCACAAAAAATAAGGAGACGACAGCTGTAAAAGCCACGGCAGAACTGAATGTCGCACTCGCAAATTGTCAGCACCAAAACAACGAGAAGAGACCTTTATAATCAGAGGATTGTAGGGCGAACTGGCTTTCAAAATCACACAGCAGTGAAGCAAGTGCCAGTAACAGGAAAACGTGGTGCTGAAGGTATGATATGACCGTGCGACATTGATGGGCGGGAGGCCCCATCCAGGGAAGTTCGACCGCCGAGTTTTAAGTCTTATTTCAGGGACGACTTACGTGTCGGTAATGATGAATATAACACAACACTTAGTCCACGAACAGAGAAAATCTCCCAACCCGGCGGGAATCAACCCGGGCCTGCTGCATGGGAGGCAAACACAATACCATTCAGTTAAACAGGTGGACTATGGAGCAGCAGTAGAAAGTCATTGGGCCGGATGAGTCTCGTTTCACAATGTTCCCAACTTACGGCCGAGTTTACATCTGGCGTATGCCATTTCAAGAGTACGATGTACACTGCTTACTGCCAAGAGTGAAACATGACGAGGGTTCGGTGGTGATTTGCGTAGTGATATCAGGGTATTCCACTGACCCATGTTACTCCATAAGGTAGCATTACTGACAAGTATTGTTGTTGTTGTTGTTGTTGTTGTTGTGGTCTTCAGTGCTGAGACTGGTTTCATGCAGCTCTCCATGCTACTCTATCCCGTGCAAGCTTCATCATCTCCCAATACCTACTGCAACCTACAACCTTCTGAATCTGTTTAGGGTATTCTTCTCTTGGTCTCCCTCTATGATTTTTACCCTCCACACTGCCCTCCAATGCAAAATTTCTGATCTCTTGATGCCTCAGAAGATGTCCTACCAACCGATCCCTTCTTCTAGGCAAGTTGTGCCAAAAATTTCTCTTCTCCCCAATTCTATTCAATATCTCCTCATTAGTTTTGTGATCTACTCATCTAATCTTCAGCATTATTCTGTAGCACCACATTTTGAAAGCTTCTATTCTATTTTTGTCTAAACTATTTATCGTCCATGTTTCACTTCCATACATGGCTACACTCCATACAAATACTTTCAGAAACGGCTTCCTGATACTTAAACCTATACTCGATGTTAACAAATTTCTCTTCTTCAGAAATGCTTTCCTTGCCATTGCCAGTCTACATTTCATATCCTCTCTACTTCGACCATCATCAGTTATTTTGCTCCCCAAATAGCAAAACTCCTTTACTACTTTAAGTGTCGCATTTCCTAATCTAATTCCCTCAGCATCACCCGACTTAATTCGACTACATTCCATTATCCTCGTTTTGCTTTTGTTGATGCTCATCTTATATCCTCCTTTCAAGACACTGTCCATTCCGTTCAGCTGCTCTTCCAGGTACTATGCTGTATCTGACAGAATTACAATGTCATCGGCGAACCTCAAGGTTTTAATTTCTTCTCCATGGATTTTAATTCCTACTCCGAATTTTTCTTTTGTTTCCTTTAGTGCTAGCTCAATATACAGATTGGATAACACCGGGGATAGGCTACAATCTTGTCTCACTCCCTTCCCAGCCACTGCTTCCCTTTCATGCCCCTCGACTATTATAACTGCCGTCTCGTTTCTGTACAAATTGTAAATAGCCTTTCGCTCCCTGTATTTTACCCCTGCCACCTATAGAATTTGAAAGAGAGTATTTCAGTCAACATTGTCAAAAGCTTTGTCTAAGTCTACAAATGCTAGAAACGTAGGTTTGCCTTTCCTTAATCTTTCTTCTAAAATAAGTCGTAAGATCAGTATTGCCTCAAGTGTTCCAACATTGCTACGGAATCCAAACTGATCTTCCCCGAGGTGTGCTTCTACCAGTTTTTCCATTCGCCTATAAAGAATTCGTGTTAGTATTTTGCAGCCGTGGCTTATTAAACTGATAGTTCGGTAATTTTCACATCTGTCAACCCCTCCTTTCTTTGGGATTGGAATTATTACATTCTTCTTGAAGTCTGAAGGCCCTGTCCCAATGCATCTTGCTCACCAGATGGTAGAGTTTTGTCAGCACTGGCTCTCCCAGTGCTATCAGTAGTTCTAATGGAATGCTGTCTACTCCCGGGGCCTTGTTTCGACTTACGTCTTTCAGTGCTCTGTCAGACTCCTCACGCAGTATCATATCTCCCATTTCATCTTCATCTTCATCTACATCCTCTTCCATTTCCATAATATTGTCCTCAAGAACATCGCCCTTGTATAGACCCTCTATATACTCCTTCCACCTTTCTGCTTTCCCTTCTTTGCTTAGTACTGGGTTTCCATCTGAGCTCTTGATATTCATGCAAGAGGTTCTCTTTTCTCCAAAGGTCTCTTTAATTTTTGTGTAGGCAGTATCTATCTTACCCCTAGTGATATACGCCTCTACACCCTTACATTTGCTTAGCCATTTTGCGCTTCCTTTGTATCTCATTTTTGAGACGTTTGTATTCCTTTTTGCCTGCTTCATTTACTCCATTCTTGTATTTTCTTCTTTCATCAATTAAATTCAGTATCTCTTCTGTTACCCATGGATTTCTATTAGCCCTCCTCTTTTTACCTACTTGATCCTCTGCTGCCTTCACTATTTCATCTCACAAAGCTACCCATTCTTCTTCTACTGTATTCCTTTCACACAGTCTTGTCAATCGTTCCCTAATGCTCTCCCTGAAACTCTCTTCAACCTCTGGTTCTGTCAGTTTATCAAGGTCCCATCTCCTTAAATTCCCACCTTTTTACAGTTTCATTAGTTTTAATCTACAGTTCATAACCAACAGATTGTCGTCAGAGTCCACATCTGTCCCTGGAAACGTCTTACAATTTAAAATCTGGTTCCTGAATCTCTGTCTTACCATTATATAATCTATCTGAAACCTGTCAGCATCTCCAGGCTTCTTCCATGTATACAACCTTCTTTTATGATTCTTGAACCAAGTGTTAGCTATGATTAAGTTATGTTTTGTGCAAAATTCTACCATGCGGCTTCCTCTTTCATTCCTCACCCCCATTCCATATTCACCTACTACGTTTCCTTCTCTTCCTTTTCCTACTATCGAATTCCAGTCACTCATAACTATTGAATTATCGTCTCCCTTCACTATGTGAATAATTTCTTTTACCTCATCATACATTTCATCAGTCTCTTCATCATCTGCGTAGCTAGTCGGCATATAAACTTGTACTACTGTGGTAGGCGTGGGTTTCGTATCTATCTTGGCCGCAATAATGCGTTCACAATGCTGTTTGTAGTTGCTTACCCGCATACCTATTTTTTATTCATTATTAAACCTTCTCCTGCACTACCCCTATTTGAATTTGTATTTATAAACTTGTATTCACCTGACGAGAAGTCGTGTTCCTCCTGCCACCGAACTTCACTAATTCCCACTATACCTATCTTTAAACTATCCATTTCCCTTTCTAAATTTTCTAACCTACCTGCCGATTAAGGGATCTGACATTTCACTCTCCGATCTGTAGAACGCCAGTTTTGTTTCTGCTCATAACGACGTCCTCCTGAGTAGTCCCCGCCCGGAGATCGGCATGGGGGACTATTTTACCTCCGGAATATTTTACCCAAGAGGACGCCATCATCATTTAACCATACAGTAAAGCTGCATGCCCTCGGGAAAAAGTACGGCTATAGTTTCCTCTTGCTTTCAGCTGTTCGCAGTACCAGCACAGCAAGAGCGTTTTGGTTAGTCTTGCAAGGCCAGGTCAGTCAATCATCCAGACTGTTACCCCTGCAACTACTGAAAAGGCTGCTGCTCCTCTTCAGGAACCACACGTTTGTCTTGCCTCTCAACAGATACCCCTCCGTTGCGGTTGCACCTAATGGTACGGCTATCTGTATCGCTGAGGCACGCAAGTCTCCCCACGAACGGCAAGGTCAATGGTTCAGGTGAGGGGGGGGGGGGGTGGGAGGGTGACAAGTATTATGCGACCGTTTGGCTGATCATGTCCATCCAATGGTACAATGTTTGTTCCCTAATGATGATGCCGTATTTCAAGACTACAGAGCCCCCATTCACACAGCTTGAATGTCCAAGTAGTGGTTTTGTGAGCACGAGGACGGATTTTCACATCTCCCTCGGCCACGACAGTCACCATATATCAATTTTATTGAGCCTTTGTGGCCTACTTTTGAGGAAAGTAGTTGTAACCGCTATCAACTTCTGACATCGTTACCTGAACTTAGCACTGTTTTGCAGGGTAAATGACATACTATTCCCTTGGAAACCATACAGGACCTGTATTTATCCGTTCAGAGTGTACCGGAGGCTGTTGTAAACGCCAACGGTTTTCTTATTCCGTAATATGTTGGTTGGTTGATTTCGGGGAGGAGACCAAACAGTGAGGTCATCGTCCCATCGGATTAGGGAAGGATGGGGATAAAAGTCAGCCGTGCCCTTTCAAACAAACTCTCCCGGCATTTGCCTGAAGCGATTTAGGGATGGCAGGACGCGGGCTTGAACCGTCGTCCTCCCGAATCCGTGTTCACTGTGATAACCACTGCGCCATCTCGCTCGGTGCCGTTTTAGGCATGCTAATGTGGTGTGTTTTGCGTGCATCCACATTTCTGGCCACGCCTTGTATTTCTAACTCTAACCCTCTACATTAGCAACCAAGGCACATTAACACTAGAGATATAAAACAGCAGTTCCATTGTGTTTTGAACTGGAAGCAGCGGTTTCCGTAGATTATGTGTATTTACTGAATTGTGCGATAAATAAAATAAACAAAAAAATCGAGCACCATTATTACAGAGGTTTCATAAATCAGAGACGAATGAAATTCCGCATGTGACTGAATAATATTGACAGCATTTTGAATATAAATTGGCTTTAAGCCATATTTCTGACGCTGTTCCTCATTAGAAGGAGAAGGTAAAGGCGAAAGAGAAAGTTTTTATTATTTTACTTCTTTTCGTTCAACATTAGTGGCGCCATGTCAGTGTTCGAAGTTTTATTGGTTTGTGATGTCATTCCAGAATAGTTATGTAAATGCTTCTCTCGCACATCATCGCTTTGTCTGAGAAAATGGCTGCTTCCAAAGGGCGTGTTTGAGAGTACGAACGGGCAGGAATTTCTCGACAGCCCAATTACGGAGTGACGAAGCAGGGAGCAGAACTGTCGGAAGCAACAAAGTTCTCAGTATGAATCATTCCGCCTCGCTACACCGGCCCTGCCACACAGGTGCCTAGGAGCTTGGCTGTGAATCATCGAAGCTGTAGAAACCCTGTGTCGCTGCACGTGACATTCCGACGAAATCCTCTAGTACCGTACCCGTCGTTCTCTAGACCTGCGCGTAAATGACGCAAGAAGTCGGGAGCTACGATACTAACCACGCTTGTCAGTTGAGGAGTCTGTTGTTGCTGTCAGTGTAACGATCCGTCTCACGCACGGCATCTTTGATAATATTTAGTGACTTATTTTATCAATAAGCAATACTATAGATTAAATAAAATTCTATCGCCAAGCAAAATAATGTTATTATAAAAGGACTGAAACTCATGTTAGCCCTACTTCATTGCGTTGGAACTCAGTGTCGGTGGGAAATGTTCATGGAATATGTCAGTTTGTATCGAGAACTTAAAAAAAGAAAAATATAAGAATAATAATTTTTTATTACTTAATGCCAAATGATAAAAACCATGTGGATAAATTAACAATCATATTCAGTGAGTACCTTAAGATATGTTTCACTTTCCAAAGCTTAGCAATGACCAAGATAGGGCGAATGTATCGATCGCGGTCTATCAGTAGTAGCTATGATCTTATTTTGCTGGAGGAATCTGTGAGAATCTTCCTACACGTCGGTCAGGCTCATACTATCCTTTATCTTCCCCTGCTTAAAGGCTATATGAAATATAGAGGGGCATGAAGATGACGTAATATATCGTCGTAACTCGAAGCCAACTAAAATAACAATATGGAAATTTAAACGGTTGAAAGGTGTTTGATTTGACGTTCTAATCACTGAAAAGGCCTAACCTTCCTCCACTGAGAGCGCTGACGTCGAGCCCGATGTCTCCCACCAACAATTTAGACACCTGAAAGCCAATCAGGAACGTTCCAGAAGGGAGTGACTATTAACTTTCTGCTGCAGATACAGCTCTCCTAAAAGAGGGGTTATCTTTGTAAATATTAGGGCCAACACAGTTCAGTAATAATTCGGTCTGTATGTTTCATTCGAAAAAAATTTTGAAATAGCCCATATTCCAATTCAGCTTTAAGGCAAACAGTAATTTTGTCCTTACTTTTTGATAGAGAGGTTGTCCACCAGTACCGTTTCTTCTTCTTTTTCTGATGATCAGCTTCTTGCAGTAAAATAAATGTTGCACATGCAACGACTGCTAAATCCTCTTCTTCCCTTTCAATATCGGCCGGTGAAATTGTAATTAAAACGCTACCTTTATGTTGTTGTTGTTGTGGTCTTCAGTCCTGAGACTGGTTTGATGCAGCCCTCCATGCTACTCTATCCTGTGCAAGCTTCTTCATCTCCCAATACCTACTGCAGCCTACATCCTTCTGACTCTGTTTAGGGTATTCATCTCTTGGTCTCCCTCTATGATTTTTACCCTCCGCGCTGCCCTCCAATACTAAATTGGTGATCCCTTGATGCCGCAGAACATGTCCTACCAACCGATTCCTTCTTCTAAACAAGTTATGCCATAAACTGCTCTCGTCCCCAATTCTGTTCAATACCTCCTCATTAGTTATGTGATCTACCCATCTAATCTTCAACATTCTTCTGTAGCACCACATTTCGAAAGCTTCTATTCTCTTCTTGTCTAAACTATTTATCGTCCATGTTTCACTTTCATACATGGCTACACACCATACAAATACTTTCAGAAACGACTTCCTGACACTTAAATCTATACTCGATGTTAACAAATTTCTCATCTTCAGAAATGCTTTCCTTGCCATTGCCAGTCTACATTTTATATCCTCTCTACTTTGACCATCATCAGTTATTTTGCTCCCCAAATAGCAAAACTCCTTTACTACTTTAAGTGTCTCATTTCCTAATCTAATTCCCTCAGCATCACCCGACCTAATTCCATTATCCTAGTTTTGCTTTTAAACGGGAGCAACGTCGGCATGTTATCAAAGCCAAATGTGACTCCACATGGTCCAATCCCTTGGCCACAAGCCCATCGTTTGGTGTGGATGAGAAATCGAAAGCCATTGCATTGGCGACGAACTTTCTGCCGAATCCAGTATCTGTAATTCGTTGGCCTAGTCTGTATGCATTTCAACAGCTGCCATCTGCAACCCATGGCCCAAAAATCAGTTCTCTTCTCACATCTAGCTTACAGTATCTTTGTTACATTCTCATTACACACAGCTATATTACACGGAGAAATGCCTCTATCGCACGTCACCGCTTTGTATGAGAAAGTAGCTGCTTCCGAAGGTCAGTGAGGGTGATAATGGAAAGATGGCAGGAAGTCTTACGGCTGCCAAATGACGGAGTGACAAAGCAGAGAGCGGAACAGAGAAAGCCACGTAATTCACAGTATGAAGTCATTCTTCCGTATCAGCACAGACTGTTACGGCCCAAATACGCAGCAACCCAACAGCTCAGCTGTGATATCGAATTTGTGGTAACCCTGCTGTTACAGCACTCGGCGTTCCAATGTGTCATGTGCCTGTCGTTCTCCACATACACTAGTAAATGACGCAGGAGGTGGGGAGCTACGATCCAATGCCACGCAAGTCAGCTAACGAGTTCGTTATTGTGCTCAGTGTTAACTGCCCTTCTGACCTGCGGTTTGTGGGAGTCATTTCGTAGATCATTTTCTGACTTAAGCCAACGAATAAGTTGTATCCTTGATTCAATAAAAACGCAGAAAATCTTAAATGGATAGTGAATTCGACTCTTACTTTATTGCCGAGATAAATGACGCAGTTATAAAATAATTGAAGCGGGTGTTATTTATTTTACTCCATCGCAGCTCAGTAACAGTACTGGTCATAGAATACTTGAGTAATGATTACAAAACCAGCGGCTGTATTTGAATCTACCTCCGTTTATTCTTTTTAATACGTTATGTCATCTTCGAGCCCCGAACGTAACCTGCCATCCACAACTGTTTTTATGTGCTGGCGGCCAGCACACAATCCAGTCACAACATTTTTCCATGGTTGTGCAACATACTAGAAATTATTACCGGTGGGGCCTGAGTAGAGAGTGAGGCTTGCAGCTCGGTTTTGTACGTTTTTCTTGAAAAACTCGCAGGCTGTGGCCTCTAGCGAAAACGTATCCCAGTACAAACTTTAACAACGTTAAAATTGGTACAAAAAAGATACCGTTCTTTTTCCTGTAAGACTAATAGCTTGCGGGTAGCGAGCGAGAGAATATGAAAATCTCGCGCCTGGTTTTTGAAGGCCAGGCGTAACATTACGGGCTGCATAAAACTGTATCGCTAGGGTGGCTGAATCACTCTGCAAGTCAGTGACTTTCCAGACAGTATTAGGCATTGGGAAAGCAAACAAACAGAATGCGCTTCAGCTTAAAGAGGGAACAAACCTCCGTTACACTGAGTATAAATGGTAAATTTATAAATTGTGCAACAAACACAAAGTTTTTAGCGATGATTATTAATTGTCAACTGGCATGAAATGAATACACAAAGAGGCTGGCAAAATGAATGTCATTAGTATGTTTTGCTCTTATGTTTCTCTCATCAGTTTGTAACAGTCTTTGCTTTGTATTTACGTGTTATTCCTACGTACACTCAGTCCTTAGCTATTGGATTCTTTTCTGGGGATCGAAGGCACAAAACCCGGATATAGTTTTAAACTGGCGAAAAGGGCCGTAAGAATAGTAACTTAGAGTTGGGCTCATTGCAAAAACTATATTTTTATTGCAGCAAGTGAGTACATCTTCCAATCTGATCTGCATATTAGGGAAAACAATACTATGTACTTCACTAACAGTTATACACATAATCATTGATGAAGAGCCAGTTTGGACATTTTACCAAGGAAAAATAAACAGAAAGTACCAAACAGCAAACAATGAAACTGTATAATAAATTTCAAGAAGAGATTATAACGACTACTAAAATACATCTGTTTAAAAAGGCAGCTGAAACGTTCTTCATATGTAATGCATACCGCTCGTACACAATCAGACATTACTTAGAGGGTTCAGAGTGGTTGTTACTAATGATAAAGGATAACTACAACACCTTGCTATATTACCATATTATAACGCTTTTGCAAGAAAATCATTTGCCATAGCTACAGTGCATGACAGTAACGTCTCACCATTCTGTTGAGTTCATGCCGCTCTTCACACGGGAAGCTGACTCATTTTTCAGGTGGACTGACGGGAGAACATGAAACGAGCTTGTGGAATGATGGCATATTTACGGGCATAATGGATTTAGTGTAAGGAACATAGCAGCAAGTTCATGATTCCGGAGTCACCAGTGGACGTCCTTGATGTGAGAGAAAAACAGTACCAACCGAATGAGACGATGCAATTGTTAAGAAAGTGAGCTAATATTCTGAAGGACTGAGCTTGATTTCTCTGGCCGTCCTAATTTAGGTTCTCCGAGGATTTCCTAAGTGATTTCAGGCAAATGCTGGGATATTTCGTTCATTAGGGCTCGACCGACTACCTGTCCTCTCTTCCACTTTCGTATTAATATTATTGTAAGATAATTCCTAAATGAATAAACAAATAAATGAAATAATTAAAATATCAGCTTGGCATTATTTACGATTCCTAAGAAATTTTTTTTCTCCTTGATTTGAAATTGTTTCTCATGAACTGCCGTTGCAAAATGATGCAGAGCGATTGGTGTTTGTATATGAGGACCTTTTGCGTAACTCATTTGACATGAAATCTCAGTAATAACATGCGGCAGTTTTAGGTACATACAAAAAAAAAGAAAAATTTGAATCACTTTAGCACTAATTCTTCTGGCGATTAAAAGACGTATTTTCAAACGTAATTGCACTCTTTTAATTTAAGGACTCCGCTACACTCGATAGAAGATTACGAATTTTTTACCTGAGCACATTGATGTTGCTGCAGCACTAAAACCCCCAAACTGCAGCAAAATTCCAGTGTTGTTTTGAATATTGACACCAAATGTTGCTTCGAATTTACGTTTCTCAGATAAATACAAGCATACCTGAAAAATTATCAGGCAACAACAAAGAGTGACGCGTTTGCTACTGAAGATTGTATTCACACAGGTACCCAACCGGTTTCACCTCGATCTTTGCTGAATGGTACAGTTTCTTTTAGAGGGACCGTGGACTTGCTACCATCCGTGGCCACCGAAAAGGCGCACAGCTACTGTTGTGTACTGGAGTTGTGGGTCGCGTAAAATGCCTTTCCATTACACAGGAACAGCTACTAAACTCATTTTTTCAGTAAGTTCACTACTGTACTACATAAGGTAGGTTAGTCAACCTGCGCCATCGCCCAGTGTATAGAGACTTCAGATCGGACTTTGAAGTGTCGTTGGATGCATGAGGAAACTGATTGATATGGATGTAACTGCTTCACTGCGTGCCATTATTAACGCAGTGAGAGAAAACACTATTGCCATGCATTTGTCAAAATATACTCTAGCATTCCAGAATCAATTATGTATCTTTCTACGGATATCCGCCCGCGATAGCCTCCATCGGTGGCAATGAGAGTGTACATGCTCGGAAGCGTTATTCTGTGACACACTGTCGCCAGTACCAGTGCTGTATTGCAGGTGAATAAATACGTGTACGCGCTGCCAAGTGGTACGGTAACTTTTGAAGTAACCTAGGTGCCGGACCGTTGCGTTACCAAAAAAATCTCACGGCACCTATACCATTTACGACGCCAATAAGCTCCCAAAATTGCGTGGTTTCCCCAAAGTAAATAGATGCTCTGAAATGAAAAGATGTTAACGGGTTGGTGAAAATGAACCTAAGAAAAAGTACGCACGATTTTTAGATTAATTGTACATTGTCAGTCCATGATAAATTAGAATCAAATGCAGTAGAATTTGACAGAGTATAGTTTAAGGAATGAAATCAAAACAAAGACATTGTCCTCAATCTGAGGTGGTCTGTATGTTTTCAGGCGTCCGGCAGTGATTGTTCCGCATCCACACGTGTATGTGTGTGTGGCGGGGAGGGGGGGTTAGCAAGGGGGTGGGGGGCAGTACGGGACACATGCCCTATCCTGAAATACGACGGGTATAGACTTTTTTATTCATTACAAATTCCTCACACCGGTTCCCATGAGATCACCGAAGTTAAGCGCTGTCGGGCGTGGTCGGCACTTGGATGGGTGACCATCCAGGCCGCCATGCGCTGTTGCCACTTTTCGGCGTGCACTCAGCCTCGTGATGCCGATTCAGAAGTCATGAATACCATCATAATGACCGGGAGAGCGGTGTGCTGACCCCACGCTCCTCTATCCTAGCTGAGGATGACACGGCGGCCGGATGGTCCCGATAGGCCAGTCGTGGCCTGAAGACGGAGTGGAGTACAAATTACTCACACATTTCCAGCAGTGAGTTTCTGCGGTTCCACTAAACCGCACATTTAGCATTGTACACCGAAGTAGGAAATGCTGTGACTTTAGCAACCTCTGTATTGTTGTGAGTGGCGATACCTCCAGGTGCTACTATAAGGTTAACGTTGAAACTTGAGACAGATAAATGTGATATGGTAGCGGAGCTTGTAATGGGTTCGGTTTTTAAGAGAACTGTCGGAGATAGGAAATCCCAAGTGACCAACGCTTGCAGATGTTGCGGCTTCTGTCGGTTCTCTTTTAGAAGAACGAACGTAGCGGTAGAGGCGGTAGATACTGAATTGGCTGCACGAATTCCGATTCTCAATTAACAGATATTAGGTTACTGCATAAGTTCACAGCATTTTGTTTTGCATGTTGGTATTCCGGTTGCTATCGTTTATTTATGGCTGAAATGACTCTGAGCACTATGGGACTTAACATCTCAGGTCATCCGTCCCCTAGAACTTAGAACTACTTAAACCTAACTAACCTAAGGACATCACACACATCCATGCCCGAGGCAGGATTCGAACCTGCGACCGTAGCGGTCGCGCGGTTCCAGACTGAAGCGCCTAAAACCGCACTGCCATATTGGCCGGCTATTTATTGCATGTCATGTTTTTATTTGTAGTTCACTGTTATGTTGTCCTCCCCCAGTAGCGCCGGCACGGTAGCTCAGCGTGTTCGGTCAGAGAGCTGGATCGCCTCTGTAATAACGTCCGCAACGAGCAAACACAACGATCAACAACGAACAGCCGGCCGGTGTGGCCGAGCGGTTCTAGGCGCTTCAGTCTGGAACCACGCGACCGCTACGGTCGCAGGTTCGAGTCCTGCCTCGGGCATGGATGTGTGTGATGTCCTTAGGTTAGTTAGGTTTAAGTAGTTCTAAGTTCTAGGAGACCGGTGACCTCAGATTTTAAGTCCCATAGTGCTCAGAGCCATCATTCATTTGAATCAACAACAAACAAAATGAAAAAAATGGTAGCAGAATGGTCAGCGCGACGGATAGTCAATCCTCTAGACCCGGGTTCGATTCCCGGCTAGGTCGGGGAATTTTCTCCGCCTAGGGACTGGGTGTTGTGCTGTCATCATTATCCTTTCATCCTCATCGACTGCAGGTCGCCGAAGTGGCGTCAAATTGAAAGACGGGCACCCGGCGAACGGCCTGCCCGACGGGGCCCTACCCATACGATTAAATCAATAAACTGTTTTGTTGATGTTTGAGTTTACATATTGTCGTTTCCCCATTCGGAGATAGTGAGAGGAGCTGTCGACTCTAGAAAATGGAGTGCGAAGTGGAGAAGTCGAAATATTTCCGACATATTCTTCTATTTGAGTTCAATCGAGGGGTGATTGCAGCGCAGGCAATCATAGGCATTTACACAGTGTATGGGGATTATGCTATTGAACACAGCGCGGCAACAAAATGGTTTTCTCGTTCTAAGGAGGATCGTTTTGACATTAGTGACTCTCCATATTCAGGAAGACATTCGGGGTTTGATGAAGATCGTTTAAATGCATTAACCCACAATGATCCATGTCAGTGTACTCTACAAATGGCAAATGTGATCAACTGTGATCATACCACCACCGTGCGATAGTTCCATCCTATGGAGAATGTTCAAAAATCGGGTGTATGGGTACCAAATGCTCTAAGCCGAAATCACATATGTCAGCTGGTGGTCATATATGCACCTCTGCTTGCTCGTCAACAGTTGGCTAGTGAACAACACTAGTTGTTTCTATCCTGTATCATTACTAGTGATGATAATGGTCTCTTTATGCTAACATAAGGAAAATAAAGGAATAAATGAGCCCAAACAAAGCAGCAACTCCTCGTCCAGAGACCTGCACGCATCCACAAAAGATAATCTTATACCGATTGTGGAAAGCGACAGTGTGGTATACTACCAACTGCTTCCCCGAGGTCGAACTATCACTGCTGACCGTTATTGTAAACAACTGAGACGTCTTACAGACGCAATCCAAGAACAACGCCCAGGAAGTCTGCGTGAAGCAATGCTACTCCACAATAATGCCCGCTCGTATTCTGCCAGACAGACACAAAAACTATGCAGGAGCTGGGTTGGGAAGTCATTCCGCACCCACCTTATTCACTTGATCTTGCGCTCTCAGATTTTCACATTTTCCACTCTCTATCTAACAACCTTTTTGGATGAAAATGCGCTCCGAACTTGGCTCGATGAGTTCTTCGGCTCAAAACCATGTGATCTCCACAGTCGCAGAATCGAAAGGTTACCTCAGCGTTGACAGACTGTTGAAGATGGTGAAGCAGAATATATTATTGACGACTAAAGTCTCTGCTATATGTATCTATTGTGTGTGTGTGTGTTTTTTTTTAAACGCTATGAACTTATGCACCAACCCAGCACGTTTAACCTTACCTGCTAGTCTTCCGCTTTCTTGGCCGTTGCCAGCATCAGACATCACCTCTTCTAGCAGGGTTTCTGATTATTGATTAAAGGGTTGTAGGAGGCAAAACGAGACTTCTGCAGACCAGAAGTTGGACAGATCTGGTAAAGGCTTGCATATATTTCCATAAACACCCACATGGAAATGCGAGGTAGCCTACTATAATTAAACTTGCTGCAGGAGAAGACAAATGGAACAACTGTGTGATATAAACAAGGGTTCTGTTAGCTCGTCCAACCCTTGATCAGAAAGGAAAGAGAGCAATGACGAACAAATTGTGATGGTTACTATCCACTAGAAGTCCGCCTGCTTAGCTTGGTGGTAACGTGCTTACCTCCCATGCAAGCGGGCACGGGTTCGATTCCCAGCCGGTTTGGAGATTTTCTCCGCCCAGGGATTGGGCGTTGTGTTGCCCTCATCATCATTTCATCCTCATCACTGGCGCGCAAGTCACCAAATGTGGCGTCGACTGAAATAAGACTTGCACTTGGCGGCCGAACATCCCCGGTTGGAGCCTCCCGGCCACCAATGCCATACTCTCATTTCATTTCATCCACTAGAAAGGTTAAACTGAAGCACAGGCAGGGGCAATACAAAGCAAGATCGCACAGGTTTGTAGCACGTCCCCGATGTTATTCTATCCTCACAATGAGCAAGCAGTAAAGCAAACCAAAGAAACATTTGGAGTAGCAATTAATGTGCAGGGAGAAGAACTGAGAAACGATGAGGTTTGTCTATGGTACTGTAATTCTTTTAGAAACAGCAAAGGACTTGGAAGAGTACTTGAAAGGGATGGGCTGTGTTTCGAAAGGAGAAAATAAGATGAACATCAACAAAAGCGAAACAAGGACAATGGAATGTAGTCGAGTTAAATCAGAAGTTGCTGAGAGAATGAGATCAAGAAACGACACACTAATAATAGTAGATTGGTTTTGCTATTTCGGCAGCAAAACAACTGATTCTGGACGAAGTAGAGAGGATATAAAATGTAGGCTGGCAATTGTTAGAAAAGCGTTTACTAAGAAGAGAAATTTGTTAACATCGAATATAGACTTAAATGTTACGAAGTCTTTTCTGCAGCTCTTTGAGTGGAGTGTAGCCTTGTACGGAAGCAAAGCGTGGATGATAAACAGTTTGGACAAGTAGAGAATGTAAGTTTTGAAATGTGGTGTTACAGAGTAATCCTGATGATTAGACAGGCTGATCGAGTAACTTATGAGGAGGTACCAGTTGGAATTGGGGAGACAAGAAATTTGTGCTACAACTTAACTAAAAGTAGAGATATGTTGATAGAACACATTCTGAGACACCAAGGGATCACCAGTTTAGTTTTTGAGGGAAGTGTGGGGGCTAAAAATCGTAGAGGGAGACCGAGAGATGAATATAGTAAGCAGATTCAGAAGTATGTAGGTTGCAGCAGTTATTCGGAGATGAAGAGGCTTGCACAGGATAGAGTAGCATGGAAAGCTGCATCAAACAAGTCTTCGGACTGAAGACTATAACAGCACCAACTGTCAATGGTTACCGCATGCTCGTCTGAATATCCAGTCTAATTTCAAGAAATGAATAGCATATTAAAGTGGCCATCAATTCGCTTTTACAGGGAGACGTTATTAAAGAAACTATAGCAGCTATCACTTGAAACGATTTCGAGGTCAAAACAGTAACTGTTTCAGAAGAGTTGATTCAGTATTTGTTTATAGCATTAGCAGACTAATTTTTCCACTTATTCCACTAAGCCAATTATAGTCATTGCATAGAACTAGACACGTTCGTATCACAGTTATTTATGCACCATGAAGAGACTATTCCAGCGTCTTGTTTGATAGTGCACTGTGTTCTTTAGAATATCAGTACTATGTGACTGTCCTTTGTTTTACTTCTTGAGGGAAATCCACTAATTACTCCAACAAAAAAGTAAAATAATCACCACGAATTAAAAGTATGTATTTTTCCTAAGACGTTATTTCGTCAAGGATAAATAACTGCTAATTTGCCTTTGTGAACTTTTGGTTTCTATTTGCTTTTAGTCTCATCATATATAAAGAAAAAGAAAATGATAGAGTTGTATTTTTGTGTATTTCAGTTTGTTTATAGTCGCACGGTATATTGTAGATACGTTTCATTTACCGTAGAAAATTACCTTACTTTCTGTGTTGCACAAAATTTCACAGAAAGCCGGTCCAATTCTGTAATGGCAACAACCCTGTTTTCATATGTTTATATACGAGTACATACAGATACGAGCGCACTTGCTGCAATGTTACTTCTTTGTAATATAGACAGCCTAAAAATAATCAAGGTAAGATAATAATCCTGCTGTACGTATAATGGATTCCTAAAACGAACAGAAGAGTCTATTTAAATATATTCAGTCCTTTTACGCCCAATTGTTTCGTTTTGCAATTTGATCAATAAATTTCACTTTTTTTTACTCTCGACCACTGCCAATTAAGCTGATCGACAACTTGACTGATTTTTACAGTCAAGATTATTATGGGATTGGATATGGACACTACAAAGCATGTGTTGGCGTTGTTCTGGGGGTCCTGCCTGAGCTTGCCCCACCCTGTAGCTTCCCCCACCATGTAGCTTCTCCCACCACGACTTCTCCCACTACTGCCTATGAGCCCCCACTATACGTCTCCTCCTACAGTACGAAGAACGCGGTTGACATTCAGTTTCAGTGAGACCTCGGTGAATAGTGCGACTAGTCTTAGCTATTCGAAGGGCGTCTTAGTGCTTTGCTCGAGTTCCAGTCGGTTTCATAGTGTCAGTTGGATCACTCTACAGGGCATTATGTCGTCTGAGCCTGGCAATGAATTAGGATCGAACGCAGTTATGTGCTACTTTCCTTGGCTTCCATACTACCTCAGATATCAGATTGGGTTTGATATACTTGTTAACCCTCCTGATGCACAAACGGATCCATCTGTGGCCGGTCAACCTCCGCGCTTGATTCATGTTGAGCTTTACTTCCCAGATGGTATTATCTGCAATCCTGCAAACTTCGATGAAATGCCAAATCCTCTTTCATTCGGAGATGGTGCGCCACATTTCTACCCTCCACTCCCTGATGTCCATCCACCAATGCACCCAGATAATCCACATCCAACCGAGTCGTTTTATCGTCAACTACGCCAGCAAGCTATGATGTTGCAAGAACAACTTTATACTCGTGTGCTTGTAGATATCATAAATGGCCAGCCTGGGGAATTTATGGTAATTGATGACACACCATACGATGTCATTCCTCATTGTATAGAGTGCAATGAGTTTCACAGAGAGTCAGAACTTGTTCACATGCAACGACCCCGAGGTGTTCCAAAACGCAAGCGCTCAAAGCAGTCGCACAAACAGTCAGGGCGTTCACATCAGCGTCCATCAAAGTCCAGATCCACAGGTCAGCAGGATACATCACATGCAGCACCACACACAGCCGGTGAAAGTGTCACCACAGGCCCCAGTAAGTATAATATAATGCTTTTGAAAATTTTCAGATAACAATTTAAGCATATTACGCTACATATTATCTGTGGATGTCTTTGTAATGCTTCTCGTAATTGTATTACTATATTCATGACTTGCACTAGAGATCTGCCAGACTAGTAAATTTCGATGTTACTACATGGAGACAACTAGTGAATACATTGTTGCCAACAAGGTTTGAAGTAGTTGTGTTATGTGATCGCTGAAAACCTTCCTTAATCACTAAAGAAATTTTTATTTTTGAGAGAATGTGGTATGATTTCTAAGTCTACTTTATGATTTTGGATTCGCAAGATGTACTAATCGCTTTCGAGTGTGATTCAGACTGAAGAAATGCACACTTACGATTTCAAAATACTAAAGCAAACTAATAATCGTAAAGAATATATTTCTTATATTTGTAGTGTGTTATTCTGAAAGGACTGTATCGTAAACCAGAATCTGATATTTCCTGCGCATTTCAGTTTGTCTCTCTTTCAAAATTGAGTATACTATTTCCTATATTTTCCACTCATTCACCTCTAGTTTTCCCCTCTGTGACGAAATTACAATGATATGAAGTTATGTTCATATTTAGTGAAAAACCACCATGTTACTTATTTATGATATTCGTTTGCTTTTCTGCAATGTGTAACAACAAATACTTTATCTAACATTTACGGAGATAAGTTCTGCTAGAGACAATATGAAAACATAAAAAAATACCTGCCATCACACAGTAAGTGGTATTTAATTTGAAACTGCACTACTAGTTGTGGACATGTACTTATTAAAATAACATGCTACCTACTACCACTCAGTAAGTGGTACCTAATTTGAAATTTCACCACTAGTTCCAGCTACATACCGTACATGAATTGCTAATTCAAGTTAATGAAAATATCTGAATTTCCAGTAAGGAAATCTTAATGAAACTGTGAAAAGTCATAATTGTCAAACCTCTATGTTCAGCTGTATTTTGGGAACTCAAAATCCCTCAGTGATTAACAAATAATTTGCACAAAATATGAATCTTCACACATGAATGTTACTAGTTCATGAGTCACAGAGGCACATCAACATACTTCATTTAATTCTTTGCTACAGCCCAGAAAGAATATAAAAGGAAATTACAATAATTTAACAGCATTGCAGAGCATAGAGAATCTGAGAAATATTTATTTACTTATAATTTCTTTTTTATTCTATGCTTAAACTTTTTCATTGTATGCAATCTTACTAGGTGTGCTGTACTAAACTAGTTATCAGTGAGTTAGCTGTAGTAAAGGATTTGTTAGAGGTCTATGTTTGGTAAGCAATTCATACAGAAAGTAATGGAGTTGCTCACAAGAATGATAATAGCTGCCAGTCCTCACTTGTTTATCAGTCTTGAACGGACCTTACAATGTGTCATTATGGGAATATAAGCACAGTATGTCATAGGTGGCTTTACAAACTGTGTCTTTGAAGTGTCTTGCAGTTAATATATTTTTTCTATATTTGCCCACAGATTTTATATGCCATTTATTGCAATAACTGTGACATAAGCTAGTCGTGTGGTTTTTTTTTTTCAGAAAAAGATCTGCAAAAGCGCAAAAAGCGTACAGTGACTCAACAGTTGCCAGAGGAAGATGGGTTACATGAAATAGCGACAGGAATACAAAACAAAAATGTTTCCACTCAGGCTGCTGTTGCAACCATCGAAAAGGCAATGGCTCGTTTGACTATACAAGGTAAGAATAATGAGGGAAATGTAGTTCAGGACAATGAAAAGCTTTATGCAGATGGAAATGTTGATAACGACAACTAGATGGATGCAAATTTAGCAACATTGCGAATCTTGTCACACATCCTGCACTCAACGTCATGAGGAATTTTATTTGTATTTTATGTTGCCGGTCAAGTCAATTATGTTGTGAAACCAGAACTGACATTTTGT
Organism: Schistocerca serialis cubense; assembly: GCF_023864345.2. Lineage (NCBI taxonomy): Eukaryota > Metazoa > Arthropoda > Insecta > Orthoptera > Acrididae > Schistocerca > Schistocerca serialis. Next base: position 816,506,461 of record NC_064640.1, read on the forward strand.
CTGCGCATTTCGGTGTTAAGTATTTCCCTTTCAGCATTGTGTATTTAACACTATTTCCTATGTTTTATACATATTCAGCTCGATTTTTCTGTTCTGTGATGTAATTACAATGATGTGAAGTTATGTCCATAGTTAGTGAAAATCAACCAAGTGTATTTGTTTATGATATTTGTTTGCTTTTCTGCAACATACAATAGCAAATACTTTATACAACATTTTAACAGATGAGTTCTATTAAAAGGAGTATGAAATATCTGCTGTCACTCAGTAAGTGGTGCTGTCCCTATTTGAAATGGCACTGCTAGTTACTGACTTGCACTCATTAGTTGCAGCCACATGCATAAATTTCTAATTCAGGTTAACGAAAATATCTAAATTTCCAGTAAGCAAATCTTAATGAAACTGGGCACAGTCATAATGGTCCAGCTTCTATGTTCATCTGTATTTTGGGAACTCAGAATCCCTCAGTGAATCAAAAATAATTTGCACAAAATATAAATTTCCACACATGAATGATATTAATTCATGAATCACAGATGCACATCAACATACTTCATTTATATTTTTGCTGCAGTTCACGATACAACATAAACAGAAATTTTAACAATTAATAGCATTATGGAGTATACAGCACCTGAGAAATATTTGTTTACTTGTAATTCATTTTTTTTCTGCTAAGCTTAACTTTTTTCATTGTATGTAACCTTACTAGCTGTGCTATAGTAAACCAGTTGTCAGTGAGTTACATGTGGCAAATGATTTGTTGAAAGTCCATAAAATCTTCTATGTTTGACTTGTGACTCAGAGAGAACAACATGGAGTTTCTCACAAGAATGATAACTGGCAGATGTCACTTGTTTTTCAGTCTTGAAAGAACCTTATAATGTGTAATTATGAGAAAATAAGCACAGTATGCTATAGGCAGCTTTACACAGTGTATCCCTAAAGTGTCTTACAGTTAATATACTTTTTGTATACTTACCCACAGATTCGACACGCCATTTATTACAATAACTGTGATGTACACTATACCTGTGGTTTCTTTTTTTTTTCAGAAAACAGTCTGCAAAAGCAAGAAAAGCCTACATTGACTGAACAGCTGCCAGAGGAAGAAAGGTTACATGAAATAGCAACAGGGATACAAGACAAAAATGTTTCCACTGAGGCTGCTGCTGCCACCATAAAAGATGAAATGGATCGTTTGAATTCGCATGAAGAGAATGATGATGGAAATGTCGTTCAGGACAACGAAAAGCTCGGTGAAGATCCAAATGTCGATAACGACAAATAGATGGATGCAAATTTAGCAACATGATGAATCTTTTCACTCATCCTGTTCTCAACGCCATGGGGAATTTTATTTGTATTTTAGACATTTTGGCAAATTACGGCTTCTAAAGTAATGTACGTAACTTTATTTACCACACAGGAGGCGGTTCAGAGATTTATGTAAGCATGCATGTGGTGTCTGGCTCAGGTTTTTTTAAATGTAAACATGAAAAAATCATTTTTACGCTATGAGTAGAGTTTTGTAGTGTAAAGATTGATTGAAAGCTTTTCAGATGATGATAGAACGTTTAGCAAGTAGAAAAAGTGCTCAACCATCTCAAAGTTATCTACCAGGTGTCTACAGTGTCAACTAGTTGTTTATTAAGATGACATGTAGCATTTTATACTAATGTATACTTATTGCCTGGTACCTGCATTCTGTGGTGGGTATGAATAAGAAGGTTGTCCAACCACAGTTATTGTGATTTCTATTGAACAGCGATCTTTCAACAGTGGTTACATCATTTTCCACTGCTGTGTAAAATACTTGTGACTTTGACATGTGTGCTTCACTCATACCTGTTAATGAATTAAAAACCTAAGTAAAATGTTCATTTAAAGCAGGAAACATATGATATAGAATTGCTATGTTACTAGAATTTTGACAGAATACATTACTGTTTGATGAACAAGCTTAATATGGAAAGTTGTATTGAAGTTGTAACTGCTGTCAGATTATTGTTATTGTAGAATTACTGTAGGTAGAAGAGGGAATTATAGAAAATTATAGTTGGAAATTGAAGTAGATATTTCAGTTAAATAGACTGTTGTAATCATGTAATTGACATTTGGATGTGATAGATAATATCTGACTGATGTAGCTGTGTAGTTTCTGTGCTACAATTGGGTTTGATTTCATGAATTATCAATTTATTGGTTGTTATAAGTGACTTGTAAAATTTTTGTGAGAATTAAGTAAAAAATGGGTGTCAAAACCATTTTTTTATACAATGTGAGAAACGAATGCTTAGCTTCTGTATTACATACAGTATCATTCATGACAGTTAATTATAGCCTTTTATGGTATAACCGAATATACTGATAAATTTCTAATTGGATAAAGATAAATTTGTGGGTAATGTGTTTTCTCTAAATATATCATGTGTATATTACTATGAATCCTAAAATGATAACTAATGAAATTTTGGCATTACATAGTTCTACTTACTGGTAATCATTTTTCTATGACTCTTCTAAAAACTGAAGTTGCTGAGCACCTGTACTGCTATAAGTATGCTAACAATGTGTAAAACATGTAGTTTGGCACTTGTTCATATATAGAAACTAGTTATCCTTGATATATTTGTGAAAATACTTATGGAATTGGAAATTTCATTTGAGCTGTATTTTTTCTAATTAGTTTTTTCTTATAATATTATATTATATCTGTACGTTTTTCATTAAATAAAGGATCAATACCCTGAACAAAAACTCTTTTGTGTAATTATTTTCTTATTGCTTTTTAGGCAACTGGTAAGCAATATCATATCTAAATAAAAGCTGGAAGGCCTCTGCAGCATATGCTGAGGGCTATCACAGAGAAAATTAATATTGGTACTAAGACTGAAGACCAAGTGAGGTAACGCAGTGGGTAGCACAATGGACTCGCATTCGGGAGGATAACGGTTCAATCCCGCATCCGGCCACCCTGATTTAGGTTTTCAGTGATTTTCCTAAATCGCTCCAGGCAAATGTTGCGATGGTTCCTTTGAATGGGCATGGCCGACTTGCTTTCCCATCCTTCCCTAATCTGGTGAGACCTATAACCTCGCTGTTTGGCCTCCTCCCCCAAACAACCCAACCCTAATAAGACCGTATATCCCCATGACTGACACAGTGAGTGCAATTTGCACATTATTCATTTCATTATGAACAATATTAATGTTTGTGTTAAAGATGCTACCATAAACGTAGTGTCAGGATTTTCTGCAGTATTAACTAAAATTATATACGCAATATTTTTTACATAAGCAAAACAGAGATAAAAACGTTCATAGATAACTAGTAAAGTTACTCGGTCAGAGAAAACAGGTGCTATTTCTAGAAACTTTTGCAGGTATGTCTTCACATTTGCAGTACATATTTTATGTATGTATATGCAGAATAAAAAGTATATTTTTTCTAGTTAATATAACGATCATCAAGAATATATGCAGATTTTCTTATACTGTATTGCTTGGAAGATTCAGGACAAAAATCAAAAAAGTAATCTTTCATTAAATGACTTTTAGCACCAAATAATTAGACCAATATCTAAGTTAGAAAAATAATGTTAAAATCATTTATAACATGAGTTTATCAGTTTTGTAAGTGAAAAATTACCGTTCTTTTGGTTTAGTAATTTCATGAATCTCATGCTGAAGGTAAATGAAGAAAATATATTTGTAAAACACACTATTGTTTTGGCGGCACATCAGTTTTAAAGTAGTATTAGAGTTTCAGTGTGTTCAGCAAGCTATTACTTCATTATCTTTTTTACATGCTTTGTTTAAGTTTGTTCTTGTATGTCTCTGTCATAGTTTTCACATTACCAATATTATAATGAGATTTGGCTGTAAAACTTGCTCAACTGCAAATATTCTCGTGAATGGATGGGGTCACTACATTTCTTGAAACTATGCTTACTGAATGAAAGTTTGTTATGTCACTGAGAAGAGGACACCAATTTTATTACTATGACATGACGCATAATAACACAAAAATCTAAAAAATGAATACCATACAGTTCACAAAAACTGTGCCTCTTGTAAAAAATAGTCTCTCTCACTGAAAAAGGCACCTATTACAACAATTCACATTCATTTTCCAGTGCTTTTTTTCAGTACAAATTCAATATAGTCACCAACGCTCTAGATATAACACACACATTACTATTAGAATCTCTTGTTCACTAAAACACATATTTGCTCAGTTACTGGATTCTTAGCAAAATTTCTGAAACCTCCTATCGTAAACTGATACTATACAACATGAAGTAGTAGAAAGTAAATAAAAGGAGCGCAGGTGCGTCACTTAAAGGCAAACAACGAGAACGCTGTAGTTGGTTTCTCAACAGCAGTAACACATTTTATGAACATATTTGAGTCTATTTAGAAAGTTAAGAAATTCTGATTTACAATCTATAGAAAATGTTTTTAATCGTTCAAGCAATAAGTGACCAAGGAAACGTCAGCCACTCGCATTTATACCTCGGGTCCACATTCATAGAGCTGACGTAACAACACAGTTGCCACATAAAATCGTGTAAGAGGCTCACAGACATGTTGAAAATAAACAGTAGAACTATATAAAGGCTGGACTGGTCACAATTAAAAATTCATGTTTGAAAATGTAATGACTTTATTGCTCGTAATATAATGTGTTTCGGACTTTGCAGTCTTTAGATGTCTGTGATAAAGTACCAAAGATACATGGAAATTACAAAACCGAATCAGAACAGTGAACTACAAGAAGAAAGCTCAGTTGTTCACACAAGGTGCTTCAGGCAAAAACATGCCTAGCAGCATGATGCTGCACGTAGATATAAAGCTTACAAGATGTGTACATAACAATCGTTAGCAGACTAGTGAAAAAATCTTTAACATGAAACTTACAGGTGAACATTCATGCCAGATGTCAGCATAGCAGTGATGGTGGCGCCATACCTCTTCGTAATTCACAACAGAGTCCAAAAAATTAAATCATAAAAATACAATGGTCAAATATACATGATAAAATTATAACAGGAAGCAAGACTGCAAAAGATTTTTTTAGTTTATAACGAGGACAGGAAAGAAAAAGCTGCATGGCTACCGTCAGGTGGCAAAGTAGTAGCAAATATGATGACGTACTTTGTCAAGATTGATAGTGAATTTTAACTATGAGAAGTACTAGATATGAGTATGTAGTTCAACAACAAAATAATTAGTTACAAACTTTAAAATGTAAAATAAAATCCAATAAACGAAGACGTATTGGCTGTTATCAGGTAGCAGAATAGTAGCAACATTGACGCTGTACATCGTTGTAGCTGAAAATGGCTATATTAAAAGCTAAACAAAAAATAATACATAATCACAATGCAAATAAAAAACGAATGAACAGAGTCATATTGACTGACGTCAGCTTGTAATAAAAACTAACAGATGAAAGAAGCACAAGAGCTATGGCGAGCGTCTATACAAAAGTTGTAAATGCATAGAAATAGAACAAAGTAAACAAATATATCGTGATACAAAGACGCGAACCTTTCTAAGGAACATAGGTAGCAATCTGTTACTGCTAGTATAAAAAGTGAAGACGTATGAAAATGAGAATAAGATACAATTTCTAAGAAAAAAGAACCAGTGCATCAAATGCAGACCTGTCAATGGTATTAATTATATAACGAGGAAATACTGTTGTATAGAAGGAGCTATCACGTCATGCTGCATATCGTTGATCTACATTTGAATGTTAATCTCCAATTTATAACTAAAGTATTTACACTACACATACGGAGAAAATATTGTACTACTCCACTGGGGTTACTATGACGTGCTCTAGAAACAAAGACAAACCTTTACTACTCACCAAACCGTCAACACGAGGTCTGTAAGCATTACGAAGCATGCTCTGTGTCCATCTTTTACATCATCATGCCATAAAGAAATACTGAAAGAAAAGAAAATTTCATTCATGTACAACTTAATTTGTCTTGCTACGCGATATCTCAGTAGGCACATAGGGCACACGTTGTCGACATCATGATCGCCTTACTCCCAAAACTGCCATCCGATCTAGCCACCATAACTTGCCTTCTAGATGGGTAAGAAGAAACGTCTTTTAATAATTCATTTATTTTTCAGTGCGCTATTCAAGTGTAGAATGTGGATGTGTGAAGAAAGTTACCACTAGTGCACAATAGTAAGAAAAAAAATACTGGGGCACTGTGCTGGCTATGAATGTTGTAAATCGGCCATGTGGTAAATTAATATTGGCCTCTGGTTTTGGAATACTGAAGTAATTCACATCCTGTATCCATGTATGTGTTAGTACCATATCTCAAAACATGCCTATAATTTTACATAGAGAGACTACATAGCACCAAGGTGTGTGAGGTGCTGCGTCGCCTGACTCTCTCAACACACACACACACACACACACACACACACACACACACACACACACACACAGAGAGAGAGAGAGAGAGAGAGAGAGAGAGAGAGAGAAACATCACTAGCCCTGATGATGCATGTCAGACACCACACAACTAGCATACGTCTTGACGCAGTGCATGCATTATCGTCACAATTTAGTGAAATACTACACTGAGACTGAGGGAGGTAGCGCAGTGGTTTGCACACTGGACTCACATTCGGGAGGACGACAGTTCAAACCCACATCCGGCCATCCTGATTTCGGTTTTTCGTGATTTCCCTAAATCCCTTCAAGCAAATTCCAGGATGGTTCCTTTGAAAGGGCACAGCCAACTTCCTTCCTTATCCTTCCCTAATCCGATGGGACCTCGCTGTTCGGTCTCATACCCAAATTCAACTAGCTACAGTGGGATGACAAAAGTCATGGGATAGCATATGTAAAGATGGTGCTAGTATAGCGTATGCAAGGTATAAAAGAGCAATGCATTGGCGGACCTGTCATTTGTACTCAGGTGATTTATGTGAAAAGGTTTCCAAAGTTATTATAGGCACAAAATGGGAATTAACAGATTTTTTCATGTGTTTGACTTGTTTACCTGCTTTGGGCTGCCTCTACAAATATGACTTAATAATGTTCTACAAACTTTTAGCATTGTACTTGATAATGGCATAAAAGCCGAAACTTGCATAGTACAGAAGATAAATGTAATATACAGTCAACTGGCTGTTTACTCTCTTAAAAAGTATTGCACGACTGTGGCTCAACGCCCTCGAAAATCCATCAGCCATTGCCAGACTTTGAATGCGGAATAATAGTTGGAGATAAACTCAGGGGATATTCTATTTCGGAAATCCTTAGGGAATTCATATGCTCAGATCCATAGTGTCAATAGTGTGCCGAGAATAGCACATTGCAGGCATTACCTCTCACCACAGGCAACGCAATGACCGACGGTCTTCACTTAACGACCGAGAGCAGCGGCGTTTGCGGATAGTTATCAGTGCTAACAGACTAGCAGCACTGCGTGAAATAACCTCAGAAAGGAATGTGGAACGTACGACAAACATGTCTGTTAGGACAGTGCCACGAAGTTTGGTGATAATGGGATATGGTAGCAGGCGACCAACGCAAGAGCTTTTGCTAACAGCACATCGCCTGTAGTGCCTCTTCTGGGCTCGGGACCATATCGGTTGGACCCTAAATGGCTGAAAAATTGTGGCCTAGTGAAATGAGTCCCGATTTCAGTTGGTAAGAGCAGATGATACTGTTCGAGTGTGGTGCAGACCTCCCCCCCCCCCCCCCCCCCTACTTCATGTACCCAAACAACGACGGAATTTTTATGGACAACAGTGCGTCATGTTGTTTGCGACCGGTTTGAAGAATATTATGGACAATTAGAGGAAATGATTTGGTTACCCATATAGCCCGACGTGGGACATAATCGACAGGTCAGTTAGTGCACAAAATCTTGCACCAGTAACACTTTCACAGTTATGGTCGGCTATAAAGGCAGCATGGCTCAATATTTCGGCAGGGGATTTCAAACGACTTGTCGAGTCCATGCTACGTCGAGTTGCTGCACTAGGCCAGAAAAATTGAAGTCCGACACGATATTAGGAGGTATCCCATGACTTTTGTCACCTCAGTTTATAGTGATCGACTATAAGTTCAAATGGTTCAAATGGCTCTGAGGACTATGCGACTTAACTTCTGAGGTCACCACTCGCCTAGAACTTAGAACTAATTAAACCTAACTAACCTAAGGACATCACACACATCCATGCCCGAGGCAGGATTCGAACCTGCGACCGTAGCGGTCGCTCGGCTCCAGACTGTAGCGCCTAGAACCGCACGGCCACTCCGGCCAGCAGACTATAAGTCTCAGGATATTTATCAGAGAACTAAATCGATTGACGACTTCATAACAAAAACAATCCTAGTCAGTTTTTGTCAGTCGTTTTCGCGATTTCAGCGCAATCTTGTTGTCATCACCGAGACTCACAATTTGTTCTAGCCAGATATGGCAGAAACGTCCCTTGTCTTGAGTTCTGCAGCTCAAAAATGTGATGTTTCTACAAAAACAGCCCGTGTCAAAATAATATTTGACAAAAACAGCCTTTGTCTTTTGACAAGCAGGCGACAATGCAATCTCAATGTTCATTGTCGCTCTCGATGTAGTTGTCTGATTATTTCAATATATTCTTTGGAAAGTGACGCTTCAGTGTATGAGATTCTATTATGAATTCCTAAGAATGTGTTCAGTGGCCTAAAATGCAGAAACTTCAAGAAAGAACAAAAATGTAATAAATAAGCAGAAGCTGATGGGTGAGCAACACATGAACTACGTTGACAAAAGTATTCCCGCGAAACGTGTTGGAGATGGCTGCAACTAAGCACTGTTTACATTCTTTATTTCCACCAGAGGTATGCAGGCGACGTGACGTCCGCTCCCTTTGGTTGCAGATGCCAAAGACCTTTTTAAAATCTTATCATGTTTAAGCTCAGAGAAACATCGCACAAAGTCGTCGTTATCAAAATCTTATGTTTAAGATCAAAGAAACATCTCACAAAGTCATCGTTATCATAATCGTTGTCGTTATAGTCATCGTCATCGTCGTTGTCGTCGCAAAGTAATTCCGCCAGAATTTTCAGACATTTTGCATTGAGAAAAAGAAACCCTTGAAAGCTTGCTTACGACTAACAAGAGAAGCAAACATGATGTACAAAAATATATTCATAAGTAATTCCATTTACGCACATACAAATCAATACATATTTCATTCGATTTTCTGGAAGCTGTACCATGTGGAAGAAAACACTCACTCGCGCCGGATTACTCACGACAAATGTATGCAAACACTCGTGTCGGGTCAGTCGCACACCAATGGCAGTTTAACGTGAAACAGTAATACCAAAAACTACTCCGATTACACTATTTCAGACATGTAGACAGTTAAAGAAAAGAAATTGTTTTGTTCAGAAGCTATTTTAGCGGTAAAACTCTCGCACGCAAACGGTTCAGGCGTAGTCCACGAGCTCTCTAGTTGTCCTCCCCCTTCTATAAGTACCAGGAGTGAAACGATGAAAAAAAAAATGTTTTACAACCCCTACCAGAGGACCTAACAAGTTTTGCCGCCCCTGTGGAGCTGGTACCCGATTCGGGCCGCACCCCTCGTAACCCACATTGCTACACCACTGCTTGTGTGGGCAATGCGTTTGGTATGGAGAAAGCGAGAGCAGCGATAATGATCTGGGCGGCGACTCACTCGTGTTCGATAATATCGTCGACAGTCTGAACTCCTTCGATATTAATAAACTTTTTGGAGCTAGTCTCGCATGTGACTTCGTGAAAGTCACAAGTTGTGCTAAGAAGGGAATAGCGCCGCTGAAATTTGAGAATTTGTGATAAGTTCCTATGGGACAAAATTGCTGAGGTCATCAGTCGCTAGGCTTACACACTACTTAATCTAACTTACGCTAAGGACAACACACACATCCGTGCCCGAGGGAGGACTCGAACCTCTGACGGGGGGAGCCACACGAACTGTGGCAAGGCGCCTAAAACCGCGCGGCTACACCCTGCTGCTACGCGCCAGTGAACAATAATGTTGCACTACTGGCCATTAAAATTGCGACACCACGAAGATGATATGTTACAGACGCTAAATTTAACCGACAGGAAGAAGATGCTGTGATATGCAAATGATTAGCTTTTCAGAGCATTCACACAAGGTTCACGCCGGTGGCGACACCTACAACGTGCTGACATGAGGAAAGTTTCCAACTGATTTCTCATACACAAACAGCAGCTGACCGGCGTTGCCTGGTGAAACGTTGTTGTGATGCCTCGTGTAAGGAGGAGAAATGCGTACCATCACGTTTTCGACTTTGATAAAGGTCGGATTGTAGCCTATCGCGATTGCGGTTTATCGTATCGCGACATTGCTGCTCGCTTTGGTCGAGATCCAATGACTGTTAGCAGAATATGGAATCGGTGGGTTCGGAGGGTAATGCGGAACGCCGTGCTGGATCCAAACGGCGTCGTATCACTAGCAGTCCAGATGAGAGGCATCTTATCCGCATGGCTGTAACGGATCGTGCAGCCACGGCTCGATCCCTGAGTCAACATATGGGGACGTTTGCAAGACAACAACCATCTGCACGAAAAGTTCGTCGACGTTTGAAGCAGCATGGACTATCAGCACGGAGACAATGGCTGCGGTTACCCTTGACGCTGCATCATAGACAGGAGCGCCTGTGATGGTGTATTCAACGATGAACCTGGGTGCACGAATGGCAAAACGTCATTTTTTCGGATGAATCCAGGTTTTGTTTACAGCATCACGATGATCGCATCCGTGTTTGGCGACATCGCGGTGAACACACATTGGAAGCGTGTATTCGTCATCGCCATACTGGAGTATCACCCGGCGTGATGGTATGGGGTGCCATTGGTTACACGTCTCTGTCACCTCTTGTTCGCATTGACGGCACTTTGAACAGTGGACGTTACATTTCAGATGTGTTACGACCCGTGGCTCTACCCTTCATTCGATCCCTGAAAAACCCTACATTTCAGCAGGATAATCCACGACCGCATGTTGCAAGCCCTGTACGGGCCTTTCTGTATACGGAAAATGTTCGACTGCTGCCCTGGCCAGCACATTCTCCAGATCTCTCACCAATTGAAAACGTCTGGTCAATGGTGGCCGAGCAACTGGATCGTCACAATACGCCAGTCACTACTCTTGATGAACTGTGGTATCGTGTTGAAGCTGCATGGGCAGCTGTACCTGTACACGCCATCCAAGCTCTGTTTGACTCAATGCGCAGGCGTATCAAGGCCGTTATTACGGCCAGAGGTGGTTGTTCTGGGTACTGATTTCGCAGGATCTGTGCACCCAAATTGCGTGAAAATGTAATCACATGTCAGTTCTAGTATAATATATTTGTCCAATGAATACCCGTTTCTCACCTGCATTTCTTCTTGGTGTAGCAATTTTAATGGCCAGTAGTGTAGTTTGATGACAGAAATGAAGCGACGCAATTTTGTTGCAAAGTAGATGAATTAATGGTGCAATTTTATTAAATGAGTTTAGTAGTCAGTGGAACTGACAATTAGTGTTTAATCATGCGCCAGCTTGCATCAGGCTAATACTTCTTGTGTTTGGAAGATCGCTCTGATGTTGAATAGAATAAATTCTAATTAAAGCTCAAAATGATCCAAGTGTCGCCTAATTTATTTAGATTGGTGCATATATTTGCTGAACGCTCTATGCTTTTCAGCTAGTTGCTGCTATTTTAGGAGCAGAATATTACGGATGTGCGTGGGTACCCATGGGCAACGCAGAACAATTCTTCCGCGCAGTCATATGTTTCGTCGTACTATGGGAAAGTGATAACGTAGGGAGCAGTAGGTGCTCAGTATTTTTGATCCTCTAAACCTCGTTTGTGAAGTCACAAGGGTAATACTAAAAAGTCATAGGATATGATAAGGTCACGTAAAATCAGTATTACGGAAAGCAAATGGAATATTAGATATGTTGGAAGAGATTTAGGAAAATGCAATGCATCCGTAGAGGAAATAGCATACAAGTTGCTCGTGTGGTCAGTTCTAGAATATGTTCCATTATCAAGCAACCATGACAACCAACGAACGAATTGGAAAAGTGCTTTTAGAATCGTAAAAGATCGGCGTTGGCCATATGATACTAGGGCGTGTTCCATTTATATGATGACCGCACATGCATGGTTGTGTTTGCGGGCCACCGGAGCCGAGCAGGCCAGTCGAATGGGTCCCACGTCTCCCTGTTAACACTCAATTGGATGCACCTCAAATAGGCGTGTGGATAGTCGTACCTGGATAGTCGCTATGGATCTGAGAGATCCACACGAGGCAAATGTATAATTTTATTTGAAAAAAAGTAAATTTTTCGTTCAAAATGTGGAACATGAGGCATGATTGTCTTTAATTGTCCATATGTATATGAACAAAATGGAACAAAAAATACGTAACATTTTGTGCTTCATCAGTTGTATCATTTTCCATATTTTCCATGAATCTGGGAGTTAGCAATTATAAATTGACTGTCTGCTAACTCTTTGATAACTTGTATATGGAAATAAATTCGCTGATAACATCTCAGAAATACAAATTTCACAATGTATCAACAATAACACTAGGAGCAATCACTTTCAAAGCGATCAAAGTACAGTTCTTATGAAAGTTGAAAAATTCAATCATTATCGAAGTAATACGATGACTGGAACTAAGAAAAATATCACTCAGTTATACGAATATGTGTTGCCTGTTCTTTCGGAATCCGCAGCTGAGACTTATTACATGTAAACTGAAGGTGGAGGGAGAGAACGGAAAGGAAAGGGAACGGATTAGTGATGTCAGCTGCATCGGAACGTTACAAGTAATCAGCGGAGACGAATGAAGATGTGTGCCGGACCAGGATTCGAACCCGAGATTTTTTGCTGACTAGACAGGTGCGTTAACCACTGCCCCTCCAGGGACACAGTGTTTATCGGAACTGCACGGACTATCTCGGTACGTCCACCCTTCTACTGAGCGCCCCCTATTCGCAGTCCCTGTCCATTTCCTTCTTGGTAGCTACTCTGAGATTCTTGTACGAAAAAAAAAAAAAGGATCAAATGGTTCTGAGCACTATGGGGCTTAACATATGAGGTCATCAGTCCCCTAGAACTTAGAACTACTTAAACCTAACTAACCTAAGGACATCACACACAGCCATGCCCGAGGCAGGATTCGAACCTGCTACCGTAGCAGTCGCGCGGTTCCGGACTAAAGCGCCCAGAACCGCTCGGCCACCGCGGCCGGCGCGGGGAGTGAGAAAACTTGGATTTCATATTCGAGCGTCTACTTATAAGCCACACATCACGCCGGTGAATGCGAAACGACGCCTCGCTCGGTGTAAGGAGCGTAAACATCCGACGATTGAACAGTGGAAAAAACGGTGTGTGGAGTGGCGAATCACCGTACACACCGTGGCGATCCGATGGGAGGTTGTTGGTTTGGCGAATGCCCGGTGAACGTCATCTGCCAGCGTGTGTAGTGCCAACAGCAAAATGGGGATGGCCATTGCATCTTTCAACAAGAACAGACACCGCGCATAAATATAACTGATTCGCCTAGATGGGCAATAGATTCACCTTCTTGATTGTGGATGCACAAGAACGTTCCGCCTCCTGTGGGAATTCCAGAGAAGCAAAGAAGGAGGAAATGGACATGAACGGTGAATAGGTGGCGCTCAGTGGGGATGTGGGTCGGTCATGAGGTGTACCAAGACAGTCCGTGCAGTTGCAATAAACACTGTGTTCCTGGTGGCGCAGGGTTTAATGCACCTGCCTATTAAATAAGAGCTCCCGGGCTCGAATCCCGGCCTGGCACACTTTTTCACTCTCATCGCCACTCATTCGTGTAATGTCCCGATGCAGCTGACATAGCTAATCCCTTCCTTTCCCTTTCCTTTCGTTTTCCCCCCCTCCGCCTTCAGTTTACATATAAAATATCACTCAGTCGTCGTCCCAACAGTTTCTTTTCTTTTTCACAATCATCAGTAAACACAAACGCACAGTGGCGAAGGCGCGAGCATAAACCACACTGTTTTCATGTGTACTTTGTCAGTCATCTTTTCTTAGTTCTGAGAGAGATGCGGCAGCAGTTGCGAGCACTCACTTCAGAAGAGTTGGGTTCAGCAGAAGTGCAAGTCGAAGAGGGATCAGCAACTCTGGGTAGGGTTTCTGCAGTTCTTATACAAATGGACTATGACGAATTGGAGACCAACTGTCGCCTCACCAACTGTGCTTCCCAAGCTTCACAATGTGATCAAAAGTATCCGGACACTCCCAAAAAGATACATTTTTCATGTTGGGCGCATTGTACTGCCAACTACTGCCGGGTACTCCATGTCAGCGACCTCAGTAGTCATTAGACATCATGCGTGAGCAGAATGGGGAGCTCCGCGAAACTCACTGACTTGGAACGTGGTCAGGTGATTGGGTGTCACATGTGTCATACGTCTGTACGCGAGATTTCCACAGTCCTAAACATCCCTAGGTCCACTGTTTCAGATGTGATATTGAAGTGGGAATGTGAAGGGACACGTACAGCACAAAAGCGTACAGGCCGACCTCGTCTGTTGACTGACAGAGACTGCCGACAGTTGAAGACGGTCGTAATGTGTAATAGGCAGACATCTGTCCAGACCATCACACAGAAATTCCAAACTGCATCACGATCCACTGGAAGTACTATGACAGTTAGCTAGGGTGTGAGGAAACTTGGATTTCATGGTCGAGCGGCTGCTCATAAGCCACACATCACGCCGGTAAATGCCAAACGACGTCTCGCTTGGGGTAAGGAACGTAAACATCCGACGATTGAACAGTGGAAAAACGTTGTGTGGAGTGACGAATCACTGTACACAAGGTGGCGATCCGATGGCAGGGTGTGTGTATGGCGAATTCCCGGTGAACGTCATCTGCCAGCTTGTGTAGTGCCAACAGTAAAATTCGGAGGGGGTGGGGTTATGGTGTGGTCGTGTTTTTCATGGAGGGAACTTTCATCCCTTGTTGTTTTGCGTGCACTATCACAGCACAGGCCTACATTGACGTTTTAAGCACCTTCTTGCTTCCCACTGTTGAAGAGCAATTCTGGGATGGGCATTGCATGCTTCAACACGATCGAGCACCTGCTTATAATGCACGGCCTGTGGCGGAGTGATTACACGACAATAACATCCATTTAATGGACTGGCCTGCACACAGTCCTGACCTGAATCCTATAGAACACCTTTTGGATGTTTTGGAACGCCGACTTCGTGCCAGGCCTCACCGACCGACATCGATACCTCTCCTCAGTGCAGCACTACGTGAAGATCAGGCTGTCATTGCCTAAGGTACCTTCCAGCATCTGATTGAACGTATACCTGCGAGACTGGAAGTTGTCATCAAGGCTAAGGGTGCCCAACGCCCTACTATATTAGAGCATTACGGATGGAGGACGCCACGAATTTGTAAGTCATTTTCAGCCAGGAGTCCGGATACTTTTGATCACATAGCGTAATTGTGAAAAAGTCGACGTCGTATTTTTTCATTCCCATTCGATAAATTAATTGTTTGAGAACGGATCACAATAATATTGAGAACTGAATAAAATACAACCATACTACCTCTCCTCGTTCCTCTTTGAACGTTGTAGGATGAGCACATCTTATCAACATCTTCCAGTCCAGTTTTGTGCTGGTTGTAGTATTTTACCATCTCCTTTTTTTTATCTGCAAAGAATCCCGTACGGATGACATAGTAATAAGCATCCCTGGAGTAGAGAAACAACTGGAAAAGTCGAAAACAAATAAGTCGCCAGATCCGGATGGAGACCCAGTTCGGTTTTACAAAGAGTATTCTGCTACATTTGCCACTTACTAGCTTGCATTTATCGCTAATCTCTCACCCGTCGCAAAGTCCCAAGTGACTGGAAAAAAGCACAGGTGACTCCTGTTTATAAGAAGGGTAAAAGAAAGAAACTGAAAAATTACAGACCCATATCCTTAACATCGGTTTGCTGTAGATTTCTAGAACATTCTGAGGTCGAATATAATCAGTTTCCCAGAGACCGAAAAGGTTATGTCCACGAATCAACACTGTTCAAGGAAAATGTGACAGGACCTCTGTTATTTTCTGTATACGTAAATGATTTGGTGGATTGGGTGGGCAGCAATCTGAGGTGATGATACTGTGGTGTACTGGAAGGTGTTGAAGATGGCTAACTGTAGGAGGATACAAGAAGATTTACGCAAAATTTTTAGTTGGTGTGAAGAATGGCAGCTAGATCTAAATGTAGAAAAATGTACATTAATGCGGATGGGTAGGAAAAACAAATCCGTAATGTTCGGATACAGCATTAGTAGTGTCCTGCTTGACACCATCGCATCGTTTAAATATGTGGACGTAACGTTGCAAAGCGATATGAAATGGAACAACCACGTGAGGATTGTGATTGGGAAGGTGATTGGTCGACTTTGGTGTAATGGGAAAATTTTAGGAAACTGTGGTTCTTCCGTAAAATAGATTGCTTATAGGACGCTTGTGACAGTTGAAACTCAGAGGGAGACAATTACGGGCTGTATTGTGGGTAATAAAACATTTCCAATTGAAAACGATGCAGGAGCACCTTCATTGCCCCTGCAGAATGCGGCTGAAAATTGTCTTAAAGAAGAAAACGCACGACAGTTATGTAATGTTGGCTGCATACCTTCAGGCGAAATTTATCACCAGGCCCTCTTACTTGGCGGGAGAGACTGTTGTTCTAGGTATCTTTATGTGCTCCCTGTGTGTTCACAACTAAAAAGAACGACGTAATGCGATCGATGGGCATACTAGAGACACTGCCCAACACACCTGTGCAAAACTTCATCGGATTTTCACTGTGGTTTCCATTTTGGAACCGAACGTTCCTTACTTTCCCAATTACCCTCGTATATCAAGAAAGAACATGTGACGTACTGGCACCCGCGCGAAAGCGGAAATGCTACAACACAACGGGACATGGACTCGACTAACGTCTGAAGTAGTGCTGGAGGAAACTGAAACTATGGACCTGCAGGGCTGTCCATAAATCTGTAAAAGTACGAAGGTGTAGAGATCTCTTCTAAACTACACGTTGCAAGGCATCCCACATATGCTCAATAATGTTCATGTCTGGGGACTTTGGTGGCCAGTGAAAGTGACTGAACTCAGAAGAGTGTTCCTGGAGCCACCCTGTAGCAATTCTAGACGTGTGGGGTGTCGCATTGTCCTGCTGGAATTGCCCAAGTACGTCGGAATGCACAATGGACACGAACGGATGTAGGTGATCAGACAGGATGCTTACGTACGTATCACCTGTCAGAGCCGTATCTAGACGTATCAGGGGTCCCATGCCACTCCAACCGCACACACCCTACACCACTATCGAGTCTCCACCAGCTTGAACAGTCCCATGCTGACATGCAGAGTCATGGATTCATGGGGTTGTCTCCATCTGCTCGATACAATTTTAAACGTGACTCGAATAACCAGGCAATATGTTTCCAGTCAAAAACAGAATGCCGGTGTTGACGGCTCAGAAGAGGCGTAAGGCTTTGTGTTGTGCAGTCGTCAAGGGTACACGAGTAGGCCCTCAGTTCCGCAAGAACATATCTATGATGATCTGTTGAATGGTTCGCACCCTGACCCTTGTTTATGGCCCAGCATTGAAATCTGCAACAATTTGCGGAAGGGCTGCACTTCTGTCACGTTGAACGATTCTCTTCAGTCGTCGTTGGTCCTGTTCTTGCAGGATCTTTCTCCGGCCGCAGTGATGTTGGAGATTTGATGTTTTACCAGATTCCTGATATTTACGGTACACTCATGAAATGGTCGTAAGGGAAAATCCCCACTTCATTGCTACCTCGGAGATGCTTTGTCATATCGCTCATGCGCCGAGGTTCAAATTCAATTAATCTCGATAACCTGCCATTGTAGCAGCAGCAACCGATCTAACTACTGCGCCAGTCACTTGTTGTCTTATATAGGCGTTGCCGACTGCAGCGCCGTATTATGGCTATACTAGTTTCTTTGGCACTTCAGTGTATAACCAGAGGTAGCCATGTTTGTATTCAAGTCGGAACAGCAAATGAAGTGCGAAAACGATTTGTAAGTGCAGAAAAGCGGCCAAAAGAAACAGAGGCTACAGTTTCATCAGCTTATGTCGAAGAAATAGGGCTTCAGTCAAGGCTACAACTTAGTAACATCGACACCATCCCACAGAAGTGCGGAGCAGTAACTGCACCGCATTAGGAGAAAATACGAGTACATAGGATCTACGCAGACTCATACCGATTCTGCAGGAGTATTGTTTCTAGAAAATAATTTATTGTTGAATGACGGCACCAGATTTTTATTTGCAGTTGATAACAGGGGACCGACTGAGAGAATATTGGTGTCTGTTTCTCAGGTTGTGAAAAATTCTTTGTGGATGGAACGTTCAATAGTTCGAACAAATAGTTTGGAGGATTGTATATGCTTTACACCTTATAGTGCAAGTTCTTGGAAGGAAACGAACACTATTCCAGTTGTCTATCTTTTTCTGCGACAGAAAAAGTGAAAAATATTATCTTTTTATTTAACTCTTAAAACCTTGAATGGGCCCTTGCTTCTCTCATTATGGACAATGAAACTGCTACAGTCCAATCAGCTAGAAGTTTGTTTCCTCAACAGATATTGTCGGTTGCAATTTCCAATTTAATCACTATCTGTGGAGAGAAATTCACTGTTGCGGCCGTTTCCTGCCTACAAGGAAAGCGAAGAAATACACTGTTACATAAGAAAGTGTTCAGCTCTAGCACTCATAGATCTTCCCCTGGAAATGTTGGGTGATGTTTGGCTGTCTAGTTAGGAGAGCACATCTGAAAACCAAAAGTTTCAGGACTTACACGATTATTTCTGGACCAGTGGTTCGATAACATGCCTATGCCATAACTGTAGTGGTACACCCCATCACACTAACAACGTCTCTGAAGAATGAAACCGAGGGATGAATATATTATTGTCAGAAATTCGTCCAAATGTTTGCTCAATAATAAAAATCTTCGAGATGACTTGTTTAGCTGATTAATGTCAGATCTCGATGGGAAAAGAAAAAAAGAAACTATACTAAACTCTACTAAACTCCGTCGGAACAGGCCATGGAAGCCCAACGGTACCGACCGGCCACCGTGTCATCCTCAGCCCATAGGCGTCACTGGATGCGGATATGGAGTGGCATGTGGTCAGCACACCGCTCTCCGGGCCATATGTCAGTTTACGTGTTTGCCTCACAAGGGCTGAGTGCACCCCACTTGACAACAGCGCTGAGCAGACCGGATGGTCACCCATCCAAGTGCTAGCCGTGCCCAACAGCGCTTAACTTCGTTGAACTGACGGAAACTGGTGTTACCACTGCGACAAGGCCGTTGAGGAGGGGGGGGGGGGAGGGGAAGTCAGCAATTAAGACTGACGAAATTACTGCAAATGCTTTAAAAGGCTCCGCATTACTGCAAATGCTTTGAAAGGCTCCGCATTGACGGTAACTGTTACGCCATCGCCAACGTAGCTCCTGCGGGCCGGCAACACGTCTAACACCACACAGGACCGAGGTTGTCTATGCCCAAGGTGCAAGCAATGGTAAAAATTGGCTGTTTTGGAAACAGACATTTCGCGTACTACTTCCTACAGAGGGAGATGGAGATGGCCTGCAGGAAGTGTTACTACACCAACGTCTGATTGGCTGACCAATGCTACTTAAAGGCTAGAACCAGCACTGGACGCCAGTTCACGCCGAATACCGACCTCAAGGACGTCTCCACGGAAGACTACGTCTTCGCCATCGGAATAGGACTTGGAATTAAGTGTATGTGTGTTACCTTAGACTCTTGTGGGAAACTTAGAAGTTATCTTTTGTTGCCTCTAGTAGGAAATTCTTACTGGCTTTGTAATTGTGACTTTTCGTTGTTATTCAGTCATTTCCATGTAGACTCACGTAAATAAAAGTTGTGTTGTAAAAACTTTCAAATTGTCAGTTACAAGAGTAAACTAAAATCATTTCTGACTTGTGTGACTTGTGACGTTTTCTTCTTCGCTGTAATTTATGTGCACAAGCACTGGAAATTATATAAATACTGAAAAGCAGTTTAATTCGCGTCATACTCTTTGGCTATCTTGTAAATAAGTTTAATAAGGGGTGAAATGAGACTACCTACTTTTAGTTTCCCTTGGAAACGACAGAAATTCGGCCGATGTTGCCGAGCGGTTGTAGGTGCTTCCGTCCGGAGCCACGTGGCCGCTACAGTTGCAGGTTCGAGGGTTGTTTGCGGGAAGAGACCAAACAGCGAGGTCATCGGTCTCATCGGATTAGGGAAGGACGGGGAAGGAAGTCAGCCGTGCCCTTTCCAAGGAACCATCCCGGCATTTGCCTGGAGTGATTTAGGGAAATCACGGAAAACCTAAATCTGGATGGCCGGACGCGTGATTGAACCGTCGTCCTCCCGAATGCGAGTCCAGTGTGCTAACCACTGCGCCACCTCGTTCGGTGCAGGTTCGAATCCTGCCTCGGACATGGATGTGTGTGATGTCCTTAGGTTAGTTAGGTTTAAGTAGTTCTAAGTTCTAGGGACTGATTACCTCAGATTTAGGTCCCATAGTACACAGTACATTTGAACCATTTGAACTTTTCGTTGATGTTCAGTCATTTCCATGAGGACTCACGTAAATAAAAGTAGTGTTGTAATAACTTTCAAATTGCCAATTACAACACAAGTGGTGACGAATTTGTGCCTGCGTGTGTCTTCATCATGGCGGAAATAGTGCTCCAGCAGCTGATCCAAACTTTGCACGATTTACTACAAGGTCTTCAACAGGCGGCCGCCAGGTTCAGCACAGCGTTGGCAGGGCAGCCGCCCTGTCCAGGACTTCGCACCCTCCACTGGCTCAGCAGGTCTGGTGCAGACCGTCAGTGCACAGAGGGCCCCGCGCCCTCGTCAGTGCCACCAGTCCCTCCAGCTGCTGTCCTGACCATGATGCTTTCGGGATCATGCACGAGAAGACTGCTCTGACAGGTGGGCATATTGTACAGTGTGCACCCATAACGGAGATGTCAGTTCGGTCTGCCGCTCTCGGCAGCCTCCTCCTCCTCCTCCTCCTCCTCCAGCCAATGATCGTCGGAGGGCTGCTACCCATCGACATCAACCATGCGCAATCTTCGGGATCTTCCAAGCTGATGATCGATGTTCAGGTCAACGGTCGGCCGCCCCAGATGCAGGCTCTTATGTGAAGATTGGGGCGCACCCCCCCCCCCCCCCCCTGGTGCTCACACTTTGGCGCCTCCTTACATATAATAAGCAAGCGATAGCTCTCTTGGGTCAGTTCACGGCTTCCATCCTGTATAAATCGGTTTGACGGGAAGTTATCTTTCTTGTGGTCAACAATGCAGCCATTGCGGACCTCTTTGAGTTGGATGCCTTCCATGCCTCTGGCTTTGCCATCGACGACAATGTTCATGTGGTGTCTCCCCAGGTTCTGTACCGTAGTCGATAACTTGTGCACGGAATTCCAGGACCTCCTCTCTCTGGGCGTCGGCTGTGCTCAAGATTTTCAGCTGTCGCTCCAGCTGACCGAAGTACTTCCAGACTTGGCAGGTTCCCCTCGCCCTCTAGCATCCTCTTAAACAGGAACTGGACTCTCTCACCACGGAGGGAGTCATCATACTGGTTCGTTACAGTAACTGGGCGACACCCCTGGTCGTCCTCAAGAGACCAGATGGGCGTCTTCGGGTTTGTGGCAAATTCAAGGCTACACTAAACCCTCAGCTACAGGTTGAATACTATCCCCTTCCCTGTCCTGAGGACCTGTTCTCCAACCTCGCTGTGGGACAATTTTTTTCGAAGATCGATCTCGCCGAGGCCTACCTCCAAATACCTTCTGATGAGCCTTCTACTCACTTGGCCGTCATCAACACAATTTTTGGCTGTTCCGGTTGAACCTCCTCATGTATGGCATCAGTAGTGCACCGGCCATCTTTCAGCGTTACTTGGAACAGCTCTTGTGGGATGTGCTCAGATGTATAAACTACCTCGACGACATCGTCGTCACCGGCTGTACCGTGGATGAACATCTCAGTCATCTGCAACAATTGTTCCTGTGCTTGTGGACTGCGGGCCTAAAATGCGACCTTGCTAAATGCTACTGTTTTCAACCTGCTATCTCCTATCTGGGTCACATTTCCCGAAATGGTGTATCTCCTAACTCCTCCTACGTCGCCGCTATGGAGGCCCTTTCTCGTCCGAGCGACGTCCACCAGTTGCGGTCATTCCTGGGTAAAATTGCGTACTATCGAAAGTTCATGCCCTCCGTCACTCACGTTGCAGCGCCCTTCCTTCGCCTATGCCGAAAGACCGTGCCATTTCATTGGTCCTTGCATGTCGCAATGTCTTCTGGGTAGGCATGACGGCGGACGTGAAGCGCATGGTCCGGGGTTGTCAGATGTGTACCCAGGCCCTTCCTGCTCCACGCCGGTCCTTCCAACCCTAGCCGGCCGCTTCCCTCCACTGGGAACGCATCCATATGGATTTTGGGGGACCCTTCCTTGGCGCTTACTGGTTGTACGTCACAGATGACTGCTTCCACTTCCCTTTCATTGTCTGATGCTCCTCTATCACCACGGAGACTACTATTATGGCACTATCAAAAATACTTTCCATTGAAGGCCTTCCCGTCACCTTGGTTGCTGATAACGGTCCGTAACTTCCCAGTCAAGAGTTCGCCAAATTCTGCCACGATAATGGTATCCACCATGTGTTTACCCCGCCTTTTCATCCACAACACAATGGCGGGGCGGAGAGCCTTGTTCGTACATTTAAAACTCAGATGCTGAAGTACACGGAGGACCGTTCTCCGGAAGACGCTCTTATGTTATTTCTCAGTTCCTACAGGTCCACGCCAGAGGGTGACAAGAGTGCAGCCGAACTGCTCCATGGTCGCCAGCCTCGGATTATACTCCATCTTCTCCTGCCGTGGGTGGCACATCGCGCCTGGCCCGGTGATTCCAGATATTCATCCGGCTCCACAGTGTGGGCGCGCGGTTTTGGGTACCGGCCCCGGTGGCTGCCGGGGGTCGTTCTCCGGCCCCGTGGTCGACAACTGTTCGACATCCGCCTGGACGACAGGATGGTTTCGCGTCATCGCAACCAACTTCGTCCCCGTTTCCTCGACCAGCTGCAGGCCTAAACGCCGGCTTCTCTCTCTCTCCCGGTGCCGGTCCCTTCCATGAGGCCTCTGTTGCTGCCTTCTCCTCAGTTAGTGGGGGATCTTCCAGGAAATGGTTAACAGCCGCCGGCTGCTAGCTCCGCGCCACCGCCGCCTCCTCCGGACCTGGGGCAAACCCGGGATCTTCCCCGAGATCCATTTCCCGGACCCTCTTCGGCGGCGCCCCGGTTGGACGACGCGAACATTCCCATCCCGCTTGCCCAGCTCACCGTCGCCTTGCAACCACTTCATGCGGAAGACGGCGCCCTACTCACCGGCGACCGGTTTCCACCGCCTCCTTCAGGACGACTTAGTTGCCGATCGGCCTACGGCACCAGGCTACATTGATGCTCTCTCCCCCGCGGTCTCCCGTTCCGCTCCAGCTCTTCCAAGGGGGGTAGGGGTGTTACGCCGCCGCCGAGGTAGACCCTGAGGGCCAGCAACACATCTAACACCACACAGGACCGAGGTTGCCTACGCCCAAGGTGTAAGCAATGGTAAACATCGACTGTTTTGGAAACAGACATTCCGCGTACTACTTCCTGCAGAGGGAGTTCGAGATGACCAGCAGAAAGTATTACTACACCAACATCTGATTGACTGGCCAATACTATTTAAAGGCCAGAACCAGTACGAGACGTCAGTTCACGCCGAATACCGACCTCAAGGGCGACTCCACAGAAGACTACGTTTCCGCCATCGAAATAGGACTTGAAATTAAGTGTACGTGTGTTACCTCGGACTCTTGTGGGAAACTTAGAAGTTATCTTTTGTTGCCTCTAGTAGGAAATTCTTACTGGCTTTGTGATTGTGACTTTTCGTTGTTATTCAGTCATTTCCATGTAGACTCACGTAAATAAAAGTTGTGTTGTAAAAACTTTCAAATTGTTAGTTATATGAGTAAACTAAAATCATTTCTGACTTGTGTGACTTGTGCACATAAATTACAGTGAAGAAGAAAACGTCACAAGCACTGGAAATTACATAAATACTGAAAAGTAGTTTAATTCGCGTCATACTCTTTGAATATCTTGTAAATAAGTTTAATAAGGGGCGAAATGAGACTACCTACTTGTAGTTTCCCTTGGAAACGACAGAAATGTGGCAAAATGTCTGTTGCAATTTGTAAAATACTCGCAAATGAAGACCGAAAAGAGCATCTTAAAGGCCATGCCTCTTGTAGGAAATCATTTCGGCATTCCCCTTGAGAGATTCTATGAATAAAAATCTGTTTGAGTGGACACCGAACACAAAATCATTGCCGAGGAAACACAGGGAAATGACAAGGAACGGCATCCATTCATTCTCTCTCCGGTGGAAAACCGCTTATTCCAGCAAGAACCCCAGGTTACGTAGGACTGTCACTCTATACAAGTGTCACTTCGTACAAATTCCAACCCCGCACTAACCTTTCTACTGCTTTTTATGCCGTGAGGTGGGGGGGGGGGGGGCGGGGAGGGGGGGGCAACTCCCCGGCTCTTAGGTTGTCCATTCTGAAATGGTGCCACTCGAGTACACCGAGAAAAGAGGTCTTACTTCGTGCCAGTGTGGTCACAAAGCCAATGTGAAGCAAAAAGGTTATTTTCCTTCAATGGTCCACGCCATCTTTGGACTTTATCTCTCATTATATGTTTAGTGGGTATCAAAATTATTGGAACCTTATTTGATGATCCTATGCTTCAACAACACATCGGCCGGTCCGGAATCCCTAGCAAAATTGATGTCCCAGAAGAAATTTCCTTATTAAGTTTTCCAACTCATTTATTATGCACGCTATCGAAGCGTGATCGTAGTCAATGATTTCATAATATCCCCTTCTGTGCGAATCTTGATTGGCTTTTATGTCAGCTGAATAATTCCCGTTGTAAGGGCTGGAGGAAATGGTCGCTAAGGCTTCTCCATGAGTTTGTGAAACATCTAACAAAATTCTCAGATTCATGATTGTACTACTCTGTTAAAGAACTCTTTTATGTATTTATTTATCTATTTCTTTATACGTCATTTATTTAGCCTGGCCAGATTAGAACCTTACGGCCTTCTCTTACATCTGACCAGGTAATGACTGACACTAATAATAATAATGATAAAAATACTAAAGGTCCTTAAAAATTATACAGATAAGTTTAGCACATTATATCCCATGTTTAGTATTATAGAAACGGATGGGATAAAGAAAGAGGAGAAGATGGAAATGGCAGAGAGAGTGACTGTTAGGAAGAACCGAATTCAAATAAAGAACTCTGCTGACATCGGGGAGGGAAAAAGTTTGACGAGAGTAAGTTGTAGGCTAGTATATGGAAGAGATATCTATTGTGATATAAGGAGGGGCCAATAATTGTATTTTGAAGTTTGGAAGAAATTTAATTTCTTGAAATTTTGATGAAGATTTTTCCGGAGAAAGCTTCCTAATACAAAAAATGAGTTAGAGAACATGGGAGAGTTACATGATGGTACAGAGATTATTTTAATTCGTTGAGAAGCAATATTTCTGCTGTTTTTTTCAGGTAGCAGTTTAAGAGATGAAGTTGTATAAGGGGGAGTGCAGTGATCGAGAAGACGATAGAGCAAACATACAACATAACTACTGTGTCCAGACTAAGCGCCTGCGACTCCCGCTTCCCGCGAAGCAGACCGGTACAGCGGGCCCCGGACCGAGTAAGGGTCAGCCTGGCCGGTCATCCCGGAAACACAGACGCTTCCCAGAGACCACCAGGAGGCGTCCACGGCGCCGCAAGAGGTCGCTACAGCCGCAGACCTCTTTCCTTCCGCTCGACACGTGACTGCAAATAGAGTCAGCCATATCCATGCGCCAAGCAGTATTTAGGCTGGCGCAGGAGCCTGGAGAGGCAGTTCCCGCCGAGCGAACCCACTGGTGTCATCGTAGCCGCCGCGTCATCGTCCACCGCCACGTCATCGTCCACCGCCGCCAGCGTACCGGAGCCATCCTCACAGGGCCTCTACTTGTCCTCGAACTCCGGTGACGGCAGCGTGGACTCCACGCCGCTCTTCACGAGACGCCTGGGGCTTGGTTTGGTGAAGTTGTATGGTTACTACAGACAGTTTATGTTTGGAGGAATCTCTGATTTAGTTATTGGTAGGCTTGGAGGATCAGTCCTACCTCACGAATATTGTTTTGTAAATTTTGAAGAAAGACTTAAGTTTAAATAAAAACGCTATAACTCACACTGAGATTTTCCTATCCTCGAACGGCGGATATAGTAACTGTCTACACTTATCGGCACGCAGCCATGATAATTGTTTATAGACGTGAGCGGGATGATAGAAATGGCGTACGTCACAAATGTATCTCACACAAGCATTCATCGCCAATTCTAGCCTGCGTGCGGTTTCGTAAGTACGTTCTTGGAGAATAGCAACACCATAGTTAAGTATGGGGAGTATAGCTCGCCCGGCTAGCAGCGCGGTCTAACGCGCTGCTTCCCGTGCCGTAAGGCGTACCAGTCCCCGGCACGAGTCCACCTGGCGGATTAGTGTCGAGGTCCGTTGTGCCGGCCAGCCTGTGGATGGTTTTTAAGACGGATTTTCGTCTGTCTCGGCTAATGTGGGCTGGTTCTCCTTATTCCACCTCACTTACACTATGTCGGCAATTGCTGCGCAAACACTGACCCCACGTACGCGTACACCATAATTGCTCTACCACGAAAACATTGGAGTTACACTCGTCTGGAATAACCCTGGGTTCGGTGTGGGGCGGGGGGGGGGGGGGCGGTGAGGTGAGAGTCCTGTTGTGGGGTTGTGAACCTCTGAGGGCTACGCCGGGACGAAGCCTCTCCGTCGTTTCTAGGTCCCAGGTTCAATACACACAATGGGGAGTATTTGTGACTCTAAGACCTTGTTTTTAAGGTTATTGAAAATCTTATATTTTCCGCAATTCTGGAGAGAATCGTGTTGGTACTTACTAATATCATTCTGGTAAGAAGTTCCATCTCATTTACAGATTACTTAACACTATCACGGTCAAAATTTGATAAACAAATTATATTGGTTAGTAGAGGTGACGTTTACTCACGACACGATCAGGATTAGGAGTGTTTGTTTCCATTGTAACAAAAGTAGTGTTGTAGAGATGGGTTACAAGTTCTAGTTGCATGGTGTCAGTTTAGATCTTCTGGGATCGGAATGCTACTCCTGTGTACCCCTGTGGAGTATGAGTCTTGGGGGTTAAGCGCTGCGACACCTCTGTTGGTCTCCGTTTATTTTAATGTAATGGAGGGTCACAATATTAGATTTTGGGCATCTCACAGAGGACATGTTGTAGTATTACAGGGCCTGAAAGAAAGACACATCAGGATGTTGCTTTTCATTAGACTCTTGCTGCCAGCCACACTGCCACTGCTAAACAAAAATGACGACTCTGCTGCCGGATTTTTCCATTCATCGAGCTTCCCGATTCACCCCGAGAGAGCGATGAACCCCACCTGGCTGATGTAGGTCAGTGCACCGTCGGGAAATCGATTCACACAAGTGTGTGAGCGACCCCACCACCTCCATCTCTGACTAACCTGTTGCGTACAGCAACAGGTCTGAGACAACCAGTGCCGAGGACACCTTGCTGTGGCTAATGTTTCCTGCCTTGCGTGATCCTGCAAATGCTGACGTGAAACGGCTCCCTCTCCAGCTCTGCTGTTTCAGAGCTGAAGAGATCCTTGTTCGTATAATGTGCCTAGCAGAAAAGCATGTGCTATCCTGGTCAGACTATGCCACATATTTCATGTAGAGCTATAAATATATCTTAATGGACAGACGAAGAGAACACGAAGCTTGTTAACGACTACGAGCACTGCATCACTATACACGGTGAGTCACTAACTATTGCCACCTAGAATAACTCCGAAAGTATGATAGTAGCTGAAAAGTTTGTGGGACAAATTTTGCATGGGACAACGGGTGCCACAATATGACGTTGGTTTTTTGTTGCTAGGTGGGGTCGCGTCAGAGATGTGAAGGTCAACTTTGTTTTTTAGTGGGATGCAATAGTTTGGTAAGTTTTTTTTCTGACAGCGGCTATCGAGACGAATCCAATGATGTGTAACAGCGACGTCTTTGAAGGTCAACTAAGGTCAAAAAAGTGGCATGGACGTCCATTTACAGAAGGTGCCAGAAGTGATGAACATTGGTATCAATGCAGTGCTGCAATCTTCTTATCATGGATTGAGTCGTATTCCTAATCACTTTGGCACTTATCAAAGCACATGCTCTGAGAATTCTCTGTCGTATATCGTGCATATTGTAAATATTCGCCGAATACGGAGTATCAATCTAACGTGCCACTGACATGTAAACATCATTCGACGGTTTCGCAATGGAACACTAATAGGAACGGTAAGACTGGTATCGTCGAATCAAGCGACTGTGAATGATGTATTCCTTTGAAGAACAAGTCGATTTGCTTCTCATTTACGGAGAGTACCAACGAAATTCAGTGAGAGGTAGAGACCTATACGCTGAAAAATATCCTCAACGTACTCACGCTACACGTGGTAAATTTATATATGTGGACGATAAATTGAGAACAACTGGATCTTTAACGCATCGGAAATATATCGGGCCAAGGAAAGTTACTAACGAGGAAACAGAAATTGGTTCTCTTGCCGCTGTGGTTCGAGGTCCTTGGGTTAGTTCGCGTCAAATCGCAAGGAGATCTGGCATGAGCCAGAGTAGAGTTGTTAGTGTTCTGCATCGCCACAAATATCATCCTTACCACATCAGTCTCCACCAAGAATTAAATGGTACGGATTGTATGTGTCGCATTGAATTCTGCCGATGGGCTTAACTTCAGATTCAGAGGGATGACAAATTTATTAATTTGATTTTATTTACTGACGAGGCTACATCGATGAACCACGGAGTTGTTAATTTGCATAACACGCATTATTGGGCAACTGAAATCCATGTTGGCTGCGGAAAGTGTCACACCAAAGACCATGGTCGGTGAAATGTATGGTGTGGGATTGCGGAGGACAGATTTATAGGCCCCCATTTCATCGAAGGAAGTCTTAATGGTAGGAAGTACACCACATTCCTGCAAGAAACATTAGGTCTGTTATTGGAAGATATACCTTTAGGACCAAGGAAAAGAATGTGGTAACAACACGATGGGTGTCAGGCACATTTTTCGCTAACGGCTAGAAATGAGTTGCAGAGACAATTCTCAAATCGTTGGATTGGACGCGGAGGAGGTGAGTCGTGGCCGGCTCGCTCGCCAGACTTGACGCCTCTGGATTTTTTCTTGTGGGGATTCGTAAAAGACGTTGTTTATAAAGACGTTCCAACTACACCTGAAGATATGCGAGAGAGAACTGTCAGAGCATGAGCTTTGATAAGTGCCGATGTGATAAGGAATACCACTCAATCCATGATAAGAAGATTGCAGCACTGCACTGATACCAATGGTCATCACTTCGAACACCTTCTGTAAATGGACGTCCATGCCATCTTTTTGACCTTCGTTGACCTTCAAAGACCTTACTGTTACACATGATTGGATTCGTCTCAATAGCCGCTATCAGAAAATAGGTACCAAATTATAGCATCTCATTTGAAAAACAAAGTTGATCTTCATATCTCTGAAGCTACACCAACCAGCAACAAAAAACCAACGTTGTATTATGACCCCCATTGTCCCATGCTACTTTTGTCCCACAAACTTTTCAGCATCTATCATACTTTCGGAGTTATTCTAGGTGGCAATAGTTAGTGACGCACCCTGTAGACTCAGCATTAGAGAAAACAATGTAGAGAGTAATATCGACTCACGTCAACGCTTGATGTGGGGCGTATGATGTACGCAGGATGTACCAGGAACATGGACAACAGAGTTCGAGACGACTACCAGTGTTCATGGCTTGGTGCGCGCTCTAGGGTTATTGTGCAGTTCGGCCCCCCAACGTCTTCGAGACAAGCACTGTCTGCAGCAGTCACCACAGTGCTCCACGGTAGCAAATCGCTTTAAGGCCGCTATCTAATGCAAAAATAGCATAAAAAATAGTATTTCACATAGAGTGTAGATTTATGTAGTTTCTCCCTATGCCTGTCTTTCGACTACCTTCATCGCACACTGCAGGGCACGCAAAACTGAACGTTACACGAATCTCCTGCCGCAATGATTGACTGAGAACTCGATAGTTTGCTCAGCGGCAGCACAGTGGTAGACGGCAGTGCCACACCCCCATTGGTGTACTCGTGGTGGGAAGAGCCCTGCTCCATAGCCACCAAACGCCAACTAGTTTAAATCTGACTATAGCGGCGGCCACCAGCAGCGCATCACCCTGTAGGAGACGGTAGTGCCAGAGACGTATTGACAAGCCAATGGTCAGTGGTAAGGCGCCTATAAACTTGGAAGTAACTTCTGAAAGTATTTGCCGAGGTGTTTCCACTGCAGTAGTGACGTGAAATAGACTAGTGATACACCACAGTCGGCTTCTAGCCGTTGATCCCCATCAACCATACAGCCATACTAGTGATACACCATATGATCAAAAGTATCCGGACACCCCCAAAAACATACGTTTTTCACATCAGATACACTGTGCTGCCACCTACTGCCAGGTACCCCATATCAGCGACCTCAGTAGTCATTAGACATCGTGAGAGAGCAGAATGGGGCGCACCGCGGAACTCACGGATTTCGAGCGTGGTCATGTGATTAGATGTCACTTGGATCATACGTCTGTACGCGAGATTTCCACACTCCTAAACATCCCTAGGTCCACTGTTTCCGATGTGATAGTGACGTGGAAACGTGAAGGGGCACGTACAGCACAAAAGCGTACAGGCCGACCTCGTCTGTTGACTGATAGAGACCGCCGACAGTTGGAGAGGGTCGTAATGTGTAATAGGCAGACATCTTTCCAGACCATCACACAGGAATTCCAAACTGCATCACGATCCACTGCAAGAACTATGACAGTTGGGCGGGAAGTGAGAAAACTTGGATTTCATGGACGAGCCGCTTCTCATAAGCCATACATCACGCCCGTAAATGCCGAACGACGCCTCGCTTAGAGTAAGGAGAGTAAACATTGGACGACTGAACAGTGAAAAAATGTTGTATGGAGTGACGAATCACGGTACATAATGTGGCGATCTGATGGCAGGTTGCGTGTATGGCGAATGCCCGGTAACGTCATCTGCCAGTGTGTGTGGTGCCAACAGTAAAATTTGGGGGCGGTGGTGTTATGGTGTGGTGCTATAACAGCACGGGCCTAAAATGATGTTTCAAGCACCTTCTTGCTTACCACTGTTGAAGAGCAATTCAGGGATAGCGATTGAATCTTTCAACATGGCAGGCCGGAGTGGCCGTGCGGTTCTAGGCGCTACAGTCTGGAGCCGAGCAACCGCTACGGTCGCAGGTTCGAATCCTGCCTCGGGCATGGATGTGTGTAATGTCCTTAGGTTAGTTAGGTTTAATTAGTTCTAAGTTCTAGGCGACTGATGACCTCAGAAGTTAAGTCGCATAGTGCTCAGAGCCATTTTCTTTTTCAACATGATTGAGCATCTGTTCGTAATGCACGGCCTGTGGCGAAGTGGTTACACGACAATAACATCCCTGTAATGGACTGCCCTGCACAGAGTCCTGACCTGAATCCAATAGAACACCTTTGGGATGTTTTGGAACGCCGACTTCATGCCAGGCCTCACCGACCGATATCAGTACCTCTCCACAGTGCAGCACTCCGTGAAGAATGGGCTGCGATTGCCCGAGAAACCTTCCAGTACATGACTGAACGTGTCTGCGGGGGTGGAAGCTGAAATCAAGGCTAAGAGTGGGCCAACGTCATATTGAATTCCAGCATTACCGATGGAGGGCGCCACGAACTTTCATTTTCTACTACTGAGGTCGCTTATATGGAGTACCTCGCAGCAGGCGGCAGCGCACTACATCTAAAATGAAAAGCGTATTATTTGCGGGTGTCCGGATACTTTTGATCGCATAGTGTAGTAACAGCAGAATTGGTCGGCCAGTAGAGCTCTATGATTTCGAATGTGGACTAGTCATTGCATGTTAATTGCGTAAGAAATCTGTCGTGGAGATTTCAACCTTTTCAAAGCTGCTGATGTTATGATGAAGGGGAAACGCGAAGGAACAACCACAGCTAAACTAAGACCAGCCTGACCATACGTGCTGACGGATAGGGTCCGTGGAGCATTGCGGTGGGTGGTCGTAAAAATTCGCATGAAATCCAAGGAATGAATCACCCCTGATTGTCAAAGTGCTATGACTGTGCGTAGGGAATTAAAAAGGTAGGGGCACAATGTTCTAGCACCTCCTCATTAGCCAAACGTTTCTGCAGTCAGTGCTTTGCGTACGTTGAGATAGAGTAAAGAGTTACTTGTCTGTGGTTGACTGGAAGTGAATAATAGGGAGTGCTGAATCACGCTATACCCTGTGGTAATCAGATGGAAGAATTTGGGTTTGGCGAATGCTTGGAGAACTTTAGCCCACCAAGGTAGCCTACGGCACTAACGCGCTGCTTCCTGCACTCGGATAGGTGCGCCGACCGCGGATCGAATCCGCCCGGCGGGTTAACGACGAGGGCCAGTGTGCCAGCTAGCCTGGATGTGGTTTTTAGGCGGTTTTCCACATTCAACTAGGTGAATACTGGGGTGGGCCTCATGTCCTGCCTCAGTTACACAACTCGCAGACGTTTGAAAACGTTCGTACTGTTTCACGGCTTCCACTAGACACAGACAGCTGGGTACACTAACTCCGTCCCAGGGGGTTTGCAGTGGCTACAGGAAGGGCATCTGGCCACCCCTTAAATTTAACCACACCAAATACGACCATAACAAAGGAAAAGAAGAGAATGCCTGGAGAATTTTGCCTACCATCATGCGTAGCGCTAACAGTGAAGTACAGAAGGGGTGGTTTTTTCGGTATGATGATGTTTTTCATGATTTGAGAATGGGCTTCTTACTGCGCTTAAGAACACGCTAAATGCGAAAGGATACGAGCACATTTTACAGTATTTTGTACTGTGTGCAGTAGAGGAACAATTCGGAGACACTGATTGTTTGAATCAGTATGACAATGAACCTTTCGTAAGGCAGCATCTGTGGTATATACAGGGTTATTACAAATGATTGAAGCGATTTCACAGCTCTACAATAACTTTATTATTTGAGATATTTTCACAATGCTTTGCACACACATACAAAAACTCAAAGTTTTTTTAGGCATTCACAAATGTTCGATATGTGCCCCTTTAGTGATTCGGCAGACATCAAGCCGATAATCAAGTTCCTCCCATACTCGGCGCAGCATGTCCCCATCAATGAGTTCGAAAGCATTGTTGATGCGAGCTCGCAGTTCTGGCACGTTTCTTGGTAGAGGAGGTTTAAACATTGAATCTTTCACATCACTATGCGTGAAACTTGCCCGCACGCGTTCAACCGTTTCTTCGCTCACTGCAGGCCGACCCGTTTATGTCCCCTTACAGAGGCATCCAGAAGCTTTAAACTGCGCATACCATCGCCGAATGGAGTTAGCAGTTGGTGGATCTTTGTTGAACTTCGTCCTGAACTGTCGTTGCACTGTTATGACTGACTGATGTGAGTGCATTTCAAGCACGACATACGCTTTCTCGGCTCCTGTCGCCATTTTGTCTCACTGCGCTCTCGAGCGCTCTGGCGGCAGAAACCTGAAGTGCGGCTTCAGCCGAACAAAACTTTATGAGTTTTTCTACGTATCTGTAGTGTGTCGTGACCATATGTCAATGAATGGAGCTACAGTGAATTTATGAAATCGCTTCAATCATCTGTAATAGCCCTGTATACAGGGTCTCCCAGCTATCTTGTCCACCCAAAATATCTCTGGAACAATAACAGCTATTGGAAAACGACTTTCACCGGTATCAATGTAGGGCTGGGGCCCATGAATGTACATATTTGGAAACATTCTAAAACGAATGCATGTGTTTTTTAACACAAACTTATGTTTTTTTAAATGGACCTCCTATATGTTTTCTTCAGCAATCCATAGCATGACAAAGCACATACACAATGGCGTTGATTGCATCGCAATATTCCCATTACATCCCGAGATATTAAGACGCGAAGTTGACGCTTGAAACACCCGACATGCGCAGCTAGCGCACGTACTGAGGCTCAGGCGTGAACCCCATGCTGCCCGTAATCGCGATGTGATTGACATGCGTAATCACACTTCCATACTTATCAAGATGTCCGAAACGAATACTACGGTCTGCTGCCATCCTGGATTAACGTCGTACATTCCAGCAGGTATTTATCCCATAGGCTAGGGGTGATGCGGTTCTGTAACATATCTGTGTACCGCAACGTTAGTCACAAAGTTAACTTCGCTTGTCGTTAATCCGTTACTAAAAAGGTAATGCCGTTTAACGTTAAAACTTTAGTTTACTGTAGATCTAGCGCAAGTGACAGTTAATCATTCACTCGTAATAGTAAAATTCATGTTGATGGTTTTAGTGAAACGAGCAAGTGGACTAAAAGTTTTACCGTTGTTTAGGTAAAAATATTTGATTTGAGAAGTTCAGGTAGGACATAGAAGGTGAATGTAAACATGTTTAACCAATTAGATTTATTATCACATAATTATCAATGTTATGTTTATCTAATGCGTTAAATGACAAATTGTTGCAAACAAATGTTTCTTAACATCACTGGGTAAAATGGCCCTTTGTAGATACTTTCACTGTGATACCAGCACTACATACTAAACATAGCGTTCACATCTCATGCTCAAAGTGATGCCCATTGGCTTGCATACATAGGGTCACTCTGCGGATGAAGGATGCCCTACTTCGTGCTACTGTTTCCTCTTTGATGGCTGTACAAGCATCAATAATGCGTTGCTTCATGTCCTCTGGTGTTGTTGGTTCATGTTGGTAAACAGCATCCTTCACTGCTCCCCAAAGAAAATAATCCAGCGGTGTAAGGTCCGGAGATCGGGCAGGCCACCTAACTGGGCCACCTCGTCCAATCCACCTACCAGGGAACTTACGGTTCAGAAGTCGTCGTGCTCTTAAGGCGTTATGTGCAGGGCAGGATAAACAAGACAACCTGACGGGTGTACACCGATCGGTACTGGTTCATATTGTGTACGTAGATACGTAAAACGTGCAAGAGGGAAACCATTATGTGCTTATGAGAGTTGATGGCAGCAGACCGTATTATTCGTTTCGGACCTCTTGATAAGTATAGAGGTGTGATTACACATTTCAATCACATCGCGATTACGGGCAGCATGGGGTTCACGCCCTAGCCTCAGGACGTGCGCTAGCAGTGCATGTCGGGTGTTTCAAGCGTCAACTTCGCGTCTCAATATCTCGGGATGTAATGGGAATATTGCGATGCAATCAACGCCATTGTGTATGTGCTTTGTCATGCTATGGATTGCTGAAGAAAACATATAGGAGGTCCATTTAAAAAAACATAAGTTTGTATTAAAAACACATATGCTTTCGTTTTAGAATGTTTCCAAATATGTACATTCATGGGCCCCAGCCCTACATTGATACCGGTGAAAGTCGTTTTCCAATAGCTGTTATTGTTCCAGAGATATTTTGGGTGGACAAGATAGCTGGAACACCCTGTATATATATAAGGACAGTCCTGTTAATAGGAAAAGCTAATCAACAGAGTTACTCTTTTTACAGGATTTGACCGTGTGTTATGTGTAGAGAAAAGTAAATCAGACTATTCAATTCTTTTCCTAAGATCTTACCCAGCGGTTAGAAAGCAACACAATATGAATAGTATTATATTGAAGCTAGGACAACTCGGTTCTAAGTTCATTTAGTGTTTTAAAACATGTACTAACCGTTGTCAGCCTATCCAGGTAATGAAGCAGTGAAGTGTTGGAAAAGCAGAAGTATGAATTTTGCCTATTTTCTTGCTGTTGTTTAAGTTGCCTCTTCAAATAAATATTACTCTACTTAATGTTGGACTACACCCTTATACATTACGTTTTTAAAAGAGAAAAATCTCAATAGATAACTTCAAGAAAGCTAAAAAAAATTGGCCAGCGGGGACCTTTAGAAAAGCACTTTCCATAATCAACAAACTCAAATACTAAAATACTTGGATACTAAGCACAAACGTTTTATACAGAACATTTCACTTCACGAAGCCTCTTGCTTACTGGAACTTACTTTCAAAACCTATTATTCTTTGAACTAACTCTGTATAGTCATTTAACAGATTCTAGTAACTTGGTTTCACTCTCATTGCATTGCACATAAGCAAACTTTTATTATAACACTTTGCAATAGTTAAGAAAACTTTGTTATTATTAACACAAAAACAAGTTAAATGGTACCTCTTTATATTAACTTCGCAATTCGTAAGTCTGTAAAAAAACTGGATGCCCAGATTAATCAAACACCAGGAAGGGACCCTATATAGGTGTATGATTAGGATGAAATAACAGGGTGAACCAGTTTCTTTAAAGTTTAAACACAGTTTAAATTATTGGTCCACGCTGTACAAAGGTAAAATTTAAAGAAAAAATCTTATCTGTTGGCTGTACGCTTGGGTGTGGCGGATAATTATGACGGCTACGCTAGCCACAGTATGGCCTGCAAGTATCTTGCTGTATGGGCTCAGTTTCTCTTCTTGGCGTCGTTCAATTTTACATACAATAGCCCAACAACTCGCAGCTATGACTTAAGCCTTTAGCAGTCTTCATCCGAAGCATATGTGTGCAAATTTGCAGGCAAAGCTTCTCCTGCTCCAAAAAGGTGTTGCCTCAATCGCTGGTGCCAGAGACTGTATGACTTAATTCGCGCGCTTGCTCTAGGCAGCGCGCCAATCCGTCCTTACCACCTTTTCCACTCCTCAGAGTCATTTTCGTTTTAAAAAAAAAGCACACTGGCTTTTACATAACACCTATCTCTTACATTGTCCTAAGCGTGACCATTTCTTACAATTGTCAAATTTACATGAACATGAATAGTTTATATACACAAATATTTTAAAATGCAAAAGTTATCAGAAAATTATTTAAGGTAAAAAACAATTTAAATAGTATATTACATACATTAGTCACATAACGCAAAGAACTTCAATCTCCAGTATAAGACACTTTACATATACATAAAATATAGTACCAATATGCTAAAATTTTAAAGCCTATATATATATAAAGTCCCCAACGAAACTGCAGCCGTCATCAACCAAGTGTCCCGCAGCTCCTAAATGCGGATCCAGTACGTTAATATTTTGTATTCTATATTAAAGTCTCGTAATTTGTTATTCTGCCAATGCCTGTTTGTTACTTTCCAAACCACATTTAAGCTTTTCTGCATTCCTTGTCCCTTCAGCACCCTGCCATAAAGCTCCATATCTGCAAACACTCTACTTTAAAATGAATGATTCATTTTAATAGCAATCTTCCCCATCACTGAGAATGGTACTGGCAGTATTAGACCCTCGGGCAACAGGGTTGGCTGTATTATATGACATGGAGATACACTATACTGCCCATTACTTCCTTTAACAACTGGAAATCGAAGAAAGAGATTCCGTCTCATGGTGTCTGGAAATGTCAGTTTGTACAATGATTAATCAAGGCTGACCATGGGAATGTACATGAACAGAAAAGGCCGACCATACTGTAGTCGTAACCCTGACAAGAGGTCGCATTTCACACGATGACTGAAATAAAATGCGCGCTAGATTTACATATCATCAGGTTTCTCTGGATAACAAAAATATATATTTTAAATGCAAGCTTACAAGTTTATATCTTCTGATATTTTCAGTGGCACGAGAAACGCGGAGCGATAGTGGAACTTAGCTAACCTGTAGGTAGCAGTTGACTCCGGGTTGCCGATTCATCTCCCGATTAAATCACGAAGTCGTTTTGTTCCATGATCAACATGAGATGCTCTTACTAATTCTCTGAGTGCATACGCTCTCACCACAAGACTTTGCCAACAAGGTTCATTGCGGTGTATACCTACTCCACGACCTGAACTTTAAATTCATCTGCCTTAAAAAACCAATAAGAGCGTTCCTGACGGGTCCTGTTTAATAACTCGCTTCCAGAAATAAATGATACTGTAGTCATTGGTATTAATTTCATTTACAACCCTAACTGGACGTTACTACAAGAAATCGTTCACTTTTACAGGCGAGTTCTGATGGATCTCTGCACATCTGTTAGATTTCCATTGCCTGGGTGGCCCTAATCGTCTACGTATCTTTACGTCCGTGGTTTTCTAATTCACAGAAAGAGACTGCTTAACGATTATCATATTCTTAGTGAAAATTAATAATTGTGAATTAGAGGAATTATATGGTACTAAGATCACCCTAAAATACTTTCAGACGTAACGAATTATACTGTGTGGTTATTATTAAAATTAAACTTTCAAACGGCTGTACACATAACAACACTGGTCACAATGACATAAAATTGCAACGGAATATTATCGGAGAGGGAGAAAACGCATGAAAACTAAAACTTAACTCCTTCCGAACAGGCCATGAAGGCCCAAAGGTACCGACTGGCCGCCGTATCATCCTCAGCCCACAGGCGTCACTGCGCACCTGGAGGCGCATGTGATCAGCACACCGCTCTCCCGGCCGTATGTCAGTTTCCGAGACCGGACCCGCTACTTCTCAATCAAGTAGCTCCTCAGTTTGCCTCGTAAGTGCTGAGTGCACCCTGCTTGCCAACAGCGCTCGGCAGACCTGATGGTCACCCATCCAAGTGCTAGCCCAGCCCGACAGCGCTTAACTTCGGTGGTATGACGGGAACCGGTGTTACCACTGCGACAAGGCGCCCAAAATGTATGGCAGACGAAAAATAAATAGTTACAAAATGAAGCGATAGATGGCGCTGAAAGCATAATTTTATAGTGATCGACTACAAATGACAAATTAATCATACAACAATGCCCAAGGTGTTAGTTTGGCGTTAAACAAATCAGTGTGCATGGGTGTACGAGTGTGATACTGTTAGTTACGTAAGCCCATCCACCACGGCAAGGTCATATCACATCGGATGGGAAAAATAGGTTTTTAACTATCCTGAAGACAAAAACCACATAAAAAGCATCAATCAAAATCAAATCGGATTATTAATTTCCGTGTGACTGGTGCAAAACATATTCAGTATGCTGTCCACTGTTTTCTGCAACAAGCTGAAATCGAGAAACAGTATGTTCCACAAATCATCGAAGTGTTTCCGGGGTCACGTTCAGAATGCGTTGCGCAATGCGTGCCTTCAATGCAGCTAATTTTTCAATCGGAACTCTGAACACAACATATTTCAGACAGCCCCACAGACAGAAGTCACACGGTTTAAGATCAGGTGATCCGGACGCCCAGGCTGTAGGGAAATGGCGGCTGATAACTCTAGCATCTGCGAAATCGCGCTTCAGCAGCTGATTAACTGAATTTGCAATGTGCAGAGGTGCTCCATCTTGCACAAACATGATCCCATCCACACATCCACGCTGTTGGAGAGGTGGAATGACGTGGTTGGGCAAAAGACGTTCATAGCGCATACCAGTGACGGTATAGGTGACAGGACCGGAAGCAACTGTCTCTTCGAAAAAATGTGGGCCTATGATAAATGGTGCCGCAAACCCGCACCACACAGTGACCTTTTCAGGATGAAGTGGTTCTGATTGATTTGCGTGTGATTTTTCCGTTGCCCATATTCGACAATTCAGTGTATTGATGTATCGTGTCAGATGGAAGTGGGCTTCGTCTGTCCGCAAAATCTCCGACGGCCAATCATTGTCCACTTCCATGGGAGCAAGAAGTTCTAAAGCAAAGGTCTCTCTAACTGGCACGTCAACAGGAAGCAACTCGTGCACATGGGAAATTTTGAATGGATAGCAAAGAAGAATGTTTCATAGGATTTTATGTACCGTGCTCACGGGTATGTCCAATGTTCAGCCAATTCTCCATGCACAACACGTTTGCACATCATCACTCGTCTCCTCCTTCATTGCTGTGGCCACTGCTTCCACTGACGTCGAATAAATTCATTTCCTCCCTCTACTAGGCTGCACACCAAAAGAAAGCGTCTTTTCGAATTTTCGAATCAGCTTCTCCAGACCCACGGCAGTCATAGGACCAACGCCTTTTTCAAACTCTTCAGTGTCCGAAACTTCTACAGAGCGACGAATGCACACTCATCATTCTTGTAATACAACTTTACAAGCAGAGACTGTCACGGCGAACGTCCCAGAAGCGAAAGGAGGAAAAACCGTGTGCAATGGCTCGTGCGCATGACAGATGTTTTCATTTACATATTCTGACACGTACAGCGCCATCTATTGATCAATTTTCACACTATTTTTTTCTTCTGGCATACGTTTCCTCCATTCTCCGAAAATATTCCGCTGCAATTTGACGTCATTCAGACCAGTGGTTTTATTTCTATAGCGTTTTGAAAGTTTAGCTTTAATTACAATCATCCTGTACACTCCAAGAGAAAAAAAATTGGCACCTCGAAGGAGTTATCCGAATGGGCCGGTAATCGCTAGATGAGTTTTACATGTACACAAAAACAAACAATTACAATTTCAGAAAAATTTGGTGATTTATACATGAGAATGATGTCAAGTTGATGAAGTCAATAATGTGTTGGTCCAGCTCTGACCCTTATACAATTAGTTATTCTACTTGGCACTGACTGATGAAATTGTTGGATTTCCTACTGAGGGATATCGAGCCAAATTCTATCCAATTGGCGCGTTAGATCGTTAAAATTCCAAGCTGGTTGGAGGGCTCTAGAGGGGTTGCCTATAATGTTCCAAACTTTCTAAACTTGGGAGAGATCCAGCAAACTTTCTGGTGAAGGTACGGTCCAGCAAACACGAAGACAAGCAGTAGAAACTCTCGCCTTATGCGAATGGTCATTACGTACCTGAAATGTAAGCCCAGGATAGTTTGCCATGAAGGGCAACAAAATTGAGCATCGAATATAGCCGACGTACCGCTACGCTGTGAGAATGCAACGGATAAAAACCGAACGGGTCCTGCTGCGAAAGGAAATGGCCATGGGGCGGGCGGCAAACAGATTGGTATCCCACCGCTGTCCAGGGTATCTCCAACACATATTCGGCCTTTAATCTCTTTGACTGGAGTATAAATGTCTTCACTGTGAATCCCACTTCGAACTGACAAGTGAAGACGTGTCTGCAGTCAGAAGCGATGGTCTGGGGTACGATTCCTTTCCGTAGCAGGATCATTTTGGTTGTCATCCGCGTCCTTACAGCACAGCGGTACGTCGACGACATTCTACTCCCCGTTTTGTTGTCCTTCATGGCAAGCAATCCTTGGTTTACATTTCAGAAGATAAGGTCCACCCGCACACGGCGAGAGTTTCTACCTATTGTCTTCGTGCTTACCAGAGCCTACCTCGGCCATAAAGATCCCAGGATCGCTCCTTAACTGAGAACGCTTGGAACATTATGGACAAGGCCCTCCGTACAGCTTGGAATTTTGACGATCTAACGCGCCAGCTGGACAGAATTTGGAACGATGTCCTGCAGGTCATCCAACAACTTTACCAATCAATGCCAAGCCGAATAACTGTTTGCAGAAGGGCTATAGGTGGACTAACGTGTTGCTGACTTACTCAGTTTGTGAAGCTCTTTCTCCTCAAGAAATGGTTCAAATGGCTCTGAGCACTATGGGACTTAACATCTGAGGTCATTAGTCCCCTAGAACTTAGAACTACGTAAACCTAACTAACCTATGGACATCACACACATCGATGCCCGAGGCAGGATTCGAACCTGCGACCGTAGGAGTCACGCGGTTCCCGACTGAAGCGTCTAGAACCGCTCGGCCACTTTCTCCTCAATAAAGCATCCATTTTTTCTGAAGTGGTAATCATTCGTTTGTCTGCACATGTACATCACATCTAGCGATTTCCGTCCCATTCGGATAATTCTTTCGTGGTGCGTCGCTTTTTTTGTCTTATAGTGTATTACCTGATTTCTGTTCGTCTTTCGTCTCGGGAACGTTTTGATAAGGTTTATTAAAATTTTAGCACTAATTAATTAATAACTTACTCTTTTAACAAAATATCACACTTCTATTCAACTCCGTGTACGTGCACCTTGGCAGCACAATAACATTAAAATACAGGGGACAGGCAAAATTATGTGAACACCTGTACTTACTTGGGAATGGTTTATTAATAAGGGGTTGGACCTCCATTTTCCTGTAATACAGCTACAATTCTTCTTGCATTACTGGCATATAATGATTATATAGTCTCTAGTGGAATGTTATGCCACTCTTCAATCAGAACCTCTTCTAACTCCTGTAGTGACGAGGGAGGCGGAAATATGCTCCGGAGTCTGCGCTCCGATATCGTCCACAAGGGTTCGATGATTTTCAAGTCCTGGGACTGTACTGGCCAGGAAAGACGCTGCAGTTCAGTTTCATGGTCCTCATACCACGACTGTACTGTCTTGGCTGATTGAATGGGTGTGGGACAACATTTGAATCATGGGGCACCTGATCACCTAAAATGTTCACATAATCGTTAGCTGTAACACTGCCTTTGAGAGTAATGATGGGACCTGCAGAATACCATGATATGGCTGCCCACACCACCACACTTCCACCTCGATGCTTACCCGCCGAACTCATGCAATCACGATCGTAGCGCTTCTTTTGGCGTTCTCGAGACGTAAACCCGGCCCGGTGTTGGAAATAACGAAAACGTTGACTCGTCGGAGTATATGACGTGTTTCCATTGATCAGCCGTCCAGAATTTATACTAGTGACACTATATTTTACGCTTCTTTGCGTTGGTTGTCGTCACTAATGGGTTCGATGTAACAGCCCGTCCGTGAATGTTCGCTTTATGGAGTTTTCGGCGGACAGTGTTGATAAATACGGGGTCTGACGGATGGCTGTTGAGCTCTGAAGTCATTTTAGCCGCCGTAGTTTTGTGTTCTTTTGACACAATTCGTGTTAGCGTACGACAATCTCTATCATTTAGTTTTGGATTGCGCCCACTATTACGTTTACACGGTAATGTCTTTAAGTGTTTTATTTAGGCTATAGAGCTCTGTTAGGTCTATCATTGCACGTCGTCCTCTGCCTCTGAATGCAAATACGAAGTATGCACTATTCGTCAACTACCTGCACTGAGTCCTAGTCCGTACTGAACACTCGAAGTCCGGCGCGACACGTGCCTTACCTGCGTTGTTGACCGTCAAACACAACCATCCCATTACAACCACTGTTCACATTAATTTGCTTATCCCCTTTACGCACGCCTTTTGGTGTCACACTATAGACTGCTATATTAACAAATGCTAGCAGCATTTACTGCATGGAATAGTATATTGTTTCATTATGCTATTTTCATCAGAATAATAAGTATACAGGGTGGTCCATTGAAAGTGACCGGGCCAAATATGTCACGAAATAAGCGTCAAACGAAAAAACTACAAAGAAC
This sequence comes from Schistocerca serialis cubense, assembly GCF_023864345.2. Classification (NCBI taxonomy): domain Eukaryota; kingdom Metazoa; phylum Arthropoda; class Insecta; order Orthoptera; family Acrididae; genus Schistocerca; species Schistocerca serialis. The sequence goes on from NC_064640.1 coordinate 816,550,181, forward strand.
AAAACTTGCCTAGCTTGAAGAGGGAAACCAGAAGACGCTATGGTTCGCCCGCTAGATCGCGCTGCCATAGGCCAAACGGATATCAACTGCGTTTTTTTTAAATAGGAACCCCCATTTTTTTACATATTCCTGTAGTACGTATAGAAATATGAATGTTTTAGTTGGACCACTTTTTTCGCTTTGCGATAGATGGCGCTGTAATAGTCACAAACGTATAAGTACGTAACATTCCGCCAGTGCGGACGGTATTTGCTTCGTGATACATTACCCGTGTTAAAATGGACCGTTTACCAATTGCGGAAAAGGTCGATATCGTGTTTATATATGGCTATTGTGATCAAAATGTCCAACGGACGTGAGCTATGTGTGTTGCTCGGTATCCTGGACGACATCCAAGTGTCCGGACCGTTCGCCGGATAGTTAACTTATTTAAGGAAACAGGAAGTATTCAGCCACATGTGAAACGTAAACAACGACCTGCAACAAATGATGATGCCCAAGTAGGTGTTTTAGCTGCTGTCGCGGCTAATCCGCCCATCAGTAGCAGACAAATTGCGCGAGAATCGGGAATCTCAAAACCATCGGTGTTGAGAACGCTACATCAACATCGATTGCACCCGTACCATATTTCTATGCACCAGGAATTGCATGGCGATGACTTTGAACGTCGTGTACAGTTCTGCCACTGGGCACAAGAGAAATTACGGGACGATGACAGATATTTTGCACGCGTTCTATTTAGCGACGAAGCGTTATTCACCAACAGCGGTAACGTAAACCGGCATAATATGCACATTTGGGCAATGGAATATCCACGATGGCTGCGACAAGTGGAACATCAGCGACCTTGGCGGGTTAATGTATGGTGCGGCATTATGGGAGGAAGGATAATTGGCCCCATTTTATCGATGGCAATCTAAATGGTGCAATGTATACTGATTTGCTACGTAATGTTCTACTGATGTTACTACAAGATGTTTCACTGCATGACAGACTGGCGATGTACTTCCAACATGATGGATGTCCGCCACATAGCTCGCGTGCGGTTGAAGCTGTATTGAATAGCATATTTCATGACAGGTGGATTGGTCGTCGAAGCACCATACCATGGCCCGCACGTTCACCGGATCTGACGTCCCCGGATTTCTTTCTGTGGGGAAATTTGAAAGATATTTTGCTATCGTGATCCACCGACAACGCCTGACAACATTCGTCAGCGCATTTTCAATGCATGTGCGAACATTACGGAAGGCGAACTACTCGCTGTTGAGAGGAATGTCGTTACACGTACTGCCAAATGCTTTTAGGTTGACGAACATCATTTTGAGAATTTATTGCATTAATATGGTATTTACAGGTAATCATGCTGTAACAGCATGCGTCGTCATAAATGATAAGTTGACAAAGGTGTATGTATCACATTGGAACAACCGAAATAAAATGTTCTAACGTACCTACGTTCTGTATTTCAATTTAAAAAACCTACCTGTTACCAACTGTTCGTCTAAAATTGTGAGCCATGTGTTTGTGACTATTACAGCGCCATCTACCACAAAGCGAAAAAAGTGGTCCAACTAAGACATTCATATTTCTTTACGTACTACACGAATATGTAATATAAAATGGGGGTTCCTATTTTAAAAAACTAAGTTGATATCCGTTTGACCTATGGCAGCGCCATCTAGCGGGCCAACCATAGCGCCATCTGGTTTTCCCCCTTCAAGCTAGACAAGTTTCGTTCTGTGTAGTTTTTTCGTTTGACGCTTATTTCGTGAGATATTTGGGTCGGTCACGATCAGTGGACCACCCTGTATATGTTCATTCGACTACGACGAAACAATGTTCATGAGAGTTGTTGTTTCAGCTCTGTATTTCCTGTTATATATATTTAAGTATGATTGACAGTGTGACGTAATGCAGGGTTGGCATAAGATGTGGAAAAACTGAAAGTGCACGTTATTTTGTCACGTTACGAATCACACCACCATACATACCGCGCTTCATTTATCTGCTTTCCGCAAGCAATTACAGTTCTGGACATTGCAATCCTAACACCACGAAGGCGGCACGCAGTGAACTTCAAACTGGTGTGGATTATGTGGGATCCTGCCCACTCATCTCTTATAGGGTGCCTAAGGGATGATGCTTTCTCGTATAGCTATACAACAATTCAAGAAAATCACATTAATAGTTTTTATTACCATAAAGTAGATTGACAATACTTAACATTGATTTACAAGAACGCGTCGCAAGCAATTGGCGACCTGCAAACAATCAGTGTCCTTTGCTATATACAATGTCCGTGCAAGTAATGGATATGGATCACAAGTGACATCTCTACTAGTGTCCGTCTTCTACTGTCCGGCCGAGTCTGGCAGGAGCGGCGCTTCTGTTCTCTTCGGCTAGAGGCCGCTCCTGTCGTGTTGCGGTCCTAGTAAGCGAGTTACTGGCCGACGTGGTCTCACAACCTTATCTGCTCTTGCCTTCTTAATCTTCGTGCCGGCATCTTTCGTTACGCCGGAACAGATTATACCACATGCTCGGATATGCAAATGTGTAGCATTTCAGAGACACCCCACAAATTATATTGGTATAACACCATGTACGATCTCTATAATAGGAAAGACTACGCAGCGGCATTCTCGTTGATGTACAGCATTTGAATACTGATGGCTTGTAAGAAGATCGCGTTATGCTTCATGTGTTAACGAGAAACGTCTATCAGATTGAGTCGAAATTCGACAGCACGAGGATCATGGCCCATCAACACTGTAGTTTGTTGTCCCACCATTATGCTACTCATGTTGATCAGTATACAGTGACCGTATGAAACGTCCCCTTTGGAAAATTAATGAATTACTGTGCTGGTAACCCTCTTACGTTATTTGATTTTCAACAGCTGAGCAAAACTGAACGTACTCAGACATTTCTCTCTTTACTTATTCTGATCATCACTAAACTGACACACAATATTTTTAGCGCAACGCAATCTGACTTTCAATAATCCCTATACCTTTCATGAATCACTTACCTCACAAAAATCTTCGTTACTCGAACTACTGCAATACAGCGAGCGCCAAAAATGCCAGCTAAATAAAAGATTCTAACTACTGAAGGCTCTAACTACTGAAAGGCATAGTTAGCAAATGAAAGATTTTGATAGAGAACAAACAATGTATTTACCTTAATAGTGTTCAAAAGTCATAATATATATCAGTTCATGACATCCAGTCTCACAAATTTACTCTTTCTGATAGACACACGTCCACATCATCCGCTCTCAAAACTCCATCTCTCTTCCCACATCCACCACTGCTGGCGGCTCACCTCCAACTGCGCAACGCTACGCGCTGTTCACATCCAACTGCCCAACACTACAATAGCAAATGTTCCAACAATGCAAATCAGCCACAGACTGCACACAGCACAGCCAGTGATTTTCATACAGAGCGCTACGTGGCGTTTCTAACATAAAAACCTAAACAGCTTACTTACACGTCTTGCGAATATGGATTCGATAGTTTGAGAAGGGCCATGCCGTACTTTCTATGTACGCCTGCTTGACTACTCTCAATTAATACCCAAGTGCCTGACTTTTTAATTTAAGTTGTTCGCAATTATGGTCCCTAGGTATTCAGTTGAACTGAGAGGCCTTACATTAGTGTAATTCACCGTGTAACCGAAATTTAACGAATTACTTTCAGCACTCATGTGGATGACTCACACTTTTCGTCAGCTGTCACTTTTCTCTCCATACGGATATCTTCTCTAAATCATATTTCAATTGATTTTGATCTTCTGATGACTTTACTACACGGCTGGCCAGAGTGTCCGAGCGGTTCTAGGCGCTACAATCTGGAGCTGCGCGACCGTTACGGTCGCAGGTTCGAATCCTGCCTCGGACATGGGTGTGTATGATGTCCTTAGGTAAGTTAGGTTTAAGTAGTTCTAAGTTCTAGGGGACTGATGACCTCAGAAGTTAAGTCCCATAGTGCTGAGAGCCATTTGAACCATTTTACTACGCGGTAAACAACTGCGTCATCAGCAAACAATATAAGTGTGGTGCTCAAATAGTCTTCTAAATCGTTTGCATAGATTAGAAAGGGAAGAGGGCCTATAAGATTGCCTCGGGGAAAGCCAGATTTCATTTCCATTTTACTAGACGACTTTCCGTCAATTTTTGAATACGATGACCTTTCTGGCTGAAATCACGAAATCACTCGCAAAACGGAGCTGATACTCTACGTGCAAGTGGTTTAATTGATGGATGGTGCCAAAAGCCTTCTGGAAATCTAGTAATATGTAATGTATTTGAGAGCCCATGTCAATAGCACTCATTCATTGCTTCGTGTGAATAAAGCGCCAGTTGTGTTTCACAAGAACGGTATTTTCTGAATCTGTGACATGTTTCCATAGATTTCTTCGAGGTAATTCATAATATTCGAACGCAGTTCATGTTCCAAAATCCTACTGCAAATTGACGTCAGTGATACGAGTCTGTAATTCAGCTGATTAAACATATTTTCCTTTTTTGAGTATTGGCTTGACCGGCGTAAGTTTCCACTCTTTAGGTACGAACGTATCGTCAAGTAAGCAGTTATATATGACTGCTATGTATGTAATATCAGTATACTCTGAAAGGAACATAACTGTTATATAGACTTGGCCGGCAGACTTGCCTCCAATATGTGATTTCAGGTACTTTGCTACATCGAGGACATCGACTTCTAATTTTTGCAAATGCACTTCACTAGAATGCCGGAATATTTATTTCTCCTTCTTTGGTGAAGGAATTTCAGAAAACCGTGCCCAGTAACTCCTCCTTAGTCGCAGTCACCGGTCCCAATACCATTGTTAATGCGCAGTAATGGTACTGATCTTGCCTTAGCGCTGGTACACTTTACATTAAAATCTCTTTCGATTTTCTGTCAGATCTCGAGACAGATTCGTGGTGGAAACTATTAAAAGCATCTTACATTGAGGTCAGCAATAGAGTTCGAGGTTCTGTGAAAAATCGCCAGTCTTGGAGATTTTGCCTCCTTTTAAATCTGCCTACCGGTTTTCGTTGCTTCTGCAGGAGTCTTCTCACCAGTTTTGTGTACCATGCGGGATCAGTCCGTCGTTTATAAAATTATTTTATAGAAATCTCTCAGTTGCTGTCAATACTACTTCTTTGAATACAAGACACGTCTAGTTTACACATACGTAATTGGCTTGTAAGGAGTGAAGACTGTCCCTTACGAGGGCGTCAAACGAATTTTTATATGCTTTTTTCGAAATAGATACTGAGAGCCATTCAGGATGCCAACGGCCCCAAATAACTAGTGCCCGAGAGGACAACTATTTTTCTATCGCCCGTGCAGGATCGTACTGCCTTGTGACATGCTTTGAGTCAGGCAGTGGGCTTGTTAGCAACAACACAAGTATCAGCACCGACAACTCCACGATATCTGGAGCAGCACGGACTGTCAGCACAGCCAACATTGTTGCAGCTTCCCTTGATGTGGTTGAAGAGAGAGGCACGTTCACATGGTGCGGCCAGAGGAAAAACTGGACGCAGGCGAGGCACAATGTCGTCATTTTAGATGAGTCTCGGTTCTGCGTACATCACGGTAGACGTGTGCTTGTGGAAAGCTCCGATTAGAACGAACGTTGCCATATTGCATTCGTTATCGTCATATGCGCCTAATACCCAGCGTGGTGGTATGGAGTAACACTGGATACACTACATGATTTACTGTGGCTTGCATAGTTTGTAATGTGGTTCAGTGGGCACTGTATTTGTGATGTTTTGACGCCAGTGGCTTTGCCTTATGTTGCCATGGTTTACTGACCTACTTATATCGCTCCTGTCTAGAGCCTGTGTATCGTAAGAATGATTCATGTGTGCACAATGACAGATGGTCTGAAGCGGGTTCTGTCGAGTATGTAGTTCTTATTTTCATCCACCAGAGTACAGTAGCGGACAGAGACATTCAAGAAATAGGTCAGGATAATGTTTTTGCGAGTTGTTCTGTTTATTTCTTGAAGTTTTTTTGTTTATTTATGTTTGTACAGTTTTGTATATACTTTTAGTAGTGTGAATGATGAGTGAATGTGGTCTAAAGGACGGCCGGGGTGGCCGAGCGGTTCTAGGGGCTACAGTCTGGAACTGCGCGAGCGCTACGGTTGCAGGTTCGAATCCTGCCTCGGGCATGGATGTGTGTGATGTCATTAGGTTAGTTAGGTTTAAGTAGTTCTGAGTTCTAGGGGGACTGATGACCTCATAAGTTAAGTCCCATAGTGCTCAGAGCCATTTGAACCATTTGTGTGGTCTAAAGTAAATATGTAGGTCATTGTTCTACTAATGAACGCTGTAGTATGAGAAACTTTTAAGGCAGTGTGAATGCAGACGTCAGGGAATTTTCTATCATAACATGTTAAGTGAGTTTATCGTTAAAGGAAAGCTATTTCGAGTGCAAACGAAAATAGTTAATAACGTAAAATATAAACAAAATATCCGAATTTTAATATTTATTTCGGGAAAAGTACAGTTCGAAAATGTTTTTTTTGTAGATTGGTTAGTCATGAAAAGCGCGGACTAACGCGGGAGTATAATGTTTTTCTATTGGCCTTAAAGAAAACTGACCAATCAGAACGGAGTATTCTTCGCGCGTCTGTTCTATTGGAGATATAGAACGATTATAGCAGTCTAAAGTAGTCGTAGCCCTGCCTTTCAATGGTACGGTCGTGTGAAGTATGAGCTCCGATGGAAGTCACAGTTTGCCGGTTTTAGTTGTGCTACATGCGTCAAAAGTGCTTTTAACTGCAGGCATATTTATTCCAGTGTGTTTTTTTTAGAAAGTACGGATTTTAAAAGTAATTTTGTGTATGAGAGAAGACAGTAATTCCGCGTGGCATATTGAGCAGTTTGGTGACTAACAACTTGAATGCATTAGACACCGAAAAACGAGCATTGTCATTTAAGAACAATCCGTGCTTAGTAGCTGCTCAGATTTCGGGAAATACGTTACCATAAACTTAATAACGTGAATGAAAGGGTTTGTGGATGACTGTTAGGATTAGCACGGGCTTGGCAGTGAACTTTTTTTTTCTCGACTTCAGAATATACCGAAGTTTTGCCAGTATTTCCAAAAATGGTTCAAATGGCGCTGAGCACTATGGGACTTAACATCTGAGGTCATTAGTCCCCTAGAACTTAGAACTACTGAAACCTAATTAACCTAAGGACATCACATACATCCATGCCCGAGGCAGGCTTCGAACCTGCGACCGTGGCGGTCGCGCGGTTCCAGACTGAAGCGCCTAGAACAGCTAGGCTACAGTATTTCCATCTCTCATTCAAAATTAAGATCTTTTCCCGATTTATTGAACAGTTACGTTGTATGCAACCTGGTGCAAGTTGCAGTTCGATAGGTTTCCGCTCTGCTTTCCTACCGGCGATTTGCTGCAACGAGGTGCAGGTAAATGGATGAAAAGAACCGCCCGTCGCACTACTTACAGGGGAACCTCCCCATCGCACCCCCCTGAGATTTAGTTGTAAGTTGGCATAGTGGATAGGTCTTGGAAAAACGGAACACAGATCAATCGAGAAAACAGGAAGAAGTTGTGTGGAACTATGTAAAAACAAGCAAAATATACAAACTGAGTAGTCCATGTGCAAGATAGGCAACATCAAGGACAGTGTAAGCTAAGGAGCGCCGTGGTCCCGTGGATAGCGTGAGCGACTGTGGAACGAGAGGTCCTTGGTACAAGTCCTCCCTCGAGTGAGAAGTTTCCTTTTTTATCTTCGCAATGTTATGATCTGTCCGTTCGTTCATTGACGTCTCTATTCACTGTAATAAGTTTAGTGTCTGTGTTTTGCGACCGCACCGCAAAATCGTGCGATTAGTAGACGAAAGGACGTGCCTCTCCAATGGGAACTGAAAACATTTGATCGCAAGGTCATAGGTCCACCTATTCCTCCACAGGAAAACACATCTGATATATTCTATACGACACTGGTGACGGCATGTGCGTCACATGACAGGAATATGTTGTTGACCCACCTAACTTTTACACTTGGCGAATGGGTAAAAAGATTCTTCTACCTTGCCCGATTTAGATTTTCTTGTGGAGGTGATAATCACTCCCAAAAAAGTGATCCAAACATAGCGGACGGACAGATAATTGTCTGAAAATAAAAAGTTAAACTTTTCACTCGAGGGAGGACTTGAACCAAGGACCTCTCGTACCGCAGTCGCTCACGCTAACCACGAGACCACCGCGCTCCTTAGCTTACACTGTCTTTGATGTTGCATATCTTGCGAATGGAATACTCAGTTTGTATATTTTGTTTATTTTTTCGTAGTTCCACTCAACGCATTCCTGTTTTCTCGATTGATCTGTGTTCCGTTTTTCAAGGCCTATCCACTGTGCCAACTTATAACTAAATCTGAGGGGGGTGCGATGGGGAGGTTCCCTTGTTAGATGCAGATGGTGTAAAACTGTTGGCTTGGCTAGCACGTTCTCCACAGCTGTGACCCACCGAAGGTATCTGGTCATGGGTTGCTCAAAGACTGGCACACCATCACTCACCAGCCACTACGACTGATGAACCGTGGCACACAGTTGAAATGGCATGGAATGATGCACCTGTATCTGTCATCGAAGCTCAGTTAGAGTTGGAGCCGTTGTTGCCGTGAGAGGTGTCTGCTCTGAACTACATTTCGCAACGTGTGTGGCACCAAATCATCACCAATTTGAATGATTTATTCTTCCTGCTCTACTGTACACGCAGGATGGATAACATTTCGTTATTTGATATCATTTCTGTTGTTGCGATGTTGATGGTCAGCAGTATACCATCACATTATAATCTAGCTGTATAACATTCAAACTTACACGCATTCCTAAATTTATAAAAAAGCAAATTTAAAAAAGAAAAAAGGGTTTATGAAAAGAATGTAACTGAGAACGAATGCATAGGACGGGGACAGCAGAGGCAGGAAAGCGAGAGGAAGGAGACACTCGGAGATGTACAGATGCTCGGCGGCTGCTGCGCAGTTTCTGGGTTTGTCGATAATCTGGGACGTTCCATAGGAAGGGGAGGACGGGAGCCAAAGGTGGCCCGCCTAACTGGTGTAGGCGCTGTGTAAACTCTGCAGCCTTAAATACTCATCGCCAAAATCTCAAGATTTCCGTCTTGTGCTGATCTGTAACATTGCTGGTCCTCTCCTCTTCCTCATCTTCCTCTGCAGGCTGATCGCGGACCACCTTTACAAAGCTTAGTCAGAGATATACTTCCACCAATACCCCTTTAACTGCTATTTTTTCTGTCTACTACTCTACCTGTAATTACATTGAGCGCCCCTTTCTACGATATCATAAAAATGGTGCGTCGCTCGACCTTCTACTGCAGCTTGTCCCCTTGTGGTATGAGATCACTTCTACTGATGATCACTTACTTTATCTTGCGTTTGACGGTTAGTTAGTTACATGTTTCACGGAACGTTTGCACGGCACAAAAATGTAGCTGGAATCGGGTTACAAGCTACAGAAGCACTTCACTTTTAGATGTACCAGTAAAGGCTGGTTTGTTACAGATTACTATGTAAATCTGTGAAAAATACGAGGGCGTGCTGAAAAATATATCACTGAATTTTATTATTCTGTTCTCAATATCGGTATACGTATTACATGTCATGTGTATTACTCCGACAACTTTTCCGCTCCTTAACGCAAGATGTAACCTGCCGCTAGACGACTCCGAATTGTAGCGTGTAACATGGCGGTGGTAACGTACCTACAGGTGACTAAAGTAATGGGATACTGATATGCAGATATACAGATGGCGGTAGAATCACGCACCGGTACACAAGGTGTAAAAGGGCAGTGCACTGGCTGAGCTGTCATTTGTTCTCCGGTGACTGATGTGAAAAGGTTTGTGATGAACTTATCAGTTAGGACAAGGCGGCGAAATCTGGCGTTAATGGGCTGCGGCAGCAGACAACAAACACGAGTGCTTTTACTAACAGCAGCGCCTCTCCTGGGCTCTTGACCATATCGGTTGGACCATAGCCTGGAAAACCGTGGCCTAGTCACATCAGTCCCAATTTCAGTTGGTATGAGCTGATGATAGAGCCCAAGTGCGGCACAGACCCCACAAAGCCATGAACCCAATTTGTGAACAAGGCACTGTTAGAGCTGGTGGTGGTCCCATAATGGTGTGGGCTGTGTTTTTCTAGGATGGACTGGGTCCTCTGGATGTTCAGCTACTTGTACACAATTTACAGCCATTCACGAACGTCATATTCCCAAACAAAGATCGAATTCTTTTGGTGACCGTGTGCCATGCCACCGGGCCACAATTGTTCGCGATTTATTTGAGAACGTTCTTGACATTTCGAGTGAATGCTTTGGCCTCCCTGATCACCTGACATGTATCCTATCTAACATTTATGGGACACAATTGAGAGATCAGTTGGTGCACATAATCCTGAATGGGCAACACTTTCGCAATCATGGGCGACTATAAAGGCATCATGCCTCAATATTTCTGCAGGGGACTTCTAACGTCTTCTTCAGTGCATGCCACGTCGATTTCTTTGCCGGCAATAAGCATGTCCGACACGATATTAGGAGGTACTCCATGACTTTTGTCACCTCTGTGCATGTGGGTGCGTGAGAAACAGCGTGTTGTAATCGAAAGTACGAATTCGAAGAGTTCGTCCACACACGGAGCACCCTCTCCCTCAAGGATGATAATACCAGACCACGCACGAGCGTTTCGACATCTGCAACACCGACGCTTTGGGTTCACTGTCACCGATCATCCACCATAAAGTAACGATTTGGCCCCATCCGATTTTCATGTGTTTCCGAAACTTAAAGAACACCTTCGAGGCCTTTACTTTGACAGTGATGAATCGGTGCAAGCAAAGGTGACTGTGGCCCTGATAACAAAGTCAAACCTTTTTTTAGTGACGGTATTAACAAACTGGTCTCTCGTTGGGAGAAATGTGTTCGTCACCAGGGTGACTATGTTGAGAAATAAATATGTAGATGTGAAGAATAAAGATGCAGAATGTTAACAACGTTTGTTTTATTTAAAAAGCATTAAGATTTTTCACATGAAATATTCGAATGCATTACTTTTCAGCACGCCGTCGTAATTAACGTTAGCAAATATATATGCTCTTTATTTTACATTAAGCAATACCGCAGCAATTTCACATGAAAGGCACACGATCTAATAGTTTTGCCGCAACTTAATTCAGTCATATTTTAGTAAATGGTAACTTCATAGGAAAGTGATGAAAGCAATTTTTACGACTACCGTAGTCATTATGGTAAAGAGTACGTTAGCCAAACAGTCTTGTGAGTTCCACATATAACAGTATTTTCTGCTCTAAACGGGAGGTTCGTTAGGATAGCACGTCCGGTGGAACCCGAGATAACGATCTTACCACATTCAGTGTCATGTACCACATCCGGTGGCAGGTCACACACTTTGGCTACTTGATACCCCCACTCCTCCTCCCTTGGGGAACCACTAGAAATTGATCAAGGTCATCCTGGGGAATCACTCAGGCCGTTGTGCAACTTTATTCAAGGTCATGACGTAATTATATAATAGTCACGTGTTATAAAAACGGCGGGACACCCTTTCCTTCCCCTCTCCTCCCCTCTCCTCCCCTCCCCTACCCTGGCCTTCCCTTCCCTTCCCTTCCCTTCCCTCTGGACCAATGATAACTGGGGCACTTGTGTGAGACGAGCTGTTCTGTAGCTGGACAACATATGAAGAGGATGTGTTTATTTGTTAATAACAATATTACGTCACACCGGCAGAGACCACATCCAGGCAGATATGTAAGTACTCTCGTAATTCCATATTTTAGCGCATTTTACACGTTTTACACATTTTGCCCCTTTTGTATTTTTTCCAGTTTGGCAAGATGCACCGTCTGTTCCTGGCCTCATGATGCTCCCAGACAATCTCAGCGCTGTAAGGTCCTGAATTAGATGCTAGCGATATTGAGACACGTTCTCCACCTTCATCTTTTATAACTGGGGCACCTGAGTGCGTACCACAGGTTGTAGGATGTGTGTTTTGTTAATAACAAATTAGGTCGCTAGAGGTATATTTGTTAATAACAAATTATTATTTTGAGACTCCAGCAGACAGCACACCCAGGCAGATATATAATTATTCTCGTATTTCCACAATTTTACCATATTACCCGAGTTGTGTGTGTCAACATTGTGTCACGACGTCCCATCATCACGTAGCATCATGACGTCCATCGTGTCACATAGATGTGATGATGCTCTCAGCATTCTCCACGTTCATGTTCATTGCCAAGCCACCACTCCATTACTAGTGTGTGACGTCATGGTGTTATAAACGAACACATTGGCAGAAATAGACGTCATGTCGATGACGTCATAGAGAGTTCTATAACTACTACCGATTTCTTAACAAAGACTGTTTAAGAGATACCACACTACATAACAGGTTTGTGTGACGTCATAGAAATATTCTGATGTCGCCAACCAAAGAAAGGCCTGCTGTATTTGTAGCACAGCACTGCAAAATACGTAACAACCCTAGTGGAAATAACATCGTCTGCAGAGTAGCCCGTCCCCTCAGACTGCGACGTGCGGCTTGTATTCGCGAACGTCGAAGCTTGTGGACACAGTGTCAAGCAATGGTCGATAAATTTGCGATATAATGCACAGCTGTCTGGTGCCTAACACTGCTGCTGTATCAGTTCTGGATTATGGATCTCCCGCCCTTGTTAATGACGGCAAACATATCAAGATGTTGGTGAAAATATCAGAATCTGGTGCAAATACACATCGCTCTCCCAAAAATGGTTCTGGTTCAAATGGCTCTAAGCACTATGGGACTTAACATCTGAAATCATCAGCCCCTTAGACTTAGAAGTACTTAAACGTAACTAACCTAAGGATATCACACACATCCATGCCCGGGGCAGGATTCGAACATGCTACTCTAGCAGCAGCGCGGTTCTGGACTGAAGCGGCTAGAACCCCTCGGCCACAACTGCCGGCTACCGTTCTCTCCTCCCCCCCCCCCCCCTATATTCGCTGGATAATGCGAGTACGGTATGCAACTCATCGTACGTTCGCGATCACCAGATCACGTATTAAGCGGGTGAATTCTCCATAAAACCAGTAACGTAATTCTGGACTTGTTACTAATACCGTCAATCAACATGCTCGAAAACACAACTGAGAACCGACATTCAGAATCAACGTAAGATAAGAGAAAATAGAGCGATCCTCTCTCTAGCACCGTTTTTTTGTGAGAGGCTCCTATACTGTGTGTGTGTGTGTGTGTGTGTGTGTGTGTGTGTGTGTGTGTGTGTGTGTGTGTATGTGAGAGAGAGAGAGAGAGAGAGAGAGAGAGAGAGAGAGAGAGAGAGAGAGAGAGAGGGAGAGAGAGAGAGAGAGAGAGAGACGTTAAACCAACATGGTAAGGGTCTTAGGCTATAAAATCTCGTAGTTTGACGTAACACACCACGGCAATCCTAAACATGTCACGTATGCGATAAATAACAATTGAATTGAAGACTGATCGTAGGTAACAGCATACTGACTTTAGCACTGTGTAGTGGGACCATGACATCTGAAAAGCCGACGCTTCCGCGAGATATAGCTGCGAGAGCATGTAAAGCTAGTTCGGAGTCTTGGTTCTGGAGGAGAAGACTGTCATGTGGCAATTGAACCTTTCCAAAATAGATTTCCACGTTAAAACTATAGGCATACAGCACCTAGCTTCTTTTAAGTGTAGTATCCAGATGTGGTATTGGATCCTGCACTGGATTGCCCGTTCGCCCAACTTAAATCCCTACGAGCCAGTGTGATATGCGCTGGGGAAAAATACTCGTTTTGCAGCACATCCACATGCGCCAACAACCATCCATCAGTTGTACCGCCCTCGTGGAGCAATGGAATCCTTTACCACAAAATATCTCACCAAACTTATGGCGGGTATGGAAACACGTTGCTGAGTATGCATTGCTCTGGCAGTCTGCCTTAGTATCGTAAAAGTGGTACACAAACAGTGAATTGCATGATAACATGACAATATGACCACCAACAGCAAGTGCTTTTTACTAACGATGATTATTCACTGTAGTAGCGAAAAACCATCAGGTATAGGTCATGATGGCGAGACTTCCAGTCACATGATCTTCTACATGTGATTGAATTCACACTATATTGCGTGTGCTGTGACGTGGTCACCAAAGAATCGTGGGATAAGGGCGTGGAGTCCAGCAATGACGAGGAACATGCATAATGCTCCTCGGCACACCAAATATGGATAGTTATCGGTCTGTACTTATTAAAGAACCAGCTCACGTGTCTATACAAATGTGAAATACAGCTCCCAAGCCCGACAACCGTACAGAACAACCTGATAACGCTGTCCTAGGACAGTAGTATATGGATGACTTTGATAGAGTTTTAAGTGGAACTAAGACGTGTATTTTGATGAAATACTACGTATAATCTAGACTTAATCCTATCAATATGAAGATGTTTTGATAACGCGCATTACCAAGTGGGATAGGAGGTACTTTATGCTCACCCGAATAAAATTAAAACAAAAACAAAATTCGTTAATTCTTGACTTTTATTGGCAACATGTTATTTTAAAGAGTTACTGATCTGAATGCAGGGTCCAGCACCTGAGAACACCTTTCAGAATACTCTTAGCAATATCAGTGCAAGTTCAACAATAAGCAGTTCCATCATCGTGATCACCACAAAAAGAATTAAGAAATTCAGATTTAGTTCATTCTTGGTAACTTTTTACTCTAAACATACTTTTAAAGAGAAATTGATGTGCAAGTAACGCCCTGAACCAGGAAATATTCAATACAACATTCGTTGGTGAAACTGAGATCTGCTATTGAGAATTAAATTTTTGTATTAACCTTAACAGAAAAATATAAAATATGTTATGTTGGCAGAAGAGCCAACACCGTGTTGCTAGAGGAGGCCGAAATGCACGCGTTTTAGCTCACGCAGGCTGGCGTGAGGAGGGAAGAACTATACTGACGTGAGGTCTGGAACATGACAAGGAATTAGAATTCAGAAAGCGGACGTAATTAGTTGGATGCTTAACTTTAATCCATTAATGATGAACGTCGCTCTTGACGGTACATGAGTCACAATATTATCTGTTCAGAAGACATAGTAACTGAATATGCCGCCTTGCTAGGTCGTAGCAAATGATGTAGCTGAAGGCTATGCCAAACTGTCGTCTCTGCAAATGACAGCGTATGTAGTCAGTGAACCATCGCTAGCAAAGTCGGCTGTATAACTGGGCGAGTGCTAGGGAGTCTCTCTAGACCTGCCGTGTGGCGGCGCTCGGTCTGCAATCACTGATAGTGGCGACACGCGGGTCCGACGTATACTAACGGACCGCGGCCGATTTAAAGGCTACCACCTAGCAAGTGTGGTGTCTGGCGGTGACACCACAAAATATGTATGGAATATGGTAGCAGAACCCTTAAAAACATTTTTTCAAACTTTAGAATGTAAAATATCTGATTAGATTACAATATTTTCAAGAGGTAAGCAAAAAGTAACCATCCCCACCCCCCTGCCACTGCGAGGGTTAACTCCTTAGTCCAATATTTACGCAACCACTGTAGCAGTCTTAAATGGCTCGGAATACATTTTTATACGTGCTTGCACCACCAGCACGAGATTGCGTAATCGATTTCCAAATTAAAATTATAGACAGGTAAATAATATCTTGTACACGTCAAACCCGGTTAGTTGATTATCCATACTTATAACAAAAACGTGTTAGTAGAGACTCCAGATGACAGTACTTTTACGAGAATACACCACGGCTAAAGGTAGGGTGGATGCGAGTTTATTTTCAGTGCGCATAGCGGTATACTAGAGGAGGAAATTCACTTTAAAGACACCTTACCCACTTCATAGCAAGAGAGTAATTGTTTATTTTAATTATAATAACACATGACGGTAAAATGTGAGACAGAGTAGATACGGGAGGTCACAAGCAGTCAGATATAGCAATCGAGATGACCCGAACGATTAAGTTCAGACTATCCAGCAACACAGCGTTAAAGCAATGAGACACGAAGGAGTATCGACGCCGACGGCGCCTCAAATTATCCTTCGCCGACACACTTTCGCTCTCCACCAACACACTACTTTGTATATGTCTCGAAATCAGTAAATTTGACACAGTTGATACAGCCGGAGAGAACACTGTATGAAAAGGCTAAACGTACGATAAATGGGTTTAAAAAATAGACAAACGCCAAGCAGTAATATTAGGTTCAAATAGTTCAAATGGCTCTGAGCACTATGGGACTTAACATCTATGGTCATCAGTCCCCTAGAACTTAGAACTACTTAAACCTAACTAACCTAAGGACATCACACAACACCCAGTCATTACGAGGCAGAGAAAATCCCTGACCCCGCCGGGAATCGAACCCGGGCGCGGGAAGCGAGAACGCTACCGCACTACCACGAGCTGCGGGCAGTAATATTAGGAACTAAGTCATGTATTATATATCAAACTAATGCTATACATGTTGCGCACAGAATCCCTTTGTTTCGTCGTTTGTCAGCAAACTTCTCATGATTCGCCTATAGTAACGTCAACACTCAATCAGTATGTTTCGATTCTGAAATGATACCAGTTTACACTGCATCCAACTATTTTTTCGATTACAAAAGCATATAACGTGCAACTAGTATGTACTGGCTTGGAGAATGCCACAGCGTTCAGAATAAAGTAACACTACCGTTCCCTCACACACTAGCAGAACTATGGTAGTATGACAATTTCATCTTGCCTCTCTAGATGCCTTCGTCGTCGGTGGAGGGAAGGAGTGGTGATTCCTGCTGGAAACCAATACGCAGACTGGCATTACTGTGTGTATACAGCAGAATAATGTCAACACAGTACCTGCAAAAGAAATACATTAACGTGTGTGTGTGTGTGTGTGTGTGTGTGTGTGTTTCTACCGTTGGTAATGGTACTTAGTTACCATTTGGAGGACTTTGGAAGACTAAGTATATACCCTGGATGGGTTGAGGCTCTGTAACGAAGGTGGATGGCACAAAAAAAAATAGCAAGCTCTGTCTGGTCTTGGTTGGTTGATTTGGGAGAGGGGACCATATCTGCTCATGTAAGCAATAAGAACATATTTATATTTGTACACTTACACATGGAAAAGTAGATAAATGTCAAAAATATAGAAAGGGTCAAAAATTCGGTAAATAATCTGGATATTAAATGCTCATACAGGAGATATCTGCATTTACGCGTCCGAGAAACAACAGAACGATTCACACTAGGCCATCGGGCCACATTAGTTTGAGACTGTCCTGCTTCCGTTCTTTCTATGGCCATCCACCGCAGAGAGTCTGGTAGGCATCTTCTCTGTGCCATACTACACCGTCTGTGACTGTGTACTGACGTAAGCAGCAGATCAGAGCGTCTGGAGATATGTCTTGGATGCTTAGCTAGAAAGCTCTGGATGAGTGGTCTATTACAACCACTACGCAATCTGTCTCCAAATTGGCTGAGATCTGTGCTCAAGGTTGAGAGAAAGTGAACTCATTATAGATCAGTTGGAATAAATTAAAGCAACATACCGTTATTTCCCCGTCCTGTGTCTTTTTCACGATATAAACGTACAAAATGTCAACCATATGTCCGTACAATCCTGTTCTCCACGGAAGATGGCATCCTGGTCAACGGACAATCGTGCCAAAGATGACGTAGCGCCATCTAGGAAACGAGGTGATGTTTGCCGGGTAGTCCCACATCCACAATCGCTGCGTACACAGTCACAGACAGTGCAGTATGGCACACAGAATATGCTTACCAGATTGACTGCGGTGGACGTCCGTAGAAAGAACGGAAGCAGGACAGTCGCAAAATGATGTGTGAATCGTTCTGTTGTTTCGTGGACGTGCCGACAATTTATAGAGACCGAAGCTGTATCCCCGAAGACCAGGGCAGGGCTGACCACGTATGACTTCAGAAGAGAGGACCGTCATTTGGCTTTAAGGGCACGACAGTACCGCCTTGGTACTGCATAGTGACTGGCATGTGAGCTCGCAGCATGCGCTGGAGGTACTGTATGGAGTCAAACGGCGTGCAGAAGGCTTCGGCAGAGTGGCCTTTATTGTCAGAGACCTGCTGTATGTCTACCTCTGACGCGTCTTCACAGAAGATAACGTCTAGGGTGGAGTAACTAACACGCCAACTGGGCGGTCGAAGAATGGCCAAATGTTGTTCTCACAGATACGTCTCAATTTAGCCTGGTGACTGGTCCTCGATGGCTTTGCATCTTGAGGGAACGTGAAACACAGTTTCGGGACCCAGACAATGTGGAAAGAGACCGATATCGAAGAGGATCCCTAATGGTGTTGGCAGGGATTATGTTTACCACTCGAACCCCTATTCATGAAATTGTACGGGTGAATCGGCAAGCTTTAACTGCTGTCAGGTATCGTGACGTGATCTTGGGACCTCATTTGCTGTTGACGCGAGGTACTGTTGGCCCAGACTTCCTATTGATAGACGCTAATGCTCGACCTTACAGAGGGCGTGTGGTTGATGTTTTCTTGGAAACGGAAGATATTGCACGCATGGCTCGGCCTGCTCGCTCTCCCGATTGGAATCCCACAGAGCATATCTGGGATGTACTGGGGAGACGGCTAGTATCACGCCAGCATCCACCGACCACTCACCAAGACTGTGAGCAGCTCTGCAGGAAGAATGGGCGTTATTGCCTCAACATGAGACTGATGGCAGCATCCACAGCATACCCTTTCGTTGTCAGGCTCACATTAACTAGTCGTCTAAATGTTTGTGCAAATACGTTAAGTTGGAAAACACGAAGAACAGTTTTGTCTACCGTTATGCATGTTGCAGTTGTTTACGTACTGAATTATTTGCGTTTTTTTTTACTTTACCGTCACCTGTTATACTGTTATGTGGCGAAATAAAAGCAAGCTTGCAAACTTTCCGTTTGTTGCTTTAATTTTGGACACCAGTGTATATATACAGAGGGATGGAGAGACATGGCGTTACAGATATACTTAGGAAACAAAAATCATTATGCAGATGATGTAAAAGGTCGAGGGGAGTTGCGAAGAGTAAACATAGGAGGGCTAATGATAGCACCTTTGCATAACTGGTGGAACGATGGTGCGTTCTGAAGAGACAGGATGAAATTACCATACTTTGGTTCAAATGGCTCTGAGCACTATGGGACTTAACATCTGAGGTAATCAGTCCCCTAGAACTTAGAACTACTTAAACCTAACTAATCTAAGGATATCACACACATCCATGCCCGAGGCAGGATTCGA
Source organism: Schistocerca serialis cubense (assembly GCF_023864345.2). Classification (NCBI taxonomy): domain Eukaryota; kingdom Metazoa; phylum Arthropoda; class Insecta; order Orthoptera; family Acrididae; genus Schistocerca; species Schistocerca serialis. The sequence continues at coordinate 816,569,570 of NC_064640.1, forward strand.
ACCTGCGACCGGAGCAGTCGCGCGGTTCCAGACTGTAGCGCCTAGAACCACTCGGCCACAAGGCCGGCAAATTATCATACTCCCATTAGTTCCATGTGAGTGTGTGAGAGAGAACGGTATTATTATTTTATTCTGAATGCTCTGGCAGTTTTCAACATAATACATTTTAGTTGCAAGCTATAAATCTTGGAATCGTAAAAAGTAGATGCAGTGTAAAATTGTATCATTTTAGAATCGAAACACATTGATTGCATATTGGTACTACTATAGGCGAATCATGAGAAGTTTGCTGATAAAGTATAAAAAAGGTCTCTATAGGCAACGTGGGTAGCACAAGTTTTATCTACATGACTCAGATTAGCTCCTAATACAACTGCTTGACGTTTGCTAATTTTTAACCCCATTTATCATACATTTACTCCTTTTGTTGAAAGTTCTCTCCGGCTGGTTTAGTTGTGCTTTCGAAACATATATAATGGCGTGTTTTCATGATGAGTGAAAGCGTGTTTGGTAAGGATGGTCTAAAGCGCCGTCGGGGTGGATATTGCTTAGGATCCCAGCGCTATACGCCGGCCGAAGTGGCCGTGCGGTTAAAGGCGCTGCAGTCTGGAACCGCAAGACCGCTACGGTCGCAGGTTCGAATCCTGCCTCGGGCATGGATGTTTGTGATGTCCTTAGGTTAGTTAGGTTTAACTAGTTCTAAGTTCTAGGGGACTAATGACCTCAGCAGTTGAGTCCCATAGTGCTCAGAGCCATTTGAACCATTTTGAACCCAGCGCTATAGCGCTGTGTGGTGAGAGAGTGTAAACTTAATCGTCAGGGTTGTCACGATAGCTACATCTGTCTGCTTGTGAGCTCCAGCGTTATTATAATTTAAATAAACAACTACTTCGTTGCTGCAAAGTGGGCAGGGTATCATTAAAATGAAGTACCTCCATTAATATGCCGTCATGTATACAGAGAATGAAGTCGCATCCAACCTACCCTTGGCCTTCGAGTATTCACATACAAAGAGTGTAATTACAACCACACTTACAGGTTATCACCGAAAGCACGGTCATCTGGACTCTTTACTCATATGTTTTCGATATCAATAAAGATAATCGTCTAACTGTGTTTGACGTGTGCAAAATATAACTATCTGTCTACAAAATTAATTTGGAACCCTATTACGCAAATTCATGCCGTTCATGTGAGCTCGGAAAAAAAAAATTATTTTGAGCCGTTTAGTAGTTAGCACACTGGACTCGCATGGGTAGGATGACAGTTGAAACCTGCGTCCGGCCATCCTGATTTAGGTTTTCCGTGGTTTCCCAAAATCACTTAAGGCAAATGCCGGGGTAGTTCCTTCGAAAGGGCACAGTCGCTTGCCTTCTCCATCCTTCCCTAATCCTTGCTTGTGCTCCGGCTCTAATCACCTCGTTGCCGACGGGACGCTATACACTAATATCCTTCTTTTGAGTCGTTTACTACTACTACTGCAGAGATAGCATAAGCGTTGTACTACGGACTTAAGTCTAGAGTATGGATATTATTTTATCAAAATACGAATGTTCTATCTGGCTGAAAAAGGAGTACCCACGTTAATTTTAAAAGCAGAACGGTTGGGGTATTAGCGGGATTATAGTTCTGATTGGCCCAGGAAGAAAAGTTGGTGGTGAGGGATATACTTGGCGCTTAAATTGTAAGCAGCGATTATCCACAAAGGCGTCGGTGAGCTACGACAGGTTTTGCTGTGGTGGGATACCTTCTGCCTAGAATGACTGAGTGTCATTTGTGCCAGCTACCATATCGAGGTGATTACAGATACACGGTGCAAATTTCTCTACGACTCCTGGGGAGTTGTGGGACACTCCAGTTCGCAATCTGGTGATCACGATTGTACGAGGAGTTCCATATCGGACCCGCGTTATCCAGCGAATAGCGGGGGGAGAACGGTTTGTGTTGCACCAGTCTATGAAATTTCCACCTACAGCTTTGGACCTGTTTGCCGATATTACCGAAGCCCGGCGATCCCTCATTCGGAACTGCAGCAATGTCAGGCGCTAGACCAGTGGGCTTACATCGCAACGTTGCCGGACTCTGTGACAGCAAGCAATGGCGTACGTGTCTACACACCCACACTTCGAGGTATAAGGGGAGGGCTACACTGCAGACGACATGATTTTCGTTGGAGTTGTTACGGATACTGAACAACTCTCTAGAGGTGCATTTTGTAGCACAGTGCTGAAAATTCAGTATCTTTGACTGGAGGTATCAGAATTTTACTATGACGTTAGACAATCTAGTAATGAAGTCTGACATTTCATATACAATATCTCTGGTTAGAATCGGTAGTGCTTAAAGAATTCTCTGTGATGTCATCGACACTACGTACCATTTCTGTCAGTGTGTTCGTTTCGGATAGTACGGCGTCACACACTGGTAATGGTGTGGTGGCTTAGCAATAGTACATAAATGGGAATTTGTCGATTTGCTGTAGGATTTTGGAACATATACTGTGATCGAAGACCATGAAGTACCTCGAAGAAAGCCGGTCGGGGTGGCCGAGCGGGTCTAGGCGCTACAGGCTGGAACCGCGCGACCGCCACGGTCGCAGGTTCGAATCCTGCCTCGGGCATGGATGTGTGTGATGTCCTTAGGTTAGTTAGGTTTAAGTAGTTCTAAGTTATAGGGGCCTGATGACCTCAGAAGTTAAGTCCCATAGTGCTCAGAGCCATTTGAACCATCTGAACCTCGAAGAAAACTATTTATTGACACATAGTCAACACGGATTCAGAAAATATCGTTCTTCTGAAACACAACTAGCTCTTTATACTTATGAAGTAATGAGTGCTATTTGCAGGGGATGTCAAATTGATTCCATATTTTCAGATTTCCAGGAGGCTTACGATACCGTTCCTCACAAGCGTCTTCTAACCAAACTGCGTGCCTATGTAACATCGCCTCAGTTGTGCGACTGGATTCGTGATTTCCTGTCAGAAAGGTCACAGTTCGTAGTAATAGAAGGAAAGTCATCGAGTAAAACAGATGTAATATCCGGCGTTCCCCAAGGAAGTGCTATAGGCCCTCTAATGTTCTGATCTATATTAACGACATAGGAGACAATCTGAGTAGCCGTAGTAGATTGTTGCTGATGATGCTGTCATTTACCGTCTTGTAAAATTATCAAATGACCAAAACAAATTGCAAAATGATTTAAGTACGATATCGTATGGTGCGAAAAGTGGAAATTGATCCTGAATAAAGAAAAAAGTGAAGTTATTCACATGAGTACTAAAATAAATCCGCTAAATTTCGATTACGCGATAAGTCACACAAATATGAAGGCTGTAAATTCAACTAAATACTTAGGGACTGCAATTATATATAACTTAAATTGTAATTATCACATAGAAAATGATGTGGGTAGAGCAAACCAAAGACTGCGATTAATTGGCAGAACACTTAGAAGGTGCAACAGGTCTACTGAAGAGACTGCTTACACCACACTGTCCGCCCTATTCTGGCATACTGCTGTGCGGTGTGGGGTCCGCATCAGGTGGGACTGGCGGATAACGTTGAAAAAGTTCAAAGAAGGGCAGCTTGTTTTGTATTATCACGAAATAGGGGGGTAGTGCCACAGACATGATATATGAATTGGAGTGGCAATCATTAAAACAAAGACAGTTTGCGTTGCGACGGGATCTTCTAATGAAATTTCAATTACTGGTTTTCTCCTCCAATTGCGAAAACATTCCCCTACACAGGGGGAAATGATCATCACGATAAAATAAGAGAAATAAGCGTTCGTACAGAAAAATTTAAGTGCTTGTTCTTCCCGCCCGCCGTTCGCGAGTGGAATGGTAAAGAGACAGCTTGAAGGTGGTTCATTGAACCATATTCCAGGCACTTTATTTGAATAGCAGAGTGATTACGTAGATATAGATGTAGACGTAGAAGATACCGAGAGCATCATCACATCGACGCGACACGATGGAGCTCATGATGCGACGTGGTGATGCTACGTCGTGGCACGATGTTGACACACATAATTCTCGTAATAGGTAAAATTGTGGAAAAATGAGAAAATTCCGTAACTTTCTGGGTGTGCCGTCTGCTGGTGCCTTGAAATATTAATTTGTTACTAACAAATAGACCTCGAGTGACGTCATTTGTTATTAATAAACAAACGGAGCCTACAACCTGTGGTGCCCACCCAGCTGTACCAGTTGTAAAAGATGGAGTTGAGAACGTGTTTCTGGGAGCATCATGACGTAGGGAACAGAGGGGTGAATCTTGTGTGATAGAAAACAAAATAAAATGGGTAAACTAGTTGAAAACAAAGAATTCCGAGTGCTCTTACATTTCTGCCTAGGTGTGGTCTCTGGTGGTGCTACGTACTACGAAACTGTTATTAACTCCTGCTACAAAAAAGTGTACTAGTTATAAAAGATGAAGATGTAGAGGGGTTGCATGATTCTCATTGGCCCAGAGGGGCGGTAGGTGAGGGTAGGAGGACAGGGTGTTGCCGCCACTTTTGTGACATCTGACGACTATATATTTACGTCCTCACCTTGAATATAAATAGTACAATTGCCTGGGTGAGTTCCCTGTGTGACCGTGATCAATTCAAGGTGATTTTGCGAGGGATATGGAGTAGGGGAAGCAAGGAGACCAAATGGATAACCTGACACCGGATGCGTAACATGACACTGGATGTGTTAATATCGTTATCTTGGCCTGAGCGCTCGCTGGTATCCTACTTACGTTTTGCAAGTTATCTTTCTGTATATGTTACGTCTGCCACAAACGGCCCCTGCCTGACAGACTACACTCACGACACCCCTGTCTACCATATAACGTTCACAATCAGTTGCAGGCGCAACCAAGAGGAAAACAATTATTCCAAACAAACAGAACTTGCTAGAGACTAATGCGAACCTTTTCTGCTGAGGTCGCCTCACAGATGCAGAGAAAGTTGGAGTACTCCGCCGGCTTTATAAGGCCAGCATAGTAGCAGTACAGCCAGTTCCTCGCCGAGCTAGGACCAGCTCCGACGGACCTCACCAACGCTCTTGATGAATGGTCGTTTACATGTTATTTGTTTTCTTTGTGTGTATATAGTGATTGTTCGAGAAGTATAGTTCAGTTTCAATAAACGACATTATACTGAGTGTTCGCAATACTGAGTATTCTTCAGTGGCGACGAGTATAGTGGAACGAATCGACGAACATCATGATTACGACAGCATCACCTACGGAATGGCAACAATTCTTTCAAGGACTTCTGCACCAGTTTTTGGAAACTCAGACACAAATGATCGCTGAAATCCGAAGCCTCTACCGTACCGCGACGCCACCTCCGTTCCAAGCATTAAACGAGGAAGTTGAGGAATGGGAAACATACGAACGACGCCTCCGGCAACACTTCACGATTCATCAAGTCACCCAAGAAGACAGGCAGCGCCCTTTTTTCTTGTCATGGACCCAATCGAAGATGTATGTGCTGCTCACGAAACTACAGCCGCTGGACCCCGACTCCCTCACTTTCACCGCCATCTGTGCGACGTTAAATGCTTGCTACAAACGCTATCATGTCCTCGCAGCCCGCATCGAGTTCTACCAATGCCGGAAGAAACCCGAGCAGACCTATCGCCAGTGGGCCGCCGAGCTGCAAGGTCTCAGCAGGAAATGTAAGTTTCGCACACATCTTTCCTAGGAATCATACGGTGATGACATGGTGCGGGACCACTTGATACAAGCAGCGGCAGACGCCGCTTTCCGCCACGACGCCCTCAAGTTAGAAGACCCGTGCCTCGAGCAGGTCGTAGAACTAGCCTGTAAGTTCTAAATTTCTACAGCCGCCGATCGTCGACTGGAATCTTGGGCAGATGTAGCAGCCATCCGTGACGACGCCACGACGGACACCGAAGACGTCGCAGCAATCCAGGGCTCAACGAAGCGCTCCTACTGCCGCCGCGGTCGGACACCGCCTCCACAACAAGATGCCGGGTCGCACCATCCTGGCCGGAGCCAGAAGCCACTGCAGCAACAGCAAAACCAGCAACGTCGTCGTGGGGATCGTCTCCGCCTGCCCTCCTGCCCCACCTGCTATTCAACACATGATAGAGAAGATTGTCCAGACCGCCGAGCGCAATGTATACACTGCGGCAGGGAAGGCCATTTAGCGTCCGTTTCTAGCGCAAAAACACCCTTCTCCAGAAACCGTCAGCCCAGGCCATATCCAGACGGCTGGAACATCACCCCAATGGACGTCAACCGGGTAGACAACTCGTCGACATCAAAAATTTTTATAGACGTCACTATCAATGACAAACCTCTGCGTCTGCAAGTGGACACAGGCACAGCAGTATCCTTGATTAATTACACTTCATATGCCAACATTGGTTTACCACCCCTCCCTCCAGCCCCTAAGCGCCTACTGGCTTACAATAAGCAAGGGATAGCTCTCCTAGGACAATTCACGGCTCAAGTCAAGTACAAATCGGTTCACCATCCAGTCACGTTTCTGGTTGTCAACAATTCATCCACAGCAGACTTATTCGGACTGGACGCCTTCCGCTTATTCGGATTTTCCATTGTGGACGATGGTCACCTAGAGTATCAGTACGTTCCTTTTTCTGAAGTTGATGCACTCTGTAATGAATTCCAGGACCTGTTTTCACCAGGCATAAGCTGCGCCAAGGACTTTGAGGCCTCGTTCCAACTCCGTCCCACTGCCCGGCCCCGCCACTTCCGGGAACGCCAGGCACCAGTGGCACTACAACAGCCGCTCAAAGAAGAACTCCAATGTCTTCAAGATGAAAGGGTTCCCCAGCCGGTGCGGTTCAGCTTGTGGTCCACGCCTTTAGTCATCGTGCAGAAGCCAGGCCGCCGCCTTCGCCTCTGTGGTGACTTTAACTCTACAGTCAACCCACAGCTTCTCGTTAACGACTATCCCCTTCCACGACCGGAAGATCTTTTTCGCAAATTGGCAGGAGGCTCCTACTTTACTAAAATCGACCTAGCAGAAGCATATCTCCAAATTCCTCTTGATCTTTCCTCCCAACAATACACTGTTACAAATACTCCTTTTGGCCTCTTCAAACTAAACCGACTCAAGTTTGGTTTAGCCAGTGCTCCTGCAATCTTTCAAAGATACCTTGAACAACTTCTCACTGATATCCACGGCTGTATAAATTACTTAGACGACATAGTCGTCACAGGGTCCTCCTCCGAGGAGCTCATAGCCAACCTCCGCCTCCTCTTCCTCTGCCTCCGAACTGCAGGTCTGAAATGTAATATTTCTAAATGTTCATTTTTCCAACAATCTGTTTCCTATCTCGGTCACATCATTTCTAAGAATGGCAATTCTCCATCTTTCTCTTATATCGACGCCATTAACAACCTGCCCAGTCCCCTGGACCTTCATCAGTTGAAATTCTTCTTGGGCAATATTTCGTATTACAGGAAATTCGTTCCTTCTGCAGCTCAAGTGGCAGCACCCCTGTACCACCTCTGCCGCAAAAATGTCCCATTCTGTTGCACACCAGTCTGCGAGACCGCCTTCCATACCCTCAAACAGCAGCTCCAATCTGCTGCATGTCTCATGCCTTATGGTCCAAATCTTCCTTTGATACTTCTTACGGACGCCTCTGAGTATGGTGTGGGCGCCGTCTTGTCTCACAAATTGCCAGAAGGCACAGAGCGCTCCATAGCATACATCTCAAAAGCTCACTCCACAGCAGAAATCAAATATTCCCAAATCGAGAAAGAAGCACTTGCCATGGTTTTTGCCTGTTCCAAGTTCTGTCCCTTTCTCTATGGCAAGTCCTTTCACATTATTACTGACCACAAACCGCTCCTCTCTTTATTTGCGCCTTCCGCGCGATTACTGACCAAAACATCCCAACGTGTCCAGCGCTGGGCGTTGTTCCTATCCCAGTTTCGCTACACCATGCATTTCCATACCACCTCCCAGCACGCCAACGTGGACGCCTTGTCACGTCTACCACAAGGTCCGGACCCTGCTGTTGACCAGTTGGACCTCCTCGTTTTTCAGATTGATGATGACCTCCAAGAGGCCCTGAAGGCATTTCCCAGTTACAGCTGTCAAAGTAGCTGCAGCCACCACAGCTGATTCCCTCCTCCGAGTCGTTCGACACCGCGTTCTGCGTGGTTGGCCATCCTCGCCGCCTCCTCAGGATCAATGGCACCTCCGGTTGCACTATTCCATCCGTCCCCGGCTTTTGGTGGTGGATGGAGTCCTCCTTCGCTTAGATTCAGCAGAACTGAGGGTCATCGTTCTGAGATCCCTGCAGCCGACGATCCTCCACATTCTTCACCAAGGGCATTGGGGGATCGTTCGCACCAAATCCCTTGCATGAAGGCATGTTTTTGGATCGGCCTCACATCTGACATCACAGAGATGGTGCAGCGCTGTACCGTCTGTACCCAACAATTGCCCCGTCCCCCTCAAAAATACCTTCCCTGGCCTATACCGAACGGTCCCTGAGAACGCATCCACCTTGACATTGTGGGACCATTTCTGGGCCACCAAAGGCTCCTATTCGCGGATGCATTTTCCCATTTCCCGTACGTCATTTGGTGTTCAGAAATCACCATGCATGTTACGTTATCAGCCCTCGCAAAAATATTTTACTTGAAAGGATTACCGAAAGCCATAGTCACAGACAATGGACCACAATTTCGAAGCCAGGAATTCCTCTCCTTTTGCACCGACAATGGCATCCACCATCTTCTTACCCCGCCCTTCCATCCCCAATCCAATGGGGAAGCAGAACGCCTGGTCAGAACTTTCAAGACACAAATGCTCAAATATACCAAAGACCACTCCCTTGAAGATGCTCTGACGCTATTCCCCAGTTCCTATCAAGCTACTCCGATAGGGGACTAAAGCCCAGCGGAAGCACTCCAAGGCCACCAACCTAGTACCCTCCTACATCTTCTCTTGCCCTCTCCGAGAATTCAGATTCCTCCTGGACAGTCCTGGTTCTTCCCTGGCTCCTTAGTCTGGACCCGAGGTTTTGGCACTAACGCAGGTTGGCTGCCCGCCGTAATCCAGAGTTCCCGGCGTCGCCAACTTTTTGATGTCATCTTGGATGGCCACATAGTCCGTCGCCATCGAAATAAATTGCCTCCTCGCTACCCTGCGCCACCTGCACCGCATCCTGCGACACAGACCACCGCCACCTCTACAACCCATTCCGGACCACCTACACAGACCCCTCCACTAATGCCGTCTCATCGTTGCATGGGTGACATTTCAGGGCATCAGTCGCCGCCACCAGCACCACCACCAACACAGCAGCCGCAGCCGACGGACCAGCTGCCAGGCCCCTCTTCAGCGCCTCCCCAACAGCCAATGGCCACCGATGAAGACGAACCGATGCCACTGGTCCCACACATGCCGTCATCACAACCAGTACGCCGGTCAGCCCGCATCGCAGGACGTACAGCACCATATTCTCCAAGAGGCAGCCTCCACAGCCTCCTCCAGAGAGCCACAGCCGCAGATCTCCATGACGTAGCAGCCGTCGATCTTTTGCGCGGCTCCCCCCGCCCCCCCGCCCCCTGGAAGGGAGGTATGTTACGTCTGCCACAGATGGCCCCTGCCAGGCAGATTACACTCACGACACCCCTGTTTACCATATAACATACACAAGCACTTGCAGGCGCAAAAAAGAGGAAAACAATTCTTCAAAATAAACAGAACTCGCTAGAGACTAATGCGAACCTTTTCTGCAGAGGTCGCCTCACAGACACAGGGAAAGTTCCGCCGACCTCCGCTGGCTTTATAAGGCCAGCGCAGCAGCAGTACAGCCAGTTCCTCGCCGAGCTAGGACCAGCTCCAACGGACCTCACCGACACTCTTGATGAATAGTCGTCTACATGTTATTTGTTTTCTTTGCGTGTATATAGTGATTGGTCGAGAAGTGTAGTTCAGTTTCAATAAACGACATCATACTGAGTGTTCTACAGTACTGAGTATTCTTCAGTATACATCCAGTAATTATGAACAGAGTATTGCACAACTCCTATTACGGGCTTCTAGGTATTGTAGAGGTACTTAGTACATAAAAATTTGATAAGGAACCCATGTAAGTTTGAAGATATGATCACTTTTACGGAACGCACCCAGAGGAGGAATGAGTTCGGATTTGTGTCCTCTACAGGAGTCCATGATACCGGCAATTTTTCGAGCACCAGCCGTCGGGTTCTCTTCTACGTAACGAAATACTTCCTCTTCAAAGTCAAGACTGCGACGCTTCTGTGGAGAACCACGGTCAACCCTACCAGCTGCAGAGGTGCTAATTTCTCGAGGAGGGGAAACAATATGTGTTGTCATAATTACGATACAGCCTGACGACGATTGGTTGATTTGGGAGAGGGGAAAAAACCGCGAGGTCGTCGGTCCCATCGGATTAGGGTAGGATAGCGAAGGAAGTCGGGCCTGCCGTGTCAAACAAACCATCCTGGTATTTGCCTGAAGCGATTTAGGGAAATCACGGAAAACTTAAATCAGGATGGCCAGACGCGGGCTTGAACTGTCTTCCTCCCAAATGCGTGTCGAGTGTGCTAACTACTGTGCTACTTCGCTCTGAGATTGACGATGGCGCCCCTTTCTGAGTTTATGTGGTAATGCAAACTGGGAGATGTGAAACCGATCCGATCTTCAAAGTTATTTGATACCGCCTGACAAAAAAAGTAAAGCACCCAGAAGGAGAGGAGGAAACAAAATGAAACTTCACTGGCTGAGAAAGTACGTGATGATGTTGCAGTGATTACGAACTCGTGACAAATTTCGAAATAAGTCGGCAGGATGAGCCCACCTATCAGTATGACGTTGCACCCTTCTCTGGCTAGGATGAACTCACAGATTCGTTTGCGACGGTTGTCATAAAGCCTTTGTATCCTCCATGAGGCAAACTGCCCCACAGCTGTAGTAACTAGTCTTTGATATCCTCGATAATGAAACTACGACGAAGTAGGTGCCCGAGCGGAGTCCACACATGTTCTGTCGGGGACAAATCTGGGAGTGTTGTTGTCCAGATGAGTGCCTCAACACAACTCAGGCAATTCATACAGTCACGAACCGTGTGTGGACGAGAATCGTCCAATTTAAAAAATCTGTCACGATACTGTCGCATGAGAGGTAATAAATGTGGACGCAGGATATGTGGGATGTACTGTTGTGCCGCCATATATCCCTCAATAACTACTAGCTATGTCTTGAAGTCATACCTGATGAGTCCCAAAACCATAACGCCAGGCATAACACTGCCGTTCCTCTCCAAAGTATTGGACGATTGGGACCTCTTCCCAGGTCCCACTGAACTCGCCAATGCTGGTCGTCCGGTGTAGTGCAGAACCGCGATTCTTGGCTGGACACAGTGCGACGCCAGTCATCCGTAATCCATGCTTCCTGGTCGCGGCACCACGGTACCGTTGTGTTGTGTTCGAGATAGCCTTAACAAGGTGCGGCAATTCTCTAGTCTAGTTACTTCTAGTCTCCGACCAGTCACACGGTATGACACGGAATGTTGCAGCGAATCTTTTACTTGTTCTCGAATGACAGGAGCAAATGTGACTGTGTTACTGTGTTCCTGGTGCACAATACGGCGATTCTCCCTGGTAGTGGTCAGATTCCGTCAAGTTTTACCTAAACGACGAGGATGCTTGCCCTCACATTCCCATGCAGTCACCAGTCTGGTCATTCTCACATCGGAATGCCTCACAAATCTGGATATTGCGCGATTCGGCCATCCAGCCAAATCGATACCCGCAATGAGGCCACTTTCAGTTGCCGACGTATTATATAATAACGCTCTTACAAGAGTACGCGTCATTTCCGTGACCTCCACAGTAACCTCCCAAAATATGACACTGTTCACGCCACTTTGATGAGCTACCAAGCCTGTAACAACACTAAACACGAAGAACACTTATGCACACTTGAAGTAGTTCTATCTGTCATGGAAAACTGTAACTCTAATCTTTTGTATACCTGCCGACAGTGTGTACGTTGACGTAGTTACAATGACATCCGACCATGAATCCTGGGTCGTTCACTTTGTTTGTCAATCCGCGCTTATCTTGACGGTGCATTTTCAGGTATGTGTTCCTCATCAAAATACTATCTACAAGACACTCCTACAACCCCTGGAGCCGTATATAATGTTCTCCTATCTTAGCATGTTTCCTGCTTTGCATGTGAGTCGGGAAAAGAGAACCCAGCTCAACATCCACATAAAGTGCGGAAAATAATGAGCAGACGATGTAGAACAGAGGACGAACACACTTAAACCCGCAGTCGGATTCCACCACTTCTCAACTCATCTCTTGTCCACAACGAAAGCGCTGTTGCATTACGCTGTCTGAGTAGGTACAAGATTGTGTTGATCACAAAACATAGTATCCCGTAGTAAAACGCAGAAAAAGAAGAACAAAACTAGAAAATTATGGAAACAACATGTTATTAATTACCATTAGATGGTACACAGGTCTTCAACTGAGTAATTTGTAGGGCAACAATTTTTCTAATATTATGTGAGGTATATTCAATGATTTAAGTGTAATGAATCTATCCATTATATACTATTTAAATCGGCCAGAACCTTTATTGAGGATTAACTTACTTTTATTCGTTTGCTCTGATAGGTTTTGTGACCTTGGCTATACCTGACAACTATTTTCCAAGATTAGATGTTTGGAAAGTGAACGCTGTTCCCGAATTCCATTCACATGTGTTGTGTCTTGTCCTTGATACTAAGGCCTTGGCAACTGCAAAATGCAAATGCTTAACATATTTCTTTAGGAAACAGGGTTGACGCACTGACATTAATATTTCCATAGCTGCCAACCATCAAATAAAACAGGGCACTACTCAATAGCTAGTGCATTAAATGTATTCGCAATTGAGAATAATGAAAACCATCAGCTGTAGAATGGAATGACGATAATGAAAATTCGTGCCGGACCGGGTCTCGAACACGGATTTCCCGCTTAACGCGAGCATGCATGCAGTTCAAAGGAACTTTGCATCGTAATCGGAATAACACAGGCGCTACAATATCACAATACCTAGTGACTATATGAAAACTCTTTGAGGTCTGGCGGAGTTTTATTCACTGAATTTCCGTATGTGAAAGTGTAATGTCGTATGACATGGTTCGCTGGGATAGCCCACGAGGTGGGTTCAGCCGCCTGTCGGAAAGCGTATTCTTCACCTGTGCGCAAAGGGCCATTTCCTTGTGGATATGCGAGAGGTGGGTCGTATGTGTAACTGTGGAGTTCAGGTAAGCCTAAGGGATGTGTGTATCGCTAAACGTGGAAGCGCTGTAATAAATATGACTGCAGATAGTGCGGAGAATCGCGGTTTGGGGGTGGGAGGGGGGGAGGCCTTGATGCTCGATATCTGTTTGAGCTAGGAACATGAGCTCAGAAGTGTTTGGTTTAGCCCCGACCGGCGGTCATTTGTATAGCCATTCTAACATCTGACTTACTTTAGTTATGTTAGAGTATATTAAGAAACGTTTAGAACGACAAATCGGAGCTGGCGACCAGGAAAATTGTGCGAATCGCTTAATTCCTCTTGCAGATGATTTTAATTTCGCCGAAATTAATGCTCAGATAATGGCACCATTTGCATATGCACCGCTCCGATTACACAATGAAGTGCCAAAGAAACTAGTATAGGAATGCGTATTCAAATACAGAGATATGTAAACATGCAGAATACGGCCCTGCAGCCGGCAACGCCTATATAAGACAACAAGTGTCTGGTGCATTTGTTAGATCGCTTACTGCTGCTACAACGGCAGGTTATCAAGATTTAACTGAGTTTGAACGAGGTGTTACAGTTGGCGCAAGAGCGATGGGACACAGCATCTCCGAGGTAACGATGAAGTAGGGATTTTCCCGTACGACCATTTCACGAGTCTACCGCGATTATCAGGAATCCGGTAAAACAACAAATCTCCGACATCGCTGCCGCCGGAAAAAGATCCTGCAAGAACGGGATCAACGATAACTGAAGAGAATCATTCTAAGTGACATAAGTGCAACCCATCCGCAAATTGCTGCAGAATTAAATGCAGAGTGTGTAGGTACACGATGAAAGGCCCCAGGATGCCATAAAATTAAGGTTTGACAAACAAAGTGACATCAAGGATGATTCGTATCAGCATGAGTTAGATATAGTAGTTAAAGTCAAGGAAGAATAAATACAAGCAATCATTAAGGTGAAAATATTTAACACTGACACACAGTTAATTTTACATACAGGTTCAACTACTAACCTAATGTCAAATGCATTTTTTTGTGAATTGAAGTAGAGAGGCAAGTTCCCAACATTTCCTGTTCAAAATTTCAAGGTGCAAACTGCTACAGGCAGTAAGACTAAATTGGTTAAACATCAGGCACTTATTCCATTACAAATTGAACATTTTACAGTGAAGTGCAACTTTATTATAATCGACAAACTTATAGTTAATTGTCTTATTGGCATGGTCACGATTAGAACATACAAAACGCAGATTGACATAGGTAATGGTAAATGCCACTTTTTTTGCAATGGATCAGATCTCTTCTATTGATTTAGTCAGAACACCTAATGAAAGTAACAAAAACAAACTAGAGTCAAATGTAGTGGTACAATATTCATTTCCAGCCGTATATTTCACATATAAATTTGATACTGAACAAGAAGCAAACACCGAGGTTACTTACGAAATGGTAGAGCAGAAACTAAGTGAATCACAGGTACTAAATGAGATGCAACGACAAGACCTTTCTAACTTGCTATTTAAGTATGCCAATGTTTTCAGTAAGAAGCCAGGAGCAATCAAAGATTATGAATATAAATTTGAAGTCGACCCGCATGAAACATTTTGTGAAACGTTATATCCTATTCCATGGGCAAAAGGAGAGGAATTAAGGGAAGAGATCAATCGTATAAGTAAATGGGCAATTATACAACCTCCATTTTCCCCCTATTATAGTCAAATATTACCAGTAAACAAACCAGATGGTTCTGTAAGATTAAGTCACGATGCCAGAGGTATCAACAAGATTATAGTACCAGTACGCATAAGACCAGACAACTTGGACGAACAGCTTCTGAAGTTTGACAATAGAAAATATTTTAGTAAACTCGATCTCAATATGTCCTACTGACAAATAAAGCTCCACGAAGAAAGTCGAAAGTATACAGCATTTGCTTGTGGTGGCAGAAGTTACGAATTCCGTGTTCTACCTTTTGAATTGAATGTTAGCGCAGGAGTGTTTATACTTGCATTGGACTAAGTTTTAGGGACGGAAGTGCTTAGCAAAGTCTCTGTTTATGTAGACGACATGCTAATAGCCACACCCACGTGGCTGGGACGTATCAGACTCATTGAACAGGTGCTTCAACGATTTGCAGATTACGGAGTAACAGCCAATTTAAAAAGTCTAGTTTTGGTAAGGAGCAAGTCAAATTTCTCGGACATGTTGTGTCAGAACAAGTTATATTACCTGATCCGATGAAACTTGATGCCATACACAATTCTTCAGCTTCAAGGAATAAAAAGCAACTAAAGGCCTTTTTAAGACTAGTTTCGTTTTTTCGTAAGTTCGTACCACAACAACTGATGAACAGTGATGCATTGCTCAACTTGTTACGAGAAAATTGGATTTGGTTATGGGATGACAAGTGTCACGAGGACTTTAATAACATTAAGCAGGCATTACTCAATGCAAACAATCTTAGCTACCGTGACATGACATGTCCAAGGATATTTGTCTATGCACAGATGCCTCATCTCAAGGGCTGGGGGCATGGGGCATGCTTATTCCAGATGCGAGAGGAAGAAGGTAAGGAAGTACCCAAGGTCATCCGTTTTGCTAGTAGCACGTTATCAGAAGCAGAAAGATCTTACTCTGTGTCAGAATTGGAAAGTTTTCCTGTAATATGGGCATTCAAAAAGTTTGAAAATTTTTTTCGGGGGCAAGAATACGAAAGTTTATTGTGACCATCAATCACTGTCATTCCTTTTAACATGTAAACTATTACACCGTCGGTTAACTAGGTGGTGTCTATATTTACAAGAATTCAGTTTTGAGATCATTTATGTTAAAGGAAGTCAAAATGTTATCGCGAATGCCTTGTCCAGGTTACCACAAGGTTTAGAGGAATTTTATAAATTAACAGAGCAGGCTGCGGATATCATAACGTTATTAATCCAAGGTGCAGCACAACAGTCTGATGACCATACGTTTTGCAAGCAAATGAAAATTATACAACAGCAAGATCGCAGATGGAGTAAAGTCATGCAAAACCTTAAGTAAGATGAAGGTGGAAAGGTAAGTAAATGGTATCAGGAGTACAAGGGCGTTTTGTTTCATAGTGTAATGGAACTGACAAATAGACGTCATTTTATTTTATTATACACTAAAGTCGTGTTAAAAAAGCTTTTGCTTAAGATAATACTAAGTTAGGTGTTGCGATCAATAATCGATATTGGAATTGTATGTTCTTTGTAGCTTATGACCGTGATCTTTGGTCTACAACGGGTTTTCGGCCACTTGAGTGTTGGCCGCGGTTGAGTGTAGTTGTGTATATAGTTTTGGCAATAAATGTGTTTTTGATACAAAGAAACCGTGGAACACTGCGTCATTTTTCGATAGTCCAGTAATAATTAGAAAAACCCGCACCTTTTCTTGGACCCAGAGCAGCAAAGGAGTCATCGCCTAGACAACGAGAAGCCACATGGACAACGCAGACTCAGCAGCATCAACAAAGGAGACATAATGGCCAGCTCTACTAAAGTACTATACAGCCATCAGCCACACCGTAACGGTGTCCTTATGGAGATAACTTTTCCTGCACAGTAGAGCGGGTTCGTGACAACTGGGGGCTCTTTGCCGGGATTAAGACATTTATATGTACTGGATTGACGAAATCTGTTGTGCAGAAGTCTAATGACCACGTGGTACGAAGAAGTGCTATACATGGAAGTCAAGGGAGCCGAAACGAAGCAGTAAAGTGGACTGACCACACGTGTGAGGTCCCAGACTGAAAAGATAAGTACATTTGTGTAGTGCTGTTTATTCCTTTTATTATTTTGTGCGTGAAATTTCACGAAAATGACCATTGTGAAAGAGGAAAGTGGTGCTGAATCCGAGCAGGATTATGAAAATTTGTTAGTCTTTGGGGACGTAGACATGCCGATAAAAACGGAAGATGAGTCAGTCAAAGAAGCGGATCAAAGTCTTAATTCATCAGAACGTGAGACGTCGGACATTAAATCACTGTTACAAATGATGGAACAATCGTTAGCTTTAAATCAGACTGTTGCAGCCCGCTTACAAGCTAATGAAGAACAACTGCAAAGCATGAATCAGACGGTCGCGGACAGTTTTCGTGCTATAAATCAGAAAGTGTCGCGTCTAGAGGGAGCTATGAACAAAAAATTTGATAATGTCTTCCTTTGGGGTAATAAACTTCGCAACGATATATCAAAGATAGACAAGAAACTTAGCAAGGCAGAAACAAAGATTTTGGCGGTAGAATCTAAAGTGGGAGAAGTAAAATCTAGTCTGAGTAACAAAATTCAGTCTGCAAAAAATGAACTGGTCACAGACAGAGAGAAAAATGCAAAGTGTTTTGTTAATGTTAATAGTCAAATAGATACAGTTTGTGTAAATGTAAAAGCTATGACAGTAGATCTTGAAAGTAGAGTAGACTCGAAACTAAATGTTGTGAATGATAAAGTGGAAACAGTCAGTAACACAGTAAAACTCCACGAGATGGAAACTAAGACAGATGTGAGTGAATTAAAAAGTGCAGTATCAGAGTTAAACGAAAAGTTTGAAATATTTAGCAATGATGTAGCTAACAAAAATTTTTCTATGAATATATGTACCTTATTATGCAATATTCCAGTTAAAAACTTTTCTAATGAGTGTAGTTCGCATCCTGTTGACTTTCTGCAGAGTTGTAGAGACAATTTTTTGCCCAATATGAGTGAAAATTTCAAAATTAAGTTTGTTAAAAAATTTTTGGAGGGGGAATCTTTGTCATGGGCCAATCAAAATTTTTCTATGGACATGTCTTATGCAGAATTTGAAATTGAGTTCTTAAGACGGTTCTGGTCATAAACTGAACAAGCCAGGATAAAGAGCGAGTTCCTGAATGGACCAAATTATAGAGAAACACAGGGGACTATGAAACAGTTTTGTAAGAATCAACTGAAGAAACTTGTATGTTTGAGTAAACTCTTTGATGAGCTCACACAGATAGATGCTTCAAACAGAAGGTTGCCAACAGATGTGCAATGGGACCTAGTGTATGGACCAGATGACAACACTGAACAATTTTTAAACTATGTGGACAAACTTGACAGGATTATAGACAAAGTGGGGAAACCAAAAAACTATTTCAATCACGCACAAAGAGGTGGGGATCATAGTTGGGGAAACACTAATTTTAACAGGAGGGGAAACAGTAGGCCCAACAACCATAGTTTTCATCATAGGGAACAAAATAGTCACAATATTAATAATAATTTCCATTCAAGGGAAAACTATAATTTCCATTCAAGAGGACAATCTGGGAACAATTGGAACAGAAGTAATAACAGGGAGTCTGAAAACAGGAATTGGCGTGAACATAGTGACACCAGGAGTCAAAATGCTATGGGAAGTCATGAAGTAAAAAACTAGCATGCGCTCCATTGTCGGTCCACAAGGTAGGGGCGAAAAGCATAGATAATAGATGGACCAATAACAGTGACTACGTTGCAGCAAGAAATACGTCTCAAGTAATGAGTAGTTATCTTATGAATGTGTACTACCCTCTAAACACAGTACCTGTTAAGAATGAACACATTGGTTGTAATAAAGAGCCAGAGAAAATAATTGACTTAGTTGAATTTTATGAATGGGCAGAAGCTTGTAGTTTGTCAGAGGACCAGCAGGGTCACGATTTAAATGATTTAGGAATTGATGCACTGATGAAGGAACCAGGTGATCAAATTGTTGACACTGATTTAACGAGCAAAGAATTAAGTACACTTGGGTGTGAAAGCAACGTTTTAAGTTTTCGGGAAAGAGAGGTTGATGATTGTAGTATTTGGGAAAATGAAGATTTAATGATACATGATGATGGTGAAAACTATTTTGTTTGCTTGAAAGAGGAAATGGAGACATTAGGTGTTGTGGGAGAAACTGATATGCATGTTGTAGATGTACCCAAGGATGTTATTAACAGTTTAAGTGGTGTTAATGCCAGTGTCACAACCAATAGGCTCTGTAATCCAACATCTTATGAAGGAACCTGGGCAGTTGATAAAGATTCCCTGAACAGCAAAATTGACTGTGCAAGTAGGCTACCATTTGCAATGAACAAAGCTGAATTATTTCTTTATAATATGTGGCTAAATAGTGTTGCAATTAAAAATGATAGCAATTTTAGAAAAATGATTCTTAATATGTCTCAAATATTATATTCTGATTGGTGGCAAAACACTAAACATATTATTGTTGAACAACTGAAGGATAAATACCTTAGTGGTAAACAATGTTATATGGGTGAAAATATTTGGATCAATGAAATTATCAATGCAAGCGACAGTGCTAATGATGTGTGTGTTAATGTAATGACCATAGATAATAAAGGTGACTCAAACAAAAGTTTTTCACTAGAAATTTTGTATATAAAAATTGTCTGATTTTGATTCCGTTTTGTGCCCTTGAAAATGTTTATTATTTGTTTAATATGTATTCACTGTATGAAGTGTTTGCAATAAATTTTCTGTGTAATATGCTAGCCATGTTAGTTTCTTATATTTCTGTATGTTTATGCAATTTGATTGATGTTTGATAATTTGTGTAATTTTAGTTTGTGTAACTCTCACACCACACTCGTTGAGACGTCATTTAAAATGCAAGCCACTAATCAGCACTAAATCTGTCTTGCAACAATTAAGTTTTTTAAATTTTTTACTCTTAAAGGCAGAGTCCTAATTATTACACACTTAAGTGCTTGAAATGTCCAACTCTACAAGGAGACAATCATTTTCAGTAAACCACATGAATTACTGTATATTTCTCTCTCAACCACTGCAAATGCAAAGGCAGTAATATTTTTTAATTTTGATAAATACATTCCAAAACTTTCATCCGTGATTCTACCTTTGCACTTTTACTGTGAGTATGAACCCTCGTAACAAACTGCCTGTAACTTTACTTTTGAAAACAATTGAATTTTTTTATCCTTGGAGTAATGTCTCTCTGATAAGATATTTTACACTCAATATGTTAATGGATTTGTATTACATGTTTATTGAATTTATTAGTATTTAAAGAATCTTTTTTTTTTGACCAGTTCATATCTGTGTAGTATTACTTAGACAGATACTGTAAACTTCTCCCACTAGATAAACATTACCAGAAGGTTAACTATGTATCCTAACCATGCACTTACATATAAACATTATGTAACCAAAAGGTGATCTCTGTATGTGATTTTTAGATAACATGGCATTATAGTCGATGAAGCGATACAAACAGCTAAGCTTTGGAAACAGACGCACTGCAGGACAAGCAGAAATCAGACCTTTTAACGGAAGCCACCTATGTGCAGATGGACAATATGGGACAGACTGTGAGTAGTGTGAAAAGTGGGCAACAAAATAAAATAAAACAAGCCTGCAGTTAAAGGTTACAGTCTTTCAATGGTTTCATGTGAAGTGCTACAACATTATGCACTCTTCTAAGCGAAAATTGTAATCTTCTTTCGTATTTCATTTACTCTAAGGTTAAAAATTGTATGTTTTCCTTTACTGAGTATAACAATTTCAGTGTTAGCATAATTCAAAGGAAACAGTCCTATTAAAAATTTTAATTTATTTAAAACCATATTCTTGGCAGTTCCATTATTCTGGTGTCAGAATTTTGTTCGCATTTTCATACTTACAAAATTCTTGGGGGGGCTATTGTAATGGAACTGACAAATAGACGTCATTTTATTTTATTATACACTAAAGTCGTGTTAAAAAAGCTTTTGCTTCACATAATACTAAGTTAGGTGTTGCGATCAATAATCGATATTGGAATTGTATGTTCTTTGTAGCTTATGACCGTGATCTTTAGTCCACAGCGGGTTTTCGGACACTTGAGTGTTGGCCGCGGTTGAGTGTAGTTGTGTATATAGTTTTGGCAATAAATGTGTTTTTGATCCGAAGAAACCGTGGAATACTGCGTCATTTTTCGATAGTCCAGTAATAATTAAAAAACCCGCACCTTTTCTTGGACCCAGAGCAGCAAAGGAGTCATCGCCTAGACAACGAGAAGCCACATGGACAACGCAGACTCAGCAGCATCAACAAAGGAGACATCATGGCCAGCTTTACTAAAGTACTATACAGCCATTAGCCACACCGTAACGCTTATGGAGATAACTTTTCCTGCACAGTAGAGCGGGTTCGTGACAATAGGAAACACGAAAAATCTGATCAGTGGTGTGTGTATTCCTGAAGATTATTTATAAGATACACACATGAAGTATGGGGCATTATGGAGTACGCAAATGTACTGAAAAAATTGCAACACTTTGTTATTTTCCAAATTTGAGAAGGCGAGTCCTACAGGCATTAAGAAGGAGTGCTATATGTCAAAAGTCTAAACAGTCCAGTGTGTCAAAATATACTGAGCTACACCCAATACTCACAAAAAAACCTCTAGATGTAGTATTCCTGGACATAGCTGGTCCATATATAAGAAGTAAAGGAGGAGTAAGATACGTAGTAGCACTATATGCCATTTTCTCGTAACATATCAAAATGTATGCCGTTAATAATTCAACAGCCACAAATATCAGAAAAAGAACTGAGGGAGACTGTTTGAGAAGGTACTACTAACTGACAATGCTTAATATTTCATTGGGCAGAAGTGGAAACAATATATGACATCACAGGGCGTAAAGCACGTGTTAGTAAGTCTTTTTCACTCAGAAGCAAGCCCAGCAGAACGAGTCTTTAAAGAATTTAACCAGTTTATTAGGGCATGCACACCTCCCAAACACGCCTGATGGGTAGAATACGTAACTCCTTTCATGCAAGTGGTCAATAACCTTCCGCATTCTTCAACAGGTTTCACAACGAATAAATTGACGTTTCAGTCAAAACATACGAATGAGTTGGAGTCGCCTGTACCAAAGATACCCACTACAGAAATGACACTACAAGACAAAATCAAACGAGCCATAGTTACACTAGAAAACAGGGCCGAGTATAAAAGGAAAATTTATAACAAGAAACTGAAACACAAATTTTGAAGGGCAACGAGTCTTCTTACGTACGCACCCTAAATCTACAAAATTTGGCAAACTGAAGAAGAAGTGGCAATTTTTCTATTCAGGCCCATATGTAATTTCTAAAATAACATATCCTGGGACGTACTGGTTAGTTTATGAGAAAACAGGAAGAGACAAGGGTCTCCACCCTCACAAAGACATAAAAGCCTTTACAAAATGACGAAGCGTGGCAACTATTTTTTTTATCGCAAGATAATTGTACATAGTGTACATAATTGTAAGTGTAATTTTTCTCCTGGAGTGTATTTTAAGATAAAGTAATGTGTATAGGCATAAATAATTCTTTCGATTTGTACACGTAGACATAAAAATTAACAGCAATGAGAAGTAACACATCACTTTATGCGAAGCGAAAAATAAACGATATTACCTTATGGCTCAGTGGTCGGGCGCCCAACAGTTCGCGCTGACGTCAGTAGCAGGAGAGGAGATACTGACCTGTGCGCATGTGCGAAAGACTGTCACAAGGCGCAACCAAAATAGGAATTCAGTATGTACCTAACTTAAATACAAAGTAAACGCAAATACTTCAACTATCTAAGGAATGTATATATATATATATATATATATATATTGTACACAGAGATTTAATATGTCTATGAATTTAAACAAAATATGGAAATATCTGCGGATGCATGCAATGACCAAATGTATCAGTGGCCATCGAGCTACGTAATGCAATTAGTTTTAAGTTGGTTTTAAGTTTTTTTCTTTCAGCGACCAATGTATCGTCACATCGCAGAAGAAGAGAATTACGTCAAGAGTAGCAGGTTCCAAATGAAGAAACGTGCCGCACGTCGGGTAAAAAATTTAGGTATAAGGATGTTAATACAAAGGTCATAAGGCATATGAAAAATGGATTATGCATCGTTGCAGTGTGTCTACATGACACTTATCAGTTCGTATTCGCTGCAGAGTACGCATAAGCAGTTAAGGATGAGATTTTACAAAAACCAGTTAATTTTTATCCTGTCACTTGGAAGCCTGAATACTGACATTTCAACGTATTTGAGAATGACAAGTCTACGATCGTAAAAAACGTCATGTTTCACCCTAAGTTACACGTGAATTGAAGTAAACAGCACTAACACATGTAGAAACAACATGATACGACTTAGGTGATTAGTCAGTACACATTATTTTAGTGAAGCAAAAGTTCCTTGGCAACTAGTCCATCATTGTACGAGTAACGTTTCCTCATAAATTCTTGAACCAGTAGATGAGTATTTCCCTTCTTCCCTCCCAGACAAAGGAGACGGCGCCAAGTGTAGTTAGGCCAGTAGTGTGCAACGTTTTAGTTCTATTTTCAATTTTTTCTCCCTCTTCTACCTTTGGAAGGAATGAGCTCCCATAAGTGATAAAAGCCTATCTATAAAATGAAAGATAAATGTATCATATTCTTGTATTGTGTCATAATAATGTGATATGTAATTAATTTGTAATTGTGATATTGACCGTTAGCATCTAGCTCTTAGCCGCCAAATCGGCCAGTGCGCCAGCGCGAAATCTGGCAGCGAGAATACGTGCATACATACATTAATCCATGTTCCAAAGATCACGAATACGACATTTCGTAAATGTTCGTTGGCTATCTGTCAGACTTTTAATACTATTTGGCAAATGACCAAAGATTTTTGTGGCAGCATAATTCACCACTTTTTGTGCCAAACTTGAGATTTAATCCAGAATAGTGAAGATCATCCTTTCTTCTAGTGTTCTAGCTATGCACTTCGCTCTTATTTTTGAATTGGAATGGGTTATTAATGACGAATTTCATAAGTGAAAATATGAATTGCGAAGGTACTGTGAATATCCCGAGTTGCTTAAATAAATGCCTGCAAGGTGATCTTGGATGGGCTGCAGCTTTTATTCTGATCACACGCTTTTGTGCAAAGAATAATTTCTCCCTTAATGACGAATTGCCCCAAAATATGATGTCATATGAAAGCAGTGAATGAAAATAGGCATAGTAGGCTAATTTACTGATGTGTTTATCATCAAAATTTGCAAAACCCTAATACCATAAGTAGCTGAACCTAACCATTTCAGCAGATTATCGATGTGTTTCTTCCAGTTCAATTTCTCATCAGTGCAGACACACAGAAATTTTGAGTATTCTGCCTTAGCAACAGACTCCTGTTCATAGTTTATATTTATCAATGGTGTTATGCCATGCTGCCATTGGCTTGACAAGTCATGTGAAAAAATGCAACCCATAAACACACAGACACTGCAACAATCATCTATCAATATGTTGTGGCCAATATATGTGTATATATATATATATATATATATATATATATATATATATGCCATTTACTGTACAGAATTGCATAAACTGTGTTTTCTCAAAATTTAGTGAGAGTCCATTTGCAGAGAACCACTTAATAATTCTCTGAAAGACATTATTGGCAATTTAATAGGCTGATTCTTGCTAGTTGGGTGTGGTTACTATACTTGTATCATCAGCAAAAAGAACTAGCTTTGCATATTCATGAATAAAGAGTGGCAAGTTGTTAACATATATTAAGAACAATAATGGACCCAATACCGAACCCTGTGGGACACCATTCTTGATACCTCCCCAGTTAGAGGACTCTGGTGGTTTTTGAAGACTATCTGTACTGTTAATTTCAACCTTTTGCATTCTTCCAGTTAAGTATGAATTAAACCATTTGTGTACTGTCCCACTAATACCACAATACTTATGCTCATCTATATGAATTTCGTGATTCACACAATCAAAAGACTTTGAGAGATCACAAAATCCCAATGGGTGGTGTTCGATTAGTCAATGCATTTAATGTTTGATCAATCAAAGCATATATAGTATTTTCTGTTGAAAAGCCTTTCTGACAACCAAATTGCCATTTTGTTAGAATTTCAATTTTACAAATCTACATCAACATCTACATCTACATCCATACTCAGCAAGCCACCTGACGGTGTGTGGCAGAGGGTACCTTGGCTACCTCTATCGGTTCTCCCTTCTATTCCAGTCTCGTATTGTTCGTGGAAAGAAAGATTGTCGGTATGCCTCTGTGTGGGCTCTAATCTCTCTGATTTTATCCTCATGGTCTCTTCGCGAGATATACATAGGAGGGAGCAATATACTGCTCGACTCCTCGGTGAAGTTATGTTCTCGAAACTTCAACAAGAGCCCGTACCGAGCTACTGAGCATCTCTCTTGCAGAGTCTGCCACTGGAGTCTATCTATCACATC
Organism: Schistocerca serialis cubense; assembly: GCF_023864345.2. Classification (NCBI taxonomy): domain Eukaryota; kingdom Metazoa; phylum Arthropoda; class Insecta; order Orthoptera; family Acrididae; genus Schistocerca; species Schistocerca serialis. The sequence continues at coordinate 816,595,153 of NC_064640.1, forward strand.
CGTAACGCTTTCGCGATTACTAAATGATCCTGTAACGTAGCGTGCTGCTCTCCGTTGGATCTTCTCTTTCTCTTCTATCAACCCTATCTGGTACGGATCCCACACTGGTGAGCAGAATTCAAGCAGTGGGCGAACAAGTGTATTGTAAACTACTTCCTTTGTTTTTGGACTGCATTTCCTTAGGTTTCTTCCAATGAATCTCAGTCTGGCATCTGTTTTACCGTCGATTAATTTTATATGGTCAATCCACTTTCAAATCATTCCTACATGCCTACTCCCAGATAATTTATTGAATTAACTGCTTCCAGTTGCTGACCTGCTATATTGTAGTTAAATGATTAAGGATCTTTCTTTCTATGTATTCGCAGCACATTACACTTGTCTACATTGAGATTCAGTTGCCATTCCCTGCACCATGCGTCAATTCGTTGCAGATCCTCCGGCATTTCAGTACAATTTTCCATTGTTACAACCTCTCGATATACTACAGCATCATCCGCAAAAAGCCTCAGTGAACTTCCGATGTTATCCACAAGGTCATTTATGTATATTGTGAATAGCAACGGTCCTATGACACTCCCCTGCAGCACACCTGAAATCACTCTTACTTCGGAAGACTTCTCTCCTTTGAGAATGACATGCTGCGTTCTGTTATTTAGGAACTCTTCAATCCAATCACACAACTGGTCTCATAGTCCATATGCTCTTACTTTGTTCATTAAACGACTGTGGGGAACTGTATCGAACGCCTTGCGGAAGTCAAGAAACACGGCATCTACCTGGGAACCCAAGTCTATGGCCCTCCGAGTCTCGTGGAGAATAGCGCGAGCTGGGTTTCACACGATCGTCTTTTTCGAAGCCCATGCTGATTCCTACAGAGTAGATTTCTAGTCTCCAGAAAAGTCATTATACTCGAACATAATATGTGTTCCAAAATTCTACAACTGATCGACGTTAGAGGTCTATAGTTCTGCACATCTGTTCGACGTCCCTTCTTGAAAACGGGGATGACCTGTGCCCTTTTACAATCTTTTGGAACCCTACGCTCTTCTAGAGACCTACGGTACACCGCTGTAAGAATCGAAGTGGTATCTCATCAGGTCCAGCAGCCTTTCCTCTTTTGAGCGATTTAACTGTTTTTCTATCCCTCTGTCATCTATTTCGATATCTACCATTTTGTCATCTGTGCGACGATCTAGAGAAGGAACTACAGTGCAGTCTTCCTCTGTGAAACAGCGTTGGGAAAAGACATTTAGTATTTCGGCCTTTAATCTGTCATCCTGTGTTTCAGTACCATGTTGGTCACAGATTGTATGGATATTTTGTTTTGATACACCTATCGCTTTGACATAAGACCAAAATTTCTTATTATTTTTTGCCAAGTCAGTACATAGAACTTTACTTTCGAATTCATTGAACGCCTCTCGCATAGCCCTCCTCACACTACATTTCGCTTCGTGTAGTTTTTGTTTGTCTGCAAGGCTTTGGCTATGTTTATGTTTGCTGTGAAGTTCCCTTTGCTTCCGTTGCAGTTTTCTAACTCGGCTGTTGTACCACGGTGGCTCTTTTCCATCTCTTACGATTTTGCTTGGCACATACTCATCTAACGCATATTGTACGATGGTATGAACTTTGTCCACTGATCCTCAACACTATCTGTACTTGAGATAAGACTTTGGTGTTGAGCCGTCAAGTACTCTGAAATCTGCTTTTTGTCACTTTTGCTAAACAGGAAGTTCTTCCTACCTTTTTTAATATTTCTATTTACGGCTGAAATCATCGATGCAGTAACCGCTTTATGATCGCTTATTCCCTGTTCTGCGTTAACTGTTTCAAATAGTTCAGGGCTGTTGGTCACCAGAAGGTCTAATATCTTATCGCCACGAGTCGGTTCTCTGTTTAACTGCTCAAGGTAGTTTTCAGATAATGCAATTAAAAAAATTTCACTGGATTCTTTGTCCCTCCCATCCGTTATAAACGTTTGAGTCTCTCAGTCTATATCTGGTAAATTAAAATCTCCACTCAGAACTATAACATGGTCGGGAAATCTACTCGAAGTATTTTCCAAATTTTGCTTCAGGGGCATCGCCACAATAGCTACTGAGCCAGGGAGCCTATAGAGATATCCAATTACCATATTTGAGCCTGCTATAACCGTGACCTTCACCCAAATTATTTCACATTTCGGATCTCCGTCAATTTCCTTCGATACTACTGCACGTTTTATCGCTATAAACAGGCCTCCCCCTTCACTGTCCAGCCTGTCTCTGCGGTATCCATTCCAATCTGAGTTTAGAATTTCATTACTGTTTACATCTGGTTTCAGCCAACTTTACGTCCCTAGTACTATGTGGGCGTTGTGACCGTTTATTAATGAGAGCAGTTCTGGGACCTTTCTATAGACTCTCCTGCAGTTTACTATTACCACATTAATATTTTTATTCCCTGTTGCGTTTTGCCTACTACTACCTTGTCGCGTCTCAGGAGGCGTCTTGTCGGGCCTAGGGAGGAAATTCTCTAACTTAAAAAACCCACATTTGCACTCCACACGTACTCCACTACCCTTTTAGCCGCTTCCTGCGTGTAGTGCACCCCTCACCTATTCAGGGGGACCCTACATTTCTCCACCCGATAGCGGAGGTCGAGAAATTTGCACCCCAGATCTCCGTAGAATCGTCTGAGCCTCTGGTTTAAGCCTTCTACTCGGCTCCAAACCAGAGGACCAAGATCGGTTCTGGGAACGATACTACAAATAGTTAGCTCAGATTCCACCCCGCGAGCGAGGATTTCCGCCTTCACCAATTCCGCCAACCACCTGTACGAACTGAGGATGACCTCTGAGCCGGCCGGTGTGGCCGTGATGTTAAAGGCGCTGCAGTCTGGAACCGCAACACCGCTACGGTCGCAGGTTCGAATCCTGCCTCGGGCATGGATGTTTGTGATGTCCTTAGGTTAGTTAGGTTTAACTAGTTCTAAGTTCTAGGGGACTAATGAGCTCAGCAGTTGAGTCCCATAGTGCTCAGAGCCATTTTGATGACCTCTGAACCCAGATGGCAGGAGTCATTGGCGCCGACATGAGCAACAATTTGCAATCGGGTGCATCCAGTGCTCTCTATCGCCGCCAGCAGGGCCTCCTCCACATCTCGGATGAGACCCCCTGGCAAGCAGACAGAGTGAACACTGTCCTTCTTCCCCGACCTTTCCGCTATGTCCCTAAGGGGCTCCATCGCCCGCATAACGTTGGAGCTCCCAATCACTAATAAACCCCTCCCCCCTTGTGCCAGCTCGGACCTTTCTGAAGGAGCGGCCACATGTCCACTCACAGGCAGAGCGGGCGATGTCACACGGCCAGCCTCCACATTGACCCTCCGACACGTGCGACGCGAACGCCGCTGCACCCCCCACTCCCCTTGGGGAGAAAATGGCTCTGAGCACTATGGGACTTAACATCTATGGTCATCAGTCCCCTAGAACTACTTAAACCTAACTAACCTAAGGACATCACACAACACTCAGCCATCACGAGGCAGACCTTGGGGAGAGGGTGGCCCAACAGCACCAGGTACTCAAGAAGATGTCTCGACAGCAGGGACCGTGGGTGAAGCATGTAATATCTGGGGTGTACCATACGACGCACCAGACTCCCCACTGCCGCTACATGTCGAGGCAGCAGCCTGAAGACGGCTGACCACGGCCATCAGCACGTTCAGCTGTTCGCGAACAGTGGCCAGCTCCTCCTGCGCCCGTACACAGCAGTCAAACATCCTATCCATCCTAAGAAATCAACAATTTACGGTAGAGAGTCAATCAACTTTTAACTAGACTGCTAATTCACTAAAGGCGGCTGGTAGCTGACTAAACTGTGGTTACTAGACACTTTTTTTTGGAAACAATGAAAGTAAGCACTACCTCTCACTGGACTGTATTCGAAACAAACACGAAATCTATGGAACACTATTACTAGTACTCGACAATTAAAGCTTCCTAAAGGCAAAAACACACGGAAAAAGAAGTGACAAGTAAGAAAAACACAGTTAATACTTAAATTTATGTAGCTTGCTGCACAGTAGATGTGAAGCAGACGGCACTTACGACGACACTGTGATGCTACTCTTGAGTACATTACTTTTTCAAGAATTTTTGGGACCGATGGCCGTAGCAGTCTGGTCCCTTTAATCCCCCAAACCAACCAACCAACCAAGAGTTTTTGATAAAGCTGTCAAAAGTGAGATTGGGCGGTAACTGTTAGCATCAGATCTATGAAGCAAACTGAGCATTATTGTTAGCGCGCTTAATTCAAACATGCAACGGACTGTCATATTATGTATATAATCTTTTAATTTCCTATAAAATTCTACAATACATACATAGGATAAGCTGACATGTCCAGTCATAAAATGAAAACGGAAGCGGACAATATTGGGCATCGACCTCTATCGGCAAATGTAAATACAAAAAAAAAAAAACCAATGTATGTCTCCATACTATACCAACGTACAGTGTGGGGGCAAATGTGTAGGTACATGATGAAAGGCCCCAGGAAGCCGTAAAATTAAGATTTATTAAAACACAAAAACATGAAACACCGAACGACCAGAGAGTCGGCCAAGACGTTAATTACGAATGCGCGGTAAGGCGAAGACAAATGAAAAAAGATTCAATTTTTGTACAGTTTTCTTGTTTTTTACACTCCCTCGTGGGTAGAAGGACGATGAAGATGTGCGATTTTAGATATGATGTATTGCGAGCTCTGTGTATCATATGCGTGCGTGAATAACATTATATTGAACAACAGTATCAAGTATTTTTTTATTTATTGAAGTGAAGAGAAGAACATATAAGGAGGATTGTCTTGTTGCGACAAACTCCGGTGTTTTCGGAGTCCACCGCCTGCAGCTACAATTAACATGTAAGCGAAGTCCGATGGCCAAAAGATACAGATAAGCACTGAACATTTTAATAACGCAATCGCATTATATTCTACAAAAATGTGTCTTCATGCGCATATTCGATAATATTTAAGTGTCAGCGTGCGAACAATTCAACAAAACAGAATCGATATGATGACTCACTTCATGAAATGCTGCAAAGAGCTTTGGAGTTTAATCGAGGACTGGTGATCAGGAACTTTACACCCTCCCCCCCTCCCCTGTCAAATACTGCAGCAAAAATTTCACCCACCACGAGGATTCGAACCAGCTTATTTCCGAGTCGAAAGACAGCGCACAGGAGTGCACCAGCGAAATTGGCTAAGGAGGTGGGTAATTGCCATATTCAACTGTGAGAGTGTACTGGTCCTCGATAGTCTGCCTTTCTTCCCCTCCTGATAACACATGGGCGACCAAATAAAATCTTTTGTAACGCGTTCAATATCGTGAATATTTACGACCGATTATACGTTTGTAGCAGACATGTGCCACTCTCAGTAAATTCTCTCCTCTCTTCAGCATGAACTACCTTAGCACGCCTCGAATCTGCTCGGAATCAAACACGCCTTCAATTTGCCGCAGAGATTTACTGTGAACATTGAGAGCGATTTGTGGGGAGAACTGGGAGGGTTCGTGTCTCGGTAGGAAATGTCGAATAAAGCTGCCATTAATGTTTGAATATGCATTAGTTTTAGAGAAACCGACATGCAAGACCAATGTAGTCCAGTACGTTCGAAAAAAAGAAGAGAGAGAGAGAGAGAGAGCAGGGGAGAGGGCGGGTAAAGTCATCGTTTAATGTCGTCTTCCCTCTTTTTTTTACGCTGTCGTTTGTTTTCATCTATTTTGCCAGCTTCGAGACGTGAGGTTTCAATCCTAACCATGTTACAGATTATGATGAAATTTATTTGCAAGACTACAAGACATTTTTAATTTGTACGACGTAATCCTTGTATCGTTTGATTTCACATGAGCGTAGTATGTATTCAGTATCGACACCTTAAAAACTCATGGCCGTGCCCAACGCGTAGCTTAAACCCACGACCTTTGCTTCATAACTGGATGCAATCTCTACATTACATACTCCCACACTAAGTAGCCTCCTTCACCACTCAGAAAGAACTTCGTACAAATGGACTTCTATAAACAAAATATCGTTTACGGTGTTATTTCGGAAACCTACGAGAGCAAACACAGTTAATAGGTGTCAACCTCCAGAAAAAAAAAAAAATTAAGTAGTCGTATACCTTAGCAAAGCCTGGTTATACGGAGCCGTTAAACAAAGAATGGTGCCAACAGTTGTGCTTGGGGAGGAACTGCTATCCCGTGAACCGGCAGAAGTATCTAAAAAGTGATCCTGTTCTATCATTGCTCTGCTATCGGCTCGTTACAGCCCAGTGATGCTCCCGGTCTCACGGGGTGGGAGGTGTCGGAGGGACGACGAGAACGATCAATACCTCCCATATGGCTCGCCTCGGCCGGTGGGATGAGCGTGGGTGGAACAGGTGTCTGTCCCCATGGTTACAGCCGGTGCAGACGGCTACTGAGGGCTGCAGCGCCGGCGAAGGGGTGGAGTCCGCAGCCAGCAGCAGCCGCGGCCAGACGCCTTGCTCGCGCCGCTCTTCAGGTAAGCCACACCCGCAGCCCGATATAAAATGTAGACTGGCAATGGCAAGGAAAGCGTTTCTGAAGAAGAGAAATTTGTTAACATCGAGTACAGATTTAAGTGTCAGGAAATCATTCCTGAAAGTATTTGTATGGAGTGTAGCGATGTATGGAAGTGAAACATGGACGATAAATAGTTTGGACAAGAAGAGAATAGAAGCTTTCGAAATGTGATGCTACAGAAGAATGCTGAAGATTGGATGGGTAGATCACATAATTAATGAGGAAGTATTGAATAGGATTGGGGAGAAGAGAAGTTTGTGGCACAACTTGACCAGAAGAAGGGATCGGTTGGTAGGACATGTTCTGAGGCATCAAGGGATCACCAATCTAGTATTAAAGGGCAGCGTGGAGGGTAAAAATCGTAGAGGGAGACCAAGAGATGAATACACTAAGCAGATTCAGAAGGATGTAGGTTGCAGTAGGTACTGGGATATGAAGAATAGAATAGCATGGAGAGCTGCATCAAACCAGTCTCAGGACTGAAGACCATAACAGCAATGAGCAGAGCACCTGATCTAGCAACTTAGCAAAATGACGTCATGTCGACATTTGATATCGTGACTGCATAAAGTGTCGCATGAAAGCTTACGTTGGGTACATGAGTAATTATTCACATTCCTGACACAGCAGAAAGAACATCTAAAAGCTGAAGTTGGGAAATCCTGAAGTGACCAAGAGAGCTGACCAAACAGGAAAACTAGGATGTCATTGTTGCCCCATCATAGCAGCTCATATAAGCCTTTATACAAAGGCAGTGCCACTTACGTGTGGTACTTGTAGAATGGTGGGCCATGAAAGAGAGCGACGTATTGAACCTCAGTGGACCATCATAAAACGTAAATATTTTTTTTCTAGTCTCTCTGGATGTATGCTTCTATTAGTAGTACCTCATCATATGTGTCAGATGGAGGCTACACAAATGACAGAAATATGTGCGCCAGACAATGCACGAAGCATTCGAGTATTTGAAGGGACAAGTAGTTGCATTGTCAGAAAGTAATGCCACGCTAGAGAACTACAGGTAGAAACCTTAGGAGCCATTGGTAGTCAAATACAATCCATCCGTGTCATTAGAGGCATAAACCTTGTTGAATGTATCCATCCCTTCTGTAGATGCTGCAGCAGGCAGTCTAGCGATTCTCTTTTCTGGAAAAACAACGGAAGATGTGTCTGTATTTATTCATTATTTGAAGGCAATCGCTAAATTAGGTCACAGGGCAGATGAAACTTGCTCGAATATGGCTCACTTACGGTTGGGTGGTGAGGTAAAAGCATATGTCAATTACTACTAAGGATTAAATAAAGCACAGACTTTTGAACAGCTTGCTAACTACTCCGAGACGTTAACTGAAGTGATGTATACAGCACTCATGGCATGAATGTAAAATACAACACATTTATTGATAAAGTACTTACTGTATTTGAATACTGTTGTCTCCCAAAACTAACCCAGATTAGACCAAAGTCTACAAAGGAGCCACGGATTATTCAAGGAATAAAGGTATCTTGTAAAACAAACAGGAAACTGTATCTGTCAGTCAGTAACAGCTCTGATGTTGATGCTATAGCACATTACAAGACATACTGCAATACATTAAAGAGAGTAACATGGACATCAAAGCAAATACATTACAAGAAAAGGTTATCAAATGAGATAACAAAATAAAGACAAAATGGGGTATAATGAAGGAGGAGCCTGCTAGAACCAGATACGAAGAGGGGCAGACAGCACTAAGAGTAAATGATGCATTGGTAATAGATGTGTGCAGTGTTGTAAAACTTTTTAACAAGTGTTTCGTAACTGTTACTGAAAAGATGGGATTTTCAGGTTCAGTAGATGCTGACGAAACTGACTCTCACTACCCCAGTAGAAGTAATGTCTGTCATAAAACCCTTAAAATAAAATAAAAATTTCTAGGGATTATGACAAAATATCAACGAAGTCGATTGAAGGGTGCGCTCCTGAGTTTAGTAGTATATCAAACTATCTGTGTACCTAATCGTTCACCAGTGAAACATTTCCTGAATGGTTGAAATATGCTGAACTTAAGCTTGTGTTTAATGAAAGAAGGTAATGAAATACCATGAAATTTCTATCCACTTTCACTTTTGCCAGCATTTTCAAAAATTTTAGAAAAGGATCTATACAATCGACTTCTTAACCATCTGACGACAAATAATGTATTGCCAGATTTACAGTCTGGATTTCTAAAGGATTCTGATACAGAGAAAGCTATCTGTTAAGATTATTTATTTAGAACAGACTACGAAGTGCATATGATCGACAAAAACGTGGTTCCTCATAGATAACCGTTACACACACATATAAAGTTTCAGTTTTGTGACAAAGACGAGCACCCTCCATTCCACTGTCCAAAGATTCAATTGTACACATATAAGAAAGATAGCCGGCCGGTGTGGGCGAGCGGTTCTAGGCGCTTCAGTCTGGAACCACGCGACCGCTACGGTCGCAGGTTCGAATACTACGTCGGGCATGGATGAGTGTGATGTGCTAAGATTTGTTAGGTTTAAGTAGTTCTAAGTTCTAGGGGACTGATGACCTCAGAAGTTAAGTCCCATAGTGCTCAGAGCCATTTGAACCATTTTTGATGCTGAAATGATAAGCACGAATATTATGCCGTACAAGAAACAATAATACATTAACCATTCGAATAAATATCAAGGAAATAAAAGGTGTTTTATACATAAGAATATTTTCTTATTCATTCACAAAAACTCAAATTTATCGAGCAGATTGGCTGAAGAACAGGAACCTGAAGTTTGCTCTTGAATTTATTCAAATTTCCATTTTAAGGTTCGCTCTACTTCCATGATTTCTCTTTGTCTTTCTTTTAATAACATTTTTCTATTGTATTCTTCTGGTATTAAACACTTTTTTAAGGAGTGAAGAATGAACCTCGTCTGCTTTATTCACCAACTCTCGGTTCTTCACTGTAACCGCATGTTCTCTCCCTCTTTTGCTGGGCGCGTCTTCTGATAAGCTCCAACAGGAGAATGCAGGCCGAGGTTCATGACTATGGGATAAAATTCCACCATCAGCCATTTCATTGCTACCTCCAAAGCAGTTAGCATCATCGAAGTTGCTTGAAAGTATCACATTATCTTCAGATGTGTCATTGTTAACTCCAGCTATCCCCTCGAAAACTTGTGGGATCATATCAACAACCATTTGGCTTATATCGTCGATCTTCGTCTCACCTACTCTACTGCCGGTTTGAAATTATTCTCGATTACATTTAGCTTTCATTTTCTTTGCTTTCGTTTTCATGACCTACCAAATTACTTTAAGCTGCTCTTGTGATCTTTGTGTAAGGGCTTCTGCGTTGTATGCAACGTGTATTTTTTCCCAAGCATCATTTTTCTTCCTTGTTCCAACTCTGTCCCTTATGCAAGCAGTTAATGCGATTGGCATCCATTGACGGAGTTTGTTGCATGTCCTCCTGAGGGACATCGTGCCACGTAAATCAATGTAATTACTTTTCTACTACGGATGTAAAAGTGGTTAACATCAGTTGGAAGTACCAGGATGCGCTGAAAAATAATGCCTCTGAATTTTTTGTGTGAAAGGTCTTAAAGCCTGTTAACTAAAACGAGCGTTATTAACATTCTACTACATTATTCTTCATGTTTACTTGTTTACTTCTCAACATAGTCACCCAACGACGAACACATTTCTCCCAATCAGAGGCAGTTTTGTAGATACCGTCACTATAGAACGTTTGACTTTGTTGACGGAGCCACAGCCTCACCTCTGCTTGCACCAATTCATCACTCTCTACATATACATCTACATTTATACTCCGCAAGCCACCCAACGGTGAGTGGCGGAGGGCACTTTACGTGCCACTGTCATTACCTCCCTTTCCTGTTCCAGTCGCGTATGGTTCGCGGGAGGAACGACTGCCGGAAAGCCTTCGTGAGCGCTCGAATCTCTCTAATTTTACATGCGTGATCTCCTCGGGAGGTATAAGTAGGGGGAAGCAATATATTCGATACCTCATCCAGAAACGCACCCTCTCGAAACCTGGACAGCAAGCTACATCGCGATGCAGAGCGGCTCTCTTGCAGAGTCTGCCACTTGAGTTTGCTAAACATCTCTGTAACGGTATCACGCTTACCAAATAACCCTGTAACGAAACGTGCCGCTCTTCTTTGGATCTTGTCTATCTCCTTTGGCAACCCGACCTGGTACGGATCCCATACTGATGAGCAATACCCAAGTATAGGTCGAGCGAGTGTTTTGTAAGCCACCTCCTTTGTTGATGGACTACGTTTTCTAAGGGATCTCCCAATGAACCTCAACCAGGCACCCGCCTTACCAACAATTAATTTTATGTTATCATTCCACTTCAAATCGTTCGGTACGCATACTACCAAATACACTCCTGGAAATTGAAATAAGAACACCGTGAATTCATTGTCCCAGGAAGGGGAAACTTTATTGACACATTCCTGGGGTCAGATACATCACATGATCACACTGACAGAACCACAAGCACATAGACACAGGCAACAGAGCATGCACAATGTCGGCACTAGTACAGTGTATATCCACCTTTCGCAGCAATGCAGGCTGCTATTCTCCCATGGAGACGATCGTAGAGATGCTGGATGTAGTCCTGTGGAACGGCTTGTCATGCCATTTCCACCTGGCGCCTCAGTTGGACCAGCGTTCGTGCTGGACGTGCAGACCGCGTGAGACGACGCTTCATCCAGTCCCAAACATGCTCAATGGGGGACAGATCCGGAGATCTTGCTGGCCAGGGTAGTTGACTTACACCTTCTAGAGCACGTTGGGTGGCACGGGATACATGCGGACGTGCATTGTCCTGTTGGAACAGCAAGTTCCCTTGCCGGTCTAGGAATGGTAGAACGATGGGTTCGATGACGGTTTGGATGTACCGTGCACTATTCAGTGTCCCCTCGACGATCACCAGTGGTGTACGGCCAGTGTAGGAGATCGCTCCCCACACCATGATGCCGGGTGTTGGCCCTGTGTGCCTCGGTCGTATGCAGTCCTGATTGTGGCGCTCACCTGCACGGCGCCAAACACGCATACGACCATCATTGGCACCAAGGCAGAAGCGACTCTCATCGCTGAAGACGACACGTCTCCATTCGTCCCTCCATTCACGCCTGTCGCGACACCACTGGAGGCGGGCTGCACGATGTTGGGGCGTGAGCGGAAGACGGCCTAACGGTGTGCGGGACCGTAGCCCAGCTTCATGGAGCGGTTGCGAATGGTCCTCGCCGATACCCCAGGAGCAACAGTGTCCCTAATTTGCTGGGAAGTGGCGGTGCGGTCCCCTACGGCACTGCGTAGAATCCTACGGTCTTGGCGTGCATCCGTGCGTCGCTGCGGTCCGGTCCCAGGTCGACGGGCACGTGCACCTTCCGCCGACCACTGGCGACAACATCGATGTACTGTGGAGACCCCACGCCCCACGTGTTGAGCAATTCGGCGGTACGTCCACCCGGCCTCCCGCATGCCCACTATACGCCCTCGCTCAAAGTCCGTCAACTGCACATACGGTTCACGTCCACGCTGTCGCGGCATGCTACCAGTGTTAAAGACTGCAATGGAGCTCCGTATGCCACGGCAAACTGGCTGACACTGACGGAGGCGTGCACAAATGCTGCGCAGCTAGCGCCATTCGACGGCCAACACCGCGGTTCCTGGTGTGTCCGCTGTGCCGTGCGTGTGATCATTGCTTGTACAGCCCTCTCGCAGTGTCCGGAGCAAGTATGGTGGGTCTGACACACCGGTGTCAATGTGTTCTTTTTTCCATTTCCAGGAGTGTATTTTACAGAAGTAACTGCTACCAGTGTTTGTTCCGCTATCATATAATCATACAATACTGATCCTTCTCTCTATGTATTCGCAATACATTACATTTGTCTATGTTAAGAGTCAGTTGCCACTCCATGCACCAAGTGCCTATCCGCTGCAGATCTTCCTGCTTTTCGCTGCAATTTTCTAATGCTGCAACTTCTATGTATACCACAGCTTCATCTGCGAAAAGCCGCATGGAACTTCCGACACTATCTACTAGGTCATTTGTGTATATTGTGAAAAGCAATGGTCCCATAACACTCCCCTGTGGCACGCCAGAGGTTACTTTAAAGTCTGTAGACGTCTCTCCATTGAGAACAACATGCTGTGCTCTGTTTGCTGAAAACTCTTCAATCCAGCCACACAGCTGGTCTGATATTACGTAGGCTCTTGCTTTTTTTATCACGTGACAGTGCGGAACTGAATCCAACGAATTCTGGACGTCAAGGAAAATGGCATGTACCTGGGAGTCTGTATCTAATATTTTCTGGGTCTCATGAAGAAATAAAGCGGATTGGGTCTCACACGATCGCTGTTTCCGGAATCCATGTTGATTCCTACAGAGTAGATTATTGGATTCCAGAAATAGCACGAATCGCGAGCAAAAAACATGTTCTAAAATTCTACAACAGATCGATGTCAGAGATATAGGCCTATAGTTTTGTGCATCTGCTAGACGACCTTTCTCGAAAACTGGAACTACCTGTACTCTTTTCCAATCAAAGTGAGGTCCTCGAAGGTGTTCTTTAAGTTTTGGGAACAGATTAGAATCGGATGCGGCCTAGTCGGGACTGTGTGGAGGACGATCGAAGACAGTAAACGCAAGGCGTCGTATTGCTGGATATGTCGCAGCGCTCGTTTGTGTTCTAGCATTGCCATGCTGACGGAGAGGGTGCTCTATATATCAGGACGAATTCTTCGAAATCGAAACTCGATTACAGCGTGCTGTTTCTCGCACACCGACATTGTTACGCTGCACACCGCCTGTTACGCGCTATCACTCCTCTAGGGGCAAAGGGCTACAAGATGCAGTCATGAAGTATAGAGATGTAAAACGTTAGTAACGTTTGTTTTATTTTAAAAAAAACTCTAAGAGTTTTCACATAAAAAATTCGGAGGCATTACTTTTCAGCACGCTCTCGTAGTATACTGTGTTAGTTGTAGTGTTAGGCAAGGGCAGATTCTTGTGAAAATCCATATATATGGCTTCTTTAACCATGCTGTATCGGCTTTGCTTCGTAGGTTTATTCTTCCTCTCATAAAACGTGGTGGTTTGTAATGTGTGAAAATTGTTTCAAGTTTTCAAATTCTTCTATTCAGACTAAGCACCTTTTTATTTTTTCTAGTTCACTGCACTTTTTAGATATGTCTCTGCGTGGTTTATAAGACGCCTTAATTTTGGGTAAACCTCTTTAAATAAAACGAGCGTTTTGCTTATATCAAGTTCCTGAGGGAGGTGTACTTCAGTTGCATCATTTAACTTATAATGGCTACTTCTATTCCGAAAGGAAGCGATATACTGTTTAACCACTTGATTTCCAGTGCTTGTTCCCGTTTTTTCCTCTGTTATAAATAGGGGCATTCCCGGTTGTTCGGAGAACAAAAGTGATGTGACTAAATATTGGATCTTATTTTTTAACACGCCGTGCACTGCCATAAAGGTCTTACGACAAACTCTGGCTTCTTTCACTCCCTCCCCTATTTATCCTCAAACTCTGTACTTGGAGGCTGTACTCTTAAATCTTTACTTCACAGTCACCTTTCATAGACAATCTGCGCTGTGTTGGAAGTACAGAAATAAAGCCACATAGATAAGGATGCTGCAGATTTACGGATTCCTGTAAGTTGAATTCTTTTAAAATACTTCGTCTTGTCTCTTCAGATACGTTTTCAAAACTTTGTAACGTACAAAGCAGTTTTCTCGCATCTCATGAGACATCAGTCAATCCTTCTGTTTACCTGACATAAGTGACCATTTTTTTTCTATTCCTCGTTATGTGATGACCTCCTTCCATACTTTCACTACAGGCGCCAGTCAGTGGCTCACCTTCCATACCAGTTTTTTCACAAAATTCCCGAAACGTTAGTGCGTTAATAAGGACCTGCACACAAAGCTTAGTGTGGCAACTGTGCACAGAATATATACAATGTTTGACCACAACTCTTTGTCAGGGCTGCAACCTATATCAATACTTACTTTAAAGATCGGCACTTAATGTATCAAGCATTTTTTTCCTGTGTTTGATATGGACTGAGCTCTGTCTTTCCTTGTACAGTTTTTTTTCAAAGCTCATTGCCAGTATGACTGACCGTGTTTTTCCCACTTACTATCGTAGAAAATAGTAAAATACTGCGTCTATTCAGTTAAAATGGCCTTAGCTCTTTCATTTTATGGACCCTTCAATAATTGTAAGATGGTTTAGACAAGATACACTATGTGATCAAAAGTATCCGGACACCTGGCTGAAAGTGACTTACAAGTTCGTGGCGCTCTCCGTCGGTAATGCTGGAATTCAATATGGTGTTGGTCCACCCTTAACCTTGATGACAGCATACGTTCAGTCAGGTGCTGGAAGGTTGCTTGAGGAATGACAGCCCATTCAGAATTTGAGAGAGAGTATTCCAGTCAACATTGTCAAAAGCTTTCTCTAAGTCTACAAATACTAGAAACATAGGTTTGCCCTTCCTTAATCTAGCATCTAAGATAAGTCGTAGGGTCAGTATTGCCTCACGTGTTCCAACATTTCTACACAATCCAAACTGATCTTCCCCAAGGTCGGCTTCTACTAGTTTTTCCATTCGTCTGCAAAGAACTCGCGTTAGTATTTTGCAGCTGTGACTTATTAAACTGATAGTTCCGTAATTTTCACATCTGTCAACACCTGCTTTCTTTGGGATTGGAATTATTATATTTTTCTTGAAGTCTGAGGGTATTTCGCCTGTTTCATACATCTTGCTCACCAGATGGTAGAGTTTTGTCAGGACTGGCGCTCCCAAGGCTGTCAGTAGTTCTAATGGAATGTTGTCTACTCCGGGGGCCTTGTTTCGATTCAGGTCTTTCAGTGCTCTGTCGAACTCTTCACGCAGTATCATATCTCGCATTTCATCTTCATCTACATCCTCTTCCATTTCTATAATATTGTCCTCAAGTTCATCGCCCTTGTATAGACCCTCTATATACTCCTTCCACCTTTCTGCTTTCCCTTCTTTGCTTAGAACTGGGTTTCCATCAAAGCTCTTGATATTCATACAAGTGGTTCTCTTATCTCCAAAGGTCTCTTTAATTTTCCTGTATGCAGTATCTATCTTACCCGTAGTGAGATAAGCCTGTACATCCTTACATTTGTCCTCTAGCCATCCCTGCTTAGCCATTTTGCACTTCCTGACGATCTCATTTTTGAGACGTTTGTATTCCTTTTTGCCTGCTTCATTTACTGCATTTTTATATTTTCTCCTTTCATCAATTAAATTCAATATTTCTTCTGTTACCCAACGATTTCTACTAGCCCTCGTCTTTTTACCTACTTGATCCTCTGTTGCCTTCACTACTTCATCCCTCAAAGCTTCCAATTCTTCTTCTACTGTATTTCTTTCCCCAATTCCTGTCAATTGTTCCCTTATGCTCTCCCTGAAACTCTGTACAACCTCTGGTTCTTTCAGTTTATCCAGGTCCCATCGCCTTAAATTCCCACCTGTCTGTAGTTTCTTCAGTTTTAATTCATAACCAATAAATTGTGGTCAGGGTCCGGTTGTCAAAATAGCTCCCGTTTTTGCAGCTGCCCCATCGGTGATCCCTTCTTGCTAGTATTCCGCCTGGCTATTGACCCTTGCTGCTCTGCCTCCAGTATTTCAGGGAAACAACTTTAGAATTTTTCTAGCTGCACCAAGTATACTATTCTCCTATTCAACACTTTTGAAAGGTAATCAACAAGAAACATCCCAGATACCACTCTGCATAATTTTTCTGCCATATGATATCTAATTCCGTTTTTATGCCCGATCACAGGCTTCGACACATAGCTGTGATTATTGTTTCGATTCTGAACTGGTGGAACTACAACTCACTCATAGCAATAAACTGGTATACAAAATCAGTTGGACTCTGTTTGAAACGCTTCAGGCATTGCTGGAAAATTAGTTTTCATATTTGCTTTTTGTGGGACCCTGCCCACTAGTCTCCTATAGGGTGCCTAAAGGATGCTACTTACTCGGATAGCTACACAACGATTCAAAAAAATTACATTAATGTTTTTTATTACAGTAGAGTACACCACTGGCCATTAAAATTGATACACCACGAAGATGGCGTGCTACAGACGCGAAATTTTACCAACAGGAAGAAGATGCTGTGATATGTAAATGATTAGCTTTTCAGAGCATTCACACAAGGTTGGCGCCGGTGGCGACACCTACAACGTGCTGACATGAGGAAAGTTTGCAACCGATTCCTCATACACAAACAGCAGATGACCGGCGTTGCTTGGTGAAATGTTGTTGTCACGCCTCGTTTAAGGAGGAGAAATGCGTACCATCACGTTTCCGACTTTGATAAAGGTCGGATTGTAGCCTATCGCGATTGTGGTTTATCGTATCGCGACATTGCTGCTCGTGTTGGTCGAGATCCAGTGACTGTCAGCAGAATATTGAATCGGTGGGTTCAGGAGGGTAATACGGAACGCCATGTTCAAACCCAACAGCCTCGTATCACTAGCAGTCGAGATGACAGGCCTCTTATCCGCATGGCTGTAACGGATCGTGCAGCCACGTCTCGATCCTTGAGTCAACAGATGGGGACGTTTGCAAGACAACAACCATCTGCACGAACAGTTTGACGACGTTTGCAACAGAATGGACTATCAGCTCAGGGACCATGGCTGCGGTTACCCTTGACGCTGCATCAAAGACAGGAGCGCCTGCGATGGTGTACCCAACGACGATCCTGGGTGCACGAATGGCAGAACGTCATTTTTTCGGATGAATCCAGGTTCTGTTTACAGCATCATGATGGTCGCATCCGTGTTTGGTGACACCGCGGTGAACGCACATTGGAAGCGTGTATTCGTCATCGCCATACTGGCGTATCACCCGGCGTGATGGTATGGGCTGCCATTGGTTACACGTCTCGGTCACCTCTTGTTCGCATTGACGGCACTTTGAACAGTGGACGTTACTTTTCAGGTGTGTTACGACCCTTGGCTCTACTCTTCATTCGATCCCTGCGAAACCCTACATTTCAGCGGGATAATGCACGATCGCATGTTGCAGGTCCTGTACGGTCCTTTCTGGATACAGAAAATGTTCTAGTGCTGCCCTGGCCAGCACGTTCTCCAGATTTCTCACCAACTGAAAACGTCTGGTCAATGGTGGCCGAGGAACTGGCTCGTCACAATACGCCAGTCACTACTCTTGGTGAACTGTGGTACCGTGTTGAAGCCGCATGGGCAGCTGTACCTGTCCACGCCATCCAAGCTCTGTTTGACTCAATGCCCAGGCGTACCAATGCCGTTATTACGGTCAGAGGTGGTTGTTCTGCGTACTGATTTCTCAGGACCTATGCACCCAAATTGAGTGAAAATGTAATCAAATGTCAGTTCCAGTATGATATATTTCTCCAATGAATACCAGTTTATCACCTGCATTTCTTCTTGGTGCAGCAATTTTAATGTCTAGTAGTGTAGATTTAGAATACTTAACTTTGGTTTACAAGAACATGTCGCAAGCGATTTGCGACATGCAAACAGTCAGTGTCCTCTACATACAATGTCCATACAAGCTATTAATATAAGGCACAGGTCTCAGAATAACAGTTAGGATGACAGCTCTACTAGCGTGCGTCTTCTACCTCGCGGTTCCTACTCCGGGTCTGCTATTGCCCGGCCGAGGATGGCAGTGGCGGCGCTTATATTCTCTTCTTGTAGAGGCCGCTCCTGTCGTGGTGCGGTCTTTGTCAGCGGGCTATTGGCTGACATCGTCTCACAGCCTTCTCTGCTCCCGCGTTCTTCATCTTCGTGCAGGCGTCTGTCGTTACGCCGGAACACTTTTAGCCATAATTCAACAAATGTGCTGCCGGCCGCTGTGGCCGAGCGGTTCTAGGCTATTCAGTCCGAAACCACGCGGCTGCAGCGGTCGCAGGTTCGAATCCTGCCTCGGACATGGATATGTGTGATGTCCTTAGGTTAGTTAGGTTTAAGTAATTCTAAATCTAGGGGACTGATGACCTCAGATGTTAGGTCCCATAGCGCTTAGAGCCATATGAACCATTTGAACAAATGTGCTACTAATTTCTTTCCACGAATTTTTCTTGTTGGTATTTCTTCATGTAAAATATATGTCACTCTTTCTTTTGGTAGGTCTATAGTGTCAGCAATTTCATTCATCTTTAATTGCCGGCCATCGAATAACATATCGTTCACTTCCTCATTGTTTTCTTTTGTGGTTACAATTTTCGGAGAGTATTAGTAAATCATGTTCAGTAGGAGCAGTCTCTGGAAAAAAAGAGAGATAGACATTCTGAATGCTCTGCATTCCAGTTCGTCCATTTGAACGAAACTCACTCAATACGACTGCTTAAAAAAAGGCTAGAAAACAAAAGTATTCCACAGATCAACTCAAATCTCTACTTACGTAATTGAGAGACGTGTTGCAACACATTGTGTGAAGTCTAATGAGAATGTCTGGAACAGAAGACTGGTCAATATTCCAGACAAAAGGGCAAGACTAAACGGTGGCTGTTTATATTGAAAAGAAGCGCAAGTTGCGTTTGATTTACGTGAAGGCACTGCAAAATGGTAATCAGGTTTGCAACAGGTTCCGGTCGACTTTGAATGCTGGATTTGCAGATACTAGGGCATTTGAGGCTGTTGTGTGCAAGACATGCTTACAGTAGCATTTATTTATTGCTTATTTCATTCTCTGATAATGTACGCCTAGGCAGGCATAACACTGCAGAATAATAGCACGCCTGCGAAATCCGTACCCGCCGATAACATTACGAGCCGTTAGACTGCAGTTGCTACCGAGGCGGTAGAAAATCAAAATCACTGGCGTTTCTAAAAGTGATGCTGACTTTAAAATCTGATATAGTGTATTAGTCAGGGAAGTACTTCTAGTGCGATATATAGTATTGTCTTTCATGTTGTTTTGTTAAAAGATGATTTTCATTGAACTTCGTCATTTATTAAATCGACATGTCTAAGCTTCAACTTTCTTGGACATTTGAGTCGTAATCTTTAATAGTCACCATCCAGTTAATTAAACTACGATTAATACTGATTAGAATGAAACTAATATCCAGTAATAAGAGTGACGCTAGCCGCAGTTTTGGGCACAAAAAAATTTCGGGTAGGCAACTGGGGTGTTATCCTGTAGAACTGGTATGAGAGACCAAACGCTTGGGGATTGTGATACTCCATCTATTTTAGAAGAGCTGCACAGCCAAGGTGCTGCATACAATATGTTGTCATGTTTTGGGTGCCAGATATGGTAAGTCCCATAGCAGAAAGAGTCAGAACACGTACGGCGTTCTTTACACGTTGCTTCAATGCCGTGGCTACGAGCAATCGCTTGTCGGCACGTCTCGCGAACCGAGCTGTGCCACTCTCGCCTAGCCTTCCAATTACATCTGCGTACCATGTCTTAACCGGAAAGTTTGAAATCTGGACACATGCTGAGGAACTGCCAAATTCGTAGTTCGTCAGGCGACTACTGGGGCTGTAGCGGACTGCGATCCGCGTCACGGCAGGCGCTGGTTGACAGCGTATCCGTAAACAGATAACACGACTCGGCGCGATGGTTATTTGTAAAGCGAATTTTAGTTTTTGTTGATAGTTTCTCTGAAATAATTGTCTTCAGTCATTGTTCGCTCATATTTACAACTCACTTAATATCCATAATAATTGGTTCAAATGGCTCTAAGCACTATGGGACTTAAGTTCGGAGGTCATCAGTCCCCTAGAACTTAGACCTACTTAAACCTAACTAACCTAAGGACATCACACACATCCATGCCCGAGGCAGGATTCGAACCTGCAACCGTAGCGGTCGCGCGGTTCCACACTGTAGCGCCTAGAAGCGCGCGGCCATCCCGGCCGGCCATAATAATTCTCAGTTGCTTTTTTGCTAGCACAAGTGTTAACAATGGAGATGAAACTGAATAAATATTCTTTGTGTTTAACTCTTAATGTTAAGCAGTGTGCAAATCCCTTGATGGTTCGTAAAATTTAACTGTGAACTGTATAGATCGAAGAAAGACTTACACGAAGTAATAAATACGCGCCAAAATGAAATTCGAAAAACTGTGAAAAGAAACCTATCCGAAAGATTTACTGTTAAGTGCGGCCACAAAGCCGAGTTACCCCCCCCCCCCCCCCCACACACACACACACATTCATAACAATATAAACCCCTAAAGTTGAATAAATAACATGAACAGCATTTGCTTAGAAGAGTTTTCTAGAAATACTAACGATGTAGAGCTGCTCGTCACCCGAGGAGATCTATGAGACAGGGCCCTCCGAATCGCTGCTGAGATGAACATTGCTGATTTCAGGTCTTCTCCGACCTGTTTAAGCAGAATCAAAAAATCATAGTATAGGAAGTCACAAGACCATGAACCTTACTACATGTGCCGGCCGCGGTGGTCTAGCGGTTCAGGCGCTCTGTCCGAAACCGCGCTCCTGCTACGGTCGCAGGTTCGAATCCTGCCTCGGGCATGGATGTGTGTGATGTCCTTAGGTTAGTTAGGTTTAAGTAGTTCTAAGTTCTAGGGGACTGATGACCACAGATGTTAAGTCCCATAGTGCTCAGAACCATTTGGACCTTACTACATGTAAATGTATAGAGGAGGTGCCATTAATTCGTAGCTGACGTGAAGACGAAGCTTGGCGTTACCGCCATATCTGCTGTGTCTGACGCTGACAGTCACGTTCCGTGAAAGAAATGTGAACAAATTGCACTTAATCATTTCGAGATGAAAAAAGACAGTGTCTGTTGTCCAATCGATTAATGCTACGACAGATTTATATACGACAATGACACTGATAAGTATGAGTGTATTAACTTTTCCGCAAGTTTATATCTGTCTTCAGGGACCTCAAGGCATATTAGTATGCGGTAGTAAAAACTATGCTCGGTATACAATGCAATAAGCAGAGCAACTGCCAGGAATGTTGCTTACTCTGCCTCGGTTCTTTCTAAATAAAACTAATAATTACTGTGACGTGTCTGAAAGCATTAATTTTTCTTTTGTCAGTTTTGCCTGGTGCAAGGAAAATGTTTGTTGTCGTCTTTCAAACAACACTTCGCTTTACTGTGGCGAGTATGGGGAATAAACAAGGAACTGTTTCGTTGATACTACAATATACATTATTAAAAAATTATCATAAGAACTGTCCTACAGAGATTACAATAAGATGTTGTATGTGTAAGGTATATGTCATTTCAACAAATTAATTTCCTTCATTACCCAGTCGGAGATTCCTAAACTGAGTTCCGTGTTCCATCCAGCTAGTCTACTCCTTTCGTCTCTAACAGGCAGAACTCGTGCCTCTTGTGCAGTACGTCTAAACCGCTAGCTGGACTCGAGAACAGTTCTGCGCCGAGTATACTAATACATTTTACCTGTTATTTGTTTAACTCAGCTGAGTTGTCCTAGAGGACTGTCCAGGCTTAGCAGTTCGGATGCAGAAAAACTGCAGACCTTGTAATCAGCAAGCGTGGCTTCCCCCAAGCGTGTTTACTGTGGTTGTCCCGAATGTCTCCGAGAGGATATCAGAACGCTCGCCTAAGCAGTGCTGTTGCTGAATTGCAACTAGTCTATGGGTGTAGTGGACAAATATGAAATACTACTTAACTCAACGGAATTTGCTCGCAAAACACTGAAATAGTAGAAAAACTCTTTTTTCACTCCTGCGAGTGCTAAATTTGGCGTTATTTACAACATTCGTGCCGGAAACATACTTCAGTCACCGAATTTCAACTCGGCCGCTTTCTTGAGATTTTGGAGGCATACCACCAAGAAAAGAAAGCATCAGGAGGTCGTAGATCAGACGAAGAAAGTTTACTGGGGCTTCGAGAAAGGCCTGGCCTTTCCTTAGGTTAGTTAGGTTTAAGTGGTTGTAAGTCTAGTGGACTGATGACCTCAGATGTTAAGTCCCATAGTGCTTAGAGCCATTTGAAGCATTTTCTTCGAGAAAGACACTTTCCAAGCACCGTCAGTAAACAACACTGACTTGTAAGGAGATGCCTTATATGCAGCAAGAACTAAAAAGGAAAGGAATTGCGTTACTGCTGTAAACAATTGGCCGTGGCACTCTATTTTGCGCCTATTTCGAAATATGCCTATATTACACGAAAAATCTTTCTGGTATGTGTTTCGTTGTACTGTTGTCCAGTATTAGGAACATCGACGATAAGGAATATTCAGATCACAATTTGTTTTAAGAACTTATTGGTGAGAATAAATACGGAAGAACCTGCGATGATAACGACTAAGCGCAGCAGTGCTCAGCGCCGTATAGTGCCCAAGCGGGCGCTGCCGTTGGGAGCTTCCCAACCGCACACGGATGCGCTCACTGTTATGACGCACTCAGCGTTGAAAGGGCTAATAAACACGAAAATCCACCATTTTCTCCTACTATTATCTCTGTTGTTCATCATCTGTTGTCCATGCCTGTTTCAGTAATTGCTGTATGGAACGTCCAGATCCAAAAATCTATTTTGCCGGTAATTCACTGGCTGGCAGTAATAAAGTCACTGACTTAAATTGTGATACTGTAGAAGCGTAAGGAGCAAACGAGAAAACTATTAGTCAGGATCGTATTATAAAGCTTCATTTCTGTTGCAACGGACTTCGGCTGTTATCTTTAAAGGTCAAAGAGCTATTTGACGACACTAGAATCTCCTAATCTGTATGTCGATCTGTTGATAATATTCTTATACGCACTCGCAACGCCTCCACGAAGAGTGCTAGTGACTGCCGTGAGTTGTTTTCTGAGAAATCATATCACATGTTCTCTTCTGAACCGTAAATAAACGGTTTGGTGTCGATTCACTTTGCGTCAATTACTGCGCATCGTTCGTAGTTCCCGCGTTAGCGCGCGCCAACAAACTTCGGTTACCTTCGGCCCAGATCGACCCAAACCGGCACTCTAGCGCCGTCTGCTGCGTAGCGGGTAGCAGAAGCCATTCAATCGATTGGAGCCACGGCGCGAATTGCTTCCTTTACATTTCAGGAGCGAATAGATGCGCCAAGGAGTCTTCATCGTTATCCAAACGACGCATACACATTTCACGATTTGTTACAGTTCGGAACGAAGTAATTGCAAACCACCTCCACTAAGGTCTTATTTAGAAAAGTAAAGACAGATTTCTTTTTTCGCGCTTCAGGCTGGTATGACAGAGAATGGTCCACCGATACACACTAAACAGTTCAAACCAATGTCGAACTTCAATAGCTGCGTCGGTGCTATGGACTGCCAATTTTGTTAAGTAGGTTTGACGTATCGGTATCAAAACTTGATGTTATGGGGTATAGTTGCCCTCCTAATAGAACTAAAACGTTTGCTGTTTGCTTTAATTCCGATTTCGTATGCTCGACTACATTGGCGATGTCACATAGGGTTCTTTGTGTATTGAATTCACAACTACTCTAATCTTTCTAATGCGTTGACACCATAGTGTGTACCACACACGAGTCGCTACTGTCGTAACCATAAAATATATTTCGTCCATAGTTGTTTGATTCCAAATAGTGAAAGACCGAATCTGTGACAACTGAATCTATGAAGCAACACAATTTAAACGTACCTGTCCGTGTACCGCCAACATGAATCGTTATATAGTTATTGAACTTCTGAGCTTGGTTTCATTCGCAGAATCGATAACCCAGTGTTTTTTACATTAAATCTTAAAAGAATTCCCTTATGACAGTGTTCAATGTATGACAACATAGACACCAAGTACTTTATTAAATTCTGTAACTGGCTCAGTTTCTTTTGTGTATCTCACATAGTGGGGAACCTGTCACAATTTGGAGTCTGCGACGCGTCTTTCAGACATCTCTCAGTTCCCCTGTTTTATAGCACGAATGTAACTTTCTTTACTGCAACGTTACTCAGCTCGTTTTAAGTCACGTCGAATTAATACCCTCAGAATAAAATACTGTTAGCAAGTAAAACTAGCCCGACGTGACTTCGTTATTCAGCTATGTATGTGAGCAATTTTACAGGGTGCAGCAGAAACACTGACCTCTTCTAAACTGCGCACCATTGTTGAACACGGCATCCTACAGAGCTGATGTTGGTACCAATGTGTACTGCGGTTCATAGCATTACCAGTCTCTATGAGTCCTTCTATATCGTCGTACCACAAATATGGCAAGCGCAAAGGTGCAGTGTGTCTTCGGATATCATAGGCGGTTTCGGCTACTACGGACTGCTGATTTTCTTGTCAGCAGTTGCTACGTCTGAAGTTGCAGGACGATCGCTCTTAGCTAGAAATGTTAACATCCAAAGAAGAATGAATCCTTTCTCGATGCACAGCAGACTCCATTTCTCCCCTAATTTGTCCGTTGGACTGACATGTCATTGACTAGAAACGTGGTAGATCATGTCTCTTTACGAATGTACGTACTGTATGTGTATCCTGAAATCATATTCATGGAACATCCAAATATTGAGGCAAACAGGATCTGAAAACACGTAAGATACCTATAGGATTCGACGCTTTAACATTAGGGCTTTCTTTAGCATTGGGTAGTGCCGTGAAATATCCGTTGTTTCATGAGTGACGTATCGGTAGTTGTAGTACAACCGAACTTATATCGTTAATTTTTTCGCCGTCGCCTTCTATTCCAGAAACAACGGTATTGTAATTCAAAGAACGCAGGGCAGATTTTTTTTGTTATACTGTAATTAATTGATTTAATAATACTCCAGTATTAAGTTCTAAACAAAAATAAATATTTCAAAGTTCTCAAAAACGAAGTTATTAAATTACTTAGAAGTAACATTTTCGTAATTGATTATATTGTGGCGTTAATCGCGCAAACAGCGCTTACACAAAAACAGGGTACCAAAAAGCCATAGTAGCAACATAGGATTAGGAGACAACGAAAGTAATTTTAAATCTACTAGAATGTTATAAGCTATCTGAGCTCCAATATTGTTTCAAACAACAATACAATTGCAAAAAATAGTCTTCATTTACAGACGACTGCGTAAATTTTTCGTCATTTCACATTCAACAACTAGCTCCGTATTACATCGATAGATACAATATACCTTAGTTCCAATACTGTAATCAAACTATCGTTCAATTAAAAAACGTCGATCATACATCTTTCATTTTCGTATCTCTGATTGCAATGATTGATACTGTTGGTTGCCGCTATCAGTTGTTTCGGTATTCAAACTAAAACGCCCGCGCGTTTACCACTAAAGTTCGGAGGCCTCACAGAGGTCCAAAAACTCGTAGAAATCTGAAAGAATTTTGTGCTACTTTGTTCACTACGCTGCTTATTTTTGGGACCATATACTGCTATTTTGTATTATTCAGGAACTACAAGATAGCGAGGAAAATTCAATACAAAGTGCTCCGAATTAAGTATTTGTGTGAGGCAAAGAGGAATTAATACGTTGCTTGTTTATCTCCGAGGTACGTATAAGAAGCTACTATATAAACTGGAGTGCATCTGGCTATGAAGCGTACTATGTGGAATAGCATCTCATACTCAAGATCGAAAGCTGCAAGCATTTTGTGTGATTACAAGAGAAAAGCTACATGAGCGACGTTTCAGTTGGCTACCTTTTCGGCTTTCCTCGTGACTTAGGCCTCATCCACGATGTGATTTGTATAATAATTACGCAAAATTATTGCTCTTAAGTTTTTTGTGTATCCATTTCATTATTACTCGGCCTTTTAAATCTTACCGTTTGCTGTGTCATCATGGATGAACAGAAGTATTGTTCTTAAGCGTCTGAGCCGCTTGTATGAGCCGCCAGCTCCCAGTGAACAGTTGGGTTCATAGATACACAGGGTGACCCAAAAGTCCGTTACCTCTCGAAAATGCAGTAATTCACTGAATAATGTAGGCAGAGAGGTAAAAATTGACACACATTCCTGAAATGAGACAATGTTGTATGGATCTATATTTTATACTGCATCGCATATAATAAAGGAACATTTATTGATACAGTTACATTCTTGAGCACTTTACAAATTTTCTGTGAATAATACAATAGAATTTGGTTCTATTCACTTTATTATGTTTTATTTTTCTTCGTGCAATATGCGTATTGGATCAGGGGTGATGACAGTACTGTGAAATGGTCAGCAAACTGTGAGGCTGATGTCTCAGTTTATCACTCCTATCTGCTGTATGTTTTGCGTTCAGTCCAAGGCTTCTTTCACTAGATGATAAAAACATCAGATAAATATCGGAGGTGTACGTCATTAAATCAGGAGGGAAAATATGTAATGACTAAAAGAAAGCATCAGCTAACAAAACTCTTCCTCAGGCATCAAGGAATAGTCAATTTCGTTATGGAGGGAAGTAAAGGAGGTAAAAATTATAGAAGAATACCAAGGCTTGACTACAATTAACTGATTCAAGTGGACATAGGTTGCAATAGCTATGCAAAGATGAAAATACTTGAAGCTGCATCAAACCAGTCTTCAAAGTGAAGACCATGATGAAAAAAATCGTATTTGAGAGTAATATATAGTCTCTGATAACATTTTAGGTACAGAATCACTTTACTTGTTGCCTGCACTGCACATTACAAATGACTGAATTTGATCTCTGTCTGCATAACCATAAAATGGGTGACAAAACAAGTAAAAGAAAATGTGACTCATCGACGAAAGAAGTAGCTTACAAAACGCTTGTTCGTCCGATTCTTGAGTATTGCTCATCAGTATGGGACCCTTACCAGGTTGGATTAATAGAAGAGATAGACATGATCCAGCGAAAAGCAGCGCGATTCGTCATGGGGACATTTAGTCAGCGCGAGAGCGTTACGGAGATGCTGAACAAGCTCCAGTGGCGGACACTTCAAGAAAGGCGTTACGCAATACGGAGAGGTTTATTATCGAAATTACGAGAGAGCACATTCCGGGAAGAGATGGGCAACATATTACTACCGCCCACATATATCTCGCGTAATGATCACAACGAAAAGATCCGAGAAATTAGAGCAAATACGGAGACTTACAAGCAGTCGTTCTTCCCACGCACAATTCGTGAATGGAACAGGGAAGGGGGGATCAGATAGTGGTACAATAAGTACCCTCCGCCACACACCGTAAGGTGGCTCGCGGAGTATAGATGTAGATGTAGATGTAAAGCACTCAAAAGACATGGTCAGATGTCAGTGTAACTTTGTACATGTTGTGATTCTTGAGTTTCTCCCGGCGTATTTGATAATCAAAATATCCACGGGTATGCTGCCGGTCTATAGTGTCCAACGGGCACAATATTTCGGCGATCAAACATGTCGCCATCATCAGGTGAACTGACGGACTGAGCTCCTGTGAACGTGCCGGCACGGAGATCCGTACGCTATGGCTGCTCAGAGGGAACTGGGTTCGGTCGCGGCGGCGGCCGATTTAAATACCCTCCGCCCGCGGCGCGCTCCCTCCGCCGTCCGCGCCCAGCGCCACGGTCGCGTGGTGGAACAGATTGCGACGGCGTCTGAGATGACGTCGGTGTGATGGCTCTGTCCGCCGTGGTCGTCACAACTATACGTCTGCTCGATTTACTCTTGATTAACCCGATCGCTGGTTCCCAAGCCTTGCTAAGATTATAGCCACAGTCACGGTTTACGTCGTGAAACTTGTCGTGCGTTGACGAAATCCAAGCCGATGAAGTCAAATATCAGCAGTAAAGAGAGGGCGGCCATTCGTGATCTGAGGGAGCGCTCTGAAATTGTTGTCTTACCGGCTGACAAAGGCAATGCTACAGTTGTTGTCTCCCATAAGGACTACACTGATAAGATGCAGAGCCTGCTAAATGACGATTCCTACCGGAAGATCAGCGTTGACCCTACAAAGAAGGTGGAGAACAAGACGAGGGCGCTTCTCAAGGACGCAGATTTACCGGAGGGTGACGCTAAGAAATTGTTACCCCAAGGTCCGGTACCGCCTAGACTATATGGACTCCCGAAGGTTCAGAAAGAGGGGGTACCATTACGCCCCATTGTCAGCAACATCAGGGCACCTACATATTTGTTGGCCAAATACCTGACGGGAATATTAAGTCCTTATGTGGGTAAATGCCCTCATCACATCCGTAATTCCGTGGATTTTGTTAAACGCCTTGATAGCTTCAGGTTGGATGAGTCACATATCATGGTGAGTTTTGACGTCGTTTCCTTGTTTACGAGGGTACCCCTGCGAGAGTCACTAGAATTGATTAGTCAGAAGTTTGACGAGAAGACCACTGAACTTTTTAGGCATGTCTTGACTTCCACGTATTTTCTTTTTAATGGAGAATACTACGAACAAACGGAGGGAGTCGCCATGGGTAGCCCACTCTCACCGGTGGTAGCGAATTTGTACATGGAGAACTTCGAGGAGGAAGCCCTGTCGTCATCCGTATGGAAACCTACTTGCTTTTTCCGTTACGCTGACGACACGTTCGTCATCTGGCCACATGGTATGGATAAACTCCTTGACTTCCTTACACATCTAAACTCCATACACCCCAACATCAAATTCACTATGGAGACTGAAACGGAGGGTAAATTACCTTTCCTTGACGTCTTGGTCAAGAGAAGGGCTGACGGCACCCTAGGTCCTGGGGTGTATCGGAAGGCTACGCACACTGATCTGTATTTGCATGCAGACAGCTGCCACCACCCTTCACAGAGGAATGGGGTACTTAAAACTCTAGTACATAGGGCGCGCACTATCTCTGACGCAGAGAGTCTACCCCAGGAATTGGAACATCTGAGAACTGTATTTCGAAAAAATGGGTACTCAGAGTGGCAGATTCAACGTGCTCTCCGCCCAACCACTGCAGCACAACCTGTTGAGATGGATGAAGTCACGAGGGAGGAGGTAGGCACTGCATTTATTCCATACACAGGCGCACTCTCGGGAAAAATCGCCCGCATTCTGAAGAAACACCGGGTCGGAACTGTGTTTTGTCCTCCAAATAAAACTCGTGCACTGGTGGGGAGCGCCAAAGATGACCTCGGTTTGAGGAAGGCCGGCGTGTACCAGATTCCGTGTCAATGTGGCAAGTCGTATATTGGTCAGACGATGCGTACCGTCGAGGATCGATGCCGTGAACACCAGAGGCACACTCGACTGATGTATCCGAGCAAGTCGGCGGTCGCTGAACATTGTTTGTCGGAAAATCACGACATGGAGTATGACCGCACGAGGATTCTGGTACAGACGTCGAGATACTGGGACAGCGTTGTTAGAGAGGCCATCGAAATTCGCACCAATGACGACCTCATAAACCGTGACTGTGGCTATAATCTTAGCAAGGCTTGGGAACCAGCGATCGGGTTAATCAAGAGTAAATCGAGCAGACGTATAGTTGTGACGACCACGGCGGACAGAGCCATCACACCGACGTCATCTCAGACGCCGTCGCAATCTGTTCCACCGCGCGACCGTGGCGCTGGGCGCGGACGGCGGAGGGAGCGCGCCGCGGGCGGAGGGTATTTAAATCGGCCGCCGCCGCGACCGAACCCAGTTCCCTCTGAGCGGCCATAGCGTACGGATCTCCGTGACGGCACGTTCACAGGAGCTCAGTCCGTCAGTTCACCTGATGATGGCGACATGTTTGATCGCCGAAATATTGTGCCCGTTGGACACTATAGACCGGCAGCATACCCGTGGATATTTTGATTTGTACATGTTCATGCCATCACCAGGTATGTAAATTATTAGCACACAATACTCTCATGTCCTCTGGAGTGCATTAATGTTCTCATGTTTAATGTTGTTAGTATGACTGTTAGGGTATGAACACTTTAAATAGTTGATTGATCACTGTGAAGGATACAGAGATGCTGCATACTCATCTGAGACAGCATTATCAGTACTTCACACAGTTTGAAAAGGACCTTACTGTGGAAGTCCATTTGGCCAGCTAGTTGAATTGTGCAATCATCAAAGGTTTGTGGGGCATTTGAATGTGACAATGGCCCAATGTTAGACTGTATGAAAATGTGGGGGCAGCCACACTCATCAGCGAGGTTTCATGTGACCATATCTAACAACCACAGAAGAGGATAGCTGCATAGTGCACCAAGCGCATCATAATCCTTTCACATCTGTACCTACCATCTGACAGCAGGAAATGAACTGTGTGTGACTTTCTTTGTCATCCCACACCATTGTGTGGAGGTTTTTACTAGCCACACTACGGAATTATTTTGCCATAAGCCGCTGTTAATACCACAAAAATCTGATGTGTAGAGTGTCACTGTGTTCAGGGAGCACAGACTACTAACAAATGGTGTCACATTGTGTTCAGTGATCAATTGCGGTTCTGCATTATCCTGGATTCCCATTGTCGGTGAATATTGTAATGATGTGGGGAGGGATATCATTCTTCCATGCCTTGGAGAGGCACAACAGTGTTACTCCTGGTGTCATTATGTGGGAAGCCATTGTTATGACTTCAGGTCATAGCTGTTAGTGATCGAGGGAACTCTGTCAGTACGGTATGTCGTGGATATCCTGTGAGATCATGTGTTACGTCTCATGTGACGGTGTCACAATACCAGTTCTTTGGCAGAATAATGCTTATCCGCAAATTACACAGGCCTCAAGGTACTGTCTGTGTGATGCTGAGGTACTCGCATGGACAGCAGGAACCCCTGTATGGGACCAGCTCGGCCATTAATCTTTCCCCATGCCAGTATTCAGGATATCAATGACCACATAGAACAGTTGTGAGCCAGCTTGCCATTGAAGAGGTAGAATGGTTTTATGACACCTTCCCAACTGAATCAGTGCGTGCAGCCAGGTCAGAGGAGCTGAACTATCATACTGATAAGGGGGCTCATGCCGCAAAGTTCTTTGTAAATTTGACTCATTTTCATAGTCACTAAAATAATTTCACATGCTCTCGTAACTCATAAAGTTTCATTTTTTATCCTCCTCCCATTTTTTCTGAGGCAATACTCATTCTTCAGATTACGTGTTTGGACTGTATTAATTCCAGTATGTAATGAACTAAATGATTCTTCAAACTGCCATCATAAATAATTTTCTACACTGAGAAGATAAATGCTCTGATCCATTTTCTGTTTTGAGCTGAATATGTTAATCAATAATTTTATTTCCTGGTAAGTGTTATTTTCTAAAAAAAAATTATTATTTTGTTCTTTGCAATATCCTTTAAAAATAAAATGTGGTGACATCCTTCCTTATTTCAGAAAACCTGTCCTACAAAATGTCTGTATGGGTGATTAATGTAGCCAGAAGGGACTTCAGGCTAATGAAGAGAATACAACAGTTTACTACGAGCAAAGGAAGTTGTTTCTTTAAATACCATATGGGTTAAACATTTAACTGCTGGATGCACTATAAATAAATTTTGCTGCTGAATCAAGCACATGTTTCTTATGAGATGTTGACTGTGATTCCATTTAGTTTCTATTTATGTGTTTACATATATACAAAATGTTATTATGAAGTACAGCATTGCAGTTTTTACTAATGCATATGCTACAAATAGATCAAATTAGCACTTCTAACACCACTTTCATATAAAATGCAAAATATAGTGGCTATGTATATATTCATATATAAAAGAAATGTTCGTATAAAACAAACTTGAGATGTAGTTAACAAAAGATTCACTGCTGAATGTAGCATATATTTCCTTTACAATGGTCATTGCATTTGCATTCAGTGCATATTTACATGTTTATGTATAAATGAAATGTTCATATGAAATACTATGATATTCATTTAACTATTCTATGTAGAACAAATAAATTATGTATTTAATGCATTTTTCTTCTACATTGTTATACTGTATTTGCATTCAGTACTTGTGTATGTGTCCTTATACGAATTTAGTGTTCATATAAAGTAAAACGTAAGGTATATTTTGCACTTCTAACTCTTGAACACTCTACAATTAATTTTCATTCCTCAGTCTAGCACGTATATCCTTCAAAATGGTTGTTGTGTTTGCATTCAATGCATGTTTACATGCTTATATATACAGGAAATATTCATATAAATTACAGAATTAGCCTACATAATATACAAAATATATTAAATCAATACATATAGTACATATTTCTTAGACTCCATCCACTGTATTTGCTTCATTGTATATGCAGGTGTTCATATACAAGGGATATATTTGTATGAAGTTAAATTTCACTAGTAAATAAAATACAAATAAACTTCTGTTAAGAAACTGCCGTATAAATATCTTTGATATTATTAACTTTTTATTTTCAATGTATGAATGAGTCTTTAATGTTATGTGGTGAGAATGTAAATCAGTTTATCATATGAACAACCCCATTTCCTCAAATTGTGATTCTTATATCACTGGATGCAGGAATGATTGATGGTTATGATTTCATCTGATACTTTCAGCGTTTAATGTTATGCTACTTTAAAATTACTGTGTGTGAAATGACTGACATGACCAGCTTAGTAAATATAAATTGAAATTTTTTAACAGATATAGCATAGCAATGAGTGTTATGAGAGACATTAAAGAGAGATACAAGTCACTCATAATTTACTTGTTACTCAGTGAGAGCTGTAAGCAGCATGTTGTTATTCATCATGTATGGTAATTATGGAACTTCACTATGACTTTCTTCACAGGAAGCTGGCTGAAGGGTACATTGTAAGCTGAACAGAGATGTACGTTGTATGATAAACATAATTCCTTGGATTATTCTTAGCAGCTTCACCTGTTGTTGCCTCCCCCCCCCCCCCCTTATGTTTCCAAGGTGGACTGCATTTAGTGTACATATTCTCCATTGAATATGGTAAGAGATATTCTTGAGACTGTAAGAACACCCCCCCTTCCTCCCAAAATACACACGCACACACAAAAGTCCATTATGCATTAGGCAAGCTACACTGAAATCATAAACAATAGTGAATCTATGTAAAGTTACTACGAATAGTCACTAATTCTGTGTATATAATTAATACACAGGAGAGATAAAAGAGAATTATGAT
The DNA here is from genome assembly GCF_023864345.2 of Schistocerca serialis cubense. Classification (NCBI taxonomy): domain Eukaryota; kingdom Metazoa; phylum Arthropoda; class Insecta; order Orthoptera; family Acrididae; genus Schistocerca; species Schistocerca serialis. The sequence continues at coordinate 816,628,783 of NC_064640.1, forward strand.
GGTATCATGCACAACATCCCATACTCTAAACAATATCTTGCAGGGTATAGAACTGAAAGCCATATAAACATAAAGCACTATGATCCAGTTCCTAAACATGAGTCCCGTAACCTGGTTATTGCACCACTCTCCCACTGGCAGTGGCTGAATGTGCATTAGAAGTGTGCCAAGGAGATAGATGTAGAACATGATTTTGTAACTTAATACATTCAAACAGCATTTACAAGGGAGGTGTGTGGGACATTATGTCAGAAGGCAGTTTCATAGCTTTCACATTACTTTTACATTCACTGTGATCCAACAGGTAACTTTGAGTTTGTTTTCAAATGACAGTTTTCTGAGATTATTAATAGCAGTTTTGATGCTGCAGCTGCAGTTAGCTGAAAGTCTCACTGTGATCCATTCTTACTTACTTCCTTTCAGGCATTAGTAATTCTGCAAATTGGTAAAACACATAATACTGGACGCTTTTCAATATCTCTGTTAGTGGTTGTGAATTTGGCTGTCTTCATACTATTAATTGGTTTTATTATCAATGTGGTTGTGTCATTGGGACTGTAAGCTTTAAAGGTATGTTTGTATGCTGCAAAATTCCATATATTTTTGTGGAGCTAATCCTATACTACTCAATTAGCTACATAACTCTCATTATTCATACATCTGACTGTTGTGTATCTCATCTGCAGGAAGATATTACTGCATTCTCAATCAGTTTTCCTCATGGGACTGATTCCTTGTTGTGTGGACACTGCATGAGAGAAAAGTAGTCATTCTATATTTAGTGAGGATTCTTGGAACTTAGTAATCTGATGCTCTGCTGAGGAGTTATGAAACAAACTTTTACGATACAACTGTTTGCCACACTAACTAAAAAATCTGAGAGAGAATATCTTCTCATCTTGATGACGGAAAACTGTCTATCCTGGACAATATCCCAAGGAGCAGTGTAGGGAATTCTGCATGGTCCTTCAAGGTGAAGCAATGTCTCGTAAGTGGATGATGGAAATGCAGCAGTGGATGTGGATCAAAATGCGCAGGTAGAGAGGGAGCATTCATGGCAGACAGGATCTGTTGCGGCGACATGAGGCAGTCCTTAATCTGTCAAAGTCAAGGACACGTCTGGCTTCCTCTGGGTGGAGCACAGACCTATGTAGCTACCTGGGGAAGGATACAGCATGGTATCACATGAGAATATGAACATGCAGATGTAAGATAGTGACCACTGATTGCAGCACTGTCTGTTACAACTGACATGTCATATAGTGGTGAAACTGGTGACCCTGGATGCTGTGGCAGTTGGTGGCAGCTGGACTGTATACAGTGCCTTTCCTCTTCCATTTACTAACAACCTCGTAGGTGAGGCAGGGGCCACACCTGACCCCCTAAACATAGACAGAAGTGTGGTGGTCAAACTATGCAAGGGGCGACCCTGCCTACATCACATCTGTGAATCACTTAAATATGCATGCCTGAATTAGGTTGACATGATATGTTCTTTGCACTTCATTTATGGGTGGAAGATGCATATACGCTCCTGCCTAAACTTTACTTAAACATAGAGACTGATGACCTCAGCATTTTGATCCCATAAGGTCCTAACTCAAATTTTGAAATTTTACTTAAACAAATTTTACCCTCTCTAATTTATTCTCTTTAATGCCATGGAAGTAGTATGTGAAGAACAGCAGGTTGTTCTAAGATACCAAAGTGAAATTTTTGCTAAAATACTTTAGGGGGTTTTAGTTGGATAACTGGTGCTCTATTGTAACCATTCAACACTCCAGCTTTTCCTTCTACATTTAAAGAAAATCTTTCCAAAGGACCAGCTATGTCAACATAGATGTATAATACAGCTTTGATCTGAAATTTAAATGCAGCATAAAAAAGTACTGCAAAACAAGGTTGAAGCCCCTCTAGAATTACACAATTCTGTAGACAAGGAAGGTGGCTGGAATGAATAAGACATATATGCACTGTCCTTATTAGATAACTGTAGCTGTAGTAAAGATTGACTTATAATTGAATTGTTGCTAATGAATTACAGTTTCTGATAGGTTTCCAAGATAAACAGGATAACTTAACCTTATAATGCAGTATTAATTAATTAAATGTAATCTATGGTAAGTAGTAGTTGTGTGAAGTCACTTGCAAATATTCATGCACAGCTGGTGAGACATCTGGGAGATTGTGATTATTCATATCAGAATATCTTTCACTAATATGGTCACTTGTAGCTAATTAAAACCAGTACTTCTTGAGAAAACATGACATACAGAATGGCAGTGCAAAATGAAGAAATAGTACCTACACAGAATTTGCACCCTTTTCTAAGATTCATCACTTAAAACTGCAATACTATACTTAAATAGTTAACTGCTATTTACATAAATAAGTTGGGAAGTTAATTCTGGAGGACTGAATGTCATAAATTAGTGTTCAGTCAATGAACTTCTATAAATTTCTAAACAGCTTGGACCTATGCTAAGGATTTCTCTCAGTACCATGATAAGATAAAAATTTTACTCTAGCAAACACTTATTTTTCATCCCTCAGGTATTAATGTGCTTATTGATTAATAGTGATCATATACGAGTGTGTCAATACCACTTTTGCTATGTTGTACAGTAATGACTTTTGTTAGAATGGATCTATACATCTCATGCAGCGGAACATTTAACTCCACCACCATTGATTGAGTAAATAATCAGTACTCTTTCTGTCCTTCAAAGCTGAGCATAGCTACTTCATAATGTCTGCTTATAAACAGAGTTGGAGCAGCACATTAAGATAATGTTATCTGGGTGAAAGACAAATTTGTTAGACAAGAACCATATATTGTAGGATCGACTTTCTTACTTGAAATGTTCGCATAATTCTTGTTCATAATTTAGACTCTAAGAGTAATTGTGTAATTGATGGAGTTTGATTAAGTGCCAGCCAGCAGAACCTATTTCATAATCAACCTTTTAAAGTCTTTAATACAACGACTAAGCCCAATGCAAACCATAATGTATAAATACAAGTTGCTTTTCATGAAAAGTGAAGAATCACACAGCAGTTAATAATAATTATAATTCCTGGTCAGTTACAATAGTTTGTTTTAATATCCCTTGTGCCACTGTAGGTTTAATTTCTTTGTGACAACTCACATTAGATATCAGAAACTACACTCACTGCAGATTTTCTCCCTACATATTGTTAGTGAAATATGGCCACAATTATTTATGCTACCATTAGCTCTTTGAATCTTATTCCTCTGTGCATTTGTTGTACAGGCACTTTTCTTTTGGAGTGACCATCGTAGTAGACAAAGTGTCAGATTCAGATGGTTTTGCACTCAGAGTGTGACAAGAACCAATGTTATCTGCAGAAGAACAGTGTAAGTTATATAAGAACAGAAACATATTTAATAACCCATGATGGGTTGAGCAATGAGGACATAAAAAGCAGACTGGCACTTATATGAAGGACATTCCTGGCTAAGAGAAATCTACTAGTATCAAACATAGGTCTTAATTTGAAGGATAAATTTCTGAGACTGTATTTTTGGAGCACAGTGTTGTATGGTAGTGAAACATGGACTGTGGGAAAACTGGAACAGAAAAGCATCAAAGCAGTTGAAATGTTTTGTTATAGAAGAACATTATAAATTAGGTGGACTGGTAAGATAAGGAATGAGGAGGTTATCCAAAAAATTAGTGAGGAGAGGAATATATGGAAAACACTGACAAGAAGAATGGACAAGATGATGGAACATCTGTTAAGACATCATGGAATAAAACTTCGTGGCAGATTAAAACTGTGTGCCAGACCGAGACTCGAAATTGGGACCATTGCCTTTCGCGGGCCAGTGCTCTACCGACTGAGCTACCCAAGCACAACTCACGCCCTGCCCTCACAGCTTTACTTCTGCCAGTACCTTATCTCCTACCTTCCAAACTTTACAGAAGGTCTCCTGCGAACCTTGCAGAACTAGCACTCCTGAAAGAAAGGATATTGTGGAGACATGGCTTAGCCACAGCCTGGGGGATGTTTGCAGAATGAGATTTTCACCCTGCAGTGGAGTGTGTGCTGGTATGAAACTTTCTGGCAGATTTGTTCTGCAAAAAAAATTTTTCTTGGAATCACTGCAATAAAATCATGAACTTTCTCAGCCCATGAAGTTTGGTTCCTTTTTCTCATCCCCTTCTGCGTGATTCACTTATCTGTCAGCCATGATACATGAAAAAGGAATTGAGGAATTTAAGGAAAACTTGTGTAATGTAGACTGGAAATATGTGCTGCTTGCCATTCATGAAAAATATGATGTGTTCTGTAACATAATCATAGGCTACTTTGAAAACTTCTTTTCTAAGAAATTAACCAGTGGTGTCACAAATGTTGACAGGGTTTAATAACATTAAACTTGTGCAGTAAAATTTTATGTAAAGTCATCAGTGCATCACAATGAATTTATCATCAACAAAAAAATAACTTCCTTCAGTAATAAAATAAGAACTGTTAATGCGTCAGGATTGGCCAGGAGGGGAAAGCTGTAGGCACCCATAAAGAAAAAATATTTTTACATGCATGAAAGTTTAATGCTGTAAACAGGCAGGCCTCGAGAAACCACTGAGACTGCAGGGCAGGAGAGGAGGGCATCTGGTTGGTTTGGAAGCTGCCAGCAGAAGAGAGTGAATGGTGTGTCTACTCCCGGCAGCTGGCCGTAGTTCCACCCCCACTTGTTCTGTAGTGTTACCTCACCAGCATCATGTGAGTTTAGCTGCTGATGGTTCAACACGTGAGTTTCAGGGTGGTACTATCCAGTTTTGGGGAACGTAAATGAGACGCTGCAACTTACCGCCAGGGAGAAGGCACAGACAAACATCAAGTGAAAAATAAAAATCAAATTTTTATACTAGTAAACACATTCAGTAACGACCCCCACTGTACACTCTTTTTCCCTCCACAGGAGTGAAGCATGGGGGGATGGTAAATTGACGGTTACTAAGGGGCTCCTGCAAAGGAAGGCCTTACATACTTTTAACAATACATCTTGATTATTTGTGTTTTTGTGTTAGATTTGTATTAAAAAATGACAATAATTAGGTGATGAATACTTGCCCCACAAAATTTGGACGACGGAGGACTGTGCAGCAGTGGTGTGGGAAGCTGCGAGTAGTGTGCTGTTTGCAGCAATCGGCTGTTGGCGGTGGCAGTGGCAGAGGCCACTGACTGCGGCAGGCAGCAGCACGCAACTTCCACCGGAGTGTATAAGCGGTGGGTTGCAGAAGGGTCGATGCACAGATCAAGAGTGGGAGGCTGAAAGTGGTTAACACTGGTGGAGCACTTCACACACATATTTCATTACTCACATGTAAAGGAGGCCCATGCCTTTTCTTTTGGGTAGATTTTACTTATTTACTATTCCTTTCTACTCACCACTACCTTTTACTGACTACTACGGTATGGGGGCAGCAAGGAAAACTCTTGCTCCCATTACACAACTTAACATGGTATTCCCCAGGAGATTGCTCTTCAGGGACAACAGAAGGGGGTGACCGAAGTCACGCAAAAAGTCCTTTTCTAAATGATACTCATAGTGATAAACTAATAAAGATAATTTATAAAGGGGTATATACAGAACTAGGACAAGTGTGCAAACACCTCCTCAGGAAGGGAAGTGATATTACAGAGAGAGCTATTAAATAGTGAACTGCTACCATTAAGTACCACACGGTAGGGCTGGGTTGCTCAAAAGTATTCGTAACAGAGTTGTACTCTATATAACACTCTCCGTACATTGTCACTCAAAACTTATATAATGAATGAGGAATAAAACATATGAAAGTTAGAATTAATTATAGCAGACAAGACGAAGAATAAGGAGAAGGTGGTAGAGTTCGGGGACGTGACTGGCTTAACGCAAGTTGATAGCTGTGCCAGTCTGCATGTTTGCATCATGCTCTGCTTAGAGTAAACGTTCACTGGTAGCATAACATGCAATTTAAATGCCTCCAAAGCTTTGTATCAACTGGAAACTTGCTGCATGGTAAAGTGAATCATGGCTAATGGTTTTGCTCTGACCTCAGGGTGGCAGCATAAAACAGACCATTTATCACCTACAACAACACACACACAGGAACTATTGCCTGTACACAAATCAACTTACAGGAGTAAAACAAATCAATTCTTTTCCATCACCAACAAAACTTCACTGCCCTCTGGGGGTCAACAACCAGAAGTCATCTGATAGTGTCGTGCATTGAGTTAACCAATCAAGGAACTACCGCTTACAAAAAAGCAGAAGGCATGGACAGAAAAGAATAAATGGTTGGGAAAGATTCCAAAGAACTACAGGGATAGACATTAGTAGCAATGGGGTAATAAGGTGCTGAGGGGAGTATGGTCGTGCTTACTTGTCATCTAGCTCGGAAAGGGTGCAACAATGAGGGGTTGCATTAATAAATGGCTGCAATCAATCTGTAGGTGGAATTCACTGTATGTAGTGGTTTCATAAATGATTCGCTGAATCAGAAGCTTTAGTACCGGATGTTGGGGAAAAAAAGAGATTTGACCAATGGGAAAAAGTGTGTTGCATTAATGCAGAGTTTGTTCTGGATATATTCGTGTACAGCCGTCCGCGATTGCAATGCCAGGTCACAAGACATACTGCCAGTTAGGCCGAGAGGCCAATCCATGGCAAACCGGGAAGGTGTTCACATTAAAGAGTAAGGAATTGAGTTTAATCGGGAACAGGCTCAGGTAATGGGTTTCAGAATAAAATTGATTCAGTGGTGAATAGCCTAAAAGTAGGTAGGGTGCAGGACGAATGCTGCTAGAGGAGCAGGAGGCTGAACGCGGAAACAACAGCAAAATTCTAACTGTAGTACTTGTATTGGAATGTAAAAGGCTTCCTTTCTCCTTCCTCTGGGGGGAGACAATGACTAACAGGTGAAAGAGATAGGTAGACGATTGGTTTGCAAAACCGAAAACTGAAAGAATAAACTGATCAGTTGGGAACTCTGTGGGCACTAACTGCAATGTGTAAGCCACACGGGCCTGGAGGAGGGAGGTAGAAAATAATGGTCGAGGTGGGAAAGAGCAACTCAAAGCAAAGGTAGGAACCCGGTGCAAAACATGGGCAAGGAAGACATAGGGTGATTACATCTCGGGGGGGGGGGAGAGGGTTAATTACTACAAAATACATAAGTTCCCTGAAGTAACAGGGTGAGTTATGAAAAGAGGGGTGTGAAGTACTGCAATAGTGGTCAATAATCTACTATAGTGTACAATATATTTTCAACTAGATAGCATGTTACCGCTCTTGGGTGATGACATCATGTCATTGGCACTAATCATTAACAAACAAGTACTTATTTCAACAGGAGCTTCCATCTTGGAACATCATGGGCGTGTTTGAATAAACAAACGGGTGTCTCTCACTTCCTAAGTGCATGGTGGGGCACTGTACCCAAAAGGTAGTAGTGTCGATTTTCATGCTCACTTGTAACAACTTCACTTCCTCAATCAATTACTTTGTAAGAAGTAGGGTGAATAATAACGAAACCTTAATTCATCTGGCTGTACTCTTAAATGTGCAACACACATGTGGATGCTAACTGATATTCTTCATTTACTTGAGTGAAACTTATTCACATCTCTCCTACCACAAATTCTATCTTGCTTACCGCTCTACAGTGAGAGGGTTGTGTACTTCTTTTCAACTTCAAGGGCGCATTCAAGTCATCTCTATTGGGTATTTGATATAACTCAGGTGCTTTACTCACTTCTAAACATACCAGTCCGGCTCTGGTCACAAACATGACACATAATAGGATTTCAGAACCCGTAACTCAAAAAAGTCATGTATCACGACTTTAGGGGCAGTCTTACATTATGGGAGTATTGTTGTAGTGCAATATATATAAAATCCAGGCTGTGGTGGGTCTTTACATACTGGGGTTGGCGGTGTAAGGTACAAGTACATATTATACAACATATAAACTATAAAAATACATGCAAGTAAAAACATATGGGACATCAAGGCCATTCCTGCGCAGTAAAATGATGATGTAATGTTTAAACCCAACATAAAACCATAAGGGAATAAAAATAAAAGAGAAATATAAGTTATTGGTACCAATTATTAACTAGCTATCAACTGACAATGTGTAGTGGGTCGGACTTCACTCAACACTGTTAAGCATACAAAAGGCATAGAATACAGAGTGGTGAAGCAATTTATCAGACTCTGTACTGGGGAAAACAGGTAGCATTATGAAACTGGCTGGAGGCAGAAACAGACAGAGGACACAGAAGCAGGTTTCAAGTTAGTGCTGAGACTGCAGCATTGCGTACGTGTAGTGCTTAGATAGAGGAACAGCTGCGAAGCACGCGTAACACTGGCCTAGCCAGGAGTGTTGCATTGTAACTAACCAGTTGCAAAATGTAGTCCATAAAAATTAGTAAGATTATAGCAGATTTAGTGATTGCTGGGAATAGTATTGACCAATGAAATGATAAAGAAGGGTTGAATAGTCTGTGAGGAGCACATAATAGTGAAGCCATCTATGAATTTGGAAAAAGAGTAGGTAGTCGGTTATGAAGGTATGTGAGACTAAATGGAGGGTGGGAGGGTGATACTATTCTTCAGGGGAGGTTTGTAACCACAAAGCGCCACCAAACCAAATGTTGATGTACTGGAAGGCACCCCTTTAACGGCGTGATTCATTATTGTGGTGTGTTTCTGCTTCACGATCCATCAGCTGGAGGTCATTTGTTTCTAAACTTCCCTTGGAGGTATAGCCTGATTAGGAGATATGTTAGAGGCTTAGGAATGCAAATAAATTTATGGGTTGAAGTTACTCAGGCAGTGAGGTGGAAGGATGGAAGAAGTTACGTTTAAAATAGGTATTGCTTAAAAAAAGGTGGTGCCTTTCTGTGCTATGCATTGATAGCGAAGATGGTTCTAGTTTGTGTATCGTAATCTAACGGCGGAAGAAAGATCAGCAGATGGTGAACAGATAGACGGTCAGGAGGGGAAAGGGGGGCCTCGGGCGGCGACAGCTGTGCGTGGCTAGTGAGTCGCTGTGCGTCGGTGGAGGGGCGCGGAGGTACTGCAGTGTCAGATATGTGTCTCCGCCCTTCTACACAATGTCCGCCACGTGTGCAGCTCCCTGGTTGACAGCACCAGCTGATTTTGACAGGCAGAGTGCACTAGTTCACAATTTTGTAGTAGCAATGTTCAAATGAGAGAGTTACTCAATAAAATAATGCCCTTATTTGGAATTAACTGTAGTAGTACTGAGAGTAGAGCTGCTGTCCAACCACTAGGCATGTCATAACACATAAATAACATAATCAAAGTAAAATCAATAAAACACTGGTTAGACCTAAGAATTAATTAAGCGAGGCCAGCATTGCAGAACAGGGTGGGCGGGCAAAACTCTGACAGTCTCTTTCAGAGGGGGCTGCTTGGGGACATTTTAGTTATTATAGTAGGGGTAAAATGTTCACTTGCAAAGAGAAAGATAAAAAATAATAAAGAGGTTGCCTGAATCTTGTTACTTTTTCTTTTGATTGATCGAAATGGGAATCTCTTAAGCACAAAATAGCACCTTAGTTTCTAATCTCTAGACTAAAGGCTTAATTCCTCTAGATTTTTTTCTCCCCACTAGCACCAATATTATAAGCATGCATTTTTTCTGAAGCCACAAAATTCCTCCATTATTTTTCCATTACATTCATCTTTCAATTTGCCTAATGCATTTTATTTAGTTGAGGAATGTAAATATTATCTTTTGGTTAAGCACTTGTTTCAAATTTATCAAACATTTTATTCATATCTTCATAAAAATCTTGCATTTGTATATTATAAATGTAATAGTCAATATCTTGATTTTAGTTTTATTCATGTTAATTGCAAAATGATTATCATTAAATTGTTGTATATAGTAAAATATTCACTCCTAAGAATAGCAAAATGGATAAGTGGAAAGTATTCAGATCTTATCAGAGAGACAGTTTAGAAACTGCTGCTGAGCGAGAGGCCTGTGAAATATTTGTCTGATATGCTTGAAGCTGCTATGCAAAGCTTGTTCTGCTAACAAGGAGTTTACCCAGGAGCACCATGAGATTTGTAGAAAGCACAACCGCCAGATCCTTGGACGGCACAGGCACTAGCACAAGGGGAACACTTACAGAAGACATTGGGCAATATCACATGCTAGCAGCAAGACATGATGTGTTAGCTTCATTACGCTCACGAATGAAACAGCTCTCATGGAAAATTCCAGAAGAGTGGTGTCAAGTGCAACCACCCCTTATAAACAGGTGACCCACCAACTGGAGGAGGAGTGCATTTGGGTAGACATCAGGGACACTACCTCTGTGTTGGTCAGTATCAGGAGTAGCAGTTGTCATAATCCATAGAAGAAAGTACTTAGTAAAACTCCACTCACCTCTCCGCAGCAGTCAGGATGTTAACGTCACATACTTATGATACTGGAACATAGTAATGTTATATAGTTATGGAATGTGCCAAGGGGGTACTTCCAAGAAAAGTAGCTACTTGTCTATGAGTAAATGACTTGCATCTGCTAAATGATCAGATTACTACGGAGTCCCACACTCTGCACTAGTCAATAGTCTACTTTTCAGCTGAGGTAGGGGCTAAAAATGGCGGCCCACAAGCAGTGCCTCATCGGAATCACCAACTGACGTAAGATCCCCTGTCTTTCGCAGCGAGTGTTGCTCTTACTCCCTCTCAGGACAAGATGAGATGCAAAAATTTTGGTGTCAGATGTGTGGAGACTAGTTAATTGATCAATAATAGAGGCAATTCAGAATGGAGGAATAGGTATAACAGGAGTGCCGCAACACTCCATCACAGAATCGATAGCGATGTCGCCGAGCATCCCTGAACCACAGGGGTGTAGCAGCATGCCAGCGCAGCTGTGAGAGGGCACTGAACTGCGCTGCTGCCGGGGTATCGCTTCACGCCGGCACGATCACATGACTGAGCAGGCGGCTAGCCACAGCAGAGGACACACATCGTGCCAGCAACGTGATCACTGAGTCCATCCCACCAACCGCAATCGACAAGGTTAGTGACAGTGGAAGACATTGCTTATCCCAGTAGCACAACTGGCAGGGAAGTGACAGATGAAAATTATCTTGATAGTGCTTCAGCAACTGAGAGGGGTCAGGAGTACCTAAGGTACAGTGAAGCAGCTAAATTAGTTCTGAGAAAATTTGATGGAGATAGGGACCAATTATCTGAATTTATAGACAACTGCGATAATGCCTATATTTTAAAAGAACCTAATGGTAGGACAGTATTCTCAAAACATATCATTGGACAGATAACTGGGTCTGCCTGCAGTAAACTCTTAGTAAGAGATCACACAGAAACTTGGTCCAAAGTGAGGGCTGTGTTATTAGAGAATTATGAGAATAAACATACTATCGATTTCTTTGCATGTCAAATGTTTAACAGTCGGCAACAGAAAGAAGAAGGTGTGGTTCAGTGGGGTTCTCACGTGGACACAATGTAATTCCATTTCAGGAAGACAGCACAACGAGTATTGAAGGACGAGGAATGGTAGGCAGTAACAATGTAATTGGGAAACTAGGCAAGGCAGTCTTTGTTCCAGGATTTTATGATGACAAGAAAAAGACAGTAATAAGGCTCAAGGGAAGAAGTTGACTGTATCGGAGGCCACTGATTTGGTGGCATTGGAAGAATGCACTATTCTGTCTGACAAGAAGAAGCACCAGGTGGTAGGCATGCCCGGGCTAGAATGAAAAGTAGCTGCTAAATGTCTCAACTGCAGCAGGACTGGACATATAGCGTGAGACTGTAGACAGAAGCATACTGTTCATAAGGCAGATACAGTAAAAGAAGCTCCACAAAGACCTGACCACAGTAGGCTGCCAGTTAAAGAGATAGATGTTTAAGAATTCAAGTGAAATGAGTCATGATCCCATTGTCCTGCACTGGCACGACGTTCACAGTGTAATGTAATGGGGCACTCTGCACTGTACCTCAAGGCAAAGCCTGTGGAATCCTTCATGTGTCACCAGTTCAGACATTTTGCCTGGGAATGAGAAGAGAGTAAGTGGGCAAATATACATAGAAGGAACAAGCCAGAAACGCAAAACAGGCATAATGCAGCAGTCTCATTATGCTGCATCAGGGATAGTACAAACCACTGACTGCACTGGAAAGAGTGATTATGTGTGTTTGCAAAGTAGGGATGTAAATGGAACAGAAACAACGGTATTAATTGATAGCCGTGCTCATGTGAATCTCATAAAGGCGAAGGTCTTGGAAGAGCATGTACAATGGGACACCAGAATGGCAGTTATAAAAAGTATTCCAAACGAACAAATCCGAACAGAAGGGCAAGTATCTATACGGCTCCAGACAAAGACAGGGGCCAAATGGATCTCTCAATTGCAAGCAGTAGGCGCTCAGATCGATTTACTGTTTGACGGACTGTTGGGGCGAGAATTTCTGGAAAAAGAACAAGATCATACTAAATTATGCACACTGCAAAATGTGGACACATGGAGAACGAATCGCATTAAGGGAAGCCAGCGAAGATGTGAATATAGGTCAAATTACAGTGCAAACTAACAGGAATCAGGGGGCCAAACAACCAAAGTGTTCAGCGGTAACGAAAACGAGTTGTAATGAAAGTATGGCAATGTCTTTCAAAGGAAAGGCAAGTCACAGGAGACACACAGAACCCGAAGCAGTAGCAATGCAGCTGGCAACAGGTAACACCGCGCCACGAGTCTTAGTTAAGAGCAAGCAAGTGAGTCCCGTAACTGAACAAACACAGAAGTTACTATCACTTGCCGTCTTGTGTGAGCTGAGAACAGGGAGCTGCCAATGAACTATGTGCTCCAGAAGCAACGAGAAATTATCCAAACAGGAGCCGAGCACTAATGGTCCTGGAATAACCGGAATCAACCCGAAATATTAGTAGTCAACAAAGCATGGGAAGAAAATATTCTATAGTCCGGGTGACACACCGTCTAGGCTCATTGGTAAAAATTCCATGACAAGAAATTAGACCAGTGGTCTACATACCGGAAGCACCAGCAACAGTCAAGGACAGGATGTGTATCACAAGTATAGTGAACACCAGAGAACAGGATGTATGGTTTCCCACACCTGAAGTGTTTGCAGAGAAGGTTCCATCTCTGAGTGGTTATAAAGTCTGACACACCGTGCCCACACGGAAAGAGGAAGTAAAATCATAGCAGAATTTGCTAAAAGAAAATGTGTGCACCATGCATTTGAATGGCGAAGAATCAGGGGCAACAAAAGAGTTACGTGTCGCTTACAACGATGTATTCCACTTACCAGGAGACATGCTCATGCACATCACACTGGTAACACACAAGATCCCACTAATCCCAGAAGCGGAAGGAACCATAATAGAGGGGATATTAGCCAAGGCCATAATATCGGTGAGCATCGTTGCTTGGAATTTTGCTCTCATCGTTTACCAAAAAAACCACATGTGGGCAGCAAACAGAATTGTGGGTAGTGGCAGGTCACAGGACACTAAATGATATATCAAGATTTATGGTATATCCATTACCCAGAATAGATTAGATACTCAGCAGCATAGGAAAGGTGAAGTACTTCTCCATGTCAGACCTTGCCAAAAGATACTATCAAGTACTGATAGACAATAAAGACCGGGAGAAGACTGTGTTCAGTATACCATCAGACCATTATGAACATGATGGTGATGGGCTTGAAGACGGCTCCATCTATGTTTCAGTGACTGATGAACACAGTGGTGGTAGATGTACAAGGAAACAAGGTACACTATGTGATCAAAAGTATCCGGACACCCCAGAAACAACCATTTTTCATATTAGGTGCATTATGCTGCCACCTACTGCCAGGTACTCCATATCAGCAACCTCAGTAGTCATTAGACGTTGTGAGACAGCAAAATGGGGTGCTCCGCAGAACTCATGGACTTCGAACGTGGTCAGGTGATTAGTTGTCACTTATGTCATACATCTGTACGCGAGATTTCCACACTCGTAAACATTCCTAGATCCACTGTTTCTGATGTGATAGCGAAGTGGAAACATGAAGGGACATGTACAACACAAAAGTGTACAGCCCCGACCTTGTCTGTTGACTGACAGAGACTGCTGATAGTTGAAGAGGATTGTAATGTATAATAGGCAGATATCTATCCAGACCATCACATAGGAATTCCAAACTGCATCCGGATCCACTGCAAGTACTATGACAGTTAGGCCAGAGGTGAGAAAACTTGGATTTCATGGTTGAGTGGCTGCTCATAAGCCATACATCACGCTGGTAGATATCAAACGACACCTAGCTTGGTGTACGGAGTGAAAACATTGGACAATTTAACGGTGGGAAAACATTGTGTGGAATGACGAATCATGGTACACAATGTGGCGATCCAATGGCAGGGTATGGGTATGGCGAATGCCCAGCAAACATCATCTGCCAGAGTGTCTAGTTCCAACAGTAAAGTTCGGAGGTGGTGCTGTTATGGTGTGGTCGTGCTCTTCATAGAGGGGGATTGCAGCCTTTGTTTTGCATGGCACTATCGCAGCACAGGCCTACAATGATGTTTTAAGCACCTTCTTGCTTCCCACTGTTGAGGAGCAATTCGAGGATGGTGATTGCATCTTTCAGCATGATCGAGCATTTGTTTATAATGCACAGCCTGTGGAGTGGTTACATGACAATAATAACCCTGTAGAGGCGTGGCCTAAACAGAGGCCTCACCTGAATCCAATAGAACACCTTTTGGATGTTTTGACACCAACTTCTTTCCAGGTCTTACTGACCGACATCAGCACCTCTCCTTAGTGCAGCACTCTATGAAGAATGGGCTGCCATTCCCCAAGAAACCTTCCAGTACCTGATTGAAAGTAACCGGAATCGCCAAATGAGGTAAGTTACTCTGTCTTGCGCAGTGAGTGTCGGTCTTACTCCCTCTCGTTACATGACAAAATATTGTTCTCCCTGTGAAATTCAGTTTTCTTAAAAGTTCTTCACACTTTTGCATCAGTAATTAATTTTATATCCATCCTGTTTCTAATATTTTCAATGATTTTCCAGATACTGACTTATTCATGAAGACGAAAAAATTGTTATCTTTTTAGTATCATTTGTTGCTTTATTTCTCATTTCTGTATTGAGGTATACCGCCTCTGATACCTTTTTCAAACCATTAGTATCATGTCATAATCAGCTAACAATTGTATATAACTTTTGTCATTTTAAACTCGAATTCCAACCTAAACCTAACGCTGTAAAACATCAAGATGGGTTTAAATCATAAGTTTTATAAAAAGTTCCATAAAATTTTCAAAACTCTATAGACAAAAACAATACAATAGTTTTAGTATATATGTCATGATATTCAGCAAGATTTTTTGTATTAAATTTTTCCCAAATTAATTCTGCAAATTCGTAATCTTCATCAGTAATAACACATTCATTTAACTTATAATGGAATGTTTGTTTTCATGGAAGAAGTCTTTCTTTAAAGTTTTTGAACTATCCATACAGTCATGAGTATAAACACCATTTTAATTACAAAATTTAGTAGATCTTTTGTAAAGGTTTTGTAACTTCTTTCACCTGATCCTTTCTTAAATTTGATGATAATATATCAGTTGAAGTAGCCTTAAATTTGAATATATGAACAACCTCATTTTCAAATTTGCTCTTTTTTTTATCAAAACTAATGTATCTATCTTCATTGTTATGTATCAAATCTACTTCTTTTTCCTCACAACTGAGTTCCTTTATGGACAAGTCAGTATCATATCCCAAGAGGTTATGTAAATAAGCTGGTGCAAAACATGGATGTTTCTGTTGTTAATTACAGTTATTAGATACCAGCTTTATGTACTTTCCAATTAAATGATGATGAGGATGTACTTTTTGCTTTATTGTGAATAGTGACTTCTACATAATGAACATATTTTTTAAATTTTTTATGTCTTGATTGTTCTTGAAATGCTAACGATTTCATTTCTTCAATTTCAGAATATGAACTTCCAATTTCTTCAACTTCTTTTTACTTACATTCGATAAATTTTTATGACAGTTTGGCCTCTCTATGTACTCATATTATATCAATTCATATGTTTAATGTAATAACAGAAACCTATTGGTTCATGTTTTTGATATTTGACCGTATATGACTTTTCTAGATCAGGCTCACAGTTATCCATTTTTAAAAAGTAAACTTCCAAAATCAGAAACTTTCATTGTATATTGATAATTTTTAAAACTTATATATGACTTTTTCTCTGGTAATTCCACTTTTAGGGGTATATTTACTAAACAGTTTGAAATATGAATATCTAAATTTTGTTTATTGTTAAAATGTAAAGAACACATATCACAAATAAATTTCATTTATTTATGTTTTGAGATATGATCAATAATGAGTTCAACATTTTTATATTTTGTAACTGCCTCTACATTTTTATCTACAGGATATAATACTGGTTTTATTGGCAACAAAAAATATTTTTGATCATAATTTTGAACATAAACAGAAGCCTTTTTATATTTTTCTGGTAATTCAATGTAAGTTGAACCTCTTAATTCGATATATTTATTAATCGCTAACTGTAATTCAATAACATGATCCAGACTCCAACCAGATCCTTGAATTTGAAATTCAGACATTCATCATGTAAATTCTTTTTTCCAATTTCATAACATTTAATCAAATCTCTTTCATTCATTGTTCTATAATTATGTGTAGCAATTTAATATCCATTGTCTCTTCAGAATCTGATTATTTCATAATATAATCACAAAAATTACAAAATTGACTTTCGAACCATTATGTAATTTTAAATTTTCCATCACTGTTTCCATAATTTCTCATTTTGATACATTAAAAAAATTTGGACCAAGCATGTTTGGATTGTTCTCTAAATTTATAATATATAACCTGTTTCCAAATGCTTTATTAACTAGATGTTAATTAACTGTTTCTTTATTTTTTGTTTCTCTAATAAATTAGCAGAAAATGGAAATATTTCTTTCAAATGTTTATTTTCATCATTCTTAACAAATTATCATCATTTCAAGTTCAAACTCAGGCAAATGTTTTGACATAATTAACTTCATATTAACATGTTTAATAATAAATGCAATTGAAATTTTTTTGCTGAAATTACTGTACCTAGTAAATTAACAATTTTACAATAATCATGAATATTAATTATATTCATCCGTCACAATTTTGTCTCCGTTTATAAGAAAAATAAGTTTAATAAAGTACATGAAAATTAATTATGACAGAAAATTAAGTTAAAATGTATAAATTAGGGTAAAGTTAGAAAAATTTAAAAAATACAAAAAAAGAATCAAGAAATTATTAAAACTTAAATGAATATATGATAAATTTAGAGAGTTCAAATTGAAGATAAATTTAACTGTGTTGAAGATAGTTGCAGTTTATTTAAAGTTAAGAAAATGAACTGAGTTCAAGATAAAGACAGATTTTTAGTCAGGTTTAAGATGATTTTTTTATCGACAGAATTTTTGTTTCCGACAAATTATTCTGTACATTTTTTACATTTGCCTCAATTTTTATCTTTGGATGACATTTTGATAAAAACAACTTCAATCTTTAATTATTTTACAATTAATACATTTTACATCCAGTTTGTTTTCATCATTGTCATATATTTTCAAATATATCTTTGAATGTTCACACTTTAATTTCGTTTTAAATTATTCTTATAAAAATATGTAGAAATGTTTTTTTCTCATACACAAACAATAAATACTTGAAAAAGAGATGAAAATGCACTATAAAATAGTAAATATATTCAGAAAAATGGTTAAAATGCACTAAAACAATGGCGATTGTTATTCGTTCATGCTGATTTCACGTTTTTTGTTACCAAAATCTGACATTAGTCAAATTCGTTTTTTTTAATGAATTTTTAGATCTTTTTCGTGAAATTTACCTGAAATTTGGTGAGGTTTTCAAAATTTGTGATGAAAGAGCCAAAATAGACCAGAAACCCCAAACGTATCTACTGATAAATGTTCACAAGTGTTTACTAAATGTATTGGAAGTCATTTTTCTTATAAACATAGCTTTCTACTACAGCATCTTTCCCCCAGATTTCATTAATCCTACTGTCTTCTTTGTGGCACGGAGGGGATTGGGGGGGGGGGGGGGTGTCATCTCACAGCACAGAACTGCTGTGCACCTGGTGGCAGGATACACCATGGCAGTTATGATTTCAGGAAGCTCCTTTTCCAGCACTGCTCGACAAGTATGAAGGCTTAGCCACATCAATGTGCATAAATATCTGCCATGTTGTGGACACGGGTTCAATTCCTTGTACTAGCAAGAATTTCTCCTCAGTAGGGGAACTGGTATGGGGTATACTCTGCCTTGTGATGCCAATTCCTCAATGGGAATTTAGGACTATAAGGTCTGGAAAGTCAGAAAACCAGCAGGGAGAGCAGTTCTGCTGAATGCATGATTGTCTGTACTGCATCCACATGACACTGCATTACAGAGACTGTTACAGAAGCTGGTCAATTTCCATTGGCTCCCAGGGCTTGGATGATGAGCTGTTTTTTATCATGCTCTTGGTATCCAGCAAAAAAGTATTTGATAGTTTACTAATTCAGAATAAGAGAGTCAGAGTAACAACAAGGGCTGATAATATTATAAAGTGAATGATTTTGTTCATTAATATGAAATCAATCTATACATTTTGGCAGTCTTAACTACTATGTCCTGAATTACCTAACATAATTTTAGTAATTCAAATACAAGAGTACAGTGGCAGATCATGTACATCTCTACTCTCACCATAGAAAATATTAGCAAGACCTAACAACAGCACGGTTCATATGACAACTGAAATAGTGCATAAAACACATTTTATTAATACAAAGTATGACAAAACAAGTGTTAAAGAAAATGCTGCGCAGTTTCTCGTTAGGAACTCCACTCTATTCATTAGAAGAATTCCAAGAAATGCCCAATAGAACATAACCACATCAAACTATTCACATAAAATTCTGCATTAAAAAGAATTAATATTTCAAGCATTTAGATGAAATCATACTTATTCCAAATGACTAATCTGTAATCTGAATAGTTGGAAAAAAGTATCAGTTATCACATTACTGTCTTCTTAAATGTTCTGAGAGTAACAACAAAGGCATATAACAGAACATACTGTAAGTTTCCATTCACTAAATTGAGTTGGAAACCCGAAGGAACCTACTGTTCTTCTCGTACTGCGCCCATATGTTCAGAGAGAATTATACAGAGGGAACAAAATTTGATTAAGTAGAGTTTGGGCAGAAGTATAGTTCACCCAGGTGTTCCTTTTGTAAGACAAGCAGCAAGAGTACTTCATTTAAATCTTACTCTGGCATGCACAGTGACAGGGTTACATGTTACGAGTGTTGTGTCTAGAAATCCTGCATACTCGGTTCGGTAGACAAACAATCAAACAACTCATATCAATGAGTGTTATTTACAACAAGACAAGTACAAATACTTAACTTTGATCTGAGAATTCTTGTAGTGACTGCTGATCTCTAACTGAGCTACACAGGGTTTGCTGATGAAGAGGCTACAATGCGATGGCTAACAAAGTGGCTAATGTTGAAGCTGCTATCAATGTAGTTGCCATCAGTCAGGTGCAGCGCTTATGTTGTCTTCACCTAGGGGCTGCTGCTGTCACATTGTCGTCCTGGATGGAGGTCAGTCAGCATGCGATTGGCTGACCTCTTCTCACAGCCTTCTCTTCTCTGTCGTTTCCGACTGGCATGCTATCACTTTCTTTATGCCATAACAATGATCATCTTCTCTAAATGTAGAGTGGCTTATTTTCATCTCATCTAGTGCACATATAACAGTGAATCACAGTTATAACAGTGAATCACAGTGCCATGCAGATAATGAATTGTACCAATTATGCAGTGAGATGCACAACAGAGCTGGATACGTTACTGGTGACAATGCTGTGACTAATTGAGTAGTATGGAATTGTAAACAGTTCCTCCTACTCCACAGAAATATACAAGACATTATAGCACACATACAAACTGTGGCTTCTCTTTGACTGGGAAAGCGTATAGTGACACAGACACATTGACATAATATAACTAATTACTTGCATAATGATCAAATTAACAATCACTAAGAGAGATGCTCAAAATTGCTCTGTATTATCTTATTAATCACTTTGCAGGATTACTAATGTCTGAAAGACTATAAACTAAAGTAACTTTGTGGAGCCCTCAGCTACCCACAGCAAAGCATGATGAGGAAAGTCTCACAGCATCAGAATTTCTAGTAATCAAAGCTGCATTCATCACTATCTCTGAAAAAAATGGTCATTTGAAAAGAGCTAATATATTATTCATTGAGTATAACACAATACTGAACTCATATTCAGCAGAGGGGACAAATTCTAAGACCAGCCTTCACAGTTCATGGTAACATGGTTTTCCACTCAGCACTCTGCAGGGTACAGTATGGAATGTGGGATATGGTACACAGTATCATTACAATTCTCTTCTGCACTTATGTGTGTTAATTATACACAGAGTTACCAGTTGTTCCTTGTAGCTTTACAAGGATTCACTAATGTTGGTAAATTCGGTGTAGCATTTCTTACACATTACTGATTGTGTGTGTGTGTGTGTGTGTGTGTGTGTGTGTGTGTGTGTGTGTGTGTGTGTGTGTGTCAGTCTGCGATTTGCAGGGGGGAGGGGTTGGGGGGGATTTCCCCCCCTCTGCATCAGACCATCCCCTCCTCTGGTTTTAGTTTATGCATCCCAACCTGGGATGTTTGTTTCCCACGCACTGTAGTAAAACTTTACATATAATTTAAATTTGTGGAACCGAACACTGAAAGTTTTTAATAAGTCTTACTATAAATACTATTAATATGTTTCAGTTTTCTATCATCAGAATAAGTACAGCATTTCACAAATTTGCCTCTACTTTTTGAATTCCCCTTGTATACCTGTATGTAGATGATTTTGTAAATAAGCTTTATCTATAATGTACTTTTAAAGAAATAACAAGGGATGGCTTTTCTGATAGTGCATACGCGTGAATAGTGAGTTTCGGCATTAACATCTGTTTATAAATAGCTGTTGAACCATGCGTAATGCCATAGTCCAAGCTAGTAACAAATATAATTCTACTAACCCCCCTCCCCCCCACTGGTAAAAGCATAAATCGCACCCTGGTGTGTGTGTGTCAGGGGAGGGTGGGCTGTTCATTGTATATTATGATATCCTCTCATAGAAAAGAATTAGCAATCTTAAAAGTATGATGAATTCACCTTGCTTTTACCATTCCTTATCAGAGCCTGTGAAGAAAATGTATATTATACACAGTTCTCTTTTAAATTTTACAAGGGAATGACGGGTAACAACAAGTGAAGAGGATATGAGTAGCTGAAGGAATGTTATTTTGATTGCAATGTAAACCTTAATCAGCTTCCTGACAAAGAAGCCATAGAGAAATTTCAGAAGCACATGTTGAACAACTATATATCACATAATTATATTTAGGAGTTACAATTTGAAATGTTGAGTGTTCTGATTATAGCAAACACTACTACTCTACCCAGTGATACAATAATCATTATTCAATGAATTGACATTGTCCTTATGAAAAACTCATTTATTTAATTAATACATTTTTGTTACATAGGTTTAAACTGGCTTTCAACACATATTGAAAAGAAATGATGTCAAGGGGAATCTCTTTTCCACGGAACTGATTTGTCTGTACTGGTCCACCAGTAATTACAGATAGGTTCCTGTGTACCTGAAACAATATTGGAGCTTTCTCATACACAAAGCAGTGGTTCTATATTTTATTTTTAAAAACACATTGTATACACAGTATCTGTAATACGTGCCAGTTAGAAATTTGGATGTATCAAAGAGGCACTTAAAATTCCAATCCTCACATTAAATTTAAACTACTATCGGTATCTAGTGTTACTGTACCATGCGGATTTTATCTATCCACAAGAATGAGTTTTGAAAATTTGCTGCTTTGTACCTTTAGAAATTTTCCTTCTCTGTAATCAAGAGTATATAAACAATGGATTTGTAGTCTGTGTAGCACACCTTTGGCAAACATTCTCTTATTGTCTAGTAGCTGCAGATCCAAGTGAGACAATATCATAAGATCATGAAATCCCCCCCCCCCCCCTCAACAACAAATAGTTTGGTAAAAGCATTTATATTTTTACATACACTAATTTCTAAATTTCTCAGTGAATTTCAGGGAAGACAGTTGAATGACAACCAAGCACCATGAAAATGACAAATAAGCCTACCGAATAACAAGCTACACTTAACACAGGCTGCTCTTTTGTTGCTAGCCTATAGAGATGGGATGGGTGTCTGACCAGATGCAGAAAACATTCCAGCTGGATGTTGTTGTGTGGTCTTCAGTCCTGAGACTGGTTTGAAGCAGCTCTCCATGCTACTCTATCCTGTGCAAGCTTCTTCATCTCCCAGTACATACTGCAACCTACATCCTTCTGAATCTGCTTAGTGTACTCATCTCTTGGTCTCCCTCTACGATTTTTACCCTCCACGCTGCCCTCCAATATTAAATTGGTGATCCTTTGATGCCTCAGAACATGTTCTACCAACCGATCCCTTTTTCTAGTCAAGTTGTGCCACAAACTCCTCTTCTCCCCAATTCTATTCAATACCTCCTCATTAGTTATGTGATCTATCCATCTAATCTTCAGCATTCTTCTGTAGCACTATATTTCGAAAGCTTCTATTCTCTTCTTGTCTAAACTATTTATCGTCCATGTTTCACTTCCATACATGGCTACACTCCATACAAATTCTTTCAGAAACGACTTCGTGACACTTAAATCTACACTCGATGTTAACAAATTTCTCTTCTTCAAAACGCTTTCCTTGCCATTGCTAGTCTACATTTTATATCCCCTCTACTTTGACCATTATCAGTTATTTTGCTTTCCAAATAGCAAAGCTCCTTTACTACTTTAAATGTCTCATTTCCCAATCTAATTCCCTCAGCATCACCCAACTTAATTTGACTACATTCCATTATCCTTGTTTTGCTTTTGTTGATGTTCATCTTATATCCTCCTTTCAAGACACTGTCCATTCCGTTCAACTGCTCTTCCAACTCCTTTGCTGTCTCTGACAGAATTACAATGTCATCAGTGAACCTCAAAGTTTTTATTTCTTCTCCATTGATTTTAATACCTACTCCGAATTTTTCTTATGTTTCTTTTACTTCTTGCTCAATATACAGATTGAACAACATCGGGGAGAGGCTACAACCCTGTCTCACTCCCTTTCCAACCACTGCTTCCCTTTCATGTCCCTCGACTCTTATAACTGCCATCTGGTTTCTGTACAAATTGTAAATGGCCTTTCGCTCCCTGTATTTTACACCTGCCACTTTCAGGATTTGGAAGAGAGTATTCCAGTCAACATTGTCAAAAGCTTTCTCTAAGTCTACAAATGCTAGGAACGTAGGTTTGCCCTTCCTTAATCTAGCTTCTAAGATAAGTCGTAGGGTCAGTATTGCCTCACGTGTTCCCATATTTCTACAGAATCCAAACTGATCTCCCCCTAGGTTGGCTTCTACTAGTTTTTTCATTCGTCTGTAAAGAATTTGCATTAGTATTTTGCAGCTGTGACTTATTAAACTGATAGTTCGTTAATTTTCACATCTGTCAACGCCTGCTTGCTTTGGGATTGGAATTATTATATTCTTCTTGAAGTCCGAGGGTATTTCGCCTGTCTCATACATTTTGCTCACCAGATGGTAGAGTTTTGTCAGGACCGGCTCTCCTAAGGCTGTCAGTAATTCTAATGGAATGTTGTCTACTCCTGGGGCCTTGTTTCGACTTAGGTCTTTCAGTGCTCTATCAAATTCTTCACGCAGCGTGATATCTCCCATTTCATCCTCATCTACATCCTCTTCCATTTCTATAACATTGCCCTCAAGTACATCGCCCTTGTATAGACCCTCTATATACTCCTTCCACCTTTCTGCTTTCCCTTCTTTGCTTAGAACTGGGTTTCCATCTGAGCTCTTGATATTCATACAAGTGATTCTCTTTTCTCCAAAGGTCTCTTTAATTTTCCTGTAGGCAGTATATATCTTACCCCTAGAGAGATAAGCTTCTACATCCTTACATTTGTCCTCTAGCCATCCCTGCTAAGCCATTTTGCACTTCCTGTCGATCTCATTTTTGAGACGTTTGTATTCCTTTTTGTCTGTTTGATTTACTGCATTTTTTATTTTCTCCTTTCATCAATTAAATTCAATATTTCTTCTGTCACCCAAGGATTTCTACTAGCCCTCGTCTTTTTACCTACTTGATCCTCTGCTGCCTTCACTACTTCATCCTTCAAAGCTACCCATTCTTCTTCTACTGTATTTCTTTCCCCCATTCTTGTCAATTGTTCCCTTATGCTCTCCCTGAAACTCTGTACAACCCCTGATTTAGTCAGTTTATCCAGGTCCCATCTCCTTAGATTCCCACCTTTTTGCAGTTTCTTCAGTTTTAATCTACAGTTTATAACCAATAGATTGTGGTCAGAGTCCACATCTGCCCCTGGAAATACCTCACAATTTAAAACCTGGTTCCTAAATCTCTGTCTTACCATTACATAATCTATCAGAAACCTGTCAGTATCTCCAGGCTTCTTCCATGTATACAGCCTTCTTTTATGATTCTTGAACCAAGTGTTAGCTATGATTAAGTTGTGCTCTGTGTGAAATTCCACCAAGCGGCTTCCTCTTTCATTTCTTAACCCCAATCCATATTCACCTACTCTGTTTCCTTCTCATCCTTTTCCTACTCTCGAATTCCAGTCACCCATGACTATTAAATTTTCGTCTCCCTTCACTATCTGAATAATTTCTTTTGTCTCATCATACATTTCTTCAATTTCTTCAGCATCTGCAGGGCTAGTAGGCATATAGATTTGTACTACTGTCGTAGGCGTGGGCTTCATGTCTATCTTGGCCACAACAATGCGTTCGCTGTGCTGTTTGTAGTAGCTTACCCGCATTCCTATTGTTTTATTCAATATTAAACCTACTCCTGCATTACCCCTATTTGATTTTGTATTTATAACCCTGTATTCACCTGACCAAAAGTCTTGTTCCTCCTGCCACCGAACTTCATTAATTTCCACTATATCCAACTTTAATCTATCCATTTCCCTTTTTAAATTTTCTACCCTACCTGCCGATTAAGGGATCTGACATTCCACATTCCGATCCATAGAATGCCAGTTTTCTTTCTCCTGATAACGATGTCCTCCTGAGTAGTCCCCGCCTGGAGATCCGATTGGGGGACTATTTTACCTCCGGAATATTTTACCCAAGAGGATGCCATCATCATTTATCCATACAGTAAAGCTGCATGTCCTCGAGAAAAAATTATGACCGTAGTTTCCCCTTGCTTTCAGCCGTTCGCAGTACCAGCACAGCAAGACCGTTTTGGTTAGTGTCACAAGGCCAGATCAGTCAGTCATCCAGACTGTTGCCCCTGCAACTACTGAAAAGGCTGCTGCCCCTCTTCAGGAACCATATGTTTGTCTAGCCTCTCAACAGATACCCCTCCGTTGTGGTTGCACCTACGGTACGGCTATCTGTATCACTGGGGCACGCAAGGCTCCCCACCAATGGCAAGGTCTATGGTTCATGGGGGGAGGTCCAGCTGGATAAAGAGGCCCATTCACTAAGTGACTGTAAATGGTGCCAACATCAAACCTGACATGGTTTGTTAGCACACAAGCAGAGCGAGCAAACTGTGGAGGAAAGTAAGGAAGGCAAGACAGAAAGGGAAAGGTGCTCCTCTGAGTGATAGATGAGAGGGAGGGCGTGGAGGGGCGGGGGGGGGGGGGGGGGAGAGAAAGAGAGAGAGAGAGAGAGAGAGAGAGAGAGAGAGAGAGAGAGAGAGAGAGAGAACACACCGGTAACAAATGAAAGAAGCAGCATTCCAATTATTTACATGCCTGTATAGCTATTGTCTCCAGAGTTTTGTTCAAAGTCAAGGTAAAAAGTGAAATAATGTTAATGATGGGTGCAGGCTATAGTTCCATATAACATAAGCTGTCACACTGTCAAAGGTGTGAGATTTTGAAATAGTATCATCACTGGCATGTAGTGACTGCAATATTGACATTAATTAAAAAGGTACAAATGACTAGTTTCAATAATTAAAGCACCATCCTCTAACATAAAATACTTGACTATCATGACTCTGTTGATGTGAAATGTAATATCATAAGCATATTGTATCATAATTCACACTGCTTTGCTGCTGTCATTTGAAAGACATATATCTTCTCCAGGAAGCAATGTAATGCAACTTTCCTTTTCAGATCTATATGGTCTACCGATGTTTTAAATTATACAGGATGTGTCAAAAAGAATCATCCGATTTATGTTATTTGAGATGTATGCATGAACAATGTACTGTTGAAAGGAGCAAATTCTCAAGTTTTACATGATTCCTGCTAGGTACCAGCAGGGTGCACCCTGTCTAGTTCTTGCAGAAATGGTGCCAGAACAACAGAAAGGGTTTCCTGTTCTATGTTTTATGCAGTGCAGTTCAATAATAATGGTTCAGCATGACTTTTGTACTGGGATGGTGTGAATCCTCCTACAGTACACAGCATTAGATGATGGCATGAACAATTCCAAGGAACAGGTTGTTTGTGTAAAGGTAAATCGCTGGGCCATCCACAATTGTTTGAGACAGATGTCGAACACATCCCCCATAGTTTCAGCCCCCAATGTCCATCTAGCGTGTGTTGTGTTGATGTTTACACATGAAACTATACAAAATTCAGCAACTGAAAGCTCTTCTTGAAGGTAACACGGCCTTCACTTAATAATCAAGAACAGCAGTGTTTGCTTACAGTTGCCAGTGCTAACAGACAGGCAACACTCTGTGAAATAACTGCAGAAATGTTTGTGGCATGTACAACAAACTTATCTGTTAGGACAGTGCAGTGAATTTTGGCACTAATGGATTATGGCAACAGACGACCAAAGCGAGTGCCTTTGCTAACAGCATGACATCCCTTGCAGTGCCTCTCCTTGGCTCGTGACCACATCTGATAATATAAAAACTATGACCTGATCAGATGAGTCCTGGTTTAAGTTGGTAAGAGCTGATGGTAGCGTTTGAGGGTGGCACAGATCCCATGGAAGCCATGGATCCAAGTTCTCAATGAAGCACTGTGCAAGCTGGAGGCGAATCCACAATTATGTGTGCTGTGTTTACATGGAATGGACAGTGTCCTCTGGGACAGCTGAACTGATCATTCACTGTAAATGGTTATGTTTGGCTATTTGGAGGCCATTTTCTGCCATTTGTGGCCGAATTTTTATGGGTAATAATGCACGATGTAATTGGGCCACAGTTGCTCACAACTGGTTGGAAGAACATTCTGGACAATTTGAGCAAATGGTTTTGCCACTCCAATGCCTCAACATTAATCCAATCAAATATTTATGGGACATCATCAAGAGGGCAGACTATGCATAAGGCCCTCCACTGGCAACATTATCATAATATGGATGGCTATAGAGGCAGCAAGGCTCAATATTTCTGCAGGGGACTTCCTACGAGTTGTTGAGTTCAATGTTGTGTTGAGTTGCTGCACTAAACAGGGAAAATGGAGGTCCAACACAATATTAGGAGGTATCCCATGAGTTTTGTCACCTTAGTGTAGTTAGCTTCTCACGGTATGGGCTCAGGAATATCTTTTTGAAACACTATGCAGCTGAAAGCATGAGACTAAAGGCGAACAATTGTTTTTAAAATAAAGAGATCTATTTCTACATCTATAATCTCACTCCCCAAAATACTGTGAAGTACATACTAGAGGGTACTCCCATTATGCCCCATATTAGGTTCTCCTACCATTCCTTTCACATATGTGTCTGTCTGCTCTGTAATAAGTCTCATTTGGGCTATAGAGCCCCACAGGAACAATACACAGGCCCTGAACTATATCTCTACATTTTTCATTTAATACTGTTGCCTGAACCATCAGAAGTGGGCTTTTATAGGATAGTTGATGTCTACCTTCAGGCATCTGTCAGGTCAGGTTTTACAGCATTTCATTATGTAATTTTAGAAAGCATTATAAGGAGAATAGAACAGTAATCTTCATGGAGCACTTTAAAATTAAAATTAAAACAGTTTGGTCATAACTGAACATTTTCTAACAAATTTCAACCAGTTTCAGACAAATAGCAATCACCTTCAGATACAATAAGATAAGTACAAGGTATATTTCCTTCCATATTGGAATTGTACTTACCTATCAGTGTATATGGTCTGAAGACGGTCATTTTTTGGCTGAAATCAGTTGCAGTCTTTTAATCAATGTTCTATTGGGATCAAAACTGTTTTAACTTTAATTTTAAGAACTTTTTATGATTTCCTCTTGTAAGCCAAAAATACCTGTCCCAATACATGCTGTCCTTCTCTGTATACAGTCTGCATTCCCTCATATATGTGAGTGATCTCAGTTGTTACTCATTGAATTTGTTGTTATAGGATACTATGCTTTTGCATTTCTTATCTCTCTTTCTCTTTCCTTCCCCCACCCCCTCTCCTCCTAGAAAGCTGCTGTCTCAAGGTAAGCAGACTGCACAGAAGAAAATCACAATTAAGGGCCACACTGCACATACTGGTTCATTTGAAAAATAAGTCACCTAATTATAATTTTCTTTCTTACTCTAAAAATATATTAATTCATTTGTACCAAGGTGCAGATTCGAACCCAGATCAACTGCTCACTAGGCAGACATGCTACCACTTCACCATCTTGGCACAGTGAGATTACCCAACTGCATGGACAAACCTGCAAGCCTCCCTCCTCGATCCAAATTCCTGTTCACTCCTCAGCTAACTTGGCATTCCTAGTTTAGGGGGAATACTAAGTGGGCTGAGGCATGAAAGAGAATTGGGATTGAGGAGGGAGGCATGCCAGGGTTGGGTGAGTAATTGTGCAAAGCCACTGTACTAGTGTGGCATAGTGTTTAGTACATCTGCATAGTGAGGAGGAGATCCAGGTTCGAACCCTTTCCTCAGGAGAAGTTTTCATTTGTCACTTCGGTATGTATATGAATATCATAGATGTGATTCTGGTGTGAGGTGCTGGTGGTGGTAGTGGTCATGTGTGTATATGGTGTGCTTGCTTGTGGGAGTGTGGTTGTGTGTGTTTACTTTGATGAAGAAGGCTGTGGCCAAAAGCTGTAATGTGGTGTTGTGCCTGTCTGCAACTCAATGGGTCATCTTAACAGCAAGTAGCAATCAGTACTTTTCCTACAATTGTTGATATTCCAAGCTGGAGTTTCATTGTTTGATAGATGTTTGAGAATTGAAATGGTCTCTGGAACCACATAGTTTCATTAGATCAAAACTGTTACTTCTCTTACTACACATAATAACTGCCCCTAATCAAGGCAATGCATTTCTGTAAACTCTTCATTTTTACTGACTGTGTAAGAAAGATTAATAACTGAAAAGGTTATTTTTTGTACCCCATTCAGCTGAGATGCCGAGTCGCAGGTAGGCACAAGAAGAAGACTGTCAGGAAGTGAGCTTTCGGACAACTAGCCCTTTGTTGGAAATAGAAAACATACACACACACACACTTATGAAATTGCAACTCACACACACACATGACCACAGTCTCTGGCTACTGAAGCCAGACGCTGGCAGAGGTTAGGGTCTGTGTGTGCATGCTGTCTGTTTCCATTGAAGGCCTAATCAGCTGAAAGCTCACTTTCAGACAGTCTCTTTGCTGTGCCTATCTGCGATTCAGCATCTCAACTATAAGGTGAGTACTGACTATCCTTTTCCTAATATTGTTACATTCCATCCTGGACATTCCACTGTTTAAAGATCAACAATTATTTGTATCAACAGTTCCACATATATTTTAAAAGAAAATAAAAATTTGCACATCAGCTGTGTTGTGGGGAATGTTTTTCATAATATCAAGAAGCTATGTTACTCATAGAATTATTAAGCTATGTAAAGAAAGTGAAACATTTGCTATTATCTTTGAATGGATATTGTTTTGAATACAATTATGTGCCAAACTCTGGAGGGAGATTCTCTACAGTAGGACTATTTCAAAGTCCTCTTTCATTTGTACTACAATATTTAAAGGTCTTGACTGCAATAAGTGAAGGCTTCACAGTGTATGAATTCTATAAGTGAAACAGAATGTATAATCATGTAACCAGAACTGCTGATTTATGGTGGTTTACATAATCTATAGCATAATGTTCATTTCAGCCCTTCCATCCTTTATGATGATGTAATTTCCACAAATTTTTATGTAACAGTCAATGATACGTAGTGCTATAAGGAACAGTGATATGTGAATATACTGCAGCCATTTTGTAAATTTCTTGCAGTTTTATTTCTATGTTTGTCGAATTAGAAGTTATGTTATGTGTTATGGGTGAGTATGAAGTTTCAAGTATAGGATGAAGTACTGTACAATGTGTAGCCTGTAACTGTTTAGAAGTACTTAATCAGACTGCAACACATACATATCATGGATAAATAATTATCTCATACAATTTATATTATCATTTCATGAAATACTGACAATAGTGTTTAATTAATGTTATGAATAAGATACCAGTAACAGTCTGGTGATAAATGGTATTGCCCCTACACCACTATCACCTACTTGTATTTTGAAGCTGCTACTCATGTAATCTGTGAGTTTTGTGATAACCTTGAATTTCTGCAATTTTGCAATAGCCAATGTTAGTTGCAAGCTTTATAAGAGTGATGGAGGAAACAGTATGGCATCTATAGTGTTTGAGGCTGTGTCCAGCACTTTTACTGAGTGCAATAAATCAAGAAAACTACTAGGTACATGTTTACATTTCATTTAAACCATTGGAAATTATAGTAAATAAGGATTCCAGTCATATTATTAAAAATCAGGAAAGGTGTTTGAAAATCTGTCATGTGTATATTGGAGTTGAATGAATTGCATTCCCAATATCATCCATCAAATGGATACTGATATTACCACCAGGCGATATTAGGATCAATTGTTTTAATTTGTAACCAATAAACGACATAGTTACTTCTGTCTGGCTGTCCAGAAAAAAAGAAATGGGAATGATGAGAGCATTGAAGATGTATGAAGTACCCAGATCAACAATTTGAGAATACATTGTAAGACATGCAAAAGGACAAACTGAAAAGGAAACTCAGTTGTAAGACAGAAACTTGGTAGGAAATATGGAAATGAGCATACAGCATTGTGGGCCAGGAGTCCGTCACTTGGGGAAGTTCGGCAAAGAGGGTAAGTACTTATTGCATTTGATGCCACACTGGGCAACTTGTGCGTCAGAGATGGGAATGAAATGATGATGAAGACAACACAACACCCAGACCCTGAGTAGAGAAAAATCTCCTACCCCAGCCGGGAATCAAATCCGGGCCCCTTGGTATGGCATTCCACCACACTGACCACTCAGCTAACGGGGTGGACACTTGGAAGGAAACACATGATGACATGTGAAGTAGAGAAAGAACTGATCTAGTACTATACAGAAGGGGAAAAGATTATTTTTGGTTTGACGCGTAAGGAGTTAAAGCAGATAGTGTTTGAGCTTGCCTTGAACAATCTGCCTTACCCCTCTTATATACCAGTAAATATGGCACATTAAAATTGGATTAACTTATTTTTGAAAAGAAATGGTTCCCAGTTAACAACAGGAACACCACAATCATTGACAAGAGCTGGAAACTTAGGCTTTATTCAAAACAATGTGAAGTCATTTTTCTGTATTTTAAAAGCAGATCAGCTAAAATCAAGTTCAACCCTACCAGAACATTTAACATACACAAAACTGGAATCACAACTGTCCAAAGCAAAAATGTGAAACTTATTTGTGTGTAAGGAAAATTGGCAATTTACAGTGTCATTGGCCGAGAGGGGATATCTGAACACCATGTCAGGTGCCAGCTAGTATGTCACTCCAATATAGCTTACCCCAGAAAAAAGCAGGACTTGAAGCTAATGACGGGAGTTCCTCCTGGAGCTATTCCAAGATTTTGTCCATGTCTGTATTACAACTCATAGCATGCATAGGATGCACCCTCTAGATATTGCTTTCATGAAGCCATTTAAAACTTTATATTCAAGAAATTGAGACGTGGATTTACAGTAACTAGGGTAGAGTTGGGACACAGTGTGAAGTAGCTGAACTCATGGACAAAGCATACGATGGAGCAGCAATCGTGAGAAATGCACTGAATGGTTCTCATGGCACTGGTAACTGTCCTTATAATGACTCAGAATTTACTGAAGTTGACTGTATTCATGAACTGAATGATAACCAACCAAAGTCTATTTCTGAAGATCATTGTGGGCCTTAACTGCTTGCAAATATAGTCACAGCTGATCTAGCACTTAGGCCTGTATCACATTGCACTGACAGCCAGGTTCAGTCTATTGATGAAGATCAACCTCAAATCATGTCACATTCTACATCTGATGCCATCACTATATCCTATAAACTTGCCCATGGATGTAAAAGATGTGCCAAAATTTCAACCAGTGTCTCAAAACTGAGGAGTCCTGAGAAAATGGTGTTGAATAGTACTTCTTGTAAGAAAAACCTGAAAACCTTTTATGCTTCTAAAGGTACAAACACTTCAAATGAGGCTTCAAGATGTGGAGCAACATGAAAGAGTAATTCAGCCAACACTAAGAGGAAAGTTAAAAGAAAGTATAAAAGCTCAAGTTCTAACAATGATTTTGCTCACGAACCTTGACAAGTAGACACCAAAGGTGATATCAATCTGGACCTTGATTACTATTCGGTGGTTGCTATCTGTACATTTTGCCATAAGAAGTTCTTTCTGTCTGAATAACTAGCTCTTAAATTTGTTTTACATAATTCTGACAAATAAGCTCATCTAAATATGGAAACGTGTAACAATTTTCCAACAAATTCTAAACTTTTAACTTCCTTTTAATTTAAATCCAGTTACAAAAGCTAATCCAATATGTGCTCTTCCATTTTCAAACAGGAGGTCCTATTGCCTGGTGAGCAAAAGTAGGAATGGGGATTCACAATATTTTGAACCCACTCTTGAAAAATTTTCGCTTATTAAGGTTTCCTAGTTTACTCAAACTAGCATAGCTTAAGAATCAATTTGGCAAATTCAAGCCAAAGGAGCATAGTTTATAGAAATATGCATTAGGTTTCGAGGTCTATTTCACAAACCAGGAGGCTGATAAACAGAGAAATAATTATGATAGACAATATTTGAGGCCCATTACATTTTTAAATATTCTTTCTTCTTGATTTTACTGTGAATCATAGTGAATATTACCAGTCAGACAACTATTTGAATGATGTTTAGTTTACTGTCACTTCTTCCCTGACAAACTATGTAGAAATAATTTGCCGGAGAATTGCTTTTGAATTGCATTATGAATATTTTATTGTAAGACAACAATAACATTGTTTCCAGAAATTAAATTTATAAACTGGGTTTTGAATGCTAACATTGCAGTTCGAAGCAAGATGATTTATTTTGCGGGTTCTAATAATATAACAATAAACAGCAACAACTAAAAAAAGATCACTATAGGTTAATGTCTAACAACATAAAAGTCACTGGATATCCATGCTAGGCAGGACAAAAAGAAAGGAGGAATCAGCAATTGCCTCACTGAAAGGAACGTCTTGACAATTCCTGAAAGTAAATTAGATAAACCTAAACTAGGTTGGAACGACTGGCATATGAACTGCACTTCTACTAAATATGAATCCAGTGATGTGACCACAGTGACACATATCTCAATTCAGCTTGAAATGAATAAACTGGCAGTGGACCAAATACTCAATGTGACAAAACAAAAGTGAAGCACTCAGAGGGTATGGTCAAATGTAAATGTAATTTCATATGCGCAGACACCATTGGCAGGTACATAAGTGATTAGAGTTGCAGTTTTCTGTAACAGGCAGAAAGGCCATTAGAGTGCATTACTTTTTGTCACGTTTAGTGTTGTTACCAGGACTGGTAGGGTATATAAGGGGAGTGAACTGTATCAGATGTTTAGTTATTCCTGTGAAGGACTTGGAGATGCCACTTACATGAGACAGAATTGTCAGCACCTGATAGAGCTAGAAAGTAATCTCATTGTGGGTTCTCATCCAGCCAGCTCAGTGAGCTGAGCAGTATCCAGATTTGTGGGGCATTTGGATGTGGCAATAGGCCATTGTTGCACTGCATGGGAGTGTAAGGGAAAGCATACTGACCATCAGGGTTCCTGTCAACCACATGTAAACACCACAAGGGAGTATCATCATATTGTACATGAAGCACTTCATAACCCTGTCACATTTGCACCTGCCATTTAAGAACAAACAAGGGCCTACCTACAACATCCTGTGTTATCCTGCACCATTGATCAGAGACTAGTAGCAGTTGGATTAGGCAATTGCTGTCCCTTTTTAGGCTATCACTAAACATCACAAGACAAACAGCTACATTTTGAATGATGCTGTGCACAGGAAGACTGGAGTACTGATGAATGGCATTGCATTGTGTTCAAAAATGAATTGTGGTTCTGCACTAACCTAAACGATCACTGTTACTGAGTATGGTGGCAACCTGGAGAGAGGTCACATTCTTTTGATGTTTTATAGAGCCACTTCAGTGTTATTCCTGCCATCACAGTCTGGAGAGCCACCAGGTATGACTTCTGGTTACAGCTGGTAGTCAGTGAGGGACTTCTGATGTCACAATATTTCATCAAGAACTTAGTGCCTCTTCATATGTTACTTCTCAGGCAACATTATTGTGGTGCCAATTTTCCACAGGACACTCATCACTCACACATGGAACATGTCTCTATGAGCTGTCTGCATGATGTTGAGGTAGGCTACTCTTTTGGCCAGCAAGATTCCAGATCTCCCCCAACGAACAAGTGTGGGATCAGCTTGGACATCAGCCCCACACCAATTCCAGTATCAATGATACCAAAGGCTAGTTACAACTGTTTTCCAGCTGTCCCCAGGAGAGGATATAACAGGTTTTATGCACTATTCTCAACATAGTCGTACATGCAGGCCAGAAGAGATATAAGATCATATTAATTAGTGAGCTGATGCTGCCAAGTTCAATATCAATTTGAACTCATATTGTAATATCTGAAATAACGTCACATACTGTATCAATCCATGAAGTTTCATTTTGTTTCTTTCTCCCATTCTGGGTGCTTTACACTTTTTGTCAGGTATTGTATAATGTTTCCAAATTAACAAAGCGCATGGGCCATGTGTTTTAATAAACAATCTTTAATTTTTTGCACTCATGTCACACAGAGTGATATCCTAAGAATAAAAGTGTTTATTACTCTAATGCAAATGGTGAATATAATATGACATGATCACAAACTGTCATTTTGTTGGTATCTCTTCTAACATATATTCACTAATGTCATCTGTCTTAAGTAATCCATCACTGTTTGAAATGAATATTAAAACTGACATCTTTATCACTGCAAGAAACTGTATAACTTTATTACTGACAGTTAAAGCTTTCAACAGCTCAGAAACGTTTGAAATATGCTGCCATAAAACTATTTCACCAATTACTCCATAACAACAGGTATATCAAGTGTCAATATAAACTTAAATTGTTTCTTCTCCTTCTATTCTAGAAATGAATACCTATTTACAAACTAGAACCACCATAGAAGACAAGAGAAACATGAATTTGTTGTTGCAATACCTTGCTGTTGTTCACTTAAACATGCCATACAGACATACAAATTTTTACTAAGTGACGCGGCTGAAATAAAGATACAATGAACCAAATATTGCTGAATAAGGCCTTGTTATAAGTTTCAGATTTTGAAACTGGCCTAAGATTATCTTAGGTTTTCTGGAAATTTCTGACATTATCAACTCAGCTGAGTATTGGATCAAATGATTGTACAGCATACTGAAATGCACACTTGAAGCACTTTATGAAATTTCCTTCTTGATAGCATTAAAATTAATCGTAACATGCAGTAGAAGAGAAAGTAGGAGGTACAAGAGTTAAGAACATGTTTCTCATTTCTCAAAGTCTTGCCTTATACAAGAGACTAAAAACTGAAGGAGCATTTGTGATTGAAATAAATAACAAAATTAACAGCCTGTCATTGCCTGAGGAGACATCAAACATAGATCTGAAAAGTAACTAGCAATTTAAATTAAATAACTAATTTCAGAAAAAAGCTTACTACATGAAAGTCACCATCCCTAACACCATCACAGTAGGTGTTACGTAAACCAGATTCAGTAACACTGTAAACTGTTCCTTTTCATTCTGGTCATATATATATGACGGATAACTACTAAGTACGAGGGTCTTTTGATAAGACAGGTAAATCTCCATTAAAGAATGGAACATTTTTGTTGAGCT
Source organism: Schistocerca serialis cubense (assembly GCF_023864345.2). Classification (NCBI taxonomy): domain Eukaryota; kingdom Metazoa; phylum Arthropoda; class Insecta; order Orthoptera; family Acrididae; genus Schistocerca; species Schistocerca serialis. The sequence goes on from NC_064640.1 coordinate 816,665,326, forward strand.
TTCATGACTGATAAGTCTGATTATTCCAAGGATTGTATAAAGAAATTCAACAATGTATAGTGTACAGTCCATTCACCTGGTCCTCCTCAATGCAACATGCCAACTTCCTTGATGTTGACCTTCACCTCAAGGATACATCAGTACTTCTGTCTCCATCAGATAAACAATACCTCCATTCTGACAGCTGACATCCATTTCATACCAAGAAGTCCCTTCCATACAGCTTCAATACCAATGGTCATCACAATTTTTGTGTCATACAGTCCCTCTCCAAATATGCCAAGAATCTCACTGAGGTCTTCACAGACTGAAATTAATCTCTCAACCTCGCCCAGAAACAGATCTCCCATATGTCGTCTCTCCACTTACATAACATCTCACACATATCTACTGTATAAGAGGATGGATCCCATAGTGGGAAATAACCATCTAGAACTTAAGCACATCAAAATAAATTAATTAACAGACAACAGATTCAGTAGGGTTTAAAGTAGTATTAGTTTTTGGGTAACTCATTAAGAGATTTTTTTGCAGTTTTTTTATTAGCAGATTTAGTTGTGGTACTAAAAGAATTAAATACTAGAAATACATAGTTAATAAATATATTGCTATTGAAGTAAATGTGATTTGTGTGCCTTGTTTGAGTTTTTCAGGTAATATACTGTAATTATGAAGAAAAAAATATCCACTGTCTGGCCATAATGGAGAGCTATCCTCGAGGCTCAATACCACTAAGGGCTGGAGCAAGTCAATCACATTCTCTACCAGTGTTCTGAATACCTCTAGCCATGACTGGAAAGTAGAAATGGCCTACCTACTGTACTCACCACCCCTTCCACAGTGGTACCCTGCTGCCCGCCAACCCCACGCAGTACTTCTGCCCATCCCTACTCCATCCCTTGTCACAAACACTTGCATCAAGGATCATATCCCTGCAATAGACCTAAATGCAAAACCTATCCCATAAATCCTCCCACTACAACCTACTCCAATCAGGTCACAGGCATCTTCTGCATCATAAAAGTAAGGACTACTTGTAAAAGCACCCATGTCATCTACAAACTATGCTGCAACCACTCTGCGGCTATCTGCATGGGCGTGAAACTACCAAGTTGTCTGCATGAATGGCCCTGCCAATCTGTGGCTAAGGTGCAGCTGGATCACTTAGCTGCTGAGTGTTCTACTCAGTATGATGTTCTTTTCTTTAATGACTACTTCACAGCTGGCACCATTTGAATTATTTCCACGTACTCCAGCTTTTTGGAACTGTGCAGCATAACCTCCCCCTAAAACATATCCCTTTTCCACGTAAACTCCTTGGCCTCTGTCTCCAGTAGTCCCTGTCCTAAACCTAGCAATTAACTTCTCCGCTTCCAATCCAATACTGCACATGCTTCCTAATCCACCAATGCAGCTTCCAGTCTTTTCCCCTTCCCTATTTCTCGCCATACTCTTCCCTCTCACTCTCCCCCACCCCTGACAAAGCACAGCCACAAAACGCTAGCAGCCCTATCCTGTCCCCACCACATCCCTGCACTCTCCTACAGGTAGCAAAGTGTCTTTCCCCAACCTTTCCTTGCAATCCCTCCTCCTCCCCAGTCTGTGCCTTCCGCTAATCTTGTGGTAGTGTGCCTGGTTTTTATTTCAGAAGATGGACTCAGTCTGAAAGCTTAATATTTTAGCAGTCTTTCCCATTGTGCTTGTGTGTCACTTAGTGACTCCTCTATGTACATACTTTTCTTTATCAGTGTTTCCTTTCCCAATGGCTTCATCGCTCAACAGATCTAGCAGCTGTATAGTTTGTGGTGCTGTAGTGCTAACAATAAGAGACTCTGACATTTTACGTATTACTCCATGTAAAGCACTAATGGATCCTCAGTCTCAGCACTTAAAGAGTAGAGTAGTGATTTGTTCAGTGGGAACATGTGAGCAATGTGAAGCCCTTACAGTTGGAAAAATATACAATGTTCACATAGCAAGTTGTGACAATTGATACACTACGCAGCTGAACTCAATTAAAAATTTTCTTCTCATTACATTTAATAATTTGTTTTGCCTGGCCTCTGTTGCATAGTGGTTCATACTTAGACTGTCCATTAATCAGTAAACAGAAGAAACTTTACACAAAATAGAAGAAAACTGCATCTGAAAAAAATGCGAACAGTAGTGTCACAATGCTGTAGAATTTTATCATGAAGACGATAAAATATACTTGCCACATGCAGTTTATTATTCTGTATCAGAAAACCAGAAAAAAACAGTTTTCTTTTATTTTAATATATTATTATGATATTAATCTTAAAGTGGCAATTATTACTGACAACAAATTTGGCACAACTACTGCATTAATGTAAATAGTTAAGGATCCTGAATTAATAGACAATGTCTAAAGCATTGTCAGTATTCTATAAATTAAATGAAATCTTAAAATTTTGTTAGTAATTTGATTTCAGATAGTGATAGTGGTAAACTATGTTGTGAGACATAAGAAAGTGTTTTCATAACTTCCAACAGCTCATTTAAAATACATTTCAGAGCACTGTAACCTGTCCAGATAAATGAGCATGTTAAAGCACTCACTTCCAGGACACAGGAAGGCACATCAGCTAAATGTCAAATCCACCTCATAGATTAATAATGGGGTTTATGGGCTATTCTGGCTATGATTTTTAGCCAGTTTCCATACTTTAGCTTGTATATAAAACCATTTAAGAAGATAGGACAGACTAACAGCAGCCTCTCAACACATTTACTCTCTCATATGAAGTTTGGTATGAGGAACCAGTAACACTTTTGGGAAAAAAATTGGCAGCATTCTTAAATATAAATGTAGGATCAAAAGTACCAGCAACACCTATTATAAGCAAATTTGCCTACTCTAGGACAGAAGGAGGGAAATGCACAGCCCTAAAAATATATCAGAGAGTCCTTTTTGAATGAAATGTGCTGGCAGCTAATGAATGACTGAAATAGACATTAAACTCATTTTTCACTTGGAATCTTCTCCTATACCACATATAACTGAGCCTGAAGTAAATATTGACTTATGTAAATGATGAGCATATAGCAATATTTCGACTATACAAACCTACTTCTCTTTCTACATAATTGGAAATGGTCACCAATATACTCCCAGAACATGCAAATAACTACAAAATACTTCTTCAATTCCCATCTAAAAGATACTCTGAATGAGCCCTCATGTTATGTCACTGGAGCCATTCCTAATCAGAACATGTCTGGTGCCAGGATGTCATATGATGTACAAAAAAAGTCCTACACATTTAGAAGAAAATCAATGTGGTATACAATGGGTTTTTATGGATAAACAACTGTAATATATATCTAAGAACACTTATGCTATCTGCCAGACATTTTATATGTTTGGATAGAATATCAAAGAATTTTATGGCTGAGAATTGCATTCCTTCCTGTGACACAGTTAGATTCACCAAAGGGAAGTGCAGCTCACTTTTTATTCTAGGATTGTATTGGCGAATATCTCTGTTACTTCCAAACTACAGTGAGTTGAGAACAAATATAATGAGTGAATAAATGTGCTGGAAGGATGTGTTTAAAATTCCCTATTACTTAACAGATTCCTCAAAAATTTGAATGTGTTGTCCTCACATTTAATTCTAATTACTTCCTTTTGTGTAGAGAATACTTTTTGCCTAAGTGGAGAGTTATCCTGGGATAAACTGATTAATCACTAAGATTGAACATGAAGAGCAATGGGCCCATAATAGAAGTCTTTGGATTAATCAGTGTAATTTCTCCCCATGAAGGTGATATGCTGTCCCTCTTTGCAATTTCAATACAACAAATAACCAAAATTGCAAAATATCTCTATTACTTGATCATGGCTAGTTTTGGGTTTTTATGCATAACCCATCCTCAAATCATGCATCGAATCAGAATAAATGTTACTCAAGACACCAAAAACTCATTACAGTCAGTTTGCACAGGAGTACAATGAAAACTGGATACATGTTTCATGATCATTTGCACTGTACTCCATTTTGCTAATAATTGTCATGATTCGTTGCTGTGTGGAGTGGTATTCGTTCTGCTTGGATGGATGATCTGAGAATGAGTTATGAATAAAAACATAAAACTGGTAATCATCAAGTAATAAAAAGAGCATTTTACAACTTTAGCTGTTTGTCATATGGAAATGGTATCACAAGTTGCTGGCCCTTCAAGAACCTAGCATGCTGGAAACTTATGTCCCTCTTTGTATTACCCACAAGCCTAGTGTAAAATTTTTCATCCTGATTCATAAATAGGAACTAAATCTGGCATGTGCTGAACAAGCTATCCCATAAAAACTTAATTTCTCTTACGGTACATTGTGATTGAACAATAAAATGTCTTTAATAACTCAGAGACATTTTCAACTGATGATCCTTTACCGTTTAAAAATTTTAAGTGAAGATATTATCAACTTTATCAGTAGAGTGATTCTTATGAGATCCCAATTGTGATTTTGTAAGTATCCCATTCTATTCGGGTGGATGACAACGATTAAGAGAGTTAGGATATGGGCATTTCTGGTATCAGGCATTACGGGCTACACAACAAAAAACCTATATTTATATTATTTTGTGAAATTTTAAGAGAGTTCAAGGAGAAAAAGTGATCAAGTAGCTTTCCTTTATAAATTTTAGCAAGAATTGGGATAGTGAACATTTGACTAGAGAAAATTCTGTGTTACAGTACTATAGCTATCATTCTTGCACAGTTGGAGTTTTACACCATGTCATGCAAATGAGTGCTCACACTCATGGGTATATGAGGGGATCCCTTAAATATCAGAATAACGTTGCTGTGGGTGGACCTTGTGTAGTATGTATTTCTGCCAATAGGCATGTATAGTGGAGCTTATTGCCAGTTCAGTACTACCTGTGTTGTCATTTGGCTTGTTCTGTTCATCTGCAGTGATTGTTTTTGCTGGTACTGTTTTGTTCTTGTTTTACTTTTATGATGACAAGTTTAAGTGAACAACACTTTGCAATCATTTCAGAAATGTAGAACTCGTAAATGTTAATAATATTGGGCGTAGATTCCACACATTACATGGATTGCACGTTAACAACATGGGGAAAAAACTGCTCGTCGGAAAAATTGAAGAAATTATCACCAAGAGGCATCAAACACTAAAAAGCAAAATCATCCTGGATTGGCCCCCCAAATATTCGAAGGAAACAATGCCAGAAAGACCTCACTCACCAACATCAACAACAAAAGAAGGAACTAGGTGCCTCCAATATTCAGGCACAATGAATGCAGTAACAGCTCTACCAATTGCAGACCCAGCTCTAACACCAGCAGCAATATTATCAACATTAGGAGCAGCAGCTGAACAACTACCAGGGGAGCCAGACACAGAAGAAAATTCTGCTGCAGATGATAATAGAAGAATAGGTGCAGTCGGGAAAAGAAAAGCAGTACTTCCAGCACACCTGAATGATTTTTTATTGACAAGGTAAAGGTAAGTGATCAATTAAATATGCCAGAGTCTAACAATATGCCAAAGCCTAACAAACCTTTTAATTTCATGCTGATTCATCAAAATGTCCAATCATTGCTAAACAAATTAAGTGAAGGTGAAATTTTATGTGCTGATGAGCTAAAAACGTTTCTGTAATGTGTATAACTGAACACTGGCAGCCTAAAGATGCAATGTCAGTCACAAAACTTGCAGACTTCAATCGTTCTTCATCATTTTCTAGAATTACATTCAGTCATGGAGGGTCATGTATGTTTGTTAAAAGTGGCATTGATTATTGTAACATAAAACCCATTGAACTGTTAGCTGAAGAGAAAATTTTTGAAGTATCCGCAGTTGAACTCTCTGCATTAAAATTAATAATCATCTGTGTATATTGGAGCCCTGATGGGAACTTAAATGATTTCTGTCACCAACTAGAAGCAGCTTTAAATACTATAAAAAACTTCAACAAACCAGTGATCATATGTGGAGATTGTAATATTGATTTTCAAGAAATCTCAAAAGACCAGCAAAGCTTGATGACATATAACATAAAAGCCACCATAGACTCTCCTACAAGAGTTACACCAACAACTAGCTCAACACCTGGTCATTAAAAAAATAAAGTAACCCTAAATGTAAAGAAAACTAACTATATTAACTTCCAATTGAACAAAAAACACAATGCCACTAGAATAAAAGTTAATAATAATGAATTAGAATGTGTAACAAGTACCAAATTCTTAGGGATGAATGTAGACAGCCAACTGAAATGGACAAACCATGTCAACATTTTGGCAAAGAAATTATCCACAGCATGCTATGCTCTTAGAATCCTTGCACCGGTATGCAATAATACCTGTCTTAAAATAACATATTACGGATATCTACACTCAGTCCTCAGCTATGGGATCATGTTTTGGGGAACAAGTGCCAGTAACATACAAACTGTGTTCAAAGTACAAAAAAGAGCCATAAGGATAATAACAAATAGCAACAACAGGGCCCACTGTCTAGAATTATTTAGAAAGCTGGGAATTCTAACTGTTTCTTGTGAGTATATCTTTCAGAACATAATGTTCATTAAGAAAAATCTTAACATGTACAACACAAACAGCCTAATACATGACCATGAAACAAGAGCTAGTCACCACATCCATCTAGATAGAAAGAACAAGGCAAAGAGGCAAAAAAGTATATTTTACAATGGGATAAAACTGTACAACAAATTACCACAAGAAATTAAAGAAATAAATGAGCCCCTCACTTTCAGACAAAAGCTTAAAACCTTTTTAGTAAGTAAAAGTTTTTATACTGTAAAAGACTATTTAACATAGATGTAGATTATTAGCAACATATGACATTATCACCAAAATATTATGTAATTATAAATATGTGTATGACTAGTTATAAAAACTACACAAAATATGAGAAACCTGTTTAATTGTAAATGTAAATGTGTGCTCATGTGTTGTAATCTGACGACATCCATACAATATTTATTGTTCTACGGATGAATAAATAAATTAATAAATAAATAAACAATTGATCAGATATTAATCAACACAAATGTAAATCACAATTTCTGTGCTAGAAATCTTAATACTGGCTTCAGTGATCACTATGCACAGTTTATTGCTTTGCACACCCCAAGTGAAACAACTGAGAAAGAGGAACTTGTAAAAGAAGCAAGGAAATTCACTAACAAACAAATAAACCTTTTTGTACAGAGACTAAGTGAAGAAACTTGGTATGAAGTGTATACTTGTGAAAATACTATCAAAAAGTTTGAAAAATTCATGGAAATCTTCATGTCATACTTTGAAGCTACATTTCCATTAAAAAAGCAAAAATGTCAACCTAACTTCAAAAAGAACAAATGGATTACAACAGGTATTAGAATATCTTGTGCAGAGAAAAGAAGATTACACGATATAGCAAAGACACAGAACATGCCTCATGAATTTCATTTGTACCTGAAGAATTACAAGAGGATCCTCAAAAATGTTGTAAGGAAAGCTAAAACAATGGCAAATGACAAATACATTGAAAATTCAAAAAACAAATCTAAAGCTATATGTGAAGTTATAAAAAATCAAACAACAAGTGAAACTAAAGAATATAAAAATATGAACTTATGTTATGAAGGACAAATGATTTCTTGCCCAACAGAAATTGCAGGGACCTTCAACAAATATTTTGCAAACGTAAGTGAACAGTTGGTAAGTGGACTGGAAGAACACAACAAAATATCACCTCCACCATGCAATAGTGTGAGAAATGTGTCTACATCTTTGTTCCTTTCACCCACAAATTCTGAAGAAATTTTATCAGTTATAAAAACCTTGAAAACAGGGTACTCATGTGGAATTGATGGAATACCAGATGCAATTATTAAAAAATGCTGTCTTGCCTTAGCTGAACCCTTGACACATTTGTGCAACAGCTCACTGGCATCAGGAACCTTCCCTTCGTGCTTAAAAACAGCAAAGCTGAAACCACTGTTCAAAAAAGGAAATCCAGAATGTCTTTCAAATTATAGACCAATAGCCCTACTGCCTGTATTTTCTAAAATTTTAGAAAAAGTTTTTTATAAGAGATTGTCTGATTTCCTAAATAAAAATAAAATTCTCTCTCCTTCACAGCATGGCTTCAGGAAAGGCTATTCAACTGAAAGTGCAATATTTGAACTTCTTAATGAAATCTATACTAAACTGGATGCAAGTGAGTATGTGACAGGCATATGTCTTGATTTATCTAAAGCTTTTGACGTCATTGACCATACTGCCCTACTGCAGAAGCTTGACCAGTTAGGAATTAGAGGTATATCCAATGAGTGGCTCAAGACATACCTATGTGGTCGCAAACAGGTGGTTGAAGTGCAATATACTGACCATAACAAAATCAGCTACTACTATACGGGATATGAAAATGTGAAATATGGTATCCCTCAAGGTTCAATATTAGGACCCATTCTGTTTCTCCTCTATGTCAATGATCTTATGTACAACAAGTATTGCCAAACTACCCTCCAGTTTGCAGACGATACAAGATTCCTTATTAGTGGTAAAACAGAAGAAAAACTAAAAGACTCTGCTATCCAAACAATGAACAGTGCAGAACAGTGGTTCAGCTACAACAAGCTAATTATAAACAAAGAAAAGACAGTAGCACTGAACTTCTATAATGTAAAATGCAGACACCACCCAAACATAGAAATAGAACTTAGGGACAGAGTTCTTGAAACTGTTGACAGCACTAAATTTCTGGGACTCTGGCTCCAGAACAACACAAAATGGGAGGTACATATTGAATATTTGCAAAGAAAACTAAGCAAAACCTGTTACATGATACAGATCTTAGAAACTTGTTGCAGCAAAGCCAGCCTGTTAAATGTATACTACTCCTATGTGCATTCTGTAATTAAATATGGCATAATCTTCTGGGGCAATACTACAACAAATATTAAACTTTTCAGGATGAAAAAGAGAATACTAAGAATTATTGAAGGGGTAAACAATACGAAATTGTGCAGTCCCATATTATAAAAACTGTCAGTTCTTCCTCTTCCTCGCATTTTTATCTACGAAACATCAGTTTTCATCAAACAATATATCGATATACACCCAGATATCTTATTAAAAAGTTAAGATATACATGCACACAATACAAGGCAAAAATCTGACCTTCATGTGATACAGGTGAGAACATCATTGTGCCAAAAAGGCACACTACATACTGAGATAAAGATTTTCAATAATCTACCTAAACATATTAAATCAATAGGTAAACTCTGTAGTTTTAAGGCTGAAGTAAAGGCATATTTAATTGATCATTGCTTTTACAGTCTGACAGAATATATAAAAGCCAAACAACAAAAATAAAGATGCATTATTAATATTCTACTTTGTATGTTGCCTGTAATGTTTGTTGTATTTATGAATCTGTGCTACATTTCTTCAATATCTAGTCCATAGGATTACAATACAAACTGTATTTTATCTTGTAAATACCTAACCATGTCCAATATCCTTGTATATATTCTATACATATAGGATTTGAAGGACTAAATAAATAAATATGAAATTTTATTTTCTACTTGGTAAATATGTTGCTGAAAGTGTTTTAATGTTGAAAACAGTTTACCAAGATGAAGCTATGGGAAAAACTCATGCGTACAAGTAGTTTGCTCAATTTAAAACTGGTTACATGTCAATTGATGTTAAACCTTTTTCTGGACATCAGTCAACTGCCCAAATCAATGATAGTTTATGCCATCGGGTCAGACCATTAATTAAACCTTTACTTCTAAGTTTTAAACACAACAGTGTTTGTCAAAAAAGACTTGATTTGTGGAAGACAGGAAATGGTTCTTCCAACACGACAATGCACCTGCACACACAGCCATCTCTGTTAGACAGTTTTTGGGTAAAAACAGCATGCACCTTACTCACCTGACTTGGTTCTCTTCAACTTTTTCTTATTTCGATGCATGAAAAGGCGCATGAAAGACACCAATCTGACAACATTAAAGAAGTCAAAGAAGGGGGTAGGAGCTGTCAGCCATTTCTAAAGATGACTACAAAAAATGTTTCAAACATTGGAAGCGACAGTGGGAGAAAAGTATTAGTTATAATGGAAAGTATTTTATAGGGGATCAGGTTATTTTGTACCCAATTTGAAAATATATAGTTTCTAAAAAGTAATTCCAGTTTTTCTTTTTGGGTATCCCATAATATTAGACAGAATAAGTATTTACTTGCACTTTGATCATATTTGTTGGATCCTAAGGTTGATGAGGTTGTTGTCTTTGATACATTTAAGTGAGCTAAAAGAGACATTAACATTCAACATTTAGGTGCTTGTGCATTTATCTTCAACAAAATATAGAGTTAATAAAGAAATTAGTTTCTGAAATAACACAGTTTTATGAATCATGAAATTAAACACAAACACAATTTCCAAATATATTTTGTCTGATTCTTCTCTAACATTTTACTCTAGTGTATAAGTTGTCAGAAATATATTATTTTGTCTTCTGGCATTCAAAACCAAAATAAAACCAAGTGTTATAGCAAACTCCAGGAAGAGAGACAGATTTGGGCACTGAAGGTAAAAAAGGAAGGCAGTTCACCCAGGCCCCAACATCAGATTAATTCACCTGTAGGAGATCCTCATCATCAGGTCATAGTGACCTGTGTTTACTTTCTAACCTTCTACATCTACTTTTATTTCACAATCCACTATGGTGGAAGGTACCTTGTACCACAACTAATAATTCTCTTTCCTATCCCACTCACAAAACAAAGAAGGGAGAAATGACTGTCTGTCTGCTTAAATCTGAGCACTAATTTCTTTTTTCTTCTCTTTATGATCTTTATTGTGGCAGTAAAATTGTTCTGTGGTCTGTCACAGGGGCTTATTCTCTAATTTTTTTTCAATAATTGTTTCATGACAAGAACATAATTTTCCCTCCAGAAAATTGCCAGCACTGAGGATAGGTATTCAACAAGTCATTGGAAGTCGCATGCAGAAATACTGAGCCATCCTGCCTCTATATCCATTCTTAATTGTGAAAGAGTTGCTGATGCAGGATTTTTGTACATGAACTGACCTCTCAATTATGTCCCATAAATGTTTGACAGGTTTCATGTCAGGCAGTCTGGGTGGCTAAATGATTTGGTCAAATCATCCAGAATGATCTTCAAATGAATCACAAACAACTGGGGCCCAGTGACATGGTGCATTTTCATCCATAAAAATTTTATCATTGTTTGGGAACATGAAGTCCATAAATGGCTGCAAATGGTCTCCAAATAGCCAAACAAAACCATTTACATTCAATAACTGGTTCAGTTGTATCAGAGGACCCAGTCCGTTCCATGTACACCCAGCCCACACCTTTATGGAGCTGCCAACAGCTTGCACAGTGCCATGTTGACAAGTTTGGTCCATGGCTTTGTGGAGTCTGTGACACACTTGATCCCTACCATCAGCTCTTAAAAAGTGAAATTGTGACTCATCTGACCAAGCCTTGGTTTTCCAGTCATATAGTGTCCAAACGATATGATTAAGAGCTCAGAAGAGGCACTGCGGGTGATTTAGTGCTGTCAGCAAAGGTATTCGCATTTGTCATCTCTCCCACAGCCCAATAATAGCAAATTTCATCACACTGTCCTAACAGATATGTTCGTCATATACTCCACATTGATTTCTGGGTTGTTTTTGTTTTTTTTTTTAATCCAGTGTTGCTTGTCAGATTAGCACTGACACTCTACCTAAATGCCACTGCTCTCCGTCATTAAGTGAAGGCCATTGGAAATTGCATTGTCTGTTGTGAAAGGTGATGCCAGAAATTTGGTATTGCCAGCAAACGCTTGACACTGCGGATCTTGGAATATTGAAGTCCATAATGATTTCTGAAATGGAATATCCTATGAGTCTAGCTCTAACTACTGTTCTATGTTCAGTCTCTTAAATCCAATCATTCAGCCATAATCATGTCGGAAACCTTTTCATTCGAATTACCTGAGTACATATGACAGCTCCACCAATATACTGCCCTTTTATACCTTGTGTACACGATTCTACTGCCATCTTTACATTTCCATATCACTATCCCATGACTTTAGTCACCTCTATGTACAACACAATATACACTGATCTAACACATACTGTTATCTACTACCCACGATATGCTCAGATGTTGTGATATGAATGTACAGTTACGTCATATTTTTTACATGATGTGCTTACTGCTCATATTTCATTAATTTTATTGTTATTACAGCAATGTTGAAGAGAAACTCACTGTCAGTTAATAAGATGAAATAAGTATGATTCTGTGAATTTGCAGCTGCAGAATTTTTCAGCGTGAGTAGTAGAAAGATTTCCACCCTGGAGCATTAATTAAAGTAAATAATTACTATTAAAAACAGTCTTGATCACAATTTATTTTATAAGGTGACCGGTTTCGACCACTGCTGTGGTCATCTTCAGACCTACAAGATGTATACAAAGCATTAATTAGAGGGCTACAGGCAATGGTAATTCAACGTTTTATAGCCGTATAACTCTATGTATTTTCATTAATGCCTGTAGCCCTCTAATTAATGCTTTGTATACATCTTGTAGGTCTGAAGATGACCACAGCAGTGGTCGAAACCGGTCACCTTATAAAATAAATTGTGATCAAGACTGTTTTTAATAGTAATTATTTACAATTTTATTGATCACTGCTGTTCCCATAATGCATTCAAAAGTAATACATTAATTAAAGGTTAGTCTCACTTTTTCTTTTTGTTAAATACAAGCAGCAAAAAGTAATAACTCTTACAAATATCCGTTCAATTTTCTTGCTAATGAATATACTACTTCCCTTTCCAGTTTTGATTTCGATTTACAGTATTCATACAACATGAAAATTTCACAAAAAAACTTTTGTACATTAATGGAATTCCTAAGTTTTTCTCTCAGTTTTTGATCTACTTGGTTGAGGGGTATCCAAGGTTCATCCCAGAACCACATTAGAGCTCCAGGTTTGCCATCATGAGAAATATTGCAGTGTCCAGAGTAGCCTGGTAGGCACTGGAAATCACAGGTTTTGTGTGTAGGTCTATGCCATAATGTACGGTGGGTATGTTTTGGAAATTTGGCCTGACAAGATTTATAATCTAACGGAACATAGAGTTCTCAGATGTTGTTAAATTAAGTGTTACTCGAGAATGTAATACAATGCTGTAAGAAAAGAAAATGTTTACATCTTTTTTTATATATATAACTATATATATGACGGTAGTATCTGTTCCCGAAAGAACAGTTACCGTGGATGACCATGCAGCTTTGCTAGAAATGAAATGATAATTAAATAGACACCCTAGCTGCAATGAAGTGTATCAACGCCTGCTTGCAGCTGGGTGTCTATTTAATTATCATTTTATATACACTCCTGGAAATGGAAAAAAGAACACATTGACACCGGTGTGTCAGACCCACCATACTTGCTCCGGACACTGCGAGAGGGCTGTACAAGCAATGATCACACGCACGGCACAGCGGACACACCAGGAACCGCGGTGTTGGCCGTCGAATGGCGCTAGCTGCGCAGCATTTGTGCACTGCCGCCGTCAGTGTCAGCCAGTTTGCCGTGGCATACGGAGCTCCATCGCAGTCTTTAACACTGGTAGCATGCCGCGACAGCGTGGACGTGAACCATATGTGCAGTTGACGGACTTTGAGCGAGGGCATATAGTGGGCATGCGGGAGGCCGGGTGGACGTACCGCCGAATTGCTCAACACGTGGGGCGTGAGGTCTCCACAGTACATCGATGTTGTCGCCAGTGGTCGGCGGAAGGTGCACGTGCCCGTCGACCTGGGACCGGAGCGCAGCGACGCACGGATGCACGCCAAGACCGTAGGATCCTACGCAGTGCCGTAGGGGACCGCACCGCCACTTCCCAGCAAATTAGGGACACTGTTGCTCCTGGGGTATCGGCGAGGACCATTCGCAACTGTCTCCATGAAGCTGGGCTATGGTCCCGCACACCGTTAGGCCGTCTTCCGCTCACGCCCCAACATCGTGCAGCCCGCCTCCAGTGGTGTCGCGACAGGCGTGAATGGAGGGACGAATGGAGACGTGTCGTCTTCAGCGATGAGAGTCGCTTCTGCCTTGGTGCCAATGATGGTCGTATGTGTGTTTGGCGCCGTGCAGGTGAGCGCCACAATCAGGACTGCATACGACCGAGGCACACAGGGCCAACACCCGGCATCATGGTGTGGGGAGCGATCTCCTACACTGGCCGTACACCACTGGTGATCGTCGAGGGGACACTGAATAGTGCACGGTACATCCAAACCGTCATCGAACCCATCGTTCTACCATTCCTAGACCGGCAAGGGAACTTGCTGTTCCAACAGGACAATGCACGTCCGCATGTATCCCGTGCCACCCAACGTGCTCTAGAAGGTGTAAGTCAACTACCCTGGCCAGCAAAATCTCCGGATCTGTCCCCCATTGAGCATGTTTGGGACTGGATGAAGCGTCGTCTCACGCGGTCTGCACGTCCAGCACGAACGCTGGTCCAACTGAGGCGCCAGGTGGAAATGGCATGGCAAGCCGTTCCACAGGACTACATCCAGCATCTCTACGATCGTCTCCATGGGAGAATAGCAGCCTGAATTGCTGCGAAAGGTGGATATACACTGTACTAGTGCCGACATTATGCATGCTCTGTTGCCTGTGTCTATGTGCCTGTGGCTCTGTCAGTGTGATCATGTGATGTATCTGACCCCAGGAATGTGTCAATAAAGTTTCCCCTTCCTGGGACAATGAATTCACGGTGTTCTTATTTCAGTTTCCAGGAGTGTATATAGTGGAGAAGAGGGAGTGGTGCATAAGCTACTATTATTACCATCAAATAATTTGATTTCCAGTTCCATGAAAATAAGGGTAAATTTGAAGAATTCCATATGAGCTAGGAGATAAGTGATACTTCTGCTGTGGTTCTCCCTCATGCTTGCTCCTTATGTAACACCTTCGACTATTCTTGTCAGCTCGCTCAAGAGACTGATAATGCTACAGATCTGGTCCAACCAGACCAGAAGATGAATAACAGCGATTCTCCAGGAATGTTTTTCAGTCTAATCTACTATTTTTTAGACTATGCCTTACAGGCTACCCTGCAAGACAGGCATGTTGTGTAGGGGTAATTTTGGCCTGTGTTATCAACATAATTTTCATGACAGCCTATAAGTCAGAGGCAAGAAAAGGTTTCCCAAGCCCCAGATATGTAGGCTGTCTCACTCACACATGAGAGGTGTTTTGTGGGAGTAGTATTGACCTGCTTTTTTGACCTGTTGTACAGGAGCCATACAGGCGTATGGGCACACATGGGGGAATGTTGAAATGAATAGAGCAGGAGATGGACAGAGATAGATAGCAGGAGAGAATAGGTAAGGACAGAGTGAGCAGGAAGGGAGAATGAGGTGGACACAAGGACAGCAGGATGAAGAGTTAGAGATGGGAAGGGAGGTGGAAGAAATGTATACAATATACAGGGTGTTACAAAAAGGTACAGCCAAACTTTCAGGAAACATTCCTCACACACAAAGAAAGAAAATATGTTATGTTGACATGTGTCCGGAAACGCTTACTTTCCATGTTAGAGCTCAATTTATTACTTCTCTTCAAATCACATTAATCATGGAATGGAAACACACAGCAACAAAACGTACCAGTGTGACTTCAAACACTCTGTTACAGGAAATGTTCAAAATGTCCTCCGTTAGCGAGGATACAAGCATCCACCCTCCGTCGCATGGAATCCCTGATGCGCTGATGCAGCCCTGGAGAATGGCGGATTGTATCACAGCCGTCCACAATACGAGCACGAAGAGTCTCTACATTTGGTAACGGGGTTGCGTAGACAAGAGCTTTTAAATTTCCCCCATAAATGAAAGTCAAGAGGGTTGAGGTCAGAAGAGCATGGAGTCCATGGGATTGGTCCACCTCTACCAATCCATCGGTCACCGAATCTGTTGTTGAGAAGCGTACGAACACTTGACTGAAATGTGCAAGAGCTCCATCGTGCATGAACCACATGTTGTGTCGTACTTGTAAAGGCACATGTTCTAGCAGCATAGGTAGAGTATCCCGTATGAAATCATGATAACGTGCTCCATTGAGCGTAGGTGGACGAAACTAAAATGAGCTCTAACATGGAAATTAAGCGATTCCGGACATGTGTCCACATAACATCTTTCCTTTATTTGTGTATGGGGAATGTTTCCTGAAAGTTTGGCTGTACCTTTTTGTAACACCCTGTATGTGTAAAATGCGTATATGGTCAAGGCCACAGGGGAAACGCTAGTCATAAAATACTTTCATTATTCTTCTGCAGTTAAAAATCTATTTTTTTATCAAGTATTGAGTGCAAATGGTGCACCAGAATAACGTTTACATAATTCCTTAACACTGATTAGCCAGAACATTATGACCAATAACCCACTATCTATATAAACCCTTCCAGGTGACAGCAGAGTGATGTGCAAGGAAAGACTACTAGTCAGACATACACACACAGTGCATGTAGTATCAGTGAGTGTGCTGAATATGTTCAGACTGAGTAAGGCACACCACCTGTCTGAGTTTGACTAAGGGCAGATTGTGATAGCCTGGAAGCTCAGCATGAGCTTTTCAGAAACTGCATAACTCCTAAATGTGGCAAAACCAAGGTAAATTCACGTCCAGACACTGTGTGGTTGTGCGACCACCCCTCATTACAGGTGTCAGGCTTCATGGGCATCCATGGGTCCATGATGGCCAAAGATTAACGTACACTGGTTGCAGACCATGCACACTGATTGATAAGGATCATGTTTCCTGACAGTAGTGGCATACTGGGGAAATAGGACACATGGTGGACTGTGGCGGAACTAACATCAGACTTTAATACTGGGCAGAATACAAGTGTGTCTGAACACACAGTGGACTGGACACTCCTAATGATGGGAGTCTGCAGCCAACGACACATACATGTGCCAATGTTAACATCATGATGTCGACAACTGAAACTGAAATAGATAACGGATCATTGGTACTGGATGGAGGGGCAGTGGCAGGGTGCCACAAGGTCTGATGCTGATGAATCCTGATACCTTCTTCATCATGTCAAAGGAGGGTGCAAATCAGTCATCTTCCAGGGGAACAGCTTCTTGACAGCTGTATTGCAGGATCAAGACAGGGCGGTGACAGCTCCATTATGCTCCGGGGAACATTCACGTGGGCATCCATGGGTCCATGATGGCCAAAGATTAACGTACACTGGTTGCAGACCATGCACACTGATTGATAAGGATCATGTTTCTTGACAGCAGTGGCATCTTGCAGCACGATAATGTGCCATGTCACAAAGCTAGGAGTGTGACAGAGTTGTCTGAGGAACACATAGCGATTTCCAGTTAGCATGCCGGCCCCCAACTTGCCAGATCTGAGCCAGAACAAAGACATCCAGGATATTATTGAACGTGGCATCGGAGGACATCACCCCACCCCCTCCCAGTAATTTATGGGAATTAGGTGACATGTGTGTGCAGACATTGTGTCAGCTCCCTCCAACGATCTAGCAAAGCCTCGTTGATTCCGTACCATGATGCATCATTGTTGTTATCAGTGCCAAAAGTGGACATACCGGCTTTTAGGTAGGTGGTCATAATGTTCTGACTGATCAGTATATGTCAGTAATGTCAATTTACTTACAAAATGGGTGCCTAACAAAATCCACTACTGTAAAAGTAACTTCCATCATAGGACGCACTTCAACTGAACACTTCATAAAAATGACTCTCAATTTGGAGTACCAATAAAAACGAAATAACTTACTTTAAGTTGACACATAAAGTTGGTTTTCTAAGGTCAGTCACAGTTAAAAGAAATGATGAAAACCTATGTACTTGTGAAAGTTTTGAAGAATCTGCAGCATTTTCTACACTCTCAAATTCGTCATGTTCATATTAAAAGTTGTAAAGCAGTTTTTATTTACTTTAACATCCTTCATTAGAAAAGTTGCTCAGAAAATTATAATGAAGCCTCTACCAGGTTAATGCAGAGTGTCCAATGTATACAGATGAGGCTGACAATGGATAGATGAAATGGGAAGAAAGGTTGTTTTAGTGGTGATACTTTTGTTTCCCTGCAGAAAAAAAAAAACATATCAAGTACTAGATGCATGAAAAGGTGACCAATTATCTGTCTATAAAAAAAATCTGTTTCAGTAAATTCTAAATCTAATTTCCGCTGAATATGCCAATAACATCCGTAAGTTCCTCACAATACACATCAGTGGGGGGTGTGAACATAAAATTATTTTAATTAAACTTTGAACTGATGCATATACTCATTCATTTCTTTCATAATCTGCCCTTCGCTGGATAAAGAAGGGCATTTATCGTTAGGAAGATATTCAGACGTCATAATTCCTACAGTGAAATGTTGAAGTCTACACCTATTAAAGTATAATGTCATACCCAAACGTAAAAGGCACATAACTGTGTCACAGCAATAGTTTATTTAGGAAGGACTATTTAAGGAGCGTGTAGCAGCATGAATGTAACACAACTGCAGTGAAAACTCCATTTACAGGTTTTAATTAATCTGTCTCATCAAAAATATATAAGTTAAAACTGTTGATCAGTAAATAAACTGACAGAGATTCTGAACATTTCATGGGCAGCGTCATCAACACATTGCATTACTTGCTTGAGCAGCACCTACACTAGGTCAGAAGTGCACTTGTTCAATAGTATATAATAATGGGGTTTTATTAGAGGCTACTTATAGCTAAAATTGGTTAGAATTCTCTCATTCCCACTACTATTATTGTTGAAAGTAGCCTTTATCATTACCATTAGGCCTATAAAATCAATTATGAAGACACAAATTAGAGAGCATCTGGTTTTATATTAGCTTTGAGTGGCATAAAATCGCATTTCTAGCATTCATTTCCCCACAACGAGTGGTTAAAACATGACAGAACACATAACTGTTGCTAAACTTAGGGGGAAACATCTATGTCAGTATCTCACACTGAGAAATCCTTCATCTAAGCTATAGTTGTTCCCTTTCTCCACGCTTCTACAACTAAGCCATGACTCCTTTTCTAATTAACTCAATGACAGTGGGATGCTAAATTAGCTTCTCAGTGTTAGCTGAAACGCTCTTGAAGATGATTTTAGGAATGTTTTGAAGTAAATGACACATATCAGATTCCTAAAATGGAGTGTTACAATTCTGGATGGTATGGTGGTGCATATTAGAGATGGTGTCTGCCAGGGAGTTATCACGTAAAAGTGTATTTCTTAAACAGAAATGAATATGTGTGTTTGTTTGTAAGTGTGTGGGACTGGATGGTTCAAAAATAGTTCAAATGGTTCTGAGCACTACGGGACTTAACATATGAGGCCATCAGTCCCCTAATCTCAGAACTACTTAAACCTCACTAACCTAAGGACATCACACACATCCATGCCCGAGGCAGGATTCGAACCTGTGACCCTAGCAGCAACGCGGTTCCGCACTGAAGTGCTTAGAACTGGTCAGCCGCATTGGCCAGCTGGGACAGGATGCGTGGTGGTAGTGTATGGTGAGAGAAAACTTTATATAACATTTATCCCCTCACAGAAGGTAGAGTCTCATGATCTAAAAATACCCTGTATGTTGATCTGGATGATCCATATTGGTTACGTCTGTAAAGCTCACACACTGCTTGGAGAGTAAATAAGGGACGAAATATCATAACAGATATTGGATACCAATAATAAATTAAAACATTTCAAGGCAGTTAAAGTAAATCATAACTTTAAATAATAATGGCAGCAGGATCCTGGTGTGTTGGAAGCAGTACTGTTATGACAAGAAGTGGCCATTGGCACGATCAAATAGTATTAAGTTCCATGTCAGAGACAGTAATGAAAATAATTTTTTTATATTACTGAAAAATTAAACAAATATGTGTAAAAACACCTGCATGATGTCCTCTTCTGCTTTTGATGCACTGCATCTAACTGGCTGTGAGCCTAGTGTGGCATAGTATTTAATATCTGTAGTTAGATTAAAATTTGCACCTATGTATGGGCAGTGGAATTGTATGGTAGTAAAATCTATATTCATTCTCTGTAAGCCACTGCTAACTGCATGGCAGAGGGTATGTCCCATCATACCAACACCAGTTACTAGGGCTTTTGACTGTTCCACTCACACATGTAATGTGGGAAGAATGACTCTTGAAATGCAACTGTGTGTGCCGTGCTTAATCGATAAGTTTGTCCTCACGATCACTATACAAGTCATAAGCAAGGGATTTTAGTATATTCTTCAGGCCATCATTTAAAGCCTCTTCTCAAAACTTTGCAAGCAGACTTCTGTGGGCTACTTGATGTCTATCCTCAAGGATCTGCCAGTTCAGTCCTTTCAACATCTCTGTGACATTCGTCCAGAGATAAAGCAAATCTGTGACCATTCCTGTGGCCAATATCTGTATACATTCACTATCGCCTGTTAGTCCTGTTTGGTATACAGGTTCCATACACATGAGTAATATTCTGTGATGGGTTGCACGAGTACTTTACAAGCTATTAGTGTTTCCTTTGTAGACTGACTGCATTTCCCTAGTATTCTACCAATAACCAAAAGTCTGCCACCCGCTTTACCCATGACTGAGCTTATGTGATCGTTTAATTTCATGTACCTACAAAGAGCTATACCCAAGTATTTGTATGAATTCACGGATTCCAACTTTTACTCAAGAATGTTAGTGTCATAAACTGCTTCCAAGATCATGACGAATACATGATGAGACTACACATAAACAACTGCAGTAAACAGAAATCCCATAAATACATATCCTTGACGCTTCTGCAACTAGGTGAACTTACCTGGCCCTATTTCAAATAGGAAGAGAACTTGAATGTGGGTGAGAATTACAGCAGATAATGCTTTACTGACAGGACTGTGTGAATTGTGCGGTTTTTTATAGACCTACGTACCTTGCATAGCATAATAGTAAAGGAAAAACTCATTCCCTTTTTTCTTCTTCATTTGGATGTGTGTCTTCTTGAGGCTTTTGGTCCCTTGGCTGACCCAAGAAATATTGGAGAACGATTTTAAATCTTCTGTGCGAGAAGAAAACTCCCCAAGCAGTGACAAACAAAGCCATTGCGTACATAGTTATTTCCATAAACATGATTCTACGTTACGTAAGTAGCACCTGTCCCAGCACGAGTACCTAAGGCCTACCGCTGGAGTGGTGAATGTCGGTTGGAATTTTGAAACAGTTGATAGCAGTCTGCGATAGTGAAGGGTCAGAGAAGTAAAAACATTTTGCGCGATGGTTGGACTCGAAAGAAAATACAGTTTTCTTATTCATTTAATGAAAACCACTCCAGTTGCTATTGGAAACTAATGCGTCCACGTTGCCACACTGCACAAAATTTTTCCGAAGAACTTAAAAACGGCCTGATGCATAATACGAAACCGGTAGTGGACGCAATAAAGTTCTCAATGCCAACTTGAGCGATCTTCATTAAAAAAGGAAGAGGGTTGTGGATTCAGCACATCTTCCGAACATGGAGCAATTAATTGTTTTATTAGTGCAGACCCATCTCTCTTTTGATGTACCGGTAACATAGTAATTGTAGCCATCTTCCTGAAGCAGCTGTTTTGTCTATACAGCTTGCTTCCATGGCCATTCAGCTTTAATTCATGCACAATTGTCCCACATGAATATGAATCAAATGTCACATACAGCACTGTAGCCGTAATTCATGAAACAAGACTCAAATCATCATGCAGTAATGATACGGCGCAAATTTTATCCCGCAACCGAAAATTAGAATTATCGGTACACAATCTGTCATTTAGTGTCACATTTTTCGTTACGGATATGTACGACGTTAATATGAATGAGTGGTGTCTGTTCCTTTGGACATGTCTGAAAGAACTGACACCACATAGGATTCGCCGCTGTGATACACATTATGTAGAAGAGAAAGGAAAGGAACTATTGGTGGCAGCTGCATTAGGGCTTTATGCGGAATTAGCAGTGATGAAAGAAAATGTGTGCCAATCCAAGACTCAAACACAGGATCTATTGCTTACTAGGCTCTTGCTTTAGAAATTGCGCCACCCAGACACATTGTTCATCGCGATTGCCTGGCTGTCTCAGCACATATACCGGCTTACCTACACTGCCATGGAGTGCTACCTTACTGCAGTCCTCCTCCATGTCATCCATGCTCACTACTCTTAGATTTCCGCAGAAGGTTGAACGTAATTGTGCATCCACACTGAAGGTAGAAGATTCATTACGCATCAAGTGAGTCAGTTATATGAATGATGAATGCATAGTGTCCATTCTGTCGGTCACATTGAAAACGACAGACACCAAGCGGGATCTGCAGCTGTAAAACACATTATGTAAATTGAAGGTAAAGGGAGGAGAACAAAAAGGAAAATGAGGAACTATTGATGTCAGCTGCATTGGGAATTTATGTGGAATCAGAGGCGATGAGCGGAAATGTGTGCTGAAAAGTTCAACATGGAATGTCCTGCTTACTAGGCAGTTGCATTAACAACTGCACCCCACACACACTGTGTTTATCACAGCTGCACAGACTATCTCGGCACACCTTCTGGCCAAACCACACTCCCACCCAGTGCCACCTATATGCAGTCCCCGTCCATGTCCTCCACGCTCGCTATTTTGAGATTCCTGCAGAAGGTTGAGCGTAATTGTGTATGTGCACTGAAGGTGATGGATACGAATCAGTTATATGAACGCATGGTGTCTGTTCATTCAGAAATGACAAAGATGACAGACACTAAGTGGAATCCGCAGCTATGACAAATATTATGTAAACTGAAGGTGGAGGGGGTAGAAAGAAAGAAAAGGAAAGGAGCTATTGTTGTCAGCTGAATTGGGACTTTATGTGGAATCAGAGGCAATGAGCAAAAATGTGTGCCAGACTGAGATTCGACAAAGGATCTCCTGCTTACTAGGCTGTTGTGGTAACAACTGGGCCACCTTCTTTTTTGCTTTCTTTTTCGCCCCTAGACAAGAAAGGGAAAACTACAAAAAAAATCTACTTGCCATCGCCACTTGTGTCCTAACAAAAAATAAAAAAAATAAAATAGAAAAAATAAAAAAATGCACCTCTTCAGGCGTTGGCGCCTATCTAGGCCTATCCCAAAACAGCTAACCTATTCTTAGAAGGGTGTAGGAAAAGAAGAAAGTAAGGGGGATGAACATAGAGAGTAGCGATGAAAATGAAAGTAGTTGTGTATGGGCTTCTTTTTGTTTAGGTTCTTTTATTGCATTTTTATGTTTTTTTTTGTTTTCTTTGCGTTTATATACAGGGAGGTCCATTGATAGTGACTGGGCCAAATATCTCACGAAATAAGCGTCAAACGAAAAAACTACAAAGAACGAAACTCGTCTAGCTTGAAGGGGGAAACCAGGTGGCGCTATGGTTGGCCCGCTAGATGGTGCTGCCCTAGGTCAAACGGATATCAACTGCGTTTATTTTTTTTAAATAGGAACCCCCATTTTTATTACATATTCGTGTAGTACATAAGGAATTACGAATGTTTTAGTTGGACCACTTTTTTCGCTTTGTGATAGATGGCATTGTGATAGTTACAAACGTATGAGTACGTGGTATCACATAACATTCTACCAGTGTGTACGGTATTTGCTTCGTGATACATTACCCGCGTTGAAATGGACCGTTTACCAATTGCAGAAAAGGTCGATATCGTGTTGATGTATAGCTTTTGTGAACAAAATGCCCAACGGGCGTGTGCTATGTATACTGCTCAGTATCCTGGACGACTTTATCCAAGTGTCCGGACCGTTCGCCGGATAGTTACGTTATTTAAGGAAAGAGGAAGTGCCGAGCGGTTCTAGGCGCTTCAGACTGGAACCGCGCGACCGCTACGGTCGCAGGTTCGAATCCTGCCCCGGGCATGGATGTGTGTGATGTCCTTAGGTTAGTTAGGTTTAAGTAGTTCTAAGTTCTAGGCAACTGATGAGCTCAGAAATTAAGCCTCATAGTATTCAGAGCCATTTGAACCATTTTTTGAAACAGGAAGTGTTCAGCCACATGTGAAACGTCAATCACGACCTGCAATAAATTATGATGCCCAAGTAGGTGTTTTAGCTGCTGTTGTGGCTAATCCGCGCCGGCCGAGTTGGCCGAGTAGTTCTAGGCGCTACAGTCTGGAGCCGCGCAACCGCTATGGTCGCAGGTTCGAATCCTGCTTCAGGCATGGATGCGTGTGGTGTCCTTAGGTTAGTTAGGTTTAAGTAGTTCTAAGTTCTAGGGGACTGATGACCTCAGAAGTTAAGTCCCATAGTGCTCAGAGTGATTTTGCTAATCCGCACATGAGTAGCAGACAAATTGCGCGAGAATCGGGAATCTCAAAAACGTCGGTGTTGAGAATGCTACATCAACATCGATTGCACCCGTACTATATTTCTGTGCACCAGGAATTGCCTGGTGACGACTTTGAACGTCGTGTACAGTTCTGCAACTGGGTACAAGAGAAATTACGGGACGATGACAGATTTTTTGCACGCATTCTATTTAGCGACGAAGCGTCATTCACCAACAGAGGTAACGTAAATCGGCATAATATACACTACTGGGCAACAGAAAATCCACGATGGCTGTGACAAGTGGAACATTAGTGACCTTGGCGGGTTAATGTATGGTGTGGCATTATGGGAGGAAGGATAATTGGCCCCTATTTTATCGATGGCAATCTAAATGGTGCAATTTATGCTGATTTCCTATATAATGTTCTACCGATGTTACTACAAGATGTTTCACTGCATGACAGAATGACGATGTACTTCCAACATGATGGATGTCCGGCACATAGCTCGCGTGCGATTGAAGTGGTATTGAATAACATATTTCATGACAGGTCAATTGGTCGTCGAAGCACCATACCATGGCCCGCACGTTCACCAGATCTGACGTCCCCGGATTTCATTCTGTGGGGAAAGTTGAAGGGTATTTGCTATCGTTATCCACCGTTAGCGCCTGACAACATGCGTCAGCGCATTGTCAATGCATGTGCGAAAATTACGGAAGGCGAACTACTCGCTGTTGAGAGGAATGTCGTTACACGTATTCCCAATGCATTGAGGTTGATAGACATCATTTTGAAGATTTATTGCATTAATGTGATATTTATATGTAATTACGCTGTAACAGCATGCATTCTCAGAAGCGATAAGTTTGCAAAGGTACATGTATCACATTGGAACAACCGAAATAAAATGTTCAAACGTACCTACGTTATGTATTTTAATTTAAAAAACCTACCTGTTATCAACTGTTCGTCTAAAATTGTGAGCCATATGTTTGTGACTATTACAGCACCATCTATCACAAAGCGAAAAAAGTCGTCCAACTAAAACATTCATATCTCTTTACATACTACACGAATATGTAATAAAATAATGGGGGTTCCTATTTAAACAAACGCAGTTGATATCCGTTTCACCTATGGCAGCGTCATCTAGTGGGCCAACCATAGTGCATCTGGTTTCTCCCTTCAAGCTAGACAAGTTTCGTTCTGTGTAGTTGTTTCGTTTGACGCTTATTTCGTGAGATATTTGGACCGATCACGATCAATGGAAAACCCTGTATATATATTTTTATTTTCTTTTACTTATTTACTGTTTTTTTTTAATTTTTAAATTTTTTATCTTAAATTGGTATGTACCAGCATTCCAGAAGTCACTAACGCCTTCTGATTGGCGGAACGTCCACATGTGTCTTCTCGAAAATTTAATGGAGATTCTGTTTGTAGTGGTTTCAGAACATCATGTCGGGAAAAAGGTATCAGCATCTCATGGCTTGGACGTTTCAGCTGGAAGGCGGGTCATGAAAAGCGCTCTCTAGAAAACTGGAAAAGAACTGCTTGTATCTGGGGTTGTAAACATGTGTACAGTGTCGATCGTTAAGGTACGTCCAGTAACCTAGTTCTGTTTCCTCATCGGGGCCAAAAAGGTAGCGGTCCGAATGGCTGTGTATCCAATTCACAGCAATAGTTTTTGGAGTTTGGTGCAGGGTACTGAATCACATCCAGGAATAAAAGCATCAGGAAAATGATCTGAGCAGGTGTCTGTTGGGTAAGGAAAGCTAATATATGCTGCACGAGCCTCCAGACATCAGACAATGGACCATATGAGAACTGATGAGCGTCTGTGTCCTCCACACCACAGTGAACGCAGGTGGGTGTGCAGTGAGGCGGATGTGGTGCAAATGAAACTGGTTGACCTGTTTGCCATTGATGGTGATATACCAGGTGGACTGGACGCTGATATCAAGATAACCAGCATGTTGTGCTTACCACACACTACGCCATGTGATCTGGGGAAATGTGTTCAATGAAATTGGGGGATCGACAAATTTGTAATTTGTCGTCCACAGTCTTTGTCCGGAGTATACGTAAAAGGGGTAAGGAGTGTAGGGTGTAACTTAATTCAAGAATGAAGTGCCGAAAGTGATAAAAGGGGGTGGAATGTCTGATAACATGACTGGGGCTGACATGGAGACCAGTGTGCATACATGCAAAAGTAGTAACGTCAGGCTCGTCAGGCAGCGATGCCAGACTTTCAGTCGGGAGTTAACAAAAAGTGCCATAACTCTGTCTGGCACATGGAATAAGCCCACTCCACCATGCTCCTGTGGGAGGTCAAGGAGGGATACTGAACTTTAAATAACATCCTGATACAGACAAAGGATCCCATCACCATCAACTTATGACGTGTGAGGGTAATCAGGACCAGGAACACTTGTGCCACATGGGGGATGCGTGAGGCATGGTAAACATTTACATACTTCCCATGCTGTACAATGTCGAGGAATCTAAACCAGTGGTCCACGAGGATAGCCCTGATCATTTGGATGAGACGTCTACTGTTGGTTGCCGCTGAACACCTGGACAAAGTGTTTATCACAGTGTTTATTGCAGCTTCATGACTATCTCACAATATCTCATAGCTAACCCACACACACATCTATCCACAGCCCATCATATCCTCCATGCTCATTACCTTGAGATTCCTGCAGAAGCTTGAACATAATTGTGCATCTGCTCTGAATGTGGTGAATTGGTTGCCCATCAAGGTGAATCAATTATACAGATGCCAATAGAATAGACACCATACATTCGTTTAACTTATTTACCTCAATGGAGAATGAATCCACATCTTCAGTGTGGATGCACAATTACATTTGTCCTGCAGAAATCTCAAAGTACAGATAGAGAGTGTGGAGGACACAAACAGTGGCTCCTGATAGGATTGTTCTGGTGTGAGTGTGGGTCAGCCGCGGTGGAGGGGGAGGGGGGCAAGATAGTTCGCCCAGTTGCCAGAAACACTGTGTACAGGTGGTGCAGTGGTTAATGCAACTTCCTAGCAAACAGTAGATCCCTGATCGAATCTCGGTGTGACACACATTTTCACTTGTCGCTGCCGATTCTGCATGAACTCCCGGTGCAGCTGACATCAATAGTTCCTTTCCTTTCCTTTCCCTTCCTCTCCCTCTACCTTCAGTTTACATAATATGTATCATAGCGGCATATTCCGCATGGTGTCAGTTCTTTCAGACATGGGCGGGGGTTTTGGTTAGATGGGAGGCATGGCGAGACAGTCCGTACAATTGTGTTAAACAGTGTGTCTGGTTGGTGCAGTGGTTAATGCAACTACCTCATAATCAAGAGAGCACAGGTTCAAATCCTGATCTGGCACATGTCTTCATTCGTTGCTACTGATTCCGTATGAAGTCCTGATGCAGGTGACATCAGTGGCTCCTCACCTTTTCTTTCCATTCTTCCCCATCCACCTTCAATTTACATAATATCTATGACATATCAATGAAATTATGACGTTTTTGGGTGCCTCAATATTTTAGAGTTCATAGAATTTGCTGAAGAAGCTAGTTACATAGTAAGGATTAGGTCGTATTTAGAGTAGGGCTATTTATGTGAAAGTGTTGGCGTTGCCAAGCTACATTTCTCTGTGGTGCTATGTTTCCCTGTTTTGGGAAATAGTTGAGTTCGTTAATACAACATAACAATGTCTACAGCAAACAGCTACCTAAATATCTTTGTTAGCACTAATGGGTACTATGTGTCCCTCCTAATAGTTGTCAGACACATTGTCTACGGCGCTTTGGGGAATATTTGCTATTTCATTTTGGCAATGTGTAGCTGGACTCAGCACAAAAAATTCTGCTCATCACATTAACCATGTGATGCCAAGCGTCGACAGATAGCGTCGGTTTATTTCCCATTGCAAAAAAAAAAATGATTTTTAAAGCGAAATTTTTCATGCTCATTGATAAAAAGGTTCCAAATTACTATAATGCGATATTGATACTATCAGTATGTAATACTAGCAGCATTATAAGACGACGAATAATGATCAATGCGAGTGCACATATCAATAATTATGACGCTCACCTATCTTTGCTCAGAGATTTCTTCGACCAGCCTGGCCACCGCTGGCGATGAGAAAGAAGTTCCCGACTATGGACAGTTTTCCTCGTAGCTGCTGGCTAATCACAATTCTGCTAGACGTCTTTGCCGGTGAAAGTGTGCAATGGGGCTACAGGGTATAGGCAAAATAATGTGAACAGTAGTAGTAATTAGATGGTTTTGTTTGACGGTCAACAACACATGTAAGGCACGTGTCACACTGGACTGTGCTTGTTCAGTACCGGCTATGCATCAGTGCAGGTTGTTTACGAATAATGCACACTTCGTATTTGCATTCAGAGGCCGAGTTCGACGTGCAATGAAAGACCTAATAGAGTTCCAAAGAGGGTAGATTGTGGGGGCCTGATTAGCTGGGGCATCAGCAGCCAAGATAGCGAAATTATTGAGTGTTTCAAGGGCAACTGTTTCAACAGTCATGACAGCCTACACGAAACATGGAAAGACATCGTGTAAACGTAATAGTGGGCGCAAATTAAAACCAAACGACAGAGATCATTGTACTCTAACACGAATTGTGTCAAAACAACATAAAACTGCGGCGGCTAGGTGACTGCAGAGCTCAATAGCCTTCCTCGGGACTCCATACTATCGACACTTTCTGCCGAGAACTTGATAAAGTGAATATTCATGGACGAGCTGTAATAACGAAACCATCAGAGACGACAAACAACGCAAAGAAGCGTAAAGCATGGCGTCAGGAGCATAAATCCTGGATGGCTGATCAGTAGAAACAAATCGTATGGTCTGACGAGTCAGCATTCGTTATTTCCAACATCGGAATGGGTTTATGTCTGCAGAACGCCAAAAGAAGCCTACAGTCCTGATTGCTTGATTCCAGCGGTTTAGCATGGAGGTGGAAGTGTGATAGTGTGGGCAGCTATATTATGGTATTCTACTGGTCCTGTCACTATTCTCAAAGGCCCTGTTACAGCCAACGATTATATGAACATTTTAGGTGATTAGGTGCTCCTCATGATGCAGATGTTGTTCCCCAACAGTGACGCCATTTTTCAGGACTATAATGCACCCATTCACACAGCCAGGACAGTACAATCGTGGTATGAGGAGCCTGCAACTGAACTGAAGAGTCTTCCTGGGCCAGCACAGTTCCCGAACTTGAACATTATCGAACCCTTGTGGGCGGCATTGGAGCGCAGATAGTTAGAAGAGGTTCTGATCAAAGAGTGGCATAACATTCCACTGGAGATTAATCATTATATCCCAGTAATACAAGAAGGATCACAGCTGTATTAGAGGCAAATGGGGTACAATACCTTGTTAATAAACCATTCCCAAGTAGGTACAGGTGTTCACATTATTTTCCCTATCCCCTGTACACTGGAGTTTATTTCCTAGCGGCACTGGCTACACTGAGTGACAAAGGCCGTGGGATATTTCCAGATATTGTGTGAGACCTCCTTTCGCCCAGCGTAGAGCAGCCACTCCAAATAACGTGAACTCAACAAGTCGTTGGAAGCCCCCTGCAGAAATATTGATCCACATTGCCTTTATAGCCGTCCATAAACGCGGAAGTGGTACCTGTGCAGGATCTTCTGCACGAACCGACCTCTCGATTATTACAATACAGTTCAGTACAGTAGAGCGTGAGTTTCTGACAGTAGTATGGGCTGTCACATATTTTCGGCCATACTTATTCGGACGACAATTTAAGATAGTCATGGGGCATAAACCACTGGTGTTGTTGGGCAGTATATCTGATCCGTCGTCTAGGTTGTTAAAACTCCGCCTAAAGCTAGAGGAGTAGGACTACCAGATACTGTACAAAGAAGGTAAACAGAATCGACTAGCCAATGCGCTTTCCTGTATCCGTAGCGTGTTAGGTGGGGACGCACAACAGAGAGTACTGACAAGGGAACCTCCACATCGCACCCCCCTCAGATTTAGTTATAAGTTGGCACAGTGGATAGGCCTTGAAAAACTGAACACAGATCAATCGAGAAAACAGGAAGAAGTTATGTGGAACTATGAAAAAATAAGCAAAATATACAAACTGAGTAGTCTGTGGGTAAGATAAGCAACATCAAGGAAAGTCTGAGTTCATGAGCGCCGTGGTCCCGTGGTTAGCGTGAGCCGCTGGGGAACGAGAGGTCCTTGGTTCAAGTCTTCCCTCGAGTGAAATGTTTACTTCCCTTATTTTCGCAAAGTTATGATCCGTCCGTTCGTTCATTGATGTCTCTGTTCACTGTAATAAGTTTAGCGTCTGTGTTTTGCGACCGCACCGCAAAATCGTGCGATTAGTAGACGAAAGGACGTGCCTCTCCAATGGGAACCGAAAACATTTGATCGCAAGGTCATAGGTCAACCGATTCCTCCACAGGAAAACACGTCTCATATATTCTATACGACACTGGTGACGGCATGTGCGTCACATGACAGGAATATGTTGTCGACCCACCTAACTTGTACACTTGGCGAATGGATAAAAAGATTCTTCTATCTTTCCCCATTTAGGTTTTCTTGTGGATCTGATAATCACTCACAAAAATGTGATGAAAACATAAGAGTTTGTCACATAAACTGCAACTAATGAATGCAACAGTTTCAAAGTCGCACAGTTTTGCCTGTGCTCTGTCAAAACATATGGTTTTAACGTTTTCAAATTTTTCCGTGTCTAGCATCCCCATACTACGGCGCAGTTACTTCGCATCGGACAGACGGACGGACAGATAATAATTGTCTGAAAATAAAAAATTAAACTTTTCACTCGAGGGAAGACTTGAACTAAGGACTTCGCGTATCACAGCTGCTCACGCTAATCACGTGACCAAGGCGCTCATGACCTCGCACCCTCCTTGATGTTGCCTATATTGCGCATGGACTACTCAGTTTGTACATTTTGCTTATTTTTTTCATAGTTCCACACAACTTCTTCCTGTTTTCTCGATTGATCTGTGTTCAGTTTTTCAAGGCCTATTCACTGTACCAACTTATAACTAAATCTGAGGGGGGTGCTATGGGGAGGTTCCCTTGTGAGGAGCCAGCCAGGAACAGTGACAAGAGTAAAGATAAGCCGGCCGAGGCCACGTCCGTGGAGACGCAAGCCGAGCTAGCTAGAGCAGAGATAACGGCTCCGACACAGAGCGCTGAAGAACAAACCAGTGATGTAGGAGAAGAATCACTGGAAACAAGCAAGTACCAAAGAAAAGCTGGCAGTGCTAAGGCAAATGCACATATCCACTTTCGGCGGAAATCAGGGAATGGGGATGATATATGATTAGTAAAACAATACTGTACTTGGCCTGGGATGAAGTTAGACATAGAGAATTTCATAAGGAAATGCCATAAAAACATATTACTGCAGATAAAGACGAAGCAGCCAATGGAATTAACACCAATCCCAGAGTTTATTTTTGAAAGATGCGTTATTGACATCATAGGTCCCTCACCATTAATCCAGTTCGGTAATCACAAAGTTTGTTATAGCCGAGCCAATTGACCGCCAAGCCACTGACACTGTCGCGCGTAAGTTGGTAGATAACATAATTCTGAAGTTTCGGATCCCTGCAGTTTACTTAGTGAAATGGGAAGTAATTTTATAAACTATACTACGAAGCGTTTATGTAAACTATTGAGAATATATAAAATACAGACGACAGCTTACCATCTACAAACAAATGGTTCACTGGAGCGTTCACATCGTGCGCTAACCGAAATGTTATGGCACTACATTAGCCGAGTTCAGGACGATTGGGACCAATGGATTTCTTTTGTGACATTTGTGTAATACACAACTCCGCACTGTACGTCTGCGTACACACTTTTCGAATTTTTTTGGGGTGGTTACTGAGGAAATCAGCAAACGTAGTTTATAAGTACGAGGATTACGTGACTGAGGTTCGACGACGGATGCAACTGCTGCATCAAGCTGCCCGCGAGGCGACCCACGAAAGCAAGGAGAAGAATAAGGTTAACTATGACCGGACGCAGAACCCAAAAGAATTTAGAAGGCATGACTGGATGTTGTTGTATGATAGAAGCGTGCGAAGAGGACGCAGTCAGAAGCTGGACAGTCAGTGGCAAGAATTGTAAGTTGTTTTCGATTGAAGGAACTACACGAAAATTTCGGGCAGACGCAAGCATTAGCTGATAGCGAAGTAGCGCATTGCCTCCATAGGTTGCACCAGGCAAAGGTGAACGTTGAGGAGTGTGAGAACGTTCAAAAGACAACACCATGGCATGTTGGAAAAATTACAGAGACAAGAGGTTTATTTGAGCAGTTCACCTGGCATGAAACACCCAGACCTAAATGGGTTATATTATACTTTAATGTGGAGACTAGAAAGATACTATTTGGCACACTAGACGAAGATGATGCGACATTTTCAGTGCAAAAATAGACGCATTAGAGGATTAACAGAGAGAGCTGTTGCGATTGTCCAAGGAGTAATTGACGATAGTCAGGGCGTCATTGACAGGGATTAATCAGACTCTAAACAGGGTAATTAAGAAAGCTCAAATTATTGCAGATAGAATAGCGAAACGAACAGAAAGGTACAACAGGCCTTGATTGTGATAACCATCACGGAAGAGTTAGAGCAACTTAGGGCCACGTTTAATATATTAGAGCGAGAGTATGACTTCTTGATTTCCGCCATAATGAATGGGCAGAAGGGTCTCCTAGAACCGCAGTTGATAAATTATGTGCAGGTAGTTAAGTATTTGGAACTAATCAAAGGAGAACTAAAACACAAAAGGTGTCCTGTGGAACTCACGAAGGTCAAGGATACCTGTTGTTAGGAATAATAGATTTAGACGTATTTTTAGCAGGTGACACCTTAAATTATCTATTAAATGCACTTTCTGTTGATAGTTATGTATATACACTGTATAAGGTATGGCCACTACCAACTGAGTACGGTCTGGTGAAGACATTATTCTCTTATATAGTACCAGAGAAGGAATTCAAATGGTTCAAATGGCTCTGAGCAGTATGAGACTTAACATCTGAGGTCATCAGTCCCTTAGCATCTAGAACTATTCAAACCTAACTAACCTAACGACATCACACACATCCATGCCCGAGGCAGGATTCGAACCTGTGACCGTAGCAATCGAGCGGTTCCAGACTGAAGCTCATAGAACCGCTCGGCCACCGATGCCGGTAGAAGTAATTCCTCATAATGGATGAAATGAAGCGACAGTATGCGCAACTGTCTAGTGATTAGTTACCTTGTAAAAGAGTCACGATGAGAAAACAGATCTGTAAACAATATTTCCCCCTATTGACCACTTAACGATCACGAGCAATGTGAAGCTCTTACGTTACAACCAGTTCAAGAATGCAATCTTAAATACATCATATTAAACGAAAGTATCCAGACTATGTAATGATACACCACTCAGCAACATCATTGTGGGAGGGACTTGTAGATTTAATCTCTTAAGTAGGTGTATGGGTTATGGTGCACATGTAAGGTTGCAAGCTGACCATGTCATTGTATAATAGATGGCCGGGTGAGTGGCCGAGCTGATCTAGGTGCTTCAGTCTGGAACCGCGAGACCGCTACGGTAGCACGTTCGAATCTTACCTCGGGCATGGATGAGTGTTATGTCCTTAGGTTAGTCAGGTTTAAGTAGTTCTAAGTTCTAGGGGACTGATGACCATACATGGTAAGTCCCATAGTGCTCAGAGCCATTCGAACCATTTTTGAGGTACTTCCTGGGAAATAACTACTTGTCTACGAATAGATGACTTGTAGCCGCTAACTGACCAGATTCCTACCCAGTTCCACACTCTACACTAGTGAATAGTTTAGTTTTCAGCCAAGGTTGCTGCTACAGTACGCGGCTCACAACGAATGTCTCATCAGAATCGCCGACTGAGATAAGTTCCTCTGTCTCATGCAGCGAATATCACTCTTACTCCCTCTCAACACACAACAAAATATTGTTCTTTCTGTGAAATTCTGTTTTGTTAAAAGTTTTTCACACTCTATTTGCATCAGCAATTAATTTTACATGTATGCTGTTTCTAATATTTTCAATCGATTTTCCAAATACTGAATTATTCATAAGGTTTAACATATCGGTTTCGTTTTTAGTATCATTTGTCGCTTTATTTCTCACTCCTGTATTCAGGTATACCGCCTCTGATACCTTTTTCAAAACATTAGTATCATGTCATAATCAGCTAGGAACGGTAAATAACTTTTTTCACATTAAAATCGAATTCCAATTTAAAACTAACACTATAAAATACCAAGATGGATTCAAATCATAAGTTTTATACAAATTTTCATAAAATTTTCAAAAATGTCACACAGAAACAAAACACTAGTTTTAATATATGTATCACGATATTCAGCAAGATTTTTTTGCATTAAATTTTTCCCAAATTAATTCAGTACATTTGTAATCTTCATCAGTAATAGCACATTCATTTAACTTATAATAAAATGTTTGTTTTCCTGGAAGAAATCTTTCTTTAAATTTTTTGAACTATCCATACAGTCATGAGCATAAACATCATTTTAATTACGAAATTTAGTAGGTCTTTAGTAAAAGTTTTCTAACTTTTTTTGTATGACTCTTTCTTACTTTTGATGATAAATTATCATGTGAAGAAGCCTTAATTTAAATATATCATAACCTCATTTTCAATTTTGCTCTCTTTTTACCAAAACTAGTATATGTATCTTCATTGTTACATATCAAATCTATTTCTTTTTCCTCAGAACTGAGTTCTTTTGTGAACAAATGAGTATCATATTCCGAGAGGTTATGTAAATAAGCTGGTGCACATGGAAGTTTCAGTTGTTAATCACGATTATTAGATAACAGATTTATATACTTTCCAGTTAAATGATGATGAGGATGAACTTTTGGTTTTATTGTGAATAATGACTTCTACATAATGAACTTATTTTTTATGTCTTGATTGTTCTTCAAATGTTATGATATCATTTCTTCTGCTTCAGTATATAAACTACCAATTTCTTTAACTTCTTTTTACTTACATTCGATAAATTTTTATGACAATTTGGTCCTCCCTATACATTTCTATTATATCAATTCATATGATTATGTAATAACAGAAACTTCTTCATTCATGTTTTTTGATTTTTGACTTTATATGACTTCTGTGGATCAGGCTCACAGTTATCAGTTTTTAATAAGTAACCTTCCAAAATCAGCATAAGAACAGATGAAACTTTCATTGTCTATTGATAGCTTTTAAAACTTATATATCAATTTTTCTCTGGTAATTCCACTTTTAGAGGCATATTTGCCAAAGAGTTTGGAATGTGGATATCTAATTTTTCTTTATAGTTAAAATCTAATGAACACATATTACAAAATATTTCATTTCTTTATGTTTTGAGATCTCAACTGAACTGAGCCAAGATGAATCTTTAATCTAACTATTATGTGAACATAGTTCCCAGCCTGTTACAGTTACTTTTATCTTTAAAATCTGATAGAGTAATATGTTTTTCTTTCTGACGACTAGCAATTTTTAATGGAGACATCTAATACTTTTCATCAGACGAGTAAACGTTAATAGATACATTAATTTTACTCCCAGTATTATAAATACCTTCAGCTGCAATTGGAAATGTAAATTTGTCAAATTTCTCATCAATAATGACTTCTACATTTTTATATTTTTTACAACCTCTACATTTTTATCTACAGGATATAATACTAATTTTATTGGCAACAAAATATAGTTTTGATAATCATTTTGAACATTAACACAAACACTTATTTTTTATTTTTTTGGTAATTCGATGTAAGATAAACCTTGTTAATTGCTAACTGTAATCCAAAAATGTGATCCAGACTCCAACCAGATCATTGAGTTTGAAATTCAGACATTCATTATGTAAATTCTTTTTTTCCAGCTTCATAACGTTTAATCAAATCTCTATCATTCGTTGTTCTATAATTATGTGTTGAAATTTAGTACCCATTGTCTCTTCAGAATCAGATTATTTCCTCATATAACCACAAAAATTAGAAAATTTACTAACAACCCCTTATGTAATTTTAAATTTTTCTTCACTGCTTCCATAATTTCTTGTTTCGAAACATTAACAAAAATTTGGACCAAGCAAGTTTGGATTGTTCTCTAAATTTGTAATATATAATCTGTTTTCAAATGCTATGTTAACTAGATATTAATTAATTGTTTCTGTAATAAATTAGTAGAAAATAGAAACATTTCTTCAATATGCTTATTTTCATCATTTTTAACAAATTATCGTCATTTTCAAATTCAAAATAAGGTTACTGTTTCGAAATAATGAACTTCATATTAAGATGTTTAATAAAGCAATTAAAAATTCTTTTCCAAAATTACTCTACCCAGTAAATAGATTTAATTCACAATAATCATGAACATTAATGGTAGTCAGGCTTCACAATTTTGTCTCCATTTATAAGAAAAACAACTTTAATAAAGTAAATGAAAAGTAATTATGATAGAAAATTAAGGTAATAATGTATAAATAAGTGCAAAGTTAGAAAATAAAAAAATAAAAAACAAAGAATTAAAAAATTATTGAAACTGAAATGAATATATGATAAATTTAGAGAGTTGAAATTGAAGATAAATTTAAATGTGTTCAAGATAAATACAGTTTATTTGAAGTTAAGAAAATGAACTGAGTTCAAGAAAAAGATAGATTTTTTGTTAGGCTAAAGCAGCTATTTTTATCACCAAAATTTTTATTTCTGATATATTATTCTGTAAACTTTTTACATTTTCCTCAATGTTTCTCTTTGCACAACATTTTGATGAAAATAATTTCAATTTTTAATTTCTTTGCAATTAATACATTTTACAACCAGTGTGTTTTCTCTACAGTGTCATTATAGTTCATCAACAACAATATTTTCCAATATATCTTCGAATGTTCATTACTTTAATTTTGTTTTAAATTATTCTTATAATAATATGCAGAAATATTTTTTTCACAAACACATAAATAAATATTCGAAAAAGAAATGAAAATGCATTAGAAAACAGTGAAAATGTTCAAAAACGGTTAAAATGCTTTAAAACAACCACGATTATTTTTCGTTCATGTTGATTTCACTTTTTTGTTACTAAAATCTAACATTTGACAACATCATGTTTTCTGATGAATTTTTGGATCTTTTTCGTCAAGTGTACCTGACACTGGGTGGGTTTTCAGAATCTGTGGTGAAAGAGTCAAAATTGACCATAAATTCCTAAAGGTATATACTGAGACACGTTCACAAATATTTATTAAATGTTTTGGATGTCAATTTTCTTCGATGCATAGCTTTCTACTACAGTATCTTTCCCCCAGTTTTCGTTAATCCTTTACTCTGTATTACTTTTTTGGGGGTCATGGGGGGGGGGGGGGGGATGGGGCTGGAGGGGTGTCATCTCACAGCACAGAACAGCTGTGCACCTGATCGCAGGATACCCCTTGGCACTGATGATTTCAGGAACTCATTTTCCGGCTCTGCTCGACAAGTATGAAGGAAAGTAGCCACATCAATGTGCATTATATGTCTGCCTTGTTGTGGACCCAGGTTCAATTCCTTGGTACAGGAACTGGTATGGGATACACACTGTATGTGATGCCAATTCAGGAGCTACTTCAATGGATAGTTACGACTATAAGGTCTGTGTTATGCCGTCGTCAAGGTAGCACCTGCGGACCGGCAACACATCTAACACCACACAGGACCGAGGTTGTCTATGCCCAAGACGTGAGCAATGGTAAACCAAAGCTGTTTTGAAAACAGACATTCCGCGGGCTACGTCCTGCAGAGGGAGTTCGAGATGGCCTGCAGCAAGTATTACTACACCAACATCTGACTGGCTGGTCAATATTATTTAAAGGATAGAAAAAGCACCGAACGTCAGTTCACGCCAAATACCGACCTCAAGAACGTCTCCACGGAAGACTGCGTCTTCGCAATCGGAATAGGACTTGGAATTAACTGTATGTTTGTAACCGCGGACTCTTGTGGGAAACTTAGAAGTTATCTTTTATTGCCTTTAGTAGGAAATTCTTACTGGCTTTGTGATTGTGACTTTTCGTTGTTATTCAGTCATTTCCATGCAGACTCACGTTAATAAAAGTTGTTTTGTAAGAACTTTCGAATTGTCAGTTACAACACAAGTGGCGACGAGTTTGTGCCAGTGTGTGTCTTCATCATGGCGGAAATAGTGCTTCAGCAGCTAATTCAAAGTGTGCA
This sequence comes from Schistocerca serialis cubense, assembly GCF_023864345.2. Classification (NCBI taxonomy): domain Eukaryota; kingdom Metazoa; phylum Arthropoda; class Insecta; order Orthoptera; family Acrididae; genus Schistocerca; species Schistocerca serialis. The sequence continues at coordinate 816,704,088 of NC_064640.1, forward strand.
CGACTTACTACAAGGTTTTCAATAGTTTTGCCAGAAATCTCAGGATACACAGGAACGTTGCTTTAAGAATCTCTTGAAAAACCAACTGATTCCGCCTCCCCCTCCGTTTCCCGCTTTCAACGATGATACTGAAGACTGGGAAACATACAAGAAGCAGCTCCTGCAGCATTTTCACATCCATCAGGTTGTCCAACAGGCTGCTCGTCGTTCCTACTTTTTGTCCTGGAACCAGTCAAAAGTGTATATTCTCTTGACGAAACTACAACCTCGACCTCCGGATTCTTTGACTTCCTCACACGTTTGTGAGTTTCTTGTGGCCTGCTACCGACGAGGGTTCCACTTGTTGGCTGCCCAGGTCGAATTTTACCAGTGTCGCAAGAAGGCAGGACAATCTTATCGCCAGTGGACAGCGGAACTGCAAGGTCTCAGCCGGAAGTGTCAATTCACCACACGGGTCTCCAAAGAGTCCTACCACCTCATCCAGGCCGCCCCTGACGCTACTTTCCGATGCGACGCCCTCAGACTCGACGATCCTACTCTGGACCATATCATTGAGTTGGTATTCAAGTGCGAAGTCCCTACGGTAGCCGACAAGCGTTTGGAATCCTGGGCGGAAGTGGCGTCCCTCTGAGACCACGAAGCATCGGAGCTCGTCGCACAGCTGGCGGAGGTCGGAGACGTTGCTGACGTCCGTTCCGATGACTGGCGCCGGCCTCCAGGTTCAGCACAGCGTCGGCAGGGCAGCCGCCCATCCAGGACTTCGCACCCTCGGCTGGCTCCGCGGGTCCAGTGCAGACTGTTGGTACACAGAGGCCCCTGTGCCCTCGCCAGTACCACCAGCCCCTGTGGATTCCGTCGTGCCCAGCATGCTTTCAGGACCATGCACGGGAAGACTGCCCTGCTAGGTGGGCATATTGTACAGTTGTGTACCCGTAACAGACATGTGGGTACGGTCTGCCACTCTCGCCAGCATCCTCCTCCTCCTCCGGCCAATGACTGTGGGGGCCGCTACCCATGGACATAACCAGGTGTATTCTTTGGTTCTTCCAAGCTGATGATCAACGTTCAGATCAACGGTCGGCTGTTGCACATGCAGGTGGATACCGGAGCAGTGGTCTCACTGATCAACTATTCCTCTTATGCAAAGACTGGGCATCCCCCCTGGCGCCCATACCTCGACGCCTCCTTACTTATAATAAGCAACTGATCGCTCTCTTGGGTGAGTTCACGGCTTCCGTCCTATTTAAATTGGTTCGCCAGGAAGTTACCTTCCTTGTGGTCAACAATGCAGCCACTGCAGACCTCTTTGGGTTGGAAGCCTTCAGTGCCTTTGGCTTCGCAATCGACGACAGTGATCATCTGGTGTCTTCCCAGGTTCCGTTTCCGGCACTCGATACCTTGTGCACAGAATTCCTGGACCTCTTCTCACTGGGAGTCGGCTGTGCTCAAGATTTTCAGGTGTCACTCCAGCTGAAACAGTCTGCCCACCAAAAGTACTTCCAGGCTCGGCAATTTTCCCTCGCTCTCCAGCATCCTCTTAAACAGGAACTGGACCATCTCACCACGGAGGGAGTCGTCACTCCGGTCCGTTGCAGTTCCTGGGCGACGCCCTTGGTCGTCCTCAAGAAACTAGATGGGCATGTTCGGGTTTGTTGCGACTTCAAGGCTACGCTAAACCCTCAGCTACAGGTTGATGATTATCCCCTTACCCATCCCAAGGACCTGTTCTCCAAGCTCGCTGGGGGACAACGTTTTTCGAAGATCAATCTTGCCAAGGCCTACTTCCAAATAGCTTTTTATGAGCCTTCTACTCACTTGGCCGTCGTCAACACACCATTTGGACTGTTCCGGTTGAACCGCCTCGTGTATGGCATCACTAGTGCAACGGCCATCTTTCAGCTTTACTTGGAACAGCTCTTGCGAGATGTGCCCAGATGTATCAAAAACCTCGACATCATCGTCACTGGCTGTACTGCGGATGAGCATCACAGTCATTTGTGACAATTGTTCCTGCGCCTGTGGACTGCGGGCATAAAATGCAACATTGTTAAATGCTCCTTTTTTCAACCTGGTATCTCCTGCCTGGCTGACACCATTTTCCGAAATGGAATATCGCCTACCTCCTCCCATGTCGCCACTATAGAGGCCCTTCCTTGTCCAAGCAACGTCCACCAATTGTGGTCTTTCCTAGGTAAAATTGTGTACTATCGAGAGTTCATTCCCTCCACTGCTGGATTGGAACACCCGATTGCGTACATATCTAAATCCCTCACCAAGGCCCAAAGCAAATATTCCCAAATTGAGGAGGAGGCCCTCGTTATCCTGTTTGCCTGTACCAAATTCCTCCTGTACCTTTATGGTACGTCTTGTCGTTTAATCACTGACCATAAACCCCCCCTGGCCTTATTTTCACCAGCAGCCCCGTTACCCACGATGAGTTCCCACCACCTGCAGCGATGAGCCCTATTCCTTTCACATTTTAGGTTGTTGTTGTTGTTGTGGTCTTCAGTCCTGAGACTGGTTTGATGCAGCTCTCCATGCTACTCTATCCTGTGCAAGCTTCTTCATCTCCCAGTACCTACTGCAACCTACATCCTTCTGAATCTGCTTAGTGTATTCATCTCTTGGTCTCCCTCTACGATTTTTACCCTCCACGCTGCCCTCCAATGCTAAATTTGTGATCCCTTGATGCCTCAGAACATGTCCTACCAACTGGTCCCTTCTTCTCGTCAAGTTGTGCCACAAACTCCTGTTCTCCCCAATTCTATTCAATACCTCCTCATTAGTTATGTGATCTACCCATCTAATCTTCAGCATTCTTCTGTAGCACCACATTTCGAAAGCTTCTATTCTCCTCCTGTCCGAACTATTTATCGTCCATGTTTCACTTCCATACATGGCTACACTCCATACAAGTACTTTCAGAAACGACTTCCTGACACTTCAATCTATACTCGATGTTAACAAATTTTTCTTCTTCAGAAACGATTTCCTTGCCATTGCCAGTGTACATTTTATATCCTCTCTACTTTGACCATCATCAGTTATTTTACTCCCTAAATAGCAAAACTCCTTTACTACTTTAAGTGTCTCATTTCCTAATCTAATTCCCTCAGCATCACCCGATTTAATTTGACTACATTCCATTATCCTCGTTTTGCTTTTGTTGATGTTCATCTTATATCCTCCTTTCAAGACACTGTCCATTCTGTTCAACTGCTCTTCGAAGTCCTTTGCTGTCTCTGACAGAATTACTATGTCATTGGCGAACCTCAAAGTTTTTACTTCTTCTCCGTGAATTTTAATGCCTACTCCGAATTTTTCTTTTGTTTCCTTTACTGCTTGCCCAATATACAGATTGAATAACATCGGGGAGAGGCTACAACCCTGTCTCACTCCCTTTCCAACCACTGCTTCCCTTTCATGCCCCTCGACTCTTATAACTGCCCTCTGGTTCCTGTACAAATTGTAAATAACCTTTCACTCCCTGTATTTTACCCCTGCCACCTTCAGAATTTGAGAGTATTCCAGTTAACAATGTAAAAAGCTTTCTCTAAGTCTACAAATGCTAGAAACGTAGGTTTACCTTTTCTTAATCTTTCTTCTAAGATAAGTCGTAGGTTAGTATTGCCTCACGTGTTCCAACATTTCTACGGAATCCAAACTGATCTTCCCCGAGGTCCGCTTCTACCAGTTTTTCCATTCGTCTGTAAAGAATTCGCGTTAGTATTTTGCAGCTGTGACTTATTAAACTGATAGTTCGGTAATTTTCATATCTGTCAACACCTGCCTTCTTTGGGATTGGAATTATTATATTCTTCTTGAAGTCTGAGGGTATTTCGCCTGTCTCATACATCTTGCTCACCAGATGGTAGAGTTTTGCCATGACTGGCTCTCCCAAGGCCATCAGTATTTCTAATGGAATGTTGTCTACTCCTGGGGCCTTGTTTCGACTCAGATCTTTCAGCGTTCTGTCAAACTCTTCACGCAGTATCATATCTCCCATTTCATCTTCATCTACATCCTCTTCCATTTCCATAATATTGTCCTCAAGTACATTGCCCTTGTATAAACCCTCTATATACTCCTTCCACCTTTCTGCCTTCCCTTCTTTGCTCAGAACTGGGTAGCCATCTGAGCTCTTGATATTCATACAAGTGGTTCTCTTCTCTCCAAAGGTCTCTTTAATTTTCCTGTAGGCAGTATCTATCTTACCCCCAGTGAGACAAGACTCTACATCCTTACATTTGTCCTCTAGCCATCCCTGCTTAGCCATTTTGCACTTCCTGTCGATCTCATTTTTGAGTCATTTGTATTCCTTTTTGCCTGCTACATTTACTGCATTTTTATATTTTCTCCTTTCATCAATTAAATTCAATATTTCTTCTGTTACCCAAGGATTTCTATTAGCCCTCGTCTTTTTACCGACTTGATCGTCTGCTGCCTTCACTACTTCATCCCTCAAAGCTACCCATTCTTCTTCTACTGTATTTCTTTCCCCCATTCCTGTCAATTGTTCCCTTATGCTCTCCCTGAAACTCCCTACAACCTCTGGTTCTTTCAGTTTATCCAGGTCCCATCTCCTTAAATTCCCACCTTTTTGCAGTTTCTTCAGTTTCAATCTGCAGTTCATAACCAATAGATTGTGGTCAGAATCCACATCTGCCCCTGGAAATGTCTTACAATTTAAAACCTGGTTCCTAAATCTCTGTCTTGCCATTATATAATCTATCTGATACCTTTTAGTATCTCCAGGATTCTTCCAGGTATACAACCTTCTTTTATGATTCTTGAACCAAGTGTTAGTTATGATTAAGTTATGCTCTGTGCAAAATTCTACAAGGTGGCTTCCTCTTTCATTTCTTCCCCCCAATCCATATTCACCTACTATGTTTCCTTCTCTCCCTTTTCCTACTGACGAATTCCAGTCACCCATGACTATTAAATTTTGCTCTCCCTTCACTACCTGAATAATTTCTTTTACCTCGTCATACATTTCATCTATTTCTTCATCATCTGCAGAGCTAGTTGGCATATAAACTTGTACTACTGTAGTGGGCGTGGGCTTCGTGTCCAACTTGGCCACAATAATGCGTTCACTATGCTGTTTGTAGTAGCTAACCCGGACTCCTATTTTTTTATTCATTATTAAACCTACTCCTGCATTACCCCTATTTGATTTTGTATTTATAACCCTGTAATCACCAGATCAAAATTCTTGTCCCTCCTGCCACCGAACTTCACTAATTCCCACTATATCTAACTTTAACCTATCCATTTCCCTTTTTAAATTTTCTAACCTACCTGCCCGATTAAGGGATCTGACATTCCACGCTCCGATCCGTAGAACGCCAGTTTTCTTTCTCCTGATAACGACGTCCTCCTGAGTAGTCCCCGCCCGGAGATCCAAATGGGGGACTATTTTACCTCCGGAATATTTTACCCAAGAGGACGCCATCATCATTTAATCATACAGTAAAGCTGCATGTCCTCGGGGAAAAATACGGCTGTAGTTTCCTCTTGCTTTCAGCCGTTCGCAGTACCAGCACAGCAAGACCGTTTTGGTTAATGTTACAAGGCCAGATCAGTCAATCATCCAGACTGTTGCCCCTGCAACTACTGAAAAGGCTGCTGCCCCTCTTCAGGAACCACATGTTTGTCTGGCCTCTCAACAGATACCCCTCCGTTGTGGTTGCACCTATGGTGTATCGCTGAGGCACGCAAGCCTCCCCACCAATGGCAAGGTCCATGGTTCATGGGGAAGACATTTTAAGTACACCATCCATTTCCAGCCCCCTGCCCAGCATGCCACCGTCAATGCCTTGTCGCGGCGCCTCTCCGGCCAGGATTCGGCATTCTATTCATTGGACATTCTAATTTTTCAGGTTGATGAAGACATACAGTCAGCGTTGGTGGCATTCCCCGTCACAGCTGCGCAGGTGGCCGCAGCAACGGCCGCAAATTCGCTCCTGCAACTGGTGCACCGCTATATTTTCCGCAGCCAGCCGACGCTTCCTGCGACTTGTGCCCAGGCTGACCTCCAATTCTTTTAATCCAACCGCCATCAATTGGTAGCCATCGATGGGGTGCTCCTCCATGTGGAACATGACACCAATCCATGAGTCATCGTATCAACATCCCTGCAGTCCCAGATTCTCAGTGTCTTACATCAAGGTCAATGGGGTATTGCCCAAACGAAAACCCTAACACCCCACCGTGTCTTCTGGGTCGGCATGACAGCGGACGTGGAGCGCATCGTTCGGGGTTGTCAGCAGTGTACCAAGGTCCTTCCCGCTCTGCACTAGTCCTTCCAATCCTGACCTGCAGCTTCCCTCCCATGGGAATGCATCCATGTCGATTTTGCGTGATCCTTCCTCGGTGTTTACTGAGTGCTCGTCACGGATGTCTACTCCCAGTTACCTTTCACTGTCCAATGCTCCTCTATCACCACGGAGACTACTATCATGGCCCTGTCCAAAATATTTCCCATTGGAGGCCTACCAGTCACCTTGGTCACTGATAACGGCCCGCAATTTCGCAGTCAAGAATTCGACAGATTCTGCCACGATAATGGTACCCACCACGTCTTTACCTCGCTTTTAATCCACAAACCAAAGGCGGGCAGAGCACCTTTTTCGCACCTTTAAAACTCAGATGCAGAAGAACATGGAGGACCGTTCTCTGGAAGATGCTCATACGTTATTTCTCAGTTCCTACAGGACAATGCCGGTGGGTGATGACAGTCCAGCTGAACTGTTCCATTGTCACCAGCCACGGACCCTACTCCATCTCCTCCTGCCTCGCACCAGACCTGGCGCTTCCAGATATTCATCCAGCTCCAAGGCGTGGGAGGGCGGTTTCGGGTCCCAGCCCCGCTGGCTGCCGGAGGTCATTCTCTGGCATTGTAGTCGACAACTGTTTGATGTCTGTCTGGATGACAGGGTGGTTTTGCGTCACCCCAACCCGGGATCCACTCCCCAGCCCCTCTTTGGCACCATCCTGGTTGGATAACACAGACGTTCCCATGCCACTTGCCCAACCCACTGACGCCTCGCAACCGCCACTGCTTTGACGTTCCCTCCTCATCATGTGGAAGGCGGCGCCCTACTGACCAGTGGCCGGTTTTCACTACCTCCTTCAGGACAACTTAGCTGCCAATCAGCCTACGGCACCAGGGTACATTGTTGCTCTCTCCCCAATAGTCGCCCGTGCCACTCCAGACCTTCCAAGGGGGGAAGGGCGTTACGCCGTCGCCAAGGTAGCCTGTGCAGGCTGGCAACACATCTAACACCACACAGGACTGAGGTTGTCTATGCCCAAGGGGTAAGCAGTGGTAAACATTGGCTGTTTTGGAAACAGACATTCCGCATACTACATCCTGCAGAGGGAGTTCAAGATGGCCTGCAGCAAGTATTACTACACTAACATCTGATTGGCTGGTCAATACTATTTAAAGGCTAGAACGAGCACCAGGCATCAGTTCGCACTGAATACTGACCTCAAGAATGTCTCCATGGAAGACTACGTCTTCTCCATTGGAACAGGACTTGGAACTAACTGTATGTTTGTAACCGCGGACTCTTGTAGAATACTTAGAAGATATCTTTTGTTGCGGCTAATAGGAAATACTTACTGCCTTTGTGATTGTGACTTTTCATTGTTATTCAGTCATTTCCATGTAGACTCACGAAAAACTTTGTAATTGTCAGTTACAACAGTCTGGAAAGTCAGCAAACTGGCAGGGGGGGCAGTAATACTAATTGCATGCCTGTCTGCACAGCATCCACATGACACTGCATTACAGAGACAGTTGCAGAAGCTGGTTAATATCCTTTGGACCCCAGAGCCTGGGTGAAGAGCTGATTTTTTTTATCATGCTCTTGGCATACAGCATAAAAGTAATTGATATTCTTGTAATTCGGAATAAGACAGTCAGAGTAATCACAAGGGCTGATAATATTATAAAGTGTATGATTTTGTTCATTAATATAAAATCTTAATAGTGATTAATTTATACATCTTGGGAGTGTTAAGTACATGTATCCTGAACTACCTAACATAAATGTAACAATTGAAAGACATGAGTACAGTGGCAGATCATGTACATCCCTACTCTTACCACAGAAAATATTAGCAATGTGTAACAACAGCAGAATTCTTATGGCAACTGAAACAGTTCATAAACCACTTTCTCTAAACACAAAGAATGCCAATAAAACTGTTAAAGAAAATGCTGCACAGTTTCTCATTAGAAACCCCATTCTATTCATTAGATGAATTCTAAGAAATGCCCAATAGAACATAACTGCATCAAATTATTTACATAAAATTTCGTATTAAAAAGAATTAATATTTCAAGCATTTACATGAAATAATACTTATCCCAAATGACTAATCTGAAATCTGAACAGTTGGAAAAAAGTATCAGTTATCACATTACGGTCCTCTTAAAATGTTTTGACAGTAACAACAAGGGCATATAACAGAACATACTGTCAGTTTTCAATCACTAAATGCAGTTGGAAACCAGAAGGAACCTGCTCTTCTTCTCATACTGCATCCACATGTTCAGAGAGAATATCGAGGGAATAAAATTTGATTAAGTAGAGTTTGGGCAGAAGTATAGTTCATCCAGATATTCCTTCTGTAAGACGAGCAGCAAGAGTACTTCAATTAAATCTAACTCTGGCATGCACAGTGACAGAGTTACATGTTACGAGTGTTGTGTCTAGTGATCCTGCATATTCGGTTCACTAGACAAACAATCAAACAACTCGTATTAATGAATTTTATTTACAACAAGACAAGTACAAATACTTAACTTTGATCTGAGAATGCTTGTAGTGACTGCTGATCTCTAACTGTGCTACACAGAGTTTGCTAATAAAGAGGCTACATTGTGATGGCCTCCGAAGTGGCTAATGTTGAAGCTGCTATCAAAGTAGTTGACACCAGTCAGGTGCGGCGCTTATGTTTTCTTCACCTAGGAGCCGCAGCTGTTGCGTTGTCTTCCTAGAGTGAGGTCAGTCAGCATGCGATTGGCTGACCTCTTCTCAGAGCCTTCTCTTCTCTGTCGTTTCAGACTGATGCGCTGGCACTAAATTTATGCCATAACAACGAGCATCTTCACTAAATGCAGAATGACTTCTTTTCATCTCATCCAGTGCACACGTAACAGTGAATCACAGTGCCATGCAGACAGTGAATTGTACCAATTCAGCAGTGAGATGTACAACAGAGCTGGTTATATTACTGATGATAATGCTGTGACTAATTGAGTAGTATGGAACTGTAAACAGTTCCTTTTACTCAACAGATATATACAAAACATTATAGTTCACATACAAACTGTTGCTTCTCTTATACTGGGAAAGCACATAGTGACACAAACACATTGATATAATGTAACTAATTACTTGTATAATGTATAAATTTACAATTACTAAGAAATATGCTCAAAATCACTCTGTATTATTTTTTTAATCACTTTGCATGATTACTAATGTCTGAAAAACTATAAAGTGGACTTTGTGGGGCACTCAGCTATGCACAGCAATGGATGATGTGGAAAGTCTCACAGCATCAGAATTTCTAGTAATAAAAGCTGCATTCATCACTACCTCCAAAAATGGTCATTCGAAACCAGCTGTCATATTACTCATAACACAATACCGAACTCGTATTCAGTAGCGGGTTCAAAATCTAAGACGAGTCTTCACAGTTTATGGTAACATGGTTTTCTACTCAGCACTCTGCAAGGTACAGTATCAAATGTGGGATATGGTACACAGTATCATTACAATTCTCATCTGGAACTCATGTGTGTTAATTATACAGAGAATTTTGTGTGTGTGTGTGTGTGTGTGTGTGTGTGTGTGTGTGTGTGTGTGTGTGTGTGTGTGTGTAGACCCTGTGAAGAAAATGTATATTATACACAGTTCTCTTTTAAATTTTATAAAGGAATGATGGGTAACAACAAGTGATGAAGATATGAATAGCTGAAGGAAATTATTTTGTTTGCAATGTAAACCTTAATCAGCTTCCTGACAAAGAAGCCATAGAGAAATTTCATAAGCATAGGATGAACAACTATATGTCACATAATTATATTTAAGTGTTACAATTTGAAATGTTGAATGTTCTGATTATAACAAACCACTGATACTCCACACAGTGAAATCATCATTCATTGAATTGACATTGTCCTTATGACAAACTCATTTATTTAATTAATACATTTTCTTTACATAACATTAAACCACCTTTCAACACAAATTACAAAGAAATGACATCAAGGGGAATCTCTTTGCCATTGAACTGTTGACCTGTACTAATCCACCAGTAAGTAGATAGCTTGCTGTGTACCTGAAACATGAAACAATATTGGAACTTTCTCATACACAAAGCACTTGCTCTATATTTCATTTTTAGAAACACAAGAATTGAGAAAAGGCAACAACTGAAGAAACCAGAGCACCTTATTGAAATTATACTGCCTAAAATAAATGAGTCAAAGTATGATACAGAGGCTATTAATTCTGCAGACCATGAACGCTGGGGAAGAGTAATGGAGGAAGAAATGACCACATTGCTCTTCTCCAGTGCTCATGGTCTACAGAATTAATAGCGTCTGTATAATTCTTTGGCTAATTTACTTCAGCCACCATAATTTCAGTAAGGCGCTCTGGTTTCTTCAGTTGTTGCCTATTTCTCAATTCTCTTTCAGTAGAACTTTCTTTTGTTGAAGTGAAACACTAATATTAATCTCTCGGCTGTGTACTATATCTATGTCTTTGGTTGGTGTCATAAAATAAAATACATGTGTCTTTTCATAGCAACTACGTCATGTGTATGCTTTATGTAGTGTACTTTAGTTCTTTCCTGAAGTTTCTGTAATAGGTTATGGGCCCAGTACATGATTCAATTTTACATTTCATGACATGGGAAATGTGTTAGTGTGTGTCGTGTGCTATGCATGGTTCGTATTGTATATACGAAAACAATTGCTGCACTTTTCTCTTGTGGAATTTTTGTGGTTGTAAATCTGAACTGTTTTACTGGACTGCAATGGATTTTCATGGTATAGAGAAGCTGTGTGGGGCTGAAAATTGGACTATTTGGAAGTTCGCAGTACGAAATTTGTTATGTGCATCAGATGGTGCATACAAAGTGTGTAGTGGCTTTGCCAGCAGATGCAACATCGGCACAGATAGAGCCAAGGAATCATGCAGAGGCTATTAATTCTGTCGACCATGAACAATGGAGAAAAGCTATGGAGGAAAAAATGACTTCACTGAAAGAAAATGGTACGTAGACTTTAGAACCTCTGGCACAAGACCATAAGCCCATTACAAACCGTTCAGTTTGTAGAAGTAATCATAAGGCTGATGGTCAAATTGACTATAATGAAACGTTCAGTCCTGTTGCTAGATACAATACAATTAGAGCAATTTTGAGTGTTTCTGCTAGTGAGCAACTTCATTTGGCACAATATGATTTAAAACCTGCTTTTTTGAATGACTTCTTAAAAGAAGAGATATTTATGGAGCATCCAGAGGGATTTAGTGATGGACCAAATTGGGTATGCAAACTTCATAAAAGTTTATATGGACTAAAACAATCTCCAAGGTGCTGGAACCAACAGTTCGAGGACTTCCTAATAAATCTTGGGCTTGTGGAAAGTAAGGCAGACCTGTGTTTGTTCTATTGAGAAAACTGGAATGACAAGTTGATGGCAGTTCTGTATGTTCATGATGGATTAATATCTGCAAGGAAGAAGAAGGATATTGAAGTTTTCCCATGGAAATTCAATATGAGTTTAAAATTGTTGTTGAGCCAGTAGGTTATTTCTTAAATATTAATGTTGTATGTCATGATAATAGATCAATAGAGATTAATCAAGAAAGTTATGCTAAAGATATTCATTGACGGTTTAACATGACATAGGGAAATCCTGCGACATCATTAATTGAGCAGTATCTGCAGCCAAATGAGTTAACCAGTGATAAACCATCTAATGCTCCATATCGAGAAGCAGTTGCCTGTCTTATATAATTATCTGTTGGTACAAGGCCTGATATAGTATTTGCAGTGAGCTATGTGTCAAAATTTTTAGAGAATCCTTGAGAAAATCACTGGTCTGTGGTAAAAAGAATCCTAAAGTATATAATAGGTTCAGTGTCATTGGAAATAAAATATGATGCTAGCCATGCAAACAGAAGGCTGGAGATATATACTGATGCTGATTATGCCAGTGATCCAGCAACCTGACACTTAGTTAGTGGAGTGGTTGCAAGATTTTGTGAAGGAGCAGTTACCTGGGGTAGTAGGTGGCATCATTGCATATCACTGTCAACAACATAGTCAGAGTATGTGGCTGCCAATGAAGGGGCAAGAGAAAGAATATGGCTATTTAAGCTCTATGAAGAAATTTCACCACTGGAGAGTGTTCCTGTTCCAAGAGCTCTTAAACTGGCCAAAAATTCTGAATTTCTCAAGAGGTCAAAGCATACTGATGTTCACATGCACTACATCTGTGAGAAAATTCTAGGCCAGCTAGGCATTGAGCATGACCAGCAATCAGCAAGCTGCAGATATTCTCACCAAACTATTGCCACATGTTCAGCTTAAATATTTAAGACCATTAATTAGAATGTGTTAAGTACTGCATTTAGCAAGAAACATCTTTAGAAATTTTCCTTTTCTGTAATCAAATCAGAGTAAACAAACAATGGATTTTCAGTTTGTGTAGCAAACCTTTGCCAAAAGGTCTCCTATTGTCTAGTTGCTGCAGATCCAAGTGAGACAATATCATAAAGTCATGAACCCCACCCCCCAACAAAAAATAGTTTGGTAAAAACGTTTATATTTTTAGATATACCATTTTCTAAATTTCTCAGGAAACTTTCAGAGAATAAATCAGAATGACAACCAAGCACCTTTAAAATGACAAATAAGAGTAGGGAATGACAAGCTGCATTTAACACAGACTGCTCTTTTGTTGCTAGCCTATAGAGATGGGATGGGGGTTTGACCAGAAGCAGAGAACATTCCAGCTGGATAAACAGGCCAGCTCACAAACTGACTTTACCTGGTGCCAACGTCAAACCCAACATGGTATGTCAGAACACAAGCAGAGCCAGCAAACTGCAGGAAATTTAGGAAGGTAAGACAGAAAGAGAAAGGTGCCCTCTGAGTGATATATATATATATATATATATATATATATATATATATATATATATATATATATATATATATATATATATATATATATATATAAAAAAACAAAGATGAGGTGACTTACCGAACGAAAGCGCTGGCAGGTCGATAGACACACAAACAAACACAAACATACACACAAAATTCAAGCTTTCACAACAAACTGTTGCCTCATCAGGAAAGAGGGAAGGAGAGGGGAAGACGAAAGGAAGTGGGTTTTAAGGGAGAGGGCAAGGAGTCATTCCAATCCCGGGAGCGGAAAGACTTACCTTTGGGGGAAAAAAGGACAGGTATACACTCGCACACACGCACATATCCATCCACACATACAGACACAAGCAGACATATTTAAAGACAAAGAGTTTGGGCAGAGATGTCAGTCGAGGCAGAAGTGTAGAGGCAAAGAAGTTGTTGAAAGACAGGTGAGGTATGAGTGGCGGCAACTTGGAATTAGCGGAGATTGAGGCCTGGCGGATGACGAGAAGAGAGGATATGCTGAAGGGCAAGTTCCCATCTCTGGAGTTCGGATAGGTTGGTGTTGGTGGGAAGTATCCAGATAACCCGGACGGTGTAACACTGTGCCAAGATGTGCTGGCTGTGCACCAAGGCATGTTTAGCCACAGGGTGATCCTCATTACCAACAAACACTGTCTGCCTGTGTCCATTCATGCAAATGGACAGTTTGTTGCTGGTCATTCCCACATAGAATGCATCACAGTGTAGGCAGGTCAGTTGGTAAATCACGTGGGTGCTTTCACACGTGGCTCTGCCTTTGATCGTGTACACCTTCCGGGTTACAGGACTGGAGTAGGTGGTGGTGGGAGGGTGCATGGGACAGGTTTTGCATCGGGGGCGGTTACAAGGATAGGAGCCAGAGGGTAGGGAAGGTGGTTTGGGGATTTCATAGGGATGAACTAACAGGTTACGAAGGTTAGGTGGACGGCGAAAAGACACTCTTGGCGGAGTGGGGAGGATTTCATGAAGGATGGATCTCATTTCAGGGCAGGATTTGAGGAAGTCGTATCCCTGCTGGAGAGCCACATTCAGAGTCTGGTCCAGTCCCGGAAAGTATCCTGTCACAAGTGGGGCACTTTTGTGGTTCTTCTGTGGGGGATTCTGGGTTCGAGAGGATGAGGAAATGGCTCTGGTTATTTGCTTCTGTACCAGGTCGGGAGGGTAGTTGCGGGATGCGAAAGCTGTTTTCAGGTTGTTGGTGTAATGATTCAGGGATTCTGGACTGGAGCAGATTCGTTTGCCATGAAGACCTAGGCTGTAGGGAAGGGACTGTTTGATGTGGAATGGGTGGCAGCTGTCATAATGGAGGTACTGTTGCTTGTTGGTGGGTTTGATGTGGACGGACGTGTGAAGTTGGCCACCCTCCACCTCAAAAAACTATCCAATCTCCTGGTTTCCCACCTCCGAAAAGGCAACTCACTCACCCTTCACAACCTTTCCAGCAAACCTCAACCTCCTCTCATTGCACACAAACCCAGTCTCTCCCATCTACTCAATCTCCCACTTCCAGCTCCACTCCCTCCAAAACCTCAAAATTCCAAGCAAACAATCTGGAACCACAACACCCTAATTCAGTAGTTAACCTTTCCTCCAAACCTCTCTCCCAATCCGAAACCTCTGTCCTATCCAAAGGCCTCACCTTCAGCCCCACTCCCAGATTCAACCAAACAGCCCTCGTCAAAGATGTGTGGATGGATATGTGCGTGTGTGCGAGTGTATACCTGTCCTTTTTTCCCCCAAAGGTAAGTCTTTCCGCTCCCGGGATTGGAATGACTCCTTACCCTCTCCCTTAAAACCCACTTCCTTTCGTCTTCCCCTCTCCTTCCCTCTTTCCTGATGAGGCAACAGTTTGTTGTGAAAGCTTGAATTTTGTGTGTATGTTTGTGTTTGTTTGTGTGTCTATCGACCTGCCAGCGCTTTCGTTCGGTAACTCACCTCATCTTTGTTTTCTATTTTTATATATATATATATATATATATATATATATATATATATATATATAAGATGCTGTGACTTACCAAACAAGAAAGCGCTGGCTGATACACACAATAAAAAACACACAAACACACGCACAAATTTCAAGCCTTCACAACCCACGGTTGCTTTATCAGGAAAGAGGGAAGGAGAGGGAAAGATGAAAGGATGTGGGTTTTAAGGGAGAGGGTAAGGAGTCATTCCAATCCTGGGAGTGGAATAACTTACATTAGGGGGAAAAAGGGACAGGTATACACTCACACACACACACATATCCATCTGCACATATACAGACACAAGCATACATATGTAAAGGCAAAGGCACATATACAGGCACAAGCCGACATATGTAAAGGCAAAGGCAAAGAATTTGCCTTTGCCTTTACATATGTATGCTTGTGTCTGTATATGTGCAGATGTGTGTGTGTGTGTGTGTGTGTGTGTGTGTGTGCGTGAAGAGCATACCAGAAGGTACTCCTATATTCCCCGTACTAGATTCTCCTAGGATTCCATTCACTTATGTCTCTGTCTGCTCTGTAATAAGTCTCATTTGGGCTATAGAGCTCCACAGGAACAATACAAAGGCCCTGAACGATATCTCTACATTTTTCATTTAATACTGTTGCCTGAAACATGATAAGTAGGCTTTTATAGGATAGTTGATGTCTATCTTCAGGCATCTGTCAGGTCAGGTTTTACAGCATTTCTATTATGTAACTTTAGAAAGCATCTTAATGGAGAATAGAACAGTGATCTTCATGGAGCACTTTAAAATTAAAATTAAAACAGTTTAGATCATAACTGAACATTTACTAACAAATTTCAGACAGTTTCGGTCAAATAGCAATCACCTACAGATACAATAAGATAAGCACAATGTATATTTCCTTCTATGTCTGAATTGTACTTACGTATCAGTGTATATGGTCTGAAGATGCTCATTTTTTGGCTGAAATGAGTTGCAGTCTTTTAATAAATGTTCTATTGGGATCAAAACTGTTTAAGTTTAATATTAAGAACTTTTTATGATTCTTTCATGTAAGTCAAAAATACCTGTCCCAATTCATGCTGTCCTTCTCTGTATACAGTCTGTATTCCCTCATATATGTGAGTGGTTTCAGTTGTTACTCATTGAATTTGTTGTTATAGAATACTATGCTTTTGCATTTCTTATCTCTCTTTCTCTTTCCTCCCCCCCCCCCCCTTCCCCCCCTCCCTCTAGAAATCTGCTGTCTTAGGGTAAGCATACTGCACAGAAGAATATGACTATTAAGTGCCACACTGCACATACTGGTTCATTTGAAAGATAGGTCACCTAATTATAATTTTCTTTCTTACTTTAAAAATATATTAATTCATTTGTACCAAGGTGCAGATTCGAACCCAGATCACCTGCTCACTAGGCAAACATGCTACCACTTCACCACCCTGTCACAGTGAGCTCACCCAACTGTGTGGACTACCCTGCAAGCCTCCCTCCTCAATCCAAATTCCCGTTCACTCCTCAGCTAACTTGGTTTTCCTAGTTTCGGGGGAACACTAAGTGGTCTGAGGCATGAAAGAGATTTGGGATTGAGGAGGGAGGCACACAAGGGTTGGGTGAGCAGCTGTGCAAAGGCACTGTACCAGTGTGGTGTAGCGGTAAGTACATCTGCATAGTGAGGAGGAGACCCAGGTTTGAATCCTGGCCTCAGTACAAATTTTCATTTGTCACTTTGGTATGTATATGAATATCATAGATGTGATTCTGGTGTGAGGTGCTGGTGGTGGTAGTGGTCATGTGTGTATATGGTGTGCTTGCTTGTGGGAGTGTGGTTGTGTGTGTTTACTTTGATGAAGAAGGCTTTGCCCAAAAGCAGTGGTGTGTTGTTGTGCCTGTCTGGAACTGAATGGGTCATCTTAACAGCAAGTAGCAATCTGTACTTTTCCTAAAATTGTTGATGTTCCAACCTGGAGTTTCATTATTTGATAGATGATTGAGAATTGAAATGGTCTCTGGAACCACATAGTTTCATTAGATCAAAACTATTACTTCTCTTACTACAAATAACAACTGCTCCTAATCAAGGCAATGCATTTCTGTAAACTCTTCATTTTTACTGACTGTGTAAGAAAGATTAGTAACTGAAAAGGTTAGTTGCTACACCCCATTCAGCTGAGATGCCGAGTCGCAGATAGGCATTTGCAACTCACACATACATTACTGCAGTCTCTGACTACTGAAGCCAGACTCTGGCAGAGGTTAGGGTCTGTGTGTTCATGTTGTCTGTTTCCATTGAAGGCCTAATCTGCTGAAAGCTCACTTTCAGGCAGTCTCTTTGCTGTGCCTATCTGCGACTCAGCATCTCCACTATAAGGTGAGTACCAACTATCCTTTTCATAATATTGTTACACTCCATCCTAGATATTCCACTGTTTAAAGATCAACAATTCTTTGCATCAACAGTTTCACATATATTTTAAAAGAAAATAAAAATTTGCGCACCACCTGAGTTGTGGGGAATGTTTTCCATAATATCAATAAGCTATATTACTCATAGAATTATGAAGCTACGTAAAGAAAGTGAAACATCTGCTATTATCTTTGAATGAATATTGTTTTGAATACAATTATGTACCAAACTCTGGAGGGAGATTCTCTACGCTAGGACCATATCAAAGTCCTCTTTCATTTGTACTACAATATTTAAAGGTCTTGACTGCAATAAGTGAAGGCTTCTCAGTATATGAATTCTATAAGTGAAACAGAATGTATAATCATGTACCCATAACTGTTGATTTATGGTGTTTTGATAATCTATAGCTTAACGTCCATTTCAGCGTCTCCATCCTTTATGATGATGCAATTTTCAGAAATTTTTATGTAAGAGTCAATGATACATAGCGCTATAAGTAACAATGATATTTGAATATTCTGTAGCCATTTTGAAAATTTAAATTTACATCGGCGTAGGGCATTTCTTGCAGTTTTATTTCTATGTTTGTCAAATGAGAAGGTATGTTATGTGTCAAGGGTTCAAAATGGCTCTGAGCACTATGGGACTTAACATCTGAGGTCATCAGTCCCCTAGAACTTGGAACTACTTAAACCTAACTAACCTAAGGATGACACACACATCCATGCCCGAAGCAGGATTTGAACCGGTGACCATAGCAGTCATGCGATTCCGGACTGAAGCGCCTAGAACCACATATGTGTTAAGGGTGAGTATGGAGTTTCAAGTATTGGATGAAGTACTGTACAATGTGTAGCCTGTCACTGTTTAGAAGTACTTAGTTAGTCTGCAACACACACATATCATGGATAAATAATTATCTTATATAATTTATGGTATCATTTCATGAAATACTGACAGTAGTGTTCAATTAATGTTATGAATAAGATACCTGTAACAGTCTAAAGTTAAATGATATAGCCCCTACGCCACTATCACCTACTTGTATTTTGAAGCTCCTACACATGTCATCTGTGAGTTTCTGTGATAACCTTGAATTTCTGCAATTTTGCAATGGCCAGTGCTAGTTGCAAGCTTCCACAGAGTGATTGAGGAAACAGTATGGCATCTTTAGTGTTTGAAGCTGTGTCCAACACTTTTATTGACTGCAATAAAAAAAGGAAACTACTAGGTAAATATTTACATTTCATTTAAACCATTGGAAAGTATATTAAATAAGGATTCCAGTCATATTATTAAAAATCAGGAAAGGTGTTTTGAACAGCTGTCATGTGTATATTGGTGTTAATGAATTGTGTTCCCAATATCACCCATCAAATGGATACTGATATTACCTCCAGGCGATATTAGGATCAATTGTTTTAATTTGTTAACCAATAAATGACATAGTTACTTCTGTCTGGCTGTCCAGAAAAAAAGAAATGGGAATGATGAGAGAATTGAAGATGTATGAAGTACACAGATCAACAAGTTGAGAGTACATTGAAAGATGTTCAAAAGGACAAACTGAAAAGGATACTACAGTTGTAAGACAGAAACTTGGAAGGAAAAATGGAAATGAGCACACAGCATTGTGGTCCGGGAGTCCCCCATTCGGGGAAGTTCAGCTGCAGAGGGCAAGTACTCATTGCATTTGATGCCACACTGGGCAACTCGTGCGACAGAGATGGGGATGAAATGATGATGAAGATAACACAACACACAGTCCCTGAGTGGAGAAAAATCTCCAACCACAGCCAGGAATGAAACCCGGGCTCCCTGGCATGGCATTCCACCGCATTGACCACTCAGCTAATGGGGGTGGACACTTGGAAGGAAACATGTGCCAACATGTGAGGTAGAGAAAGGACTGATCTAGTACTATACAGAAGGGGAAAAGATTATTTTTGGTTTGGCACATAAGTAGTTAAAGCAGATGGTGTTTGAGATTGCCTTAAAGAACA